>NC_088798.1:101141751-101755969 GCF_011386835.1 Chrysemys picta bellii
GGGAGTTGAACATCTGAGTGTTAAAAACAAAAATACTTCTGTAAACTGCTTTCAGATAAGCCTAAAGCTGTTAGGGGATGTAATTCAGCCCTGGGATTGGGTTTGCAGCAGGCTAGCGAGTCTGGCTCAAACCAGGCAGGGCACTGAAGTCCTAAGCTGACGGAGCAGGAAAGTAGGGGCAGAAGTAGTCTGGGCACATCAAGTGGCAGCTCCCAAGGGGGGTTCTGTGATTCAACCCATCACACAGGGATCCAGTATTAAATGAGTAGAGTGTGGTGCATAAGCACATCTCTCTGAAGAAGTTGGCATAGCACCTACCTGTTGTTGTTTTTTACTTTTATTATCAGATTCGATTTTTTGATAGAACAGTTTTCCATCAGGAAATGCAGTTTCTTCTAAATGGAAACTGTCATATCTTTGGGGGCAACAGTTTTGGAAAGAAATAACTTGAGATACAAACATTTCATGGGAACATATCAATTTCAACTACATTTTCGATGGAAAACTGTCAAAGTAAATCATTCAACTTTCTCATTTCATTTGGACTTTTATAATTAATTTTAATGTTTTATCTTTTTGTATATTTAAATATTTATATTTTATAGATTACAATGTTTGGGCATTATCAAAGTGAAAAATGTCACCTTATTGAAATGATTCAGCATTATGAAAACAAAAGGTTTAGATTTTTCTGAGTCTCAATTTTTTTAGAATTTACATTCTGTAAAAAAAAAAAAAAAAAAAAAAAAAGGCTTTCTGCTCTGATTTAGAATATCACAATTTCCTTTGGCACAGAAATTCCATTTTCCAACCAGCACTAATTATTATTTATAATGGTTATTGCAATGACCTCCAAAATGTGCTAGCGACTTTGCAGTACAAAAGTTTTTATATTGTATTATGTACAGATGCTCCCCGGGTTACACAAGACCCGACTTACACAAATTCACTTACAGAAAAGTCCCATAAGCCAGAAATAGGATTTTCGAATTGCGGAAATTTTTGCGTAACGTACAGGTATACGTTTCCAACTTACACAAAATTCGAATTACACAAGGCTTTCCGGAACGGAACGATTGCGTAAGTCGGGGGGCGTCTGTATTTATAAAAGGCACAGGGCCTAGTTTTGTGTTACAGCCCCTTTGTGTTGTCTGGCAGTACAAAGCTAGTTCAAACAACTAACTGAGGATTCTGTTAGTTTAGAGGGAATCCCTAGGTAGAGTAAAGCTAGTGTAGATGGCTCCATGCCACCCCTCTCCTAGCCTCCAACATAGGAGGTGTGGCTGGAGAATAGTGTGTTATTGCAATAGTCTTGGCAGATGATTTCTTGGGGGCCATTGCAGCTGGGTGTAGTTTAGAGCAGCCTCAAACCCTGGATGTCCCAAAGAGCAGTGTGCTGTGGTCAGCTGAGTTGCCGCTGCCCCGCTATAGAAGCCTGGGTATGGCAAAGGATTAAGCCCATCGTCCTTGCCACAAAGAGATTACAATCTACTAGCAAGTGTGACATGAAATTTTGTCTTGCTCTAGTCACTGGTGTCTCTTTTTTTTTTAGCCAGTAATGTTCACCCAGTTGGAGGTGTACTGGTCAAAAAAAGGATTTCAATGTCTTCATGCACTTTTTCTCTACTCATAGATTCCTTTAAAAGAGCAGTTTTCCTTTTATTCAGATAATCATTTTCTGGGAACCTGGATTTGTTTTGGGAAATGTGTCAAGGGAAGCTTGGTGTTCCACTTAAAATCCAAGACTCTCAGAACATTATCCACTTCACTATGCATTAAGGGACGCATGCTCTGTTTGTTTTTCTGGGTTATTTTTAAATACCTATTCTTTTAGGTAAACCAGTTAATTCCAGGCAATACTGTAACATAGTGCCTTTTGTTTGTGTAGTGCTGTTTTCTATTTCCATTATTGTACAAGGAGAACATAATACAAAATCATTAAAAGAAGCTTCTTAAAAATCTCATTTTGCAAATAAGATCTGACACCGTACCTCCTTTACTGTAAATCGGGGAAACAACTGCGGAAGAGATACAAGGCAAGAAAAGTTACAAACATTGTTGCACATGGTAATTGAAGCTAAATTGTTATCCGTTGGCATGCCATTCATTTTCATCCTCTATTTGAAATGTCTCAGAGCAGTAGTTATTCTTTGGCTCAAAACTTAACACTCAGGTTACCAAGGAAAAGACTATATCTTCTCTATCATTTATTTCTATATTGAGCCGGGCTATTGACCCTGGCAAAATGGCTATCAGAGATATACTTTAACACTTCAATTTTAGTGTTACTGGGTACTAGCTATTGGGCTAGGGCAGGGGTAGGCAACCTATGGCAAGCTGATTTTCAGTGGCACTCACACTGCCTGGGTCCTGGCCACCAGTCCAGGGGGCTCTGCATTTTAATTTAATTTTAAATGAAGCTTCTTAAACATTTTAAAAACCTTATTTACTTTATATGCAACAATAGTTTAGTTATATATTATAGACTTATAGAAAGAGACCTTCTAAAAATGTTAAAATGTATGACTGGCACGCGAAACCTTAAATTAGAGTGAATAAATGAAGACTCGGCACACCACTTCTGAAAGGTTGCCAACCCCTGGGCTAGGGCAAGTGGTTGAAATGGAGTTCATGGTGTTTTCTAGGGAAGCATTGGGTCATATAACTTTTCTAAAGGATTTCTTGTTGGTGAGGATTAAACCTGTCCCTAGGTAATGTCACAAGATAGTTACACCAGATGTCTTATACAGTTCCCAGAGATGCACAGAGGCCACACTATATGTGATATTGCACGCCGTCCCTTTCTGGGTGCAGAAGGGAGGCAAGCTGTAGGGTTATCATGGCCATAGTTTCTGAGACAAAAATGTAATTTTGGGAGTATTTTCATAAAAAATGAAACTATTCGTAAACTATTAATGAGACCCATGTAATCCTTTTCTAGTGAAAAAGAAACTGCCTGATCATGAAAACAATGCATCTTGATTTTCCATATTTTAAAACTGATTATTTTATCATTCTTTGCTATGACAAAGCAATTACTTATTTTCCCCCATTACAAGCAATCTGCCTTGAATATTATCAGCCCAAAAATCTCTCTTAAAAAGTTAGTTTGACCACTGCTTCCTTAAAGATCACTCCAAACTCTGCTCCAGCCTTTCTGTGGGGTCCTTTGGGAGAGACTTGACAGGCCTAGCGCATCTCACCTTTGCAAAGGGGAGAAGGAGCAGACACCAGGCCCCATTCTCTTCCAAACCATGTACAAAGTAGTGGTGACATGGGAGCTATATGATGAACTGGCCTCTCTCTGACTACTAGAAGTCCCACTGAGGCAATGATCTTCTGCACAGCCCCCAACACAGAGCTGTGGCTTAATGCTACAATTTAGCCACGTGTAATGAATAGAACTGGATAGCCAAACAAAAAGAAAAAAAGAGGGCCGGGGTCGGATATGACTCAAAAAACCTATAGTAGAACCTCAGAGTTATGAACACTTTGGTAATGGAGGTTGTCTGTAACACGGAAATGTTCGTAAATGTGAACAAAACGTTATGGTGGTTCTTTCAAAAGTTTACAACTGAACATTGACATAATACAGCTTTGAAACTTCATTATGCAGAAGAAAAATGCTGCTTTCCCTTTATTTTTTTAGTAGTTTACATTTAACACAATATTGTACTGTATTTGCGTGTGTGTGTGTGTGTGTGTGTGTGTGTGTGTGTGTGTGTGCGCGCGCGCTGCCTGGTTGTATACTTCCAGTTTCAAATGAAGTGTGTGGTTGACTGGTCAGTTTGTAACTTTGGCATTCGTAACTCTGACATTCTATTGTATTTAATCCCAGGCTGCTTCATTAGGACCAGGTCCATAAACAGCTGCCCTAAGGAAGGCTTCCTGACCTTCATCAAAATCAACCGCCTGTCCTTTTGTGGGGGGATTTTGCTTTTGACCTGGTTGCAACATGGTTGTAAGTAGAAGTTAGTGAAGGCGCTAATAACACATGGCATTTTCAGTCACTATCTCACAAATATTTTCCTTTAAAAACAACAAATAGAGGGAAATAATTGATGAGATTAATTATCTGAGGAAATGACATGATTACAGAGGAAAGCAACACTAGTGCTATATATTAGTTCTGAACATAGAAGACCTCGAGATATTAAACTACACATTGCAGAAAGTACAATATCACCAAACTAATTAATCTTATTCACAGGGGTTCCCGCAAGTGATTGCAGTTGCACTGTGTGACAAAATCTTTGTCGTATTAAATACAAATTACATTAGATGGAGTGCTAAAAGCCTCCTGTAGATCGTGGCTTCAAGTTGTTAATGGACTTTACCCTATTAACTTCAAATTCCAAATTATTTTTAGAATATTCAGCCTCATGCTCACAAGAAACCTATTTCAAATTTTCCAATTTGAAAATCTGCTTTTAACATTTTTGAGAAACATAGGCACGTCAGTGAGTAACCTTCCTTCAAGGGGCTTTTGTACTGTAAGATACACTGTGAAGTCTGAATATCGGACACATTTACCAATCATACGTAGACAATTTAGATTGCAAGGAAACAGAAATGAAAAGCCATTTGAACTGATGCAATGCACTGGAGTGGGAGCATGGCCAGGTTACACTCAAGAACAAACCTGGCTTGTACACTGTGCTTTGTCCGGAGCTGGTATCAAAACAGTTCCGTATGGTGTGATTTGGTGGGTTTTTTTTGTTTGTTTTTTTTAACACCCTCTCTAACGGAAGAGAAATAGCTGCCTGTACACAGACCTCGGCCTCTCCATATTTTCAAAACTCAAATCTATCATCACAGGGCCTCTTTAGGAGAGTTAGTGCTGGAAATGTGTTTTATTACTTAAATATATCTTGCACAGACAGAACCGAACAAAGAAATCCTTCTGAGTTATATAACTCCTTGATGGGGTGCTTAAAGGTCTTTCATCTCAAATCAGTAAACTCCGGAGCAGTCATTTAAAGATTAAGCCTCTCCTTAAATTTAAAAGCATGTATCTAAATCTGAGATTCATAGGTTCATAAAGTCTAAGGCCATTGGGATCATCTTGTCTGACCTGTATGACACAGGCCATAGAACTTCCCTGACATCTTTCACATTTGAACTAGAACAGATCTTTAAAAAAAACATCCAATCTTGGCTTTAAAAATGCCAGTGATGGAGAATCCACTCCCTTGGTAAGTTGTCCCAATGGTTAATTACCTTTCTGTTAAAAAATGCATGCCTTATTTATTGATTGATTTAGTTTTGGCTGGAATAGAAAATATTCCATCATCTCTGAAAAATTACTGACAATTTTACCATGTCCTTTTACTAATAGATTTACAGTAGTGCCAATCCTATGGAGCCCTATGAACATCAGGACAGAGACCTTAAGTTAGGTCACGTCTCTGCCCCGCAGTTCGGACTACAGGGGTGCGACCAGCAGTGTGCGCCAAAGTGCTGCACTATAACTCCCCCGTGTGGACACTGTGGGAGCAAACTAAGAGGTTCCTACTTTGCATTAACGTAGTCCTGTTTGAAGAGGACTGTATTGATGTGAACTCGGAACCTTTGGGCTGGGACCCACAGCATCCACATAGGTAGTTACAGTGCAGCACTTTGATGTGCATTCCTATTCCCGCCCCTGTAGTCCAAACTGCGGGGCAATGCAGACATGTCCTTACCCTCTATGCATTTAATGGGAAGGCAGTGCAGAGAGGAGACCATCAGGGTCACGAGCTCATGACAATGGGCTGAGAAAACAGGCTGCTGCGTTTTGAACCAGCTGAAGTTTTTTCAGGCTTCTTGGCTTCATTCCCAGATATGAGGAGATGCAGGAATCAAGCCCCGGAGGTCACAAACGCAGCGATCACAATGGCCAGGTTTGTGTCTGACAGGATGTGGTGCATTTTGTTTCCAGCCATAAATGGAAGATGGCACCACTTTCAACTGTGTCTATTTGGGCATCCAAAGGCACTGAGGAATCAAAAGACCCCCCTGGCTGCAAACAGGCCCTACAGTCAGGTCGTCTCATATTGAAGGAGGCAAGTTTTCCAAAGCACTTTAGTCTTTCTACAAGTACACTTTTGTCTTGTCAGTTTCAATCAGCTGCTCTTCATCCAGGTGTTTATTTCTACTAGGCAAAAGCCAGGAGATGATGCTGATTACATTTGATGTAAAGTAGATGTAGTTTGTAGGGTCTCTTTTGGACTGCTGGCATCTAACCAGCTCCCCTGGTGGCTTCAAATAGATACTGGATAATACAGGGGAGAGGACTGAGCAATGTGGAATTCTGCCGGTGAGGGATTTGGATAATGTCCTCTGGATTCAGTATGAGAAGAAGGCCCTAAGGCACTTCTGTGCATCACTGTAGTCTTTTGGAGCTGGAACAGGAGAATTTGGTGATCAGGGGTATCCAAGGCCCTGGAAAGGTCCATCAAGAGATGTATTTCCCCAGAGAGTGGACAGGAGGAGCTCCTCCACCAGAGTACCGTGCTATCCTTATACCATGCCCTGACCTGAAGGCTGACAGAGATGGATCCAGGGTACCTTACAGCTGGTCAGTGTTTCTCAAATGAAACCACCGTGGCCACATGCAGCCACCAGGGGCTTTTCTGCAGCCACAGCCTTCTGGGTGGTGATTGGGGGGAGGAGGAGGCAAAGTAGTGGCCCCTCCCCTGGGCTAAGTAAGTCTGCTGTGAAAAGTGATATTTGAATGTTTGTTAATATCACTTTTCACTGCCTCCCAGCTAGCTAACAAGGCTGCTGCTGTGAAAAGTGATATTATCAAATATACAAATGTCACTTTTCACAGAAGCAGACTTACTAGCTAGCAAGTCTAAAAATAATGCAACCAAAAAAGTAAAAGAAACAACAACAACAAAAGACAAGAACATGCAAAGCACCATATTTGTGTTCTATTCTGTTTAGGTCCAGTAAAGAATAGAGACAACAGTACATTATTTGTATTATTGAGTCTGTAAAAAAAAAAAAAAAAAAAAAAAAAAAAAACCACACACCTACATAAATAAATTACTATGATTTGGACATGTGTATGTGCATATTTATTTGATTTTCATAAAGTTAATTAAGTATTTTAGGGAAAATTTTCATAGTGGCCACCAGCAAGAGTTGGTGGCCTACTCTGAGGCCACTAAAAAATTTGGTATGAGAACCCCTGTGATAGGTGGTATTGGAAACTGGGCTTTGCTAGCTTCTCAGTTAGTTTGCTTAGGAAGAGGATGGTCAATACAGAGTATTAATGAGCAAGATTTGGCTTGAGTACTGGTTGGACTACTGCAAGCCTTAGGGTAGGGACAGGATTACCTCTCTGAAAGAAGTGATGTCCAGAAGATTTTCTCTCTGGCAATAGCCTGGAGAGGCAGGGGTCACAGTCACCAGTGATATCCATGACTTCTGCTAGTGCTTTCATTACTTCCACCTCTGTGTGGACCAAAACCATGGAATGAAGGGATTGACTATGTGTTCGGCTGGTGCTCTTGGTGTTCTGTGAGCCCACACCGAATCCAACATCTTTTCAGATGGCAGGATGGTAGCGCATGAGACAGAGTGGAGGTGTTTTGGATTTACAGACCCACTTGCAGTCTGGAATGGTTCTGCAGGTCATGACTTTGCCATTGAAGCAGCGAAGGAGGAGGAAACTCTTTTTCAGTATATGTAATTGTCAAACATGTGGGGTTAGTTGCCTTTTCACTCCTCTCTGGTCTCTGACTGCACCCACTTCAGGTGTTCGGCCTCTTGCCCTTAACTTCTCAGGGTGGAATTTCATGGTTCTTCAACTCTTGGACTTAAATATGAACACTGGTCTGATACTCCTGATCCCTTTTTCCAAACTGTATAAATTATCACAGAGAAGTTTTCAGGCCTACCTTCTGGCAGTCTTCTGGAAGGCTTGTCTCTATTTCCCTAGAAAAAGACCATTAAAAATGAAGAACAAGGTTGGAGTCCATAAGTAGATATGAGCTAATTAAGTCATAGGCCATCCCAATGGGCTGGGACAATGCCATCTAGAGTCCAGGAGATATTTGGATGCTGTGACACCCTGGGCAGGTAGGCAGTGGGCATTCCCCCATGTCATGGGGTGACACTGGCCCTTTAAGAGAGAAGAGGTGAGTGCACCTGTGACTGGTCATTTGACCCCCCCCCCCCCCAATTAGGTTTGAAAGCAGATACCTGGGCCCTAGAGGGAGAGAGGGAGGGTACCTGAGATCTGAAGGAAGTCAGGAGGAGGTGAGAGCTGTCTAAGAACAGAGGAGCTCTTCCCCTCTAGGGCCCAGATGCCTTCTCTTATAGCTGCTGACCAGTCACAGGGGCACTGGCCTCTTCCTTCTTAAAGGGCCACTGCCAACCCTAGGAATATAGCTTAAAACAATGTGTACGCTCAGGTGAGCTCCAAGGAATGCCATTGTGCATAGGCCTTGCGCAGCTGTACAAGAAGTGGGAAGGTTTCTTGCACCTTTTCCCCTGTTGCACACTCTTCCATAGGGGAAGGAACAACCAACCCCTCTGTGTTTAAATAAGGAACCATTGTTCAGGTCAGATCAGATGTTTTGAAAAAGCCATCCGCTGCCTGTTAATGCATAAAATAATGAATCTCAGAGTTTGGACAGGGACACTTAATCTTCAAAGAGCTGCTGTCAACTTTTTTTTTCAGCAGTCGTTTTGCTTCTATATCATATTCGACCCAGTCGTGCAACCCTTATGTAAAATAAAGTGAAACATTAATACAAATTTGGGGCTGTGACTTCAGGTTTGGATTAAGCAAGAGGATTGTGTTTCATTATCCCTGTCTAAGGCCTTGTCTACACTACCGGGGTAAGTCTACCTAAGTTACGTCACTCCAGTTACGGGAGTAGCGTAGTTGGAGTTGACGTAGCTTAGGTCGACTTACTGCGATGTCTTCACTGCGCTGCGTCAGCGGGAGATGCTCTCCAGTCAACTTACCTTACTCTGCTTGGGGAGCTGGAGTACTGGAGTTGACCGGAGAGTTCTCTGCCGTCAATTTAGCGGGTCACTAAATCCAAACCAATGCATGGATCGCAGCAGCATGGATCCCCAGTAAGTGTAGACATGGTCTAACTCACAAAGAAGTCAGTGCAGGTTCTTTGACCAGAAAGGCCATTGACTTACGCCCAAAAAATATAGGAGCAACATCACTTCTAAATAGAATACCGTAATTTTCAAAGTTTTCTCAGTGTCAGACATTGGCTCCTTGGTGGTGTAATAGAGAGAGGGTTTTTTTGTAAATTTGCATGCGATTCTAAGGAAGACTCAAGAATTCTTTACCTGAGAGCTGGAACAATATAAAACCGGATTCAGGACCTTGAAAGTGTGATTGTCTGAGCATGCTCTCTAATGCTGAAGTATAGCTTAATATCTGATAAGTTTGTTTACCTCTTTCCGATTATAAATAACAGAGTTAGAGAATTATACTTAATATCCATCGTTAGGTTATGTGATATTGAAATTCAGGAATGGAGAAAAGCAATTTTGCTGTGTCTCTGTACAATCTGACAGATGACTGACACGTATGTGTGAGTAACCATATGAGATTTGCAGATAAACGTAAAATAACATTTGTAATAATTTTGTGACTCTGACATGATTTCTAATCAAGATCAAACTATCTATCTAGTTTGTATTTTATGTAAACATACATTTTTTATATTGCACTTGTCAGCATGGTCTTCAGACCAGGATTGATAGATAAAAATTATTAGGTGAAAATTTTTGAGCAACAAATAAATTCAAGAAAATGGTAAGCTATTCCAGGATAATTTGTGAACAGAAAACATAGGTGAAATTTGTTGGATAAATTAAATGATGGGAATTATTCACCCCTCTCCTAATGATTTACCTGCAAGTAGGTAAGGACTAGAATATCGGAGGATAGCCATAGATAGTGGCTTCTGTATTTTAGAACCATCCCATTTATACCAGTCAGATCCTTTACTGCCCCCTGAAACTGTTCTGCTCCTCAAATGCAGAGTTGGTTGGAAAATTATTTTTTTCTCTCCCCCCATGGAATTTTTTTTCCATTGTCATTGATTTTTCTTTGACTTTTTTCTCTTTTCACAATTTTGTTTTTGGGGACTTGGGGGTATTTTTTAAAAGTATTGATGAAAAACGTTCGACCAGCTACGCTCAAGAGTGAGATGCCATGTTCCATAGAGCAATTTGATTTGGTGTTTGGAAGGCTCTACTCTCTCCTACCCTTCTGCAAATAACCTTTTGCAATGAATTTTACCTTTCCCTGGTCTGCAGAGGCTACATGGCTCAGGTGATTAGAGAGAGGTTTTCACCTCTATATTGCCCTGTCAAGTCAAGCCCTGTCCATCAGGGTCTGAAAGTTGTTACCATCTGATTTCGGTTTGGTGAAAATAGTAGGTGCTCTCACGCCAGTTCCCAGTGGACACGTGTCATGTCATATAAAACGAAGCACCACATCAGGCCACTAACTGACCCCTATCTCAGGGAATCCAAGACCTGAATGGGCACTCAGATTCCAATACCTTTTTCCCCTTAGAGGCAGTCCCTCAAGGTCAGGTTTTAGGTGCGTTTGCAGAGGGACAGCTTACTCGGTCACTTTCTGTGATGTAGCTGCTCTGTAGATGCATTCAAGACTTCATCCTCCAGGGCTTTCAGTCCAGCACCTATCACTCCACTGACTTTGAGGCCTTCTCAGAGCAGTGGACACTGAGTTCTCTGCTTGGTGACCCCCTCTGGATCCCTCATTTTCACCCGTGACCTACGCCCTGTCCCTGTTTTTTGTTTCAGGGTCCCTCCCCCCATAGTCTGTTGATCTCTGGGCTCTATGGTTCTTGTGTCATTTGAAGGAGGGGAGAGAGGTGGGGCATTCTTTGGTTTGGGCTTTGACAGCTAATCTTAGAGTTTAGCTGTCAGCACCTTTCACTCCACTGACTACTTGGTGACTTCTTGAAGAAGAAGTGATGTCTGAGGTTCTCTGCTCAGACATCCCCGCCTCACACTTTTATCGTTACAGCCTGATTCCTGCTCCTATTTTATTTTTCATTTTTTGTCTCCCATGATCAGCTGATTCCCATGTCTTTGTTGGCCTTCCCCCTCCCCCCTTTTGTTTGAAGGAGAGACAGTTGTTGTTTGTGTCGATGGAGCCCCCATAATGGGGGGGCTTCACCTGCCTCTGTGGGGATGAAATAAGCCAGCACCAACTTTCATCAGCACTAACTTCACTTGGAAAAGACAACGTCATCTGCCTCCCTTCCTATTTTGTTCCGGGGGATGAGGGGAGCTCTCTAATACTAACACATTTTATATGAGTTTTCACATGTAGTAGCCAATGTGTCTTTTGGGGGCAAAGAAGAGATTGTAAAGTAAACCATGCTGCTACACACAGGACACTTGTGGATATAAAAAGTAACAATATATGGGGGAAAGCATTTTCTTTAATGTATCCGGGGGCTTAGAAAGAAAGCTGGTTCTATAATTCAGGTTAGGTATTTTCAGTCTCTGCACTGGGCATGCTCTCATTCAAATGTGAGTCCTCGTGCAGTTGTGAATAGACTGGCTCCTGGTAGCCCACCTCCAGATGACATGACTTGCCATGTGGACAAGAGAGGATAACCACAGAGCCTGAGAGCCAGGGAGGAGGAAGATAGCTCTGTGCCACAGACATAGTCCAATAATCCACACACACACAGACCCAGAGGGGTCTGCTCTCTTTGGGACAAAACCATGGCTCATTCCACCAGGGGTCAGGGAACAGACAGTGGTCTTCTGCAGTGACTTGGGGGTAGAAGGATTGCACAAGGAGCCACCTCCTGGTTCCCCCTCTGCTATTTCCTGGTATATTGGCCTAGGTCAGCATAAGGTCTCTTCAACCAAATGTCCTAATGGCACTATGTTCAGCATGGTAATCCTTCTACCGTGCCGACCGAGCAATGAAAGGAAATGCTACTTTTTACCTAAACTCAAATTATATATTGATTTTCAGAATTTCAATAAAATCACAACTTTTTAAAAAACAACAACAACGCAGCATGCCCCATAAACCAGCCGTGTGAGCAGCCTGTGGGTTTGATTGTGTTTCTATAGCATCTTTCATTTAGATAGACTCCAAAGCACTTTACAAACTTTACCTACCTGATTTTGTACCAAATATAGTGTGACAAAGTTCCTCCTCTATCTTGCTGGGTCCTGTGCTTATTGGCAGATTTTCTTGCCTCAAAGATTCACCATGTAGGTTGGGGAACAGCCCAGAAACCTTCCCCTCTGGGAGAACCCACAGTCCAGGTGAATTGGGAGGTTTGGGGGGAATCCGGGCTCGCCCTCTACTCCGGGTTCCAGCCCAGGGTCCTGTGGACTGCAGCTGTCTATAGTGCCTCCTGTAACAGCTGCATGACAGCTACAACTCCCTAGGCTACTTCCCCATGGCCTGCTCCAAACACCTTCCTTATTCTCACCACAGGACCTTCCTCCTGGTGTCTGATAACGCTTGTGCTCCTCAGTCCTCCAGCAGCACACCCTCTCACTCTCAGCTCCTTGTGCCTCTTGCTCCCAGCTCCTCACACTCCCACCACAAACTGAAGTGAGCTCCTTTTTAAAACCCAGGTGCCCTGATTAGCCTGCCTTAATTGATTCTAGAAGCTTCTTCTTAATTGGCTCCAGGTGTCCTAATTAGCCTGCCTGCCTTAACTGGTTCTAGCAGGTTCCTGATTACTCTAGTGCAGCCCCTGCTCCGGTCACTCAGGGAACAGAAAACTACTCATCCAGTGACCAGTATATTTGCCCTCTACCAGACTCCTGTACCTCACTGGTCTGGGTCTGTCACAATAGATAGAGGAATCCCTTCACCCACAACTAAAATGCAGCAACATCTGGGGGAAATCGGCAAATGTGTAGGAAATGTCAGCAGGAGAACCTAGTTATCCAAGTTGGAATTTAGTCAGGCTTCTCCAGTTAACATGGCTATTCTTGTGAAATGCTCTGTGAGACCTTTATGTCTTATCTGTAAAAGGCATGTTCCTCATGCCATCCCAACACACTGGCAGAAGGAAAACTGCTACATTACTCAATGTTACCATTTCCTGCAGGACCAAAGTTTTCCATAGCAGTCTGCCCCTCAAGCAAAGAGCAAACCTGACTCTGCATGCATTCTGAGCTCTACGCAGTTTGCTGTTGCGTGGTAAGGCACAATTCCATGCATCTCACAAGCAACACCCTCTGGCCAACTGAGGTCCTGTGTTTCTGGCCTTTGGCAGAAGCCACACCCAACCCTGCTTCATCTAAAAGCCAGAGACCTTTAGGTGGTTGTTAATGCAGTATCCCTCCAAAAAGCAACCTTCACTGAATTTTAATTTTCTAAGTCTTAAATATTAATTTACAATATTATTTTAGTCGGCTGTCTCACTCAGCCAGCAGGATCACATGTTGGCATTTGGGAGGATATCTACCATATGCTATTAGAAAGCATGTGGTTTTTAAAAAGGCACTCATTTTTAAGTATTTACATATATATCTCTGAACTATGACTGGTGCCATAAAGGATTTGTGGCCACAAGTAAAAGGTTAAGAGCTGCATAGCTAACTGCTGCTACTCACTCTCAGCTCAGCCATTTGAAACTAATGTAACATTCAGCATAAATATTAAATCATGGTAATTGCACATGCAACTCAATGGATGTGTAACTGGTCAACTGAATGTACAATAGTAAACATGTGAACCTTAATGCTTCATAAATCTGTCGGAGATCCTTTTTAGAAAGGAGCAATAGAACTATTATTAAATAAATCTCGTGTGTGTGCTGGGCCGGGTATTGTCTAGATATAGCTGGGTATTTAGTGAACACCATTTGAACTATAACAATTTATTATCCAGGTAAATCTTTCCACTATTAAGCTATTATATTTTGTTTAGAAAAAGAAATCATTTCAGCCTAATGAACTGAATCAGTTTTGAATGTGTAAATGGGCTCTCCAAACACTTTTCATGGACTTTTGAAGCATGCAAATATGGTTTGCAAACCGCTGTTTTATTTAGGCTTCCTAGGAAGTAAGCAATTGTAAGAATGTGCTTATATTTCATTGAGTTTAGTAGTGTGGCGTTTCATCTAAGCTAGAATAGCTGGCATTTTCCAGTTCAAAGGAGCTATTAATATTTATGAGGTCATTGTACATCTTATTGCAATGAAACACTTTTAACCTGCTGAGCCTTGGAGTTCTTTGAGAGATAGCATTTAAGTGTTACTAATAACTTTTACTAATTCCTGATGGTTTTATGGTGGTGTGGAATAATAGTATATATGTCACAGACCTCATGTGCAAAGTGACCCTTGATACCTTTGGAGACTGAGAATATATTGATTCCAGGAATTAATAATTCTGCTCCTATTGTGTCCAGACCCTTTTACAGGCTCTGTATGTGCACTTGTATAATTTTCTTAATTCTGACTTGTTGCTTTTTAAGGATGTTAACTGTAGAGAATCTGAATTGATTTGACCAATTTATGTACCTCTAAACAGGTAGGGAAATATAGAGAGAGATGAGAAAACTGTCACCTCTGAAAACCAACCAGAAATCAACTTCACAACTGAGAAAAACACAAAAACTAAAAACCTGAGCTTTAGTCTAAGCTTTCTTCAAAATTAGTTTTTCCTAGGGTTTTTCCCGGGAGGAACCCTCTGGCCCTGGTTCTAGTTCCTTCGGCCTAAGAGAGACAATCCAATAACTTTATACTTCTGGATTAGACCTAATAGGACTCATCTGTTTTGACATTAGGCTGTCAGTAAAAGAGGTCTTAATCTCTATGGACAATCCTAGAACCTGCCAGTTGTCTACCTGTGAAACTCTAGTTCAGGGATCGGCAACCTTTCAGAAGTGGTGTGCCGGGTTTTCATATATTCACTCTAATTTAAGGTTTTGCGTGCCAGTAATACATTTTAACATTGTTAGCAGGTCTCTTTCTATAAATCTATAATATATAACTAAACTATTGTTGTATGTAAAGTATATACGGTTTTTAAAATGTTTAAGAAGCTTCATTTAAAATTAAATTAAAAGGCAGAGCTCCCTGGACCGGTGGCCAGGACCTGGGCTGTGTGAGTGCCACTGAAAATCAGCTCGCATGCCACCTTTGGCATGCGTGCCATAGGTTGCCTACCCCTGCTCTATTTCATGATTCTGTGTAAGAGGATGGAGGTGTTAACCCATGTACCTTGGTGATATTAGAATATATGTTAAATATTCTAATCTAACTACCTGACCCCCCCCCCCCGAATTTTAAATGTCTTCACTTCCTTACCACAACTGTCGTATCAATGTACGCGTGCATTACGTTTGATATTTTCCGCTGCAGAGGTGGCTGCACTTCCAGTAGTTGTGTGGGATCTGTAAAAAGATTTTTGTCCCTTTGTGCATGAAAGCAACCATATAAATGAAATTTCATTGCACAATTGTCTGACTGAATATAAAAAAAGGGATTTAATAGGACAGTTATGTTACATCAATACCAGTTAATTAAAATGTTTTTATTGAAGATTAACAAATGTTTTGATAACTGGCTAGTGTTTATTGAATGTCTAATAACTGCCTTATAAAATCTACTTAAATGTAGGTATTCAGGCACCTTCATTTCTAATTTTACCTTGTGTTGCACCGAGATTGTAAAGTGTCTCATTAGAAATGCCCTGAGGGTATAGACTCTGTAGTGCCATGACCCATAGTAAGAGGAAGGGCAGTATAAATGAATTGTAAAAAGCCTTTTGTTAGGAAGCACTCATGCTGCAGACTACCTTATTAGAACCCTAGAAATGTTCAAACTTTTGGGGAGAAGTAGTGTCTGCTTGCTGACTCTCCAAGGAGCCCTGACCTTTTCCTCTGATGCCCTGTGGACAGATACTCACGCAATTCTGAAAATCTGGTTAGTTCAGTGAAGTACAAAAGTAGAGTACAGCTAAAACCAAAACTCTGTTCTAAACTAGAATATTCTGTTTCTCGATCTCCAGTCCATTAAACAAGAGATTTTAAAATGAGCATTTGTCATTTCCGTGTCAAATTTCTCAAAGAACATAGTGAACTAACAAGGCATGTGCCGTGCAAACCTGACAAAAAAGGTTAATGCGAATTCTAAAGAATGCAAAGTGGGAAATAATGTGTATTATTCCAAGTGGAAACCATAAGGAACTAGAATAAGTCATTTTTCAACGTGCCTTGAAATTGTCATCACCTTGTTGAGTAATGTCTTTCAGATTGTTCAGGGGGAGGAAGTGAGGGGGGGGGCCTTAAAATTGCAAAACCTTTCTGAAAGATGTTACCTTTTATTATCATTTATTATTTGTGTTCGTTATTTATAACGCAGTAGGCCTAGAGGTCAGGATCCCATTGTGCTAGGACAGTCCCTGTCTCAAAGAGCTTAAAATCTAAGCGCTAGTTTACACTAGAGCTGAATGGCAAATAGCTTTTCTTTCCAGTGAAAATTTTTAAGAGTTCAAACATTTTCCCATTCTGTACCATGACAAAACTGAGACCTTTTAAAGTGTTTTGATGATAAACGAGAGGGAAAGACCCAGCCCAGAATAGCCAATTTCCCTGTGGTTAGGGCACTCCCCGTGGGAGACCGATGTCCAAGTCCCTGGTCTGAATCAGTCAGAGCAGGGACTTGAATTCAAGTGTCCCACGGGTCAGGTGAGCTATTGGCTATTCTGGGGTGGGTCTCTCTCCCTGGTTTTCACCAGAAATTCATCCTGGACCTGAAAAATGTTACAGAAAAAGGGTTTTATTGAAACCAGTACATTCCCGTGAAAAAAATTGGTTTTGAGAAATCAGCATTTTCTAGTGAAAAAACATATTGTTGAAAAATTCATGATCAGCTCTAGTCTGCCCACAGATTGTGTTCAGGTGCCTTTACCCCAGTATAGCTTATTCCCCTTCCCATATGGGAGTAAGTTTTATTGGTGTGACTGCATCCATACTTTAAGTATACTTAAAGCAGTGCAACTTTTGTGTGTAGACAAGGCCTAAGTCTAAAACTAGAATAATCAAGGTAATTAAGCAGTAATCACATCGGACATTAGCATATTAACCTTTCATCTGTGGAGACTCAAAGTTGTATCCTGACTTCAATGACAATGAGTTTGTCTTTCTCCATATCCTGTATCACTTCTGTGCAGTGGGTACACTGAGCTCGTGCTCTCTCTCTCTCTTTTTAAGAGAAGCTTAGCAAAGGAATAACGGGGTTTGTGACTTAAGAATGAGGCTTAAGGGAAGCGCAGTGTGGAGATGCTTGTCTGCAGTTTAACAGGTTCATGGCAACCCAATTTTCTCACTCATCTAATTGGGCGATTACTTTTGTATTAAAAATAATCATGTCACACTTAAAGGGAAAAAGAAGCAAATAGTGGTTGAACTTAAAAATGTTTGTTCCCTTTTGAAAGATTCTAATGATCTTGATGATGATAATCATAATGTGTCTTTTCTAAGTTGGTTAAAGTCACAGCTGTGACTGTCAATTCAAATGAATTAGAGTGTGAAGGGCAGACTTTAGAAAATTGTGGTTGTATACACACTGTTCTGTCTGAAGTGGCAGTAAGGACTGTCATTCCGTGGATTACCTTTGTTGGCATCAGTCGCCTTGGGTTTGTGGATGATTGAGATTAATTTGTTGGTCTCTAAGGTGCCACAAGTACTCCTGTTCTTTTTGCGGATACAGACTAACACGGCTGCTACTCTGAAACCTGTTTATGTGAATGTGTATTATATACATGTTATGTTTTAACAGTACTTTAAAAAAAAACTCTTTCCCATGGTAAAAGGTGCTAAAATCATGCAGGTTATGAGTCACCCACCAGAGGGATAAACACAGACGATCAAACACTCCAAAGAAAAAGGGCTTTTCTGACACACACACACACACACACACACACACATTGACTAGTTTAAGCAGGGCCGGCTCCAGGCACCAGCTGAGCAAGCAGGTGCTTGGGGCGGCAAAGGGGAAGGGACGGCACGTCGGGCTCTTCGGCAGCAATTCGGCAGCAGGTCCCTCGGTCCCTCTCGGAGGGAAGGACCTGCCAATGAAGTGCCGATGAAGAAGAAAGCGGCGCAGTGGAGCTATAGCCGATCGCGATTGCGGCTTTTTTTTTTTCTTTTTCCCCTGCCGCTTGGGGCGGCAAAAACCCTGGAGCCGGCCCTGAGTTTAAGTAAAGGTGTGACATTGCACCAATATAACTAAACCAGTGCATCTTCGGTGTTGCAGTTCCTGCTCATGCAATACAGACTTCATCCTATTACAGGAAAGAGACAGCTGATTCTCAGGGGCCATCTCATGAGAAACTTGCACTCCAGGATCCCATCCCCAGTGCATGGACAGAAAGATGCATTGGGGTTCAAGTTGCCCAAATGTTGTGGTCATCAGCACAAACCGAACCTCCTGGGAATAGCCTGCCTCAAAACATGGCCTCTGAAAGTGACTATTTTTTCTTATTTCTAAATACTTAGTTCACATTTTGAACTGACAAATGGGTTGTTTGAACCACTGAAAACATCAAAGGAAGTGTTTCCTGGCTGGTCTCTTTTTTAATTTAAGACAGATTTATCAAAGGTTGAAACAGGATAATACTGCAAAAGGATTAGCTGCGGTTACTTGATTTTTGAGCAAACAGACTTAATTCAGCTTTTTTTTTTTAATGGGCGTCTTTCACAGCCAGTCTGTTCTCTGAATGTTGAACCTGAGCCCAGTCTGTTTTTGTTTTAGTTTAATTTTTTTCTTTATATTGTTCTTTTTAGAAATCAGAAAGAGTGCTGCAAGCTTTAGCTTCAAAGCTAACGTCAGCTTAGTCTTTGTTGGTTACTGTGTTCCTAAATACATTCTCTAAGCATCTTCTCTAATGGCTGCCAACTGTTCGTTTCATTGGTGTATTTAGGGTTGGCTTTTGTTTTGTTTTATGCTTTACAAATTCTGAGAAATTTAAATACAGTGCTCTGAAAGAGACAGGAAAAATGGCACCACGGGCTTCCAGGTTTATTTTATATTACTAGTTCCTCTTCAAGTTTGCTCCTCTGACAGACACTCCCTGCTAAGCCCTACAAACTCACCTTGAACTCTGAAAGTCAAATTTGTTCTTTATTTTTCATGCATCATTAAAAGTAAAAAAAAAAAAGACATTGAGAGTCCACTTTGCTCTCAGTCCCACCTGAGCAAACCCGCTGTAAATAAGTAGGGTTGGACAGCCCTGAGGGGAATGAGGTTGTACAGGTATCACTGAGGGCAGAATTAGGGTGACCAGATGTC
The DNA here is from genome assembly GCF_011386835.1 of Chrysemys picta bellii. NCBI lineage: Eukaryota > Metazoa > Chordata > Testudines > Emydidae > Chrysemys > Chrysemys picta. The sequence goes on from NC_088798.1 coordinate 101,161,038, forward strand.
CCAATTTTATAGGGAGAGTCCTGATATTTGGGGCTTTTTTTTATATGGGCTCCTATTACCCCCCACTCCCTGTCCCAATTTTTCACACTTGCTATCTATTCATCCTAGGCAGAATTGACCTACTGGATTTTATTACTGGGATGAAGTATGAAAAGGGGTGGGGGAGAACCTGAATGACTACTTTCAATTCCCATGTAGAGTTTGCAGGGTTGGCAAGGGGAACAACCCTTCTTTAATAAACTGAGCAAGTATGATGTGGTATCAGTACTTGAAAACCAATATGAAATCCCATGCTGCTGTTTTTACTGAGGCACTTCCCAGAGTTAGAACCGCACGCTGGGTGTCTTCGGGTACCACAGAGAGAACCTATTGACTTTTCTCAAGTAAAGTGACCATTGCTTGTAGATTAGTGACTTGTTTTCTTACTGAGGAGTGAATTGAGACAATATAAATTTTCGGTCAAGTTCCGGCTCCTCACAGAATTGACCCTCAGCAGGTGCGCTAAGCTGTGGCCTTTCTGTGCATCTATATTCTGACTTTACAGGCTCACCTCACTAGATTATTCATGCTGGGAGCACAAACAACCTGTGTTTGAGAAGGAGGGAATGTCGTACTTGCGACTGCTGGTTTGGAGTGTACAAGCATAAATGTGTAGAACACAGTGACTGACTCCTGGATTTCTCTCTGGGTCTTATCAGAGAGACCCTGCAAAATGGCCTCTGTGTGGGTTGTGGGCACAAATCTGGGTATTGCCTGCCCCACCTCCTTCCTGTCCAGGGTCTTTCTGGTTTGTGCCTATGTGAAGAACATGGGAGCGACCTGTAATATTTTATAAATATTATTTTTGTGATTAATATGATTTTCATAAGAAGCAGGCAATGAAAAGTACAAAAAGGTAACTAACTTACAGCTTGTATATGTTTCCAAATCCTGCACGCTTCATGGGATTGCTGATAGAATTATGAAATTAAATCATTTTACAACTTGTCAAAGCTGCAAGTCCAGACAGTACCACGTTAACATGTTAGGGTGGGGGGAATAATAATAAAATAGGGGAAGATGAACATGAATAGAGAGAGGAGGATGGGACCGGAGGGAAGAGGTCAAATTGAAGTCTAGCATTCTTTGCACCAGCTCAACATTTTTATCCAAATATATCTAGAAACAGGGTCTGATTTTTGTTAAATTCATATGGTTGCTCTTTACAGCAATAAACTATTCTTTTTTTGGTTGCTGACTCAGACAGGTCCAAGTGCCACTGCGCCATTCTGGGCATGAGCCTACTTTTCCACTTCTTTAAATCATGCACTTGGGAAGTTGGTGAGCATTGCAGCCTTCAGGAACCAAAGTCTTTGTGGTGAAGTTAACCCCATCCCAGAAGGTAAATAGCCTGGGATATAATTTTCACTGAGGTTTGGCTGCTGAAGCAGAGCACTATTTTAACTCATTTGTCCTCCTCTTTCCTCAACTGCCTGATTGTTGACCAGTCCCATAGCATATGCATCAGGGTTCCTTCTTGGTTACAGCACCAACAGGCCTTTATCTTGTGGAACTTCTGTGGTGGCCAGTACATTTTGAATAAAATCTTTTGTTGTATCAAGCATAGTCTGAGCTCCACAGAAGCATTTTTAACATTACGTAATGTGCTCTCCCATTGGGATTATATGATCATTTGTTTGCATGTTGTGTTATTTGTAATAGGGTCACCAGGGGGTATGCCCAACAAGAACAAACAGCATGTAGACCAGAAAGCAGCCAATAGCTTCAGATAGGCCCATTCCCTAGTACTTAAAAGGACAATGCAGGTGTCAGTTCTTTTTGGAGTTTTACCTCCACTGTGCACTGAGAACAGCAGTTTGGTGGGTAACCCTGGGAGGGAGGGCTGCCAGGAAACTGAAACAAAGAACTTTGGACTGGATAAAAACTTTAACCCCTGAATCACAGGAGCGAGAGAGAGAGAACCCCTGTCCCCAGGAGTGGGGATATCTGGGATAAGCTAGGACATCTGGATTCAGCTATCGCAGTTAGTAACAGGAAACTGTAGACGCGCACCCAGGCCTGAGAGTGGGAGGATTGCAAGATTACACCCCAAGGAGGTAAAGGATAGCAACATAAAGCCTGGAGGGGGTGCACTTGGAGAGGGGTCTGGGGTACGGGTAGCCCAGAATTGTGACAGCCTCTGTATACCAAGCAGACAGAATGTGGGCCATCATATTTTATAAAACAGGGATATTCTGCACTTTTAAAACAACTCCAAATCCATTACAGAAATCTACAACAAATGTCCACAACTAAGAAAATGCTCTCAATAGGAGACTATTGCAGGAATGGCATGTGGCCTCAGAATTACATAAGGGAGGGGAGATTTGGGTGTGAAGTTCTGGAGATGCTCAGGTAGATACAACAGTGATGGTGTTGGTATAAAAACCTAAACTGATAGAATACGCCTGGCCTTATATACAGGTCACCAGGTGCAAGTTTGCCAGTACCCATGTGATGGATGGATGGATGGAGCACTGCTTCACTCATCAAAACCTAGATCAATAGAATCACATTAGTTGAAGGTAACTGGGTAGAAGCCTATGTTTGAGGAGTTGAAGGTCATACAGCATGTTTTCCATGCCATATGTATACAGTTGTTTAGCTGATGACTGGAGCATCTGTATGTATGTGGAGCCACAGATCGTTACCCTTTGATTATTTTCATGTTACCTGGTATATCATCTCCACGAGAGAAACTAAATTGCCTCTAATAACTTGAAGAGAGTAAAAATGACAAATTGTTGTTCTCGTGTGATGGGTAAATAGCAATTGCATTGGAATGCATCTCAATTACATGGCAGTACATTTCAGGCAGCATTGATTGTTTTCATACCCAGATGTGAAAGCTAGAAGTATTGGTGTGGTTTTCTTTCCATTTCTACTAAGATAATTTTGCTTTAGAAATAAATTGTAAGCAGGCTTCAACTTTGAATAACGCTATTAGTTGTGAACTGTCAACTCTTAACAGTGAATGCTTAAAAATAGAGAATTGTTTGACAGGTGCAAAGAAGAATTTAAAGAACATAGTAAAAGGAAAGAAACTAAATGCAATAGCAAGGCAAGTTAAAATCATTAATAGTTTTTGGGGTAGAAGATAAATGTATTAATAAATGGTAACTCACAAATGCAGGTAACCGATGGTAGATTAGTAAATAATTATACAGCTCCCATAGACAGAAATCGGTTTCACATTTACAAACAGGGAACGTTCATCTTGTAGCTTTGCTGTGTATTTAAGAAGTATTATAAAATCAGAATAAACAGGGTAAATTCATTTTAAAATGACTGGGACCTTTCTGGCCACTGTTTAACTTGGGTTCTGATCCAAGCAGACTGCTATCCACAAGTAGGATCATGGGGAAAATGAGACTCATGGTAGTAAGTACTACCCTGGGTATGTAAAGATAAATCCTTGCCTCACTGAAATCAGTGGCAAACTCCCATTGATTTCAATGGGGCCAGCATTTCGCCCTAAGGGTGACTCTTCACTAATAAGAAAGGTGTGATCTTACCTCAAATTACCTAACGCAAGGTAAAATCCTAGTGAAGACAAAGCAGTTTGTGGTTTCAGCATGTGTTAGCAGGTCAAGGTAAAGACTATCGGGGAGTTTTGGGTTTACCTTGCTGTGCTAACTCATGTTAAAACCATCTTGTCCTCACTAGGAGTTTACCTTGTGTTAGCTAACAAACATGAGTTAAGAATACATCTTTTTTTCCCTAGTGAAGACAAGACCTAAGTGTTTCCATGATTGGGCCTTTAGAGCTGATCTACATCTAAAACTTAGGTCAACCTAGCTAATTTTGCACCCTAAGTACCGTAGTTAGGTTGACCTCACCCCCAGTGTAAACACAGCTAGGTTGATGGAAGAATCCTTCCATCAACCTAGCTACCATCCCTTGGAGAGGTGGATTACCTACATGTTCAGGAAAAACACCTTCCATCGATGTAGGAAGCATCTACACGACTATGCTTCAGCGACAGTAGCAGCACGGTAGCTGTGCCACTGTAGCAGCTGTAATGTAGACATATCCTTAGGGAAATGTAATTTCTGTACCACATATCAGGCTCCAATGCATGAACTAAAGCTATTTCTGTGTTGCTTTTTTGTGGATATATATGCAGGAGTGTTTATTTTCACACTGAGTTTATAAGGCATAGAATGATCTCTAGGTTTTCTAATCTCCTGTGGAGTAGTGTATCCTAGATGTTCCTTTACATGCCTTATTGTCCAACTGACCCAATTAACTGCCCTTTTGAACATTCCTGTTTCACGTTGCATGAGCTGATCTCTAGCTATTGTTGAGAGCAATTTATTTTATATCAAAACAGAATTTTGTACGTAAGTGTTTTGTCCAGAAGTCCCCAAATTAGCTGATTCTGCTATGATCAGATGAGTGGTTTTTCAGTAGTACTTGATTATCTCTTTCGTTTGCAGCCCTGCCACTGGAACGCTGAAACAATACAACATGACTGCCAATGGTAGCCCTACTGCTTCATCAAAAATGACTCCACTTGGAAAATTCTGCTTTCTTAAGCTTACAATTTCTTTGCCTTTCCTTATTTCTTGCCACCCGGGTAGCATTTTACTGTAGACCCGTTGGTTATTATTTACCAACTTAACGTTGAAATCTATCAATCCACTTACAAGTTTGTAAGATAACTGAAATCAGTAGTCCTGAAACAAATCAATAGCAGGATATGTGGAAACAGATCTGACTTTACCTCTTAGAGACTTTAGACTGTAATCTGGAATCAGATCGGACTCCCTTATGCCACTCAAGAGGTGCAAAAGGATTGGAAAATGGTTGCTATTGGACAGCGAAGATTTCCTTGTTGGGGGGGACCTCTCTGCTAGCACATCTGTTCTGCAGATGTGCCCTGCACCTGCTGTCTTCTTTTCAACCTCCTCCCCTCATTTGGTATAGTAGGTGTGTTGGGAGTGGACATGGCCTATCATCCACTGGTGTAGGGTCAAAAAGGTTAGAAATACTCAGAGGTAGCTTTAACTCTCTTCCTGAGAATCAGGAAGCTAGAACTGGCTCACTGAGCATCCACCCACAGAGCGAATTAAGCCTGTTAACTTCTAAGATAGCTTACACACATTAGTTGTTGAGGGCGAGGAAAGATTGCCAAGCACAAGTTCACAGCAATTTTGAAAGAAAGGTGTGTAGCTTTAATTACAGTGGGAGACTACCAGAAAGTATAAAGTTACCACATAAGATGGTTGTAGATATTGGGAACTATTGTAAACAGTGTAACAACTCACAACATAAATCAAGTAAATCACCACAGATTTCCACATTCACCTGCAAAAATTTGTATTTTTGACCTTATTATGGGACGGACATATTCAGGCAGGATGAGCTTCAAGCGTGAATGAGGTCTGACTTATCAGGGAAGTGCTGTCATCCCTTTTTAAACCTTTTGTATGTGGAGTGTTTTCCCTATTTACAGTATGCAGTGTTTGTGGTGTTCAGTAATCACTCTACGCCCAAGGTGCTTGAAAAAGATCTTTATTTAGTGACATACAGGGGCACCAGAAAGACTGCACCAGATTTGCGTGGTGTTGCAACTCTGTGCACTAGGCCACAACACCACTCACTCAACTACTATTTTCACTCAAATTTAGCCCAGCCACCCATCCATCATGCCAGCAGGGAAGGTGGGTGCCCCACAGATACAGTACGCCAGTGTTTCTCAAACAGGGGTCGCCGCTTGTGTAGGGAAAGCCCCTGCTGGCCTGGGCCGGTTTGTTTACCTGCCCCGTTCGCAGGTCCGGCCAATCGCGGCTCCCACTGGCCGCGGTTCGCCACTGCAGGCCAATGGGAGCTGCTGGAAGCGGCGGCCAGTAAGTCCCTCAGCCCGTGCCACTTCCAGCAGCTCCCATTGGCCCAGAGCAGCAAACTGAGGCCAGTGGGAGCCGCGATCGGCCGGACCTGCGGATGGGGCAGGTAAACAAACCGGCCCGACCCGCCAGGGACTTTCCCTACACAAGCAGCGACCCCTGTTTGAGAAACACTGCACAACGCAGCTCCAGTAAGGGGCCAAAGGGGTAGGAGAAGGTCTGGGCCTCCTGCGCTTGCCAAGTTCTGGTTCTCAAAAGTGGGGAGCTTGACCCCACTGTTTCAAAGGGGGGAAATGGCCCTTTGCCCCACTCCCATCTCCGGTAACACAGCTCCCAGCTACCTCTACAAAACAAAATGGGTTTCTGCAGAGTCCCTCGCCCAGACTTCCTATCTAGGAAGCTCAAGCACTTAAAGGTACAGCTCCCAATACTACGCTACCATCCTGTTTCCAACTCTTGCTATTTTAATCAAAAGTGTCTCAACAATTGGCATTTTACTTAAATCCCACTAGAATTGTGTTATTACATGAGAATCCAAGCATACCTTTTTAAAAAAAAAAGTTTCTAGCTGTTATGCTTGCAGAGCAGAGCTTGAAAATGTTATCCTCCAAGAACTCAAAAACTGTAAGTCAAATACACAGACCCAAATGTAATATTTTTTCAAATAAAATCCCATGATTTTCAAGCCACTCTCATGATTTTGGGGGCCTTGCATCATTTTTGAACACCTGAAGTGGGGAATATTGAGTATGTGACCTCAGGGCTTGAGTGATACTTGAAGGGTGCATATACCATGTGCTGTCCCTCTGCACAGGGGTTAATTTCATCCTTTAGATGAAATCCTACAGCCTTTTAATGTATGTCTACACTGCAGTGAAAGCCCAGAGTTAGTGGGACTTGTGTCAGCTGACCCATGTTAGGGAACCCTGGGCTTGAGCATCTACATTGTATTGTAATCCTAGGTTAAGAATTTTCTGCTCAAACCTAGGGCTCTGGTGTCCACAATACAGTGCACAGACCAGAGTCAAATTAGCCATATCCCAGAGTCCCTAGCACACCCCCTCCTCCCTACGTGGCTGCTGTTGCCCATTGTGCACTGTGGGAAAACTTTACTGCCTTCCCTGCATGTTAACAGAAAACAGTTCACTTTGCAAAAGTCTTGATGGATTCATTCTCCATTGCAAACCGAAGAGGCTCTCTGATAGTGTGTGCTTGGCAGATCAGTGATCAGAAGAGAATGGGTTAAGGCTGACCTGAATTGCTGCTGTTTGATGAGGGATGGGGTGGGAGCGCAGCTTCTGTTTTCAGTAGAGTGGATTGCAGATTATTGGGATAGAGAGAACTAAGGAAGTCGTCCCATGGAATTGTGGGATACTTCCAGATGACTCCCATGAACCAAGTCAAGCAGGGCTGCGGCTACCCTGCAAAGCAATAGCGTTTAGACCCTGGGTCCCGGCTTAACTCGAACTCAGACTCTCCAGCCCTGAAAGATCCTGGGATCCTGGGTTAACGCATAATTGCAGTATAGATACAAGGACGGGAGAAGCAGGTAGCCTTGAGCCCAGGCTCAGGTACGGTCTTACATTGCAGTATAGGCATACCCTTAAATTACTCATTAGGGCTGCAGGATTGCTGAGTGCACAGCTGCAAAATGCGGAGCTCTTCTTGGGATATGAATGTGCTCAGAACATTGCTGCATGAAGCCCTTTGTTTGGAGTCATTACATTCAGCTGCATAAATATGTATTCAGCCTATTTTAATATGGGCCCCTTAGAAACCTGTTCTCTTTTCCTAGTGGGTTAATACTCTCTCGTCTGTTGTGTAAATATGCAGCGAATGGAGCTTTTTAAAATGTTTACCCAACCCCAACACACAATAATGGTCTTTCTTGTCAGTCTATGTTTAATCACTAATATAAATGGGATTTCTGACCCAATCAGTTGTAACATCAAAGTTGCAAATAATACACATTTCAGAAAGCCCAGCTTTTCAAAAACACATATTTATACAATCGATTGCATGTGTTAATTGGGGGCCTATTCCATCACTATTTGATATTAACAGGAACTAGGCATGATCACCAGGAGAACAGAGCTCTTCATTAGCATTGTGATTTTTCAAAAAATCCTTATGTGATTGTTGAAGGGGAAAATTGGGGTGTGTTTGTGTGGGGGAGCCACTTTTATACACCAAAGAATAGCTTTTTACCAGCCTCCCCTTTTACCGTACCATCTAGGAGCCCCAGTCATGGACTGACCCCAGTCATGGACCAGTGCTAGGCGCTGTACAAACAGAACAAAAAGACAGTCCCTGCCCCAAAGACCTTACAGTGGAAGTGTAAGAGAAGAGACAACAGGTGAACACAGAGACAGATGTGGGAGCACAAGGAAACAATGATACGATATTGGTGGCATGAAGGCACCTGGACCACATTCTGTTCTGTAATAGTTATGTAAATCAGGATTAACTTGACTGAAATCAGTGATGCTTAGAGCAGAGTTCAGGCCACTTTTTCCCATAAGGACCCAGATTCGACAAGCACTCAGGCACATTCTTAACTTTACTACCATGCGTAACCCCAATGGGTTCGTGTTTGAAGAATCAGAGCCTAAAGGTTAACAAAATCCCGATTCAAAACATATTCCTTTCAAAGTACGTGTCAGATGGGAGCCAGGGAGGGGAAAACATTTTAAAAAGCAACATTAATATTTGTTTCCACTCTTGAGAGTTTTAAAAAAATAATTCAACTGATTTTTGTTGTTTATTTGTTTTAAAGAAAATCTTTGGCTTTTGGACTGAGTCATATTCCTAACACAGCCTATAGCAACTTTATTTTTTCTTCACCCATCAAGATGGAGACATCAGATATAGGGATTTATAATGGAAATGCTGACAGAACCACTGCTAGAGAAGTAAGAACACACACTGCTTTAATGCGTGTAAACAAACAACTCTTTCTTAAAGGGGTGTCTGAATTCCAATGGATTCTAATTATCTGCTAAGACAGATAGGGAAGAAGAAAAACACTGATATAAAGAAATTCTAGATGAAAAATATCTATGCTGTAATTTCAAAAAGTTTCAGCTTTTGTCTTTGGGAGGCAGTATGTAAAAGATAAGGAAGAAAATAATGAGCTTTTCTTATTTATATCTGAAGTTTAGAAGAGACATATTGTGAGCGAACAAAAGATGTTCCATAAAAGTGTGTTAAAATAATTCTCTGGGAATGAAAGAAGCTGCAAGGTATTAAATAAGCATGCCGTGTGGTCTAGGCTTGAGGCCTGTTATTAGTAAGATTTGAGCATTTCAGCTTTTTTAATGTCATTTAATCTAGTATCCCGTAAAATTCAATCTTAGATTCAAACCCTGCATCAGGACTTTGAAGGAGGGGGCTTCATGGCAACTTTCTCTGTTGATGTATATTATCTCTGTCTAATCCACCAAAACATCCACTTATTCATATCCTCTCATTTAGAATGCATATTTGAATTTATGGCATAAGTATGTGAAGTTTCAAAGTGAGTATTTTCCCTTTGACAGTGTTATATTACGAAAATTGTTTTAAAAGGCCCTCCCAAGAGGCTGGTTGGTATTGATTCATTCTAGAACACAAAATACCACATATCAGTCACATAATACACACTCCAAGTCATCTAGAATATCCATAGCAGAGTGTACAACTGACCCACCAACTCTCCCCTACTGCTGTACTCCACTGAAGCTTGCTTCTGTGATCAGATTCTGATCTCATTACACCCAGGTAAATCCAGAACAACACAGAAATACAATACAGCTAGTCAGATTTACACCAGCATAAATGAGATCTGGGGAACTCTTGACTTCATTAGTGTTATCCTGATATAAATGAGACCAGAATCTGGCCTCCAAAAATCCAAAGCCAAATTAAAGAGAGACAGAGACATTCTACTTGATTTACATTCCAAGGAAGTGTCTGGTGGCTTCTCTTGGTAGGAGGTGTCAGGTTGGAGACCTGCAAACAACAGCAAGGCTAAAACAACAGAGAATAAATTTTATGCGGCTGTTTTATTTTCCCCTGCAAAATATGAATGTTATGCAAAACACATTGCTGTAGATTTGCTGACAATAAAAATGGAATCATCACGCAAGTAGGGTAGCAAATTCTCAGGGGAACGCTTTAGCCAAAATACTCTTTTACAATAATTTCCCGTAACTGAGTGAATAAATTAATTTGTGAATTTTCCATGAATAAGCTCCACAATTTTCCTCCCCTCATATAATTTATTGATATCAATATACATTTAGCAACAAAAAACAGAGCTGATTTCCCTTTGCAATAAAACAATTTAGAAACATTTATCTGGTCCTTAGGGATCGTTCTAGACAAATGCAGCTCAATTCATGAAGCTAACAAGAAACACTACTATCATGCATGATCAGTGAGCTACACCAGAGGAAAATCCCAACAGATAGCAATAGAAAACATAGAAGAACTTCAGACAAATGCAGGGCCCAATTTTGTGCCCCCTTTGCTCATCTTAAACAGTGCCTTTAAAGCAATAGGACTAGCCTCAACATGAGTAAGGAGTGGTAGAATCACTTGTGAAATTTCTGGGTGAGGTTCTCTGGCCTGTGTTACGCAGACACCAGAGTAAATGACCATAATGGTCCATTCTAGCTTTAAAAATCTATGAATCGGTCCCTCAGTAATACCCCCGCTATGTAGTGAGAATTTTTTTTCTTTATTTGCTGTATGAGGAGAAAGCAAGAGGAAGAAGGGGATTTATATTTCTCTATGGAACTAATGATGCAGGCTCTGGTTTGGGGAGGGCTGAGAGATCTTTCCTTCATGTATTCCCGGAATGCAGACACGATAGTGGTGTAGACTGCAGCCTTATTATTCCTCCATCTGAAATTCTCTGTGACCTGCCTTGCTCTGATCTCCACCTGTTTTGATGCAGGTGATGTCATTACAAACCAGCACATTAAAAATTCCACATTATATGTGGAATAAGGTTGTGGTCTTTTGATTATTGTGTCAAACCAACCGTATAGCTTTCTTTGACAGGGTAACAAGCCTTATGGGTAGGGAAGAAGCGATAGATGTGGAATATCTTGACTTTAGTAAGGCTTTTGATACTGTCTCGCATGACCTTCTCATAAACAAACTAGGGAAATACAACCTAGATGAAGCTACTCTAAGATAAGCACATAACTGGTTGGAAAACCATCCCAGAGAGTAATTAGCAGTGGCTCACAGTCGAGCATGCAGGGATCAGTTCTTTCCGGTCATTTTAAATATCTTCATCAGTGATTTAAATAATGGCATAGAGTGTACACTTATAAAGTTTGCAGATGATACCAAGCTGGGAGGGTTTGCAGGTGCTTTGGAGGATAGGGTTAAAAATCAAAATGATCTGGACAACTGGAGAAATGGTCTGAAGTAAATAGAATGAAATTCAATAAGGACAAATGCAAAATACTCCACTTAGGAAGGAACCATCAGTTGCACACATACAAAATGGGAAATTACTACCTCGGAAGGAGTACTGCGGAAAGGGATCTGGGGTTCATAGTGGACCACAAGCTAAATATGAGTCAACAGTATAACACTGCTGCAAAAAAAAAAATCATTCTGGGATGTATTAGCAGGAGTGTTGTAAGCAGGACCCGAGAAGTAATTCTTCCGCTCTACTCGGTGCTAATATGACCTCAACTGGAGTATTGTGTCCAATTCTGGGCACCACATTTCAGGAAGGGTGTGGACAAATTGGAAAGAGTCCAGAGAAGAGCAACAAAAATGATTAAAGGTCTAGAAAACATGACTTATGAGGGAAGATTGAAAAAATTGGGAGAAGAGAAGTCTGAGAGGAAACATGATAACCGGTTTCAAAGTTAACAGGTTGTTAAAATAAAAGGTTGTTACAAGGAGGAGGGAGAAAAATTGTTCTCGTTAACCTCTGAAGATAGGACAAGAAGCAATGGGCTTAAATTGCAACAGGGAGTTTTAGGTTGGACATTAGGAAAAACTTCCTGTCAGGGTGGGTAAGCACTGGAATAAATTGCATAGGGAGGTTGTGGAATCTTCATCACTGGAGATTTTTAAGAACAGGTTAGACAAACACCTGTCAGGGATGGTCTAGATAATACTTAGTCCTGCCATGAGCGCAGGGCACTGAACTAGATGACCTCTTGAGGTCCCTTCCAGTCCTATGATTCCATGATTAGGGCAACAGGACACCCTAGGGGAAATAAACAATCTCCCTGGAGTTTTTTTTTAGGGAACTGAAAACATTTAAAGAGACTGGCATATTTGTGTCCTGAATGACCCTATTCTGTATTTGGCATCAGTCTAACTTAATATTTAGAATTTGGCCATTCTCAGGCCCCAGTCCCACAAAACATGCGTATAGCTACCTTCACACATGAGTAGCGTGAGAATGGGATTGCACGTGTGTGAAGTTACTCAAGTGTGTAAGTGTCTGCAGAATTGTGTCCTTCAGTGACCTCATTCTTATCCTTGTACTTTTTTATCATAGAACTACTCTGTTTTAATCAGATTCCAGTTTCCTCATTGGGTTTTTGGGTTGGTGGTGGTTTTTGTTTAGCAGTAGAAAGGAAAGCCATGAAAAACTACCCTTAATATTTCCAGAAACTAATCTATCTTTCTTTCTTAACAGATTGTGATAATGGGTTTGAAATTGGTCTTACCATCTTAAGAATAAATATTAGAATTATAATTGCTAATGCTATGATACATAATTTGCATTTATTATAGCTAATAAAACAGGTAATTAATTGAGCTGTAATGGGTTAAGTCATCAGGAACTTCAGCTGCAGAAAGATTTATTGCTGTATTCTCAGTAACATCTTGAATATAAAGAACAGGCTGTACAGAGAGGGCCTTCAGTTCCAGGACAGTTTAATCAGGGAGCATTGCCCGTTCCTCCTCAGCTACTTTCCGTTGCATATGTTTTGCACAGTCGGCATAAATTAAGCAATTGTGTGTATGCCTTTTTCATAAAGGTGAAAAATATGTACTTCTATTCCCCATAGCCATGCATGAAATAAGTACTATAGAGCTCAAGCTAAGCCAAGCCACATGTGTATGCATGTCCATGCATTTTCTAAATCAGAAGGGCAGGACATCATACAGAGCATACAACCACCAGGATGCATTGAAGTTCAAAATGGGCCTGAGATAATGTTGATGGAATAGGATGTAGTCACAGGATAATGGTCTCCTGCTGCTAGATTAAAGCCTGGGCAAAGCGGAGCCCTTGCAACAAAAAATAAGCAGAGGCAAGAAGATATTTATGGTATTTTCAAAGTAGGAGGCATTTATCTTGTAACAACATCCTATTCCATTCGCTCTGCTTCTATTGTACCAACATAATAAAAGATGCTGTCATTTTGTTCAGTGGATTTTGCTGCAGAAGCTACGTTTGTCCACTGCATTCTGATTGGGTAACATTACAGACTTTTAATCAATCTGTGCATTTCAAAACGTATTGTGTCACTGCAGCTGGGTCCTAAACACTCTGACCTACTTTTTAAAAAAAGGAAAAAAATCAGAATCTCTCTAATAAAAATCAGTGTTGTTTTATCATTAATAACATTTTAGTCGTGGGTAGGGTGACCAGGTGTCTGGTTTTTGGTCTGGTCAGCGGTGCTGCGGTGCTAAGGCAGGCTAGTCCCTACCTGTCCTGGCACCGCGCTGTGTCCCGGAAGCAGCCAGCAGGTCCGGTCTGCACACTGCCCCCACCCCAAGCACTGACTCCGCACTCCCATTGGCCAGTAACTGGCCAATGGCGGTGAGGGGGTGCCTGCGGGCGAGAGTGGCGTGTGGAGCCTCCTGCCCCCCCCCACACACACACACCTAGGACCTGGACCAGCTGGCTCCTTCCGGGGCGCGCACAACGCAGTGCCAGGACAGTCAGGCAGCCTGCCTTAGCCCCCCCTCCCCCCGCTGCACCGCTGACCAGGAGTTGTCCGAGGTAAGCCAACACCCAACCCCCCTGCCCCAGCTGAGAGCCCCCTCCCACACCCTAACCCACTCATCCCCGGCCCCACCCCAGAGCCCTCACCCCCCCTGCCCCAGCCTAAAGCCCCCTCCCACACCCTGAACCCCAGCCCAGAGCCCATATCCCCTCCTGCATTCCAACCCCCAGCTCTGAGCCTCCTCCTGCACCCCAGAGCCCTCACCCCCACCCCCTCCTGCACCCTGACCCCCTGCCTCTAACCGCAGCCTCCTCCTGCACTCCAGATCCCTCAGCCCCACCCCCCAGCCTGGAGCCCCTCCTGCACCCCAAACCCTTCATCCACGGCCCCACCCCAAAGCCCACACCCCTGCCCCAGCCCAGTGAAAGTGAGCGAGGGTGGAGGAGAGCGAACCACCGAGAGAGGGGGAATGTAGTGAGTGGGGGGGCGGGGCCTCAGGGAAGAGGCGAGGAGGGGTGGGGCCTCAGGGAAGGGGCGGGGCTAGGGTGTTCAGTTTTGTGCAACTAGAAAGTTGGCAACCCTGGTCGTGGGTTAGTCCACCTTATCTGGCACCTTGTATGATCAGCTCTTCTTATTGTTGTAATGTTCAATGTGGGGAAAAGATCTTTGGATCAGGGAGGACAATTGAAAATACATTCTTTGTTAAAAGGAAATCAGTGGTACAATACATGTAATTCTAACAGTAAAGGCAATGAACGGTAAGTACATTATGGACCTGCACTTTTTTATTAGCACATTTATGAAACAATAGTTTTCCTTAGTTGCCTCCCTTTGGATCCAAAGCTTCCCAAGCCCCATTGCCCTAAAGATCTGGAATCTCCTGATTTTCAAGATATGCTGCAAAGCCCATCTGTTTGCTCAGGCTGTTGGAGGAGGACCGAGGGTATGGGGAAACTGCCCAATTTACTTACCTTCTTACAGGGGGGCCTATTTTAATTTTTTATATTTGATTGGCTAGTGGTCCTGTTACATTTCTGGATTTGGCTACATCGCTCAGTGGTTATTCTGCTTTTATGGAGAGGGATTTTAAACAGTTGTTCAGGCAACTTAGAATCTAGCCCATAGATATATTTTGTATGAATGATTAAAACCTTCCTCATATGAGGAGTCCCGCGGAAGGCTGCACATTGAAGAACTACTCATGTTGGTTAGGGGTGATCTCTCACATGCAAAGGGCTGAATGCTCTCAACTCCCTTTGGCCCACTCTTGTGCGGAGTGGAATTTCGTCTTTGACTCAGTGCAGCCCATTAACTTCATTGGAAGTTGAGAGCAGTCAGCACCTCCCGGGACAAGGTCATTAATCTGTACTGCTGTATGAGTGATATTAGCTGTAGCAGTCCGTGATAAACAGGTCGCAGAGACTAGCTTGATTTTAAATTAGAACTGCATATTTGAAGTATGGCAGTGTTGTCTAGTGGATAGAGCACTGACTGGAACTTAGAAGACATGGGGTCTATTCTGAGCTCCGCCACTGGACTGGTGAGTAACCCTGGGCAAGTCACCTCATGCCTCAGTTGCCTCATCTGTTACATGGGGATAATGATACTTTGAAAAGTACTTTTAGATCTACTGATGACAAGCACTATATAAGAGGTAGGTATTGTTATTAATTAAAAATCATAACACCTTTAGTAAAGGATGAATTTTTTAATCTGTCAAATATTAGTATGGCTAAGTGTGATTTCGCCAATGTACATTCCTGTTTTCTTGCAATTACAGTGCAAGTTGGAGTTTCATGCTTGTACTTCTGACAAAACTATCGCAGCGCGATGTGAGGGGCCCTGCCCATGTCTTCCAGGACAAGAAAGCCCAAAACACAGGGCTGAGAAGACTGGTGAGTTCAGCTGTTGCACGCAATGTTAAGTGATTTACTGGGACTGCTTTGTTTTTAAGAAACCTTGAGATATTTTGTTTCTACCACTTGTTTCAGGAAGTGTTAAGAAAGTTATGTTGTCAGCTAGTGTATGACAAATCATTTTCTAAACGTAAAGTGCTTTCTTATTGAACTCTCAAACATCTTAACTGAGTGAAATTGGCACCCACTTTATAGATGGTGTCATAGAATACTTGTGCTCTCGCTAATCATTATTAACAAGTATTATTTATTTTGAGTGGAAAATACTAAAGGCATAAAGTAAATTCCTCGATTCATATGATGGGGTGGCCTGCCCTTAAAGGGCCAGAGGCCTGGTGCTGGTCAGCCCCATACAGTTAGCTTTAGATGTCACACTTGGGATCAGGTGTATGATTTAATTAGTAGAACCAACTGGGTATGGAGAAATGGATTCTCCTATAAAGAGCAGCAGAAAGCTGCAGAGACAGGGATGCTCAGGGAGACAGTACAGAGTCTGCTGGGAGTGAGTAATCTCCAGCAGGGAGCCCTGAGTCTGCAGGGGAAAGGGTTCCAGGTAGGGAAGGCCTGGGAGATGCCAAGCAGGGTAGAGACTGGGAGAATGGCCTTGATAGGATTTTTGAAAACTTTATTTTGGGAATAATTTTATTATGTTAATAAATCCAGCCCCAAGGAGGGTTGTGCTACCCCAGAGAAGAATTGTTTGGCAGTTTGATGGAGATAGCCCTGAAAAGTGGGGAAACTGAGGCAGGGCTGCCACAGAGTGACATCAAGGCCACAAGGGATCACTTGGGAGGCAGTTGGCCTGATGATATTCTTATATTAGAAGATAATATATGAGACTTTATTGTTCTCTCAAGGCGGCCTTTTTCCTTATAAAACTAGTACTAGTAGCTGAATGGGGGTTATGTGACAGATTCAGTAAGGAGGCCTAAAGCTGTACAGACACGAGTATTTGAGAGATTGGCTGGTTGACGCTGCGACAGTTCCAGTACAGTAGCCGACTGATGCTGCATTACCGTATAGAGAAACTTAAAGGTAAAGGTCCCCACGTGGATGGCTCTTCCCTCTGGCTGCCATGAGATCCATGCCTAGATCTGAAGACATCTGCAAGTTTCATGGGCTAATTCCCCTCACCTCAGCAATCGTGAGCCATATAGGAATGGTCCAGTGTGAAGGGAATTGGTGCTTACAAAAGGAGCTTAAGTCCTATCTAACTATGAGACAGAGATGGCAGGGCAGCAGCAGCAACAGTGCAAGCTTCTCACAACTGCCCTGCCAATGTGCTTCAGCCCTCTTCTGGAGAGACAGAGCAAAAGGAGCTTTCTCTCTGGCTGTGACCCCACTGGACTTTTTTTTTCTTAACAGTGCAGCTCCACACGGGGGAGCAACAACAGCGGGGCTGCAGGTGTCCATTAGCATTTTAATTACACTGTTGTCTAATCCTCCTTAGAGGATTAGAGGATGTAGTGCTTAAAAGACCAACATAGGTGGCATCCTGTCTATAATATTGTTCCCCACTGTGCAGCTGCACCAGCGATAGTAACAATGGGAAATGTTAAGAACAAAATCATAGTGTAAAGAAGGCCTCTGAGGTCTTTCCATCCTCTGGCATTTCTGCTGAGATTGCTAACAAGGGTGCTGGTTGTAGTGCAGACACCTGGCTGGTAGGAACTAGGCTCTGGACTGCTGCCACCTATTTTCACACGAAGCCACTGAAAAGCCAGTGCAGAAAGCCAGCATTAGGGCTTCCCTGTAACAGAAGCCTCACATTAAGAGTTTATGCGCTGCAGAGAGCCTTGTGCAGGTGCTAGGCAGCAGGGTGAATTTCACACTAAGGCTCTGATCCTGCAGAAAGTTAACCACATGCTTCATCATTAACTTCAGTAAGACTATTCACAGGCTTGACGTTGAGCAGAATTGAAGTCTTGGTGCATATAGCCATAATTTGCATACATAATTCCCCCCTCCATCCCCCCGCGCACACACACACAGATGCCTATTCAACTACACACGAAAGACCAAATCCTGCAGTACTTTCCTTTATGCAGGCAAAACTCAATTTGAAATCAGTGGGAGTTTTCCTTCCATAGAGACTATAGGATTTGCCACATAAAACCAGAATAACTTGTACTGAGACTGCTCTGTTTAGCAATACTCATATTACTGCAGTTTTTATTTATCTGAAAATTCCTCCAACACCACAAAGTAAACTTACACATTAATGACTGCTCTGGAAAGATTTATCTTCTTTCTAGAACAATGAGGCATCATTCTCCAGCTAAGATTTTGAAAACTCAGCTTTATTCCCTCTTTTGGAAGGCATCAGTATTTTTTCTGAGCATCGGATTTGATGGACTACCAAGGATCAAACTTAGATGAAACATTTTAGCTGGTGAGATTCTGTAATACAATGTCTAATTTCAATATTGCTTTATGTGGCCTGAATTATTTGTTTACAGAATACTCACTGATAAATTCATATTGTCTTTTTCTCTTTCACAGACACACACACTTGTCTTCTAATAATCTGCTCCCTATATGACTCTTCGTTGCCCTTATCAGATATAGTATCAGATTAATAAATCTTCAGTGACATTTTAAGCTTACAGTTTCATTCAGACAACAGAAAAAATTCTAATAAACCTTATCTTGATCAATCCGGTTTGACAGGATGTATGTATTCTTCCGTCTAGACTATTGTTTTGCTTGTCTTTCAAACTTTTTAACTCCGCATGCAAAGCATTAACTTTAGGGCTTGGGTGATCTACACAGCTACTTTTCTGACTGCTGCTTCCTGGGGCCAAATTCTGGTTGACAGTGAGCAGTGAACTGGTGACAGCGGTAAGAATACATTAGATTAGTTCAATGACTGCCTCGATTCTGACCCACCCAGAAAGGCATGGAGAGAGCAGTCTGTGGGTCTTCTCTAGTTAACGTGGGGGGATATGGCCACATGGGAAATGAAGTCAGTATGTATATGTGTACATGAGTGCTCCAGCACAGGGATAGTCTCCTCCTGCATGCACAATATGTGCAAAGGAACTGCTCATAAGGCAGGCTACAGGTATATATTAGTGCCACTTTTGCAGCATCTACATGTGCTGGTTTTTGTGGGCAGAGAGGGTGGAAATCGGCTTCTCTGTGTTAGCCAGAATTTGACCGTTGGTGGGTTTATATAATTTACTGAAGCATTGAGCTACTGAGCAGGTGTGTATTATTGTAGGTGTGCCCTGTGCATATCGTTGGAAAATCCAGGTGACCAAAAGCCATGAAGGGTGCTCCAGGAATAGATACAAATGAAAATATCATGAGAGTCATGGCTGGCACCATAATTTGAATGAAAGATTATACAGTTCTTTTTGACAACTGCTACTATATCACCGTATCTTTGGGTGGCAGGTTAAACAGATGTTTTCTTCTTAAGTTAACAGGAGCTCTGAAAATTAGCCAGTAGAAACTACATTTTAAGAGATGCAATGTCAGTCATAGCTGTCTAGCGTGTTTGTTTGTCTTTAGAGGCCTACCCTTCTGATTCTGCAGCCACTCCACGCGCCGAGCTTCATTGTACCACAAGCAGAGCAGCTGCACAATCTGGCCTTATGCTTATAAACTCAGAGAGCCAAATGGAACCATTGTGTTAGTGGGCAATCCTCCACGGCTTCACAAGAGATATAGGCATATCTCTTAAATTTTCCTCAAGACCCTTCAATGTGCCTATTACACCAATTAATACATCCTTGGATTTACCCAGTTTCTTACACATGACCTTTGACTTTGGCTCATTAAGGTTCAGGTCATCTTCAGCTCATTGTGTGCTGTCAATCTTTTAACAAGAGGCTCCCACAAAAAATGTTTCTGCTCGAGCATGGGAATAAGCCCCATATGCCAGTATCAATTATACCCCAGGTACAATTTTAGCAGTATACAAAAAGGGAATCTGCAGTGTGTGTTGGTCGTTCACTGGGTGGATAGTAGTCAGATCTGCTCAGGCTTGTGTGAGGATATTGAAGGCTTAATTGCTGACTTCAGAAGAGAGAAGCCTTAGTACTTCTACTTTTCATGGGCATTCTCCATTAGCTCAAGTGGTGGACACCTGTGCTTTTGCAGTAATATGCTCTGAGTTCTAGCCAAGCTAATACCCATGAGATGTATCTGATCATGACATGTAGACCAGCTGACTACCATAAAGCGTCTCTGGTCACAGAATCATTAGAGTACAAAAACAAATGGTTTTCTCTCGTTAACGGCAGTATTTCAGACTTTCAATAAAAGGTGCAATCTGAGTTTGGGGTTAAGGTTGGTGGCTGTTGTTTTCTCCCATCTTTATTCTGAGCAAGAAGTTGTTGTTCCTGACTTTTCCCTGGACATTGGCTTTCTTTGATGTGAAAGAAGAGCTGTATGAAGTCATGTATGAAAGATGAATGCTTTAGTTTTCTTCATGCACTACAATTATATAATTAGCATTATCCTGCTGTGCTGGTATAAACAGCAGAAAGATTCTCAGATTAATTTATTTTCTCAAATGGGGTTTCAAGCAGTGGATTCATATAAAAGAATTGTGTTGACAGATGATACCCTATAGCCCGTTCCTTATTAGAAACCGATTTTGTGAAATCCATTCAAACACAAGCATATTGTTAAAGAGAAATAGATAGAGACCTGAAGCTAATGCCTCACACAGGAATGTGAGTGAAAAAATACTAAAGAGAATTACACTACAAGCGCTTCCAGCAAAATGGAATTGCAGCTCCTTGAATATTGCATAAACTTTTCTATACCTATTGTGCAATAGGGTTAAACAGTTGTGCTTGCGAACTTCAATTTAAAGGCAGCTTTGTATTAATCTTTACACATTCATTCAATCATATTCAAATATTATTCCATAATAAATTACTTTCAGAAATTAAAAATGTAAAGGAACATTTAATTTTCAGAGTACTGTTATTCTAAATGTCATGACCTTTTTTTTATACGCTTGTGAATGGAATTGGCAGCAGCATCAAAGAAAAGCAATCTAAGTGTATGTGCTCTGAGGTACAATTGACTGCAGTGTTTGAGATATATTTCCCTATTCTTCCACTATGCTCCTACAAAAACAACCCAGCTTAGAGAACAAAAATCAAGACCAATAATTACTTTAATTATGAAGTTCCCTTTTCAGTAGTAATAGGTATTACAAAGGAGTTAATAAAAATAAAACAACACAAATGGTAGGGAAGGAAAATTGCACCAGGCTAGTTATCTTTAATGATAAAAAGCAAGGATAGAGCTGTGCACTAGAAAGTTATCTCTTTGAAGAGATAGGAGAATCATAGTCTTCATTTTTAAAATTGAATTTTACTCAGTCTTCTGAGAATTGGAGCACTCGTGATTATTTCTAAAGCGGGAGCAGGTACTAGTGCTGGGTGCCTTTTTTTCCCCCAGGACCCATTTAGATCTCTGAAGTTTATCAAAACACTAGATATGGTTCATTATTCACAGCAGCATTATGCTTTACAATATGCTTCTTGATAACCACTAATTTCCAACTCCGTTATCCAGAGATAAAGATTCATTTGTAATCGGCACTGAAGTTTACTGCCCTTTCAGAGAGTGTGTTCCATGTTATCTAACGCTATAAAATGAATAAAGGCAATATTTCAGCAAAAAAAGGGACTTGAAATGAGTAAATACAATTCTTAGTGCTACTTTGTGACAGCACCTATTTAAGACATTAAATCCTCTCTGTTTGTGGTTTTCATGTAAATCTCTCTTAAAAACTATGCATGTATTAGAAATTAGCTAAGGGTCCTTATGAAGGTGCAACTTCGGTTAACATTAATAGATTAGACCCCTCCTCCCCCAAGTGAGCCAAGAACTTCAGAGAAGAAACAGTAATGGTCTTATTTTTCCATAGGCCTTACTTCTTCAGAACCTACTGATGAAGGAAGAGAGTTGCATTGAACACACAGTACACCTCGACCCCGATATAACGCTGTCCTCGGGAGCCAAAAAATCTTACTGCGTTATAGGTGAAACCGCATTATATCGAACTTGCTTTGATCCACCGGAGTGTGCAGCCCCGCCCTCACAGAGCGCTGCTTTACTGCATTATATCCGAATTCATGTTATATCAGGTCGCGTTATATCGGGGTAGAGGTGTATATCCCATTAAAGAATCAACACAGTGCGGTAATGGTGACGTCTCTTGGCAAATGTGAATTCTTAACTGCAATCTCTGTACTCCAGAGTCTTCTGCTGCCCGTACACATTTGTAACTCCTATTACTTGCGTGCATTAACAGCACAACAGCCCCCCAGGATGGGATGAATATTTAATGTGATTGTGTCTCTTTCTGGTTTTGTCCGCCTGTCATGTTTTCTAGGAAGCACAATTTCCTATTCCAACATACCAGTTCTGATTTGTTTCCATCAGATTTGCAGATCTACTGGAGTGTGAACAGTTGCAATAATTCAAATGAGGGTCAGCCCTGTATGTGCACGATCAGCGGATTAAGTCTTTTTGACCTTGCAAAAATGCCCCCAGGAAATGTTATTGTCTTGGTCAGGGAAATGAAAGGTCAATAGGCAGAAGAAAATTTATATTCACTTTTATCGTTTCCGAAAAGGAACTGATGAAAGCATTTCAAGTTACAGGAAATAGAACTTGGTATGCTATATCAAGTATCTACTTGTTCTCAACTAGTACAGGTTAGAATCTAGATTGTGGTATTTACCTATGAGGCCTGGGAGGGTGATGGTTCAGAAGTTCAGTACCCCTAGAAGGAGCATCAGGGAGCCTGTGCCTTGGGCTCATTCATAAAAGTCATGGCCCATTCCCTGAGTGGATGATTTGTACTATTTCTGATCCCTAATTGGTTAACTCTTATATAACTAAAAGACACATCCTGAATTTCAAACACTACAATTTAGGCTCAATCTATAGGGCCCTGCAGTTCGGACTACAGGGGAGTGAATAGCCGTGTGCACCAAAGTTTTGTGCTGTAACTCCCCTGTATGAACGCTACAGGAACAAACTGAAAGGTTCCTAGTTTGCATTAATGTAGTCCAGTTCATGCCCACAGCATGCATGCATTGCTATTCACGCCCCCATAATCCAAACTGCAGAGCGGTGTAGACAAATGTATCACACTGAATGTATCACACCTAATGTGCTTTCAGCAAATATTGCAGCTCAGAAGTACCTATTCACAAGTCTTTGTGCCTGTAAAGTTCCATCACTTTAATGTTTGTGAAAAGTAAAAAATGAATCATTAACATGGATTAATTGAAATTAGTTCTTGAATTTGAATTAATACCTGTGGAAATGTTTCTCCCCTTGGCTTTAGTTTTGAGCCAAAATTTGATCTGATACTTAAAGTTGGGGGCAGTTTTTTAAGCAAGACATTTGAATAGAATGATTTCAAACTCATGGAATAATAAAACAGAAATCCTGCTAGTTTTCTAATAATCATAATAACTTTAAAACCTTTTTATCTAATGTTTTAGAGTTTTACAATCATTAAGCCTCACAACAACCTCTGGAGGTAAATTGTATTATCCCCATTTTACAGCAGGATTAACCAATTAACAGATAAGCTTTGTGAGTTGCACAAGTTGGACAGTACTTAGTGTAAGAGCAGGGACAACCCAGATTTGTTCTGTGCTCTTGGCTTTGACACACTCTGGAGTTGAGTGGAGAGTAGAACTATTGATCTATTTGTTAACTCCAAAATTTTCAGTCTAACAGGTGTAAGTCTATTCTGATCACAAGGTTGAATATTTTCTTGATACGGGTGGTGTATTTGGAATCTGAGATGTACTGGTATATGTTCTTATTAAGAAAAACAAAAAGAAGTCTCTGAGTGCTGACATTAAAATCAAAACTCAGCAATGTGTGGTTTCTGTTGATATCTTGACCCATTTGTTTATTATCCCTGGATGATATAGATTGCCAAAATGCAGAGCTATTCTGTCAGCATTGAACTGTGCGCTGGTTAGGCCTCAGCTAAAGTATTGTGTCCAGTTCTGGGCACCGCATTTCAAGAAAGATGTGGAGAAATTGGAGAGGTTCCAGAGAAAAGCAACAAGAATGATTAAAGGTCTAGAGAACATGACCTATGAAGGAAGGCTGAAAGAATTGGGTTTGTTTAGTTTGGAAAAGAGAAGACTGAGAGGGGACATGATAGCAGTTTTCAGGTATCTAAAAGGGTGTCATAAGGAGGTGGGAGAAAACTTGTTCATCTTAGCCTCTAAGGATAGAACAAGAAGCAATGGGCTTAAACTGCAGCAAGGGAGGTTTAGGTTGGACATTAGGAAAAAGTTAGGGTGTCAGGGTGGTTAAACATTGGAATAAACTGTCTAGGGAGGTTGTGGAATCTCCATCTCTGGAGATATTTAAGAGTAGGTTAGACAAATGTCTATCAGGGATGGTCTAGACAGTATTTGGTCCTGCCATGAGGGCAGGAGACTGGACTCGATGACCTCTCGAGGTCCCTTCCAGTCCTAGAGTCTATGAATCTATGAAAACACTCCTTGATTGTTCTTTCTTTATACATGGGGCTCCTTTCCGTTCTCCCTCACGTTGAAGTCTGGAATTACCATGAGTCATATTAAGGCCAAAAGTTGACCACTAGGTCATCTAGTGTGATCCCCTGCCTATCCCAGGCCACCAACACCACCCAGAACCTGCGCACTAACCCCAACAACCAACATTAGACCAAAGTACTACAGCCCTCAGGAGACTAGACTACTATGTGCCATCAACAGAGAACAGGAAGGACCCAGGTGAGCCAACGCCCGAGGCCTCTGAAATAGCAGGAAATTGATTAAATGAGAATATCGAGTTTTAGGGTCTTGAGAACTAGTTGTGTGTGTTGCCAGATATATATTATTGTTAAGTGTTACGCATTCAGAAAACCTCCAACCCTAGGAACCATGCTGCAATAACAAAGTATTTCAATTTTTAGTTGACTCTTTTAGTAATGTGGGTATCATGGAATGATTAGTCATGGAGTTTCTCCAGATAACGTGTTGTTATGGGGAAAGACACCTTAACACGTGAGAAATTAATTTTAAAAGGCTGATGTTTCTTGATGACTGAGAAGAAGCAATCAACTATAGCGGTGAGAACAGAGGATTGGATAATCAGGAGGCCTGGGTTTCATTCCTAACACACCTTGTGACATTCAGCCAAGTCATTTAGGTCAAAATAGTTAAACTTGGGTGCTTAAAGCTAGGCAACTGTATTTGTACAGTTAAATGAGTATGTTTATTTTCAGAGATGCTGGGTACTCACAGCTTCCACTAGCTTCAATACGTTCCTATTGAGGTGCCCAAATATGGATTTGCTTGTCTA
Source organism: Chrysemys picta bellii (assembly GCF_011386835.1). NCBI lineage: Eukaryota > Metazoa > Chordata > Testudines > Emydidae > Chrysemys > Chrysemys picta. The sequence goes on from NC_088798.1 coordinate 101,186,097, forward strand.
ATTTTAGACCCCCATGTCTAAACAGTGTGGCATTAATATCTCTCCACCCCCCTCGCTTTATCTGTGTATTAAACAGGTGTATTAATACTAACTTCACAGGGATGCTGTGGAGGTTATGGAATTGTTTGTAAAGCATTTTCCCATCCTTGGATGACCAGCATTGTAGGCTGGATGAAAACCCATTGAGGTTCATGGAAAGATTCCCAGTGACTTCAGTGAGCTTTGGATCAGGCCCTACAAGTGTGCTGTATGGTTATATTTTGTTCATGACCCTTTTTAATTACGGTTTGCTGTAGATGAGCAAGTTAATGAAAAGCAAAAATAACCCAACCAAACATTTTGTCCACTCCATCAGTAATGCAATTAACACTTTTTAATTGTTACATGATGAAATGCCCTTAGCTAAGCAAATTTGAATTGTGTAGCATCTGTACATGTTTTATTGTTATTATTTCCCTAAGAGCTTTCACACAAGGAAATCAGCCTTTACTATTCTCTGCCTAAAAAGCCTGGAAGATTAACTTTTTTCATTTTTGCTGAATATCATCTGTGGATAACAGTCACTTCTCTCAATTAATGTTTAATTAAAATAAAGCAAAACAGCAATCAAGAATTCATATTTTTGCTCCTTGCGGGCCAGGTAATGACTCCCTCCTCTTTCTGCAACTGGAACAAAAAGAAAGTGAATCCAGGATGAGGAAGAATATGGAGGGGCAAAGTACTGGCTCCGTGGCATGTTTCCTTTATTTCCCTCAAGGAAACCATCTGGAGGTTGTACAGGGAGGAGGTGGCCTTTGGGGAGGCTAGGGATAGCTGTGCTGTCCAGCTTTATCCCATCCTCCTCCCTTAAACCTCCTATGGACTCCAGATGTGTGCTGGTTCTTCCAGAGTCATATGAACCGCCCCCTGAGAGGGAGTTGGGGGACAGCCACAATTAGACACCCTGGGAGTGCAGCTTTTGCAAAAGCTGTAAGCCAATTTTGAGGCACAGGGCCTCCATGTAGATGGCTCTGGCCTCTGGTGGATCTGTGGGAATTCACAGACTTTGGAGGCACACATTCTAGCAATTCCCAAACATAGGCCCCCATCCCAAAACTTTGAAGTAGATTCTGATGCCTTTACCTCATACCAAGTAGTGATGGAATAACATACGAGCAAGAGTATCCAAATCAGGCCCTTGATTTCTTGTCTGTTACGAAAAAAATTATTTTGTACATTAAATTAGTCTAGAGTCAGACACCGTACGAGCCAACCTAATGTGACAGCCACCGAGTCTTTAAAAAAGCAGTGATGCTGCAGGTTGGTTTATTTTTTGAGTAGGGATGGAGATGAATTGCGGGAAGGTTAATCATGTGAATTAGGGAGACTAATGTTGGAATGATAATTCCATCTGGTACTTTTATATTCGTGCAATGCACTGTTCTGATATTGTGTCCTGTCTTAAGGATTTTTCTTAATGGGCTCATCAAAGGGTTCTGATTGAACTTCTGTATGCTGTTAAACTCTTGTTGAGACCTTGTGAGAGGAAGCATTATTCAGCAGCTTCAGACCAGAGCTCTATTACCTTGAATTACACACTCGGGGGCTGTTCCTGCAGCAGCTCCCTGGACTCTGGTTGACGGCCATGGCCAGTAGAATGCTCTTTTCAGAATGATTCTGTTGTAGTTTTTCAGGGAAATTTTCATTTGAAATTCCCTGCCAAAGGAAAGTTCTGGAAAAGAATTGTTTTGTGTCAATGTAAACTCTTTGTTTCAACAAAGTCAAAATGGTTTGTTTTGATTTAGACTTTTTAAACATTTTGTCATGTATTGGCTTCTGTGGAGACCCTACTCCACATGTCATCAAAGGGCCAGCTTCTTTTGAGCCCTGGCTGGCTAGGGAGCTGGCAGGAAATCCCACCCCTGCTTCCTTCTGCCAAGCTCTCCCTACCTGGGCGAGGGGGGATGCCATTTGAGAGAAGAATGTGTGGGCTGCAGAAGAAGGCATGTGTTGCTGTTGCAGGAACGCAGCAGACTCAGCATCCGAGCTCAGGCCTGAGAGCAACTTGTCTGTCTCACCACTATGATCTTACAGCACACGCGAGAATTGGACAGAATCCCAAGAGAAGGAGGGACCCTGAAGTGTGACGAAGGGACTGCTGTTGGAGGGGCACGTAGACTGTTTTTGCTTGCTTATAATTGTGTTGGAGTGAGTTATATGTGAATTCTTGCTTCTCCAAAGGCTGGAGGAAGGTCTTCCCTCCCGGGCAAGCGGGGAGGGAGTTTGGAACTAACTAGCAGAGTGGGGTACCCCCACCACAGTTCCAAAACCTCGCTGGGAACACCACCCTGAAACCCACCTCATGCCTACATGAGAACTTCTGTGCACCCCTTGTCCCAAAGCCCGTCTGCACATATGGCAAGTATCCTGCTGTTTTGTTTTGAAAATCTGATCACCCTAGAACATATACCCATTATAAACCACCAGCAGACATCACTAATTGGGATGCATTAGAACCGCTATTCAAATCACTGTGAAATGATATCCCTATCAATAACATCCAATCATGCGTCTCTTTGCATTGAGTTGTAGGCCAGCTATCAATAGCAGTTACTGTCTCCCTTCAAATTCAATGAAACATCTTTAATTAATGTTACTTAACCTCACAACCATCCAAAATATATTAAGGATTTTGCTGTGTTTCAGAAGTGAGACAAAAAAAATGTCCAAGATGTAAAATCGAAAAGTCATAACCTAGAATACTTAAAAAGAACAGGAGTACTTGTGGCACCTTAGAGACTAACAAATTTATTAGAGCATAAGCTTTCGTGGACTACAGCCCACTTCTTTGGATGAAGCTTATGCTCTAATAAATTTGTTAGTCTCTAAGGTGCCACAAGTACTCCTGTTCTTTTTGCGGATACAGACTAACACGGCTGCTACTCTGAAACCTAGAATACTTAAGGATTCCAAAATCTTAAAGGTTTATGTTGGCAAAATATAACAGGCCTTGAGCCAACAACTTTATCATCTTAAAATGTTAGGAATTCTGTAAAGGTTGGAAAGCTCTCCCTCAAATCATCTAGACCAACTCTAAATTTAGGTTATTTCTTAATGCTCTCTCATGAACATCTGCATTGTAACAGGAAGTATGTGGAATGGAGAGCAAATTTTTAACTCCCTTTGTGCAAATGATTGCCCAGTCCTGAACTGAATGGCACACAGCACCTCTCAGGATTAGGCCCTGAGACTCTCTGCAATGTTAGCATATTCAGCATTCTATATTTCTGCTTCAGAAGAAGAATTGAGGTCTGATAGCTATATTCTTGATTCGGGTGAAATTTCCTCAGAAGTAATGGGGTATCCTGTCTGAGTGAGGAATGCAGGATCAGGACCCCAATGAACAAACACATTAGTCATGTCAGGTAAAGAAAAGAAAACTAGTGTGACTTGCATATGTAAATAGACTTTTCAAAAAATTTAAACATTAAATCATTTTGAAGTACATTTTTCTAGAGCTGAGTAAATAATTCTCAATAAATAATTCATTCAGGGAATGTCTCTTCTTTCTGAATTGTTAGTTGAACGTATCAAATTCTCATTATTTCCAATTATTTGAAGATTTCTTAAGTGAGCCATTCTTGGTCAGCAGAGCATTTATGCATAGCTTCTTACAAATTCAAAAGTTGAAATTTGCTCTGGGGTTGAGTCACAAAGCAGCAAGCTCTTGCATTCATGAATAACTTCGCTAAGGTTAGTTGTCCCATTGACTTAATTAAAGCTACTCATCTGAGGAAAGTTAAGTGTATAAATATTTACAAGATCAGTCCCTTGGTCAGTTACATATGTCATATGATATTGTTTCTGCTCCCTGATTGGAACAGACTTGCATAACTTTGTGTGGCTATATAATTAACCAATATAAATTGCTTTTTTTAATTTTACAAACAAGACCACAATTTTAAATTTACTTTTGGCAAATATTTGAGCATCATTTGTGGAAGGGAAATGAAATCAAAATTCACTTTCCAATTTGAGCAAATATTACTGGAAATGGTTTTCCCCACTATTCACTCAGCTCTACATTTTTCCTTACTAGATGCGGCACATATTAAGGTTGTGAAAAATGATATTTGCAAAATATTCACATAACTAAAATCAAGTACATTTTTTTTCCTAAATATTTTCCATCTTAGCTATTTATTCGGGAGCACTGCTTTGCCCATAAAGCTTCATTGGGTTTGAAGTGTAAACTCAGAATTGATCCTGTGTTATTGGAATGTTTTTCCTCACAAGGATATAAATATTTTAGCAAAGAGAATAAATTAAAATATTTTGTTTACTTCCAACACTCACTCAGAGAAGCTGCTTTGGTGTGTATGAAGGAAGCCTGCTTTGACATGAGCTTGAAATGGAGAAAGAACTCTTCTCTGCAGGAACTACTTTGCATTTAGCTCTGGCTCAAAGGTTTTGAAATGAAGCACAGAAACATTGATCATACCAGACCCTAGACAGATAACAAGTTAGGGACGATACCATTCATTGACTAAATGTCTCCTTGACTGGGCATTCAAATTTTGATTTGATCAAACTATAGCAGTTTCCAAAATATAGCAGACAACTTCACTCTGTACTTCAGAGGTGAAAGTGACAGACAAACTGTGAGGAATGAAAGAAGTAGCAGCAGAGTGCATGGTACCACTCACTTTGCTTTTCTCAGTTACTTAGTGTGTGGAAGTGATGTTAATGGTAGCGACAGCGTCACTATCAACAGGATTTGGACTTTTTAGCAACGATGCTTCCCTCTGAGAAATAAGATATGGAAACAGTAGTTGCCACAAACCTTGCTCTGATCATTCTGGGAAATACCAGAGCATAAGACATAACTCCTTCACTGTCACCAATGAAGACTAATATCAGAGCATGGTCGGTGGTAGAAGCAGCAGACAAAATAACAGCGTGGTTTTGTAGATTCATAGATTCCCAGGCCAGAAGGAACCACTGTGATTATCTAGTCTGACGTCCTGTATTACACAGGCCATAGAACTTCCACAAAGTAATTCTGAGAGCAGATCTTTTAGACAAACATCCAGTCTTGATTTAAACATTGTCAATGATGGAGAATCCACCACAACCCTTGGTAAATTGTTCCAATGGTTCATTACTCTCAGTGTTGAAAATATACACCTTATTTCCAGTATGAATTTGTCTAGCTTTGGCTTCCAGCCATTGGATCGTGTTATACCTTTCTCTGCTAAAATGAAGAGCCCATTATTAAATATTTGTTCCCTGGGTAGGTACTTATAGACTGTAGTCAAGTCACCCTTTAACCTTCTCTTTGTTAAGCTAAATAGATTGAGCTCTTTGAGTATATCAGTATAAGGCATGTTTCTGATCCTCTAATCATTGTCACGGCTCTTCTCTGAACTCTTTCCAATTTTCCACATGGTGCCTCCATTGTAGTGATTTTCCACATGGTGCCTCCATTGTAATGATTATTATGATCAATAGTCTAAGGAACTCCTCTTCTGGCCTTGTAAAAGAAGCTAAAAGGATGTTCTACATCACCAATAGCTCCTTTGTTGAGGCTTTGGGACAGATCCTCCCCTGGTGTAAATTGTCATAACTCTGTTGATTTCAATGGATCTGCGACAGTTTACCCCAGCTGAGGATCTTCCTTTGTGTATTCTTTTCCAGTGGGGCTTTGGTCTTGGTCCTCTTCTCACATCCTATGTCCACCTCTTTAATAGCTGCTAATATTGCATATCACTTGTGGAAAGATGTCACCCAACCCTGAACAGATGTAAGTTGCATGATAGTAAGTGGGTGTAAATGGATCACTGACAGGGCAGAGGCGAGGCAGTTGTAGCAGCAAAAACAGCCAACAGGAGTATGTAAGGAAGTGTAAGAAAGGAGGCGGCCAGCTATTCCCATTCTCCCCTAGAATGTAAATTGCACCCATTTACGCATATCAGGTCAGCTTCACATGTAATTTACATCACGATTTCTGTTCCTTCTTAGCCTGGCTTTTTAACTCTCTAAAAGCAATCTCTGATCCCTGTGTCTCTCATATCTGTTTATCTTGATTCTGTCATGTGATGGCTCTAATATAAATTCAGCAGCATCAGCATCTCCTTTTACCAATGCCAAGTTTGGGTAAGGCTGAGGTTATGAGCAGGTTCCTTCCACGTCTTAGAGCTACGATTTGAGCCTGTTGGGGGATTACCTGGATGATTGTATATACAGAACATAATTTCGTACTCTTAAATGCTTTAAGGATTGAAGCCACCACATGCCCACCCTAAGCCCCCTTCTAAATTGCTGCAATAATTCTCCTGAGTAAGGAAGATTGGAATGGCTCCCTTCAGAGTCCCTCAGTGCCACCGCTTCTTTAGCCTAAGGGATTGCAGATTTAGGACCCCCTTCAAGAGTTTTCAGATCCTCCCACCTAGGCATAAAGAAAGAGAGGGTGTTCATGACCACATGGATCTGTTTATGACCCTTATGCTGAGAATGCATGCTGTCGAGCGACACTATACAGTATATGCCCTCCCCACCTCTACTAAATGTTTGCCACGAAAGCTCTTCCTCCATCTACCAGCTCAGGGAACTGCTCTTCTTCTTATTCCACCTTCTCTCTCCTACTGGTATTTATCCTTCTTGGATTTTCCTTTCTCCTCCTTTCCCCTTTGTCTCTCAGCTCTTCTCTCTGTCCCTACTCCTTCCTTTCTTCTTCATTCCACTTTTTCTCTTTCCCCAGCTCTCTAAACTGGTTCTTGTGATCCTTTGTGTCCAGGGAGTCTAATATTGTCCGAAGCCTTATGATAAAACTATTAAATTATTTCCTTTCCCGTAAATGGAATGGGAAATAACTAATCTTCCAGAAAACTGAGTTCAGCGCTCACCCTCCAAATCATTTCTAGCTAATCAGCAGAGCTGGAGGAAGCTAAGAAGATCAAGGCCAGTGCTTTTCCAAAATTGACATGATAAATATCTTGATCAAATGTACTATAACTTTGAAACCAGCTTATGCAGCATATAAATCTATGGTGCCAAATGCTGCTCTCATCTACATCTCATCTGTATAAATTGGGAGTAAAGGCAGTGAAGAAGCCCCTTGATTTACTGTGGATTTACACTGGTGTGACAGAGAGTAGGATTCAGCCAAGTGACCCATTGATCAGAGCATACATGTTTAAGGCAGCTCTTCCATAGGCAGCCAGTGTCACTTTGAAACTGGAACTTTGTATTAACTCCTTCGTTATGGGCCATATCCTTCAGCCCAGTGCTCTGCTCTGCGTACACATGGATGGTCCTAAGTTTAAGGTACTAGTGTAGGACTTGAGAGACCGGAGTTTAAGACCTTGCTTTACCAGAGGCCTTGGCAGTTTCCCATGACTGAAAGCACCCCTGTATTCACACTCTTCGCACCACTATAATAACTTTTGTACAAAATATGCCTTGTAAGGTATCGTTTGAAACCTAATAACTCACTGGTCAATCATATGATGGTGAAATGTATGTAACAACAATATAGGTAAAGTTAAAAAATTCCCCCGTATGATGCTATTACCACATGTTCAAAACCAGACAGTCCTGCCTAGACCAAAGCTGTTAAACAGGCCTATCCTGAACAAAGGAATGTGTGTTTACCTCAATTTACAGATAAGTATTAAACAGAGTCCTCCAGACAGCAGAGGGAGGAGATGGCAGGAAACAGAACAATTTGCATTTCAGCAAACACAAGTGGGAGAAGAAAGAGCATGGAATCTCCATCATCACCAGACTCCATCACCTTCCTTACTGCTTGGGCAAAATTTACTTTGAAGGGTAACCTTAAACTAATCCACTTCCAAAGGTTCACTGGACTATAAAAGAAAAGGGATGAACACCCCAAGTTCTCTCTTTCAACTAAGAAGATAAAGGCACCAGCAACTTTGGGGCTCTGGGAGAGATATTGACCAAGGAAAGTGTCAGTCACCCTCTTGCTGGAAGACTGAGGATGAGAAACACCATTGTAAACAAAGCCTTGAACAAAAACTTGCTAGATTAAGTTTTAGACTTTTAGATGTGTTTTCACTTGTAACCACTTCTAACTTTATCTCTTTTACCTGAATTCACTTAAAATCCTATCTTCTTTTGTTAATGAACTTGTTTTATTTTTAATCTAAGCCAGTCCAGTGCTGTGTTTAAACTGAACTGTTTGGTAACTCCAGTTAAAGTAACAAACTGTTGAATATTGACTCATTACAGGGACAGTGACCTTTAATAGCTGAACTGTCCAGGAGAGGGATGGACATTGCAGAACACACGTTTTTGAGAAAATCCAGGTCTAGGAGTGTGTTGGGATCACCTTGCAAGTAATAACCAAGGCTGGTGGAAACCAGAGTGGGGCTGTAGACAAGCTGCTGGAGTCAGAGCTGATGAACCAGGACTGTCTAGCACAGGGGTCTCAAACTCAATTTGCCTTAGGGCCATTGCTAGTCCTCAAATCCTCCCAGCAGGCCAATAATGTCACTGAAGATGGTGTTCAGAAAAGAAAATGTTTATATTGTATTTTTTATTTCAGATTTCTTAGAAATAATAAAACTGTCATACAACTTTATACAATTCTTTGCCTGCCAGAGAGTTTTTAGTGTTTGCCAGACACCTGGCAACGCTTCAGTTCTGTCAGTTTGTTGATGTTTGGACTCAGTGACTGAGCAGTTGAAACCTTCAGGATTGCAGCCAGGTGTGCGTCAGATCGTTGTGTTCGGTATTTTGACTTGTATTCATTGTGGGGAAAAGTGATGCTTCCTCTATGGTTGACTCTGACCGGCAACTAATGATGCTGCCTCCATGGCTGACTCTGCCCGGCAACTGCCAATGGGAGTTGCGGGGGGCGGTGCCTGTAGTTGAGATTGCCGGCAGCATGTCTGCCTGCATCTCTCCTCCATGGGCCCCAGTGGGGAGGTTCTCGGGCTGCAGATGGCCCATGGGCTGGGACTTTGAGACCCCTGGTCTAGCGCGCACATACTCAGATTGTGGCCTGTAGGCTGGTTGTGAGCAGCCCCATTTAGGAGCTACAGCAGCAAGCATTGTGAGGCACCCAAGGTTATGGGCCAGGCAGTGACACAACCCCTCATTGGTGTGGACTGCATCCCAGAATGTGACAGTGGCATTTCACCATCTGGGAAAAGGGAAATAATATCACTTCCCTCCCTCACAGGAGTGTTGTGAGGATAAATAACTTGAAAATCATGAGGCGCTCAGATACTATGGTAATGGAGGCCATATAAATACCTCAGATAGATAAACTTATGCCGAGATGAGGTGTTCCGCCTCTGTGCTATATTTCCCTGACCCATGGAAGCCCCCTTAGCCTCCCAGTTCTGGCGCAGTTGACCTGCAAGGATGTGCCAAGTTGGACGAAGGTCCTAGCTGGGCCGCCTCCTGAATTCTTCTCCTACCATTTCAAAACTGACGGGAAAATAGTGATTGTGCTGCTTCCCTGTTGAATTGAAGATCCCACCCCCTTTCCTTCGGGGTGCAGACACAGTCAAGGGAATCCCTGGAAACAGGAAAGTCCTACGGATTCCTCAAGGTCCACCCCAGTTTTGGTGGGGAAGGGTCAATGCATTCAGGGAGCCAGAATGCTTGGCTTCTTTCACACCTCGTGCAACAGAAGAATGCATAGGCAATCTTGGGGCCTTAGTCTTTACTCAGGCAAACTCCCATGGAAGGACTGAATAAAAACACCCTTAGGATTTGAACCTGTGTGTCTGAACTGAATTGTGGCTCCTTCAGATTATAAGCCGCCAGAAGCAGGTAGGCTCCGTGTTGTCTTTATAGCACCTATAGTAAATCACTCAGAACTCAAATAGTGAAATAAGATAATAGTTTGACCCACTTATGGTTCGGCTGTCACAAAAATACATATTTGCCTACGGAGAGCGATGGTATAAAGGATGGTTGCGTGTAGGAGAGAACTCTACATTCTCATTCGTGTGCTGTGATGCTTGTGCGATGACCAAGTTCAACTTGTAGCTATGTTTAATTTTTGTGTGTGTGTGTGTCTCCTGTCCTTTGCCTGTTGTTCTCAAGCATTGAGATGTGACAGAGCATGTGTTCATTTAAGATATTGACACATCTCCATTGCTTTGTGTCATGGGTGCAGACTCAGCCCCAGCTATTAATAAGGTTTCACCTTTTCCCTTTCTTCTTAAACCAGCTCACCTAAATGAGTTGTCTTGCCTTTTGATTTATTCTGGTGAAAACTGAAACCTCAAGCCCCGTTGAAAGGCAGCTGACAAGATTGAGCCTGCAATTGGTATTTTTAAAATGTTGTGTTTTTTTTTCTTTGCAGGCATTCTCCTCCTCTTTCTCACCCCTCCCCCTAACTCTCTCACCCCCCCATCCCTTATCCCATGGAAATCATTATAAGGATAGCTCACTGGACTTGCATTCTGTGAGGCTGGAGGAAGAGCCACTTTCTGTGATATCAGTCCAAGGGCATTACCCTACGGAAGATAATGTTTCCTGGGTGAACACCATCTGCTCAGTGAACCTTCCTCTTGGTTATCCTGCCGGAACCCAGAGCCTCCCCCAATGCAGCTGCCGGCCCCCGCCCCAGGCTAGTGCCCCCAGCCCTAGAGTGCCAGGAGGACAGACGGCGGGGCCCCAGTCCAAACTGGGAAGCATGAGGGGTCTGGGGGCGGAGCATGGGCAGGGCCACACCTAGCTGTTTGGGGAGGCACAGCCTCCCTCCGCCTATGATACCTGCCACCCATGCTCCTCAGGGAAATGTGTTGTCACGAGTGACCCTTGGCATAGGCAGCTGTGCAGAGGTGTTTGGCCTTCATGGTTCTCTGGAGATCTGCGTGGATCACAGGTCTTTCACTAGTTTAGGAGATTGTAGCTCTGGCTAAACCTGACTCCAACACCACAGTTAGGAGGAAACCCCATGAGTTGACACAGGCACAACTGTTGTTTCCTGCCGCTGGTTATTTTTATTACCCTGGGAAACAATCTGGTGTCAATTAGTAGTTGATATGGTTGTAGTGACTTTCCTGACATTGTACGGCAATGGGCAGGCATGGTGGCTTCGTCCTTTTTCTAAAATGTCATGCTGCGTTATTGAAATTGCAAATAACACCCTGCTTTAGTGCACGCATGACACAGCTATCCCTTGGGAATATGAACCAACATAACATAATGAGAGTTTATTTCGATGGTAAACATTTACCTAAATAGTAATCAGATCTTCGTAAACACTTATTAAGCAAAATGCTAAAATGGTTATTGGTTTGGTTTTTTTTTTAAGAGGAGTGGGGAGGAGGGGTTGGGTTATTTGGGGTTTTTTTCCCTATAAAGAAAAGATTAGAAAATGATAGACATACTCAACACTTAGCACCAGTAAATTACAATAATTTTCAGACATGAAGAAATTTGATGTTGGATTACCAACAGAAAACTATTGAAGTAGCACAGTGTGTTAATGGAAGCATCAGCTATAATCAGCAGGTGTTGTGCACTGATAATGACAATTAGTACTGTAAAATCTCTCTTGTAATGAGAAAAATCAAATCAATAAGTCTGATTTCAGATACTTTTCTTTCTCCCGGGTATTGATTTCTGTAGACTTTTGTGTATTTCATCACAATTTAATACCAGAATTTTTTTTTGTTAAATCTGTAAAATCCACCTATGAGATAAGCTAATGTTTTTCCAGTGAGATAAACTATTCAAACCTCTTTCAATAAAATACAACAGGAATATACCATTTTCTTTTCCATTTTTTTTTCCTTTGAAGGATCGTAAGGACCAAATTCTGCTCCTAGTTACACCGTTATAAATCTGGTGAAATTTCCTCTCCAGTGACTTTTGTGAAGTTACTCCAGGTTTACACTGGTGTAACTGAACACAAAATTTGGCCCCAATTAATTGATTTTAGATGATTCGTTCCTTTCTTTCATGCATTTAATCCCAATTAATTATGAGTCTTCCTGTTTTGTGTGGAAATCTGACAAAGAAGTGTCCTTTTAACATGCCACTCCCCTCTCCCACCACTGCCCCCCACTCAGTTGTTGTCCTTGTTCAGCGAAGACCCAGAGTTCAGAGGTGCATCTGCGTGAGTTCACCTCCCACCCTCAGGGGAGGGGGGAGTGAGGCACCGAGCAATGCCTCGTCTGGTGCTCTGCAGTCACTCACTCCACTGCTGCCCTCTCTACTGCAACTTCTGGAATGTCTTGAGGTCCTACCACTTAACGCAGCTCTCAGTGATTTCAGCAGTTAGTGGGGGATCCTCACTGCTAGTACAGGCAGGGCACTGTCTTTCACCAGTGACACTACCCCATAGCAGGTCTAATGCCTAGCCCTCGTTATCAGTGATTTCATCCCTAGTGATCCACAACAAAAGACTCTCAATTGAGTCTTATCATTGAACAGTGGAGCGGGGAAGGGTCAAATAGTGTCTAGGACTCTTTGGACAGAGCCCACATGACCAGGCACAAATATCTGTACCCATCCTCTCTTATGTCCACTGGCCTGTGGTACCCATACTTCCTGCTTAGTGAGTGCAGTTCAGTTGAGGGTGACTGCTCTCAATCAGGGCATGCCAAGCACAGTTCTGTTACCCTTTACTACCCTTTACAAGCGTAACAACACTTTATTACCCCTGCACCGAATAACAAAGTGACTTGCAATCCAACACCAACCAAAAGTTATCATTTGGGCCAAGCAGCTCCATCATGCTGCACACTTAGGCAGAGTGGGTGTGTCTATGCAAACAAGATCAGTTCCTGAAGTCTTCTCTGCCCACCCCCGACCCCCGGCTCCTCATTAAATGTCAGGGGATAGCTCATTCAGACTCTGCTTACACATAAATATTAGAGATGGAGTTCAAGACAAAAACTTTGGATCCAAATTCTGGGATGTGCAGATTTCTGTTGAGTCCATTGTAGGTATGGGGTCTGATTTTCAGAGATGTTGAAACCAGCAAGTGCAATTTGGTACAATATATAGTTGCAACAAATGTGGACAGAATTTAGTGGTTAATCATTAGAAAGGAATGTTTTTGGAATATCATTTAGGCCTAATTTATAAACATACCATTTATACAATGGAATTGCTTGAGGATTTAGTAAATTAGGGCCTTACTTCCATCTTCCTTATCCAAAGATAATTGTATGTGTCTTCCTAGACTATTTTCTCAATTTGTGCATAGTAGTAGATGGGGCCTAGGCGATATCGGGCATAGGCAACTTCTCTCTTGTCTATATTATAATTATTGGCTATAACAGCTCGCCTGCACTCATCAGGCAATTCCTATCAACAGCAAAAATGAAAACTGGGCAAAAGTAAATCATGTACTAGTCATTTCATGCAGCGAATTGCAGGTTACAAATGCCTCATTGATCTTCCATGATTTGAAGTTCAGATTTAGGCTTTCAGTTCTACAAGGGCTGCAAATATTGCTGATGTGTATGGTACTTGCAAAAAGTAGAAGGAATCTGATCTGCTAAGAGCTGCAGTCTCCTGCATGTTTTAGGTGAGACAGCCACAAAGCAGTTTGCCAGATAAAAGCTCTCCTTCACAGCATGTGTGAATTTATAATGAGTCAGCATCTTTTTAGTGTAAAATGAGAAAACTAATTCAGTTTTGCTTTGTCTATAAATTATTGATTAATATATTCTTTTGCATGGTGATTGTCCCTATGTGCAAATGCAACGTACTGATACTGTGTAGTCTGATACAAATATTGATGGTATCATGGCACAATATGGTATGTGGTTGTAGGGATATAACTACACACAAAAGATGCATATTTTTGCATGAATCATGTAGGCCATATAACACAAAGGGTCCAAGTTGCATTTACACTGCCAGAAAGGTGTTCTACTGTATTCAGAAAATGTCTTTTATATATTGAAGGGAGAAAACATTGAGATTTTTCTGTCTTTTTAAATGTGTATGGATTCTGGGGACCACTGCATCTCCTCACTTTTTAAAAATTTGAAAATCTATTTGAGTGATGTGGTTGATGTTGCATGGGTGGGAGTCTGGGGTTCATGATTGCCAGTATACATTACAGACCTCCAGAATTGATGGACGTAAGCTGATCAAAATGATGTTAATATATGCTTTCCATCTCATACCAAGCTATTTCTGAACAAGCATGTTGAAGATGAATGTTAGCGAATGTAACAGAGCTGCTCCCACTCCCAGTCATCCCCATACAGAGGACAACAATCATGAGGTGTCTGTCCACTAAAGCTTTGCATGTAAAACAACTCTTACATAATTTTGACTTCAGTGGAACCCGTGAGCAAAATTGTGCATGTGTGTAAGTGCTGGGGATCGAGGCCCTGGTTGTGTTTCTCTTCTCCCGACCCGGGCTATGGCTTTCTGATGCTTTTCTTCTTCCCAGTGCTTACCATGCTATGCTGAAGCAACTTGATCCCTCTGGAATAGAGGGATGTATGTGGAATTCTTATTCTTATTTATCATTTCTATTGCAGTACAGCATAAGAACCCCAAATGGGGATTAGGCCCCATTATACTCCACTATTCGGCATTATACATGCAGTACAAACAGAGAGCACAGTCCCTATCCCTGTCTTTAGGAACCTAGAATCTAGAAAATATGCAACAAGTGACCAGACAGACAACTGGGGGAGGAAGTGGATGAGAGGTCAAGGTAACAGTAGAAACTGGTGGTCACAGTGGTTGCAGTATTAGTGTGGCATTTTTTCTCCCTTACTCACAGGCGTCATTGGGCCTGATCCATAGCCCACTGAAGTCAATAAAAAGACACCCATTGACTTAATTTTGCTTTGGATCAGGCCCATTGTGTGTGTCCTGCTGAGCCTGTTCGATGGCGGGCTGATACAGGCTTGAATAAAAATAAAAGGTAAGAATCTGAAGTTTCGAAAGCAGCTGCAGTGTGGTGTGCCTTAGGTGATGATGCAAAATCCCATGTTATTTTCATGAGAATTTCTTTCTTCTTGGCCTGATGAGCGGGAAAGGCTGGGGGAGAAATAACTCTTGGAAATGTAAGAGTGGGAGATAGAGAGGTAGTTAGCTTAGAGGCAGAGACTAGAATGGGGGAAGTGCCAGGAACAGAAAACTCTGACCTGTGAGATGAAATATGCCTGGGACTTCCCCTTCATTTTGAATTTTTTACAATATCATTTTGGAATTTTGAAATAATTTTATATTAATAAATTGCCTTTAAATACGAGTCATGGCTAAATGAGACCCTACAATAAAAGCAGAATTTGTTTTTATACTGAACATATTTTTAAAAGTGTTTTGGTTCTTTGGACTGGCTTAGGACTAAAGACATATGGTGACTGCTTTACTGAATGAATGTACAGTAGCTACATTAGAGAACATTGAGCTGCAGGAGAAAATGCATAATTAAAATACATTTTAGTGGGAAAGAGGGACGTGAAAGTGTGATCTCTTCTATTTGCATTTCAGTGAACAAAATGCAAAGCCAGCTGCAAAAATAGGGATCTATTAGCTTAAAGATTTATAATATTTCACATTTCTTTAAAAAAAAACCTTTGTGTACTCAGTCATAAAGTTATACATAAATCCTGTGCCCAATAGCCAGGCCCTCTAAGAGATCCAGATAAACTTTTATTATGGCTAGGGGCCACTTCCAGCTTTTGAGGCCCCTAGCCATAATAAAAATAAAAAAATGAAGACACATGAAAACAAAATAAGGCACCAAAAAAAGAGTGAGACATAATTGGAATATTTTTTTATTTAACAAATGCTTTTCTAGCCTTTTTCTGTGCAAATGCACTAATTATTGAGGAAAAATCTAACTTTTGTGCAATGTCACTGTTGATATTTAGCATGGCGAGCCCATTCGAAAGCTCTTGTCCCATAGTTGAATGGTGATAGTTCTTTACCTGCTTCAGCACACTCAAGGTGCGTTCACCTGAAGCCACTGGTGCAGGCAAACGGACAAAAATACACAATGCAATTGTGATATTAGGAAACACCCCAGAGAGTCCAAGTTCGAGTATTTCTTGAAGCAATTCCTTTGGCTTGCAATCCAATTAAAGTTTGTGGAATATATTCATTTGAGGAAGATGACCTCGTTACTGAGATCTTTTGAGATTTCTTTGTTGTACTGTTGCTGAAATTGTTCAGCTGCAGAAAGTAGATGATAATGAGGAATTCTCACACATTAATAATTCCTTACCCAACTTGATGTAAAACTATAAAGACACTAAAATGTTACAATTCTCTACCTTTCAACACACACTTGATCCAGCACCTGCCACTATTAGTGGTTTGTTTATATAATCAGCTGATCTGAGAGGACATGTTCATCATGGTCTAATCTTGTGGCATCAGAAAGATATATTTTTATTAATATTTATGAACATTTTTAACTCTTTAATATGACAAAATCTATATCAATTAACAAAAAAGTATGTCTTTTACCAAATCACATCTCTTATTTGCTTAAATTTGCAGCTCTAAGTTGAGAGCACGTGTGTCACATTTTGGTCCGATAGGTATGTGCATAAAAACAAGTTGCAAAACTTATCAAATGCCAAAAAATTAACAAGTGTCTAAATTTGAGGCTCCCTTTGAGCTTGAGGCCCAGGCCAAATGGCCCTCCTGGGCCCCCCTCTGATTGGCCCTGCCTGTAGCAAGCATATTAGTCCAAAAAGCAACAGACATTTAGGGCTAAATCTTGTTTGCATCACTTACAAGTAGTTCCACTGAAGTCAATTAATTTAATAAATGTAGTGGTACTACAAGTTTGAGTAAAATAAGCCAGATTTGGCTCTTAATTTTGTAGTGGTTTCAAAAATCAAACTGAACTGCGCGGAGATAAAATTTATCATACATCTGAAATGTTTTTTGTTGGGAAGCTGTGGTAAATGCACAATATAGCATATTAACTGCTAAGAATGCTACACTATGGCCCATTAAAGGGAGATATTTGTGTTATGGAAATTTAAATGGTTGTATAACTATGGATTTAAAAGCAGGTGTTTAGCATGTATTAATAGAAAAAAAGTATAATTTGCACATCATTTTTTAAATTCTCAGTTATTCAGCTAGTAGGTGGGTGTAAAATAAGTGAGGTGGTTAAGGAAGCGAAAGCCAGCTTTTGCTTGTGAGAGATTTGGAAAGTGTGAACTCATGTCTATCTTTGACATTGATTTGATTCTGCCTCAGTATGTTGCAAAGGCAACCTTGCAAAATTCTACTCACTCATGCGTTGTTTTTGCTAATTAAGAAGAGGCAAAAAAATATAGTAAGCTTCTCAGAGATAGATTTGGTCCTTGCATTCAAAAAGAAATTGAAAACCCGATGAAATTTGGAGAGGTCAATTCAGCAGATTTTGAAAGTTGTTGTTTTTTTTAATCAAAGAATGTAGCAGAGTCCAATGATGTCTTCAAATATCTACATATTAAGGCAAAGATGTAAAAGCATCCTTCTACGCCCCAAAACTGATTTTTTACAAAAAATGGCCAGGAGAGTTAGATATGGACGAATATGATAGATAGCTTATGGATGAAGGTGTTTAAGAGGGAGGTTGCCTTATCTTTATTCAGTACTGTTTCTAGTGCCCTACCTCACATGAGTTAAAATAAGTATTGCATGGCTCTCAGCTGGCTAATAGTGAAGCCAGTATATCTATGGAAAGGTGTGGATGAATCTCACATTCTTGTATTCCAACTGGTCAGGCCTGCAAAGCACAAACACAAGTTAAATTGGTTTTATTTCAGACACAATAATAGTCAGTAAAAGAGATGCTGCGTGAACCTGGCTTGGAAAGAAGTTAGAAAGAGTGGTCTCTTATTTACAATTAGCTGGTCAAGGGGTTTGCTCAGAAGTTAATTTTACAAGCAGGTAAGTGGAAGAATAGCAGTAGAGTTTTTATTAATCATGAAATACTGGAGTATTGTTAAGTATTACTAGTATAGATTGTGAATACAATCTCCGGTCATCATCACAATGTACTTACTTCCTAATGAAGAGTTGTACAAAATATTGCAGTCTTCCATATATAAAGCTATCCTATTTTATAGCATGGCAAATGATACCAGCACATAATTCAGTGTCCTCCTCAGGGACATAGTGTTTTGTTTAGCAACATATTGAAGACTCTGTTTTCTTCCCCTAATTCTCATTGTACGAGAATGCCAGTCTTCAAGCTCTTCACAATTTGGAATAATTGCCATTTGTTTTCGTCCTTCACCTCCTCGCTCCCTTGAAAACAGCCAGCATTCCACAGTGGGATTTCAATGATGAAAGGTGAAGTAAAGCCTCCTCGAGCAATTGGATACGTTGACTTACTAAAGTCACTGCTGCTTGAAAGAGAAATTGGCTTCCCTTGAGAACATGCGGGCAATAAAGAAATAAAGATATAGATGAGTTTGTACAAGGGCATGTAAAAAATTAAACCCCTCATTCTAGTCATTTCTCTGGCAAGTAGAAAACTGGCTGTTGTATTCGTTGTCATTTTGCAAATCCAAAGCTTCTTTAAACATGTTTATTTCCCTGAGGAGATAAGTGTATGTTGCAAGCCAAGTATGCCGGCCTTTAACAAGATGATGCAAGGCTTTTCTAGGAGTCTGTGGTATGTAAAATGTCCTCAGCTGTAGGTCATGATGAATAAGAAGGTGACAAAGTAGCCAGAAGAGAGCAAACCAGCCAGATGGTCTGATGACTAGGTTGTTAACCAGGCTACAAAGGGTCCAGAATCCTGAGTTGAGACTGAGATTTACAAGAAGAGCCTAAGGGAGATAGGTGCCTAATACCCATTAAAATCTCAGCCTTCATGCCTTAGTGTGGGTCAGTTTAAATATTAAATGTTTTTTAGGAAATCATCCTTTTAAGAAGGCATAACGCTGCTCTGCCTCTGTATCCTGCCAGTTCTCTCTCCCCCGCCTCCAAAATGCTCATCTGGGACATATTAGATTCCGTTCTTTCTCAATAACTGTTTTGAGATTATGGTTCCTGGGCATTAGAGCAAAGATGAAGAGAATTGCCTCAATATTATAGTGATTAGCCTGGTGTAAATGTCTACACAGAGAGATAAGGAGCCAGGATACTTGTTCATCAGCCAATTCAGAGCAATAAATGAAATCTAAGTGAGATGTAATTTGTGGTGTTAATTATATCCCTTCTTGTGTTAGCAACATACAAATCTATGCAAAATGACTCATTTTGCATGAAGATATTAAGTGGGAAGGAGGCCTTGTGGGCTAGCCACAGAAGGTCCTTAACTTCAGGGTTTTTTTTAGCATTTGTTCCTTGTAATATCTGTTTTTGACGCATATTGTCTAATTTGTTTGAATATAGTCGGGCTGCAGCTCCTCCTTGACTATACATTTTTATTAGAATTACTAATATGTTGCACTTTCATTACACTTTTATTCTGAGATTCTCGATGCACTTTGCAAATATTAATAAATTAAGCCTCATGCGACCTCTGAAAAGTATTATTTCTATTTTGATGGATGGGTAAACTGAGGCACGGAGCGGTTAGGTAATTTGCCCAATATCACACAGTAAGCCTTGGGATGAGCCTGGAATTGAACCCAGAGCTCTTGACTCCCAGTTCCATGCTTTAATCACTGAACTGTGCTTCCTTCCAAAACATTAATTACTCTCCTCTGCATAAAGAAGTTTCTTTTAAACTGCCCTGACGGCCCTTGCACAGCATCTGTTCGTATCCTTTTCTTTTTCAGCTTGTTACCTTGCCTAAGGGATTTTTGTGCCATCCATGTTCTCTACGCTGCTTTTTGAATTTTTAACCATTTATTTATTTATTCCACATGGCTGCCTCCTGCTGAGGGCCAGTGGCATGGTTGGGGACCATGCTCTGGCCATATTATGAAAAGCAATTAATGCTTGCACTGCGGCGCTTTGAATGTGTAACATACTGTATAAAGTAAGTGCTAAGTATTATTGAAAGCATCTCCTCTTTTTTCTTTCCAGAGAAGTTTCATTTTTCATTTAAAAGAATAAAGAACAAACAGAGTACAGTGTCAAGGTCTTCAATGTACTATGTGGTGCCATCTATAGTTAAACTGTTCTATTGTTGCATGGCTTTTTAGTGTTGGTTTTTTTTATCAAGGCAGGCGGTTCCTGGGTTTCTGTGGTATTTCAGTGGTATGTGGTCATTACATTTTCTGTTGATGGGCAATCTATTCTTGTTCAGATGTTGCAGAGTTTGTTTTTGCAATGTTAGGTAATCCACAAATAAGAGACTTGCTCATGGAGAACCTGATTCTCTTCTTGCATCCGTGTAAATCAAGTCAAGGAAGTAACACTGTTTGCAAAACACTGTGAGAAGAAAATCAGCCCCATAATATTGCTGTATTTTAACTAGATGAGAGAATTGAGGTGATTTATGATCACTAAACTATTGGTTATTTTTTTACTGCCTGTAGCAATAAATTCTCATAACCCCATATCATACAGAAATATAACAACAGTTATCTGTGTTTTTATCTTTTTTAAAACTTTTTAAAAACATGATGGCTTGGAGGTCTCTTTTTCTATGTATGTTTTATAGTCAGTTTGGTCTGCTGTTTTTTAATATCGGCTCTCTTCGTGCATTTACATTAACGGCCTCTTTATTTTATGTATGCAGTGTTGTTGTAGCCATGTTGGCCCCAGGATATGAGAGAGACAAGGTGGGTGAGTTAATATATTTTTGTAACAGCATGGCACCCACCTCTTATGAGCACCCCTTCTGGTTGGGTATGTTTGCAATCTTTAAACAATCCCAGCCCGTACCCCCAGCGCTTCCTCCTGAACAGGGCCGGCTCTAGGCACCAGCTAAGGAAGCAGGTGTTTGGGGCAGCAAATCTGAAGGGGCGGCACTTCGTCCGTTCTTGGGGCAGCACGCCGACTTTTTTTTTTTCCTCCCTTCTTCGGTGGTAGCTTTTCCTTTTTTTCTTCTTCTTCTTCGGCAGCAGTTCGGCAGCAGCTTTTTTTTTTTTTCTTTCTTTCTCTGCTTTGCCGCTTGGGGCGGCAAAAAAGGTAGAGCCAGCCCTGCTCCTGAAGGCAATGGTTTCATCCCCCCTGCTCCCCAACTGGGCCACTAAGTAGTTCAGATCCCCTTCTTGGAGGCTTATCACGGTCCAATTGTAGGCCACTTCCCCAGTTTCCTATGGGGGGACTCGGACCTGCCCACTACTCTGGGTCCCAGCCCAGGGACCCTAAAAATAGCAGCTACATGCCGTCATGTCCCTTTAACGAAACTGCCTTTGATTCCCTGAGCCACTTTCCTGTGGCCAAGCCTTCACCCTTAGCTCAAGGCTCTTCTCTGTTCAAGCCCAGCAGCCAGCCAGGAGCTCTTCCTCGCTCCACAGGCCTTGCCAGCACTGAGCTGCCTGTGCTGCTACAGTTCCCTTTGGCCAGCCAGGAGCACCATCTGCACTCCTTTGGCCTCAGCAAGGAACTGACTCTGGTCTGCACTGCAGCTCCTTTTATATTAGCCTGCAGCCCTCTTATTGGCTAACCCCTTGCAGCCTCCTCCTGATTGGCTGCTTCCTGTGTAATCTCTCTAAGATGCTTGGAGGACTTAACTCCACTGCTCCTTTCCTGGGATAGGTGTGGCAGGACCCTGAGGCCTTCAGCAGGGGGCCTCTGGGCCTAGTTCACCCCGTCACACACTTATTGGACCAAAACTTACAGTAAGCTTGAAAGCTTGTCTCTCTCTTCCATAGAAGTTGGTCCAATAAAAGACATTACCTCACCCACCTTCTCTTTCTTTATTTTATAATAATTATAATTATTTGGTTCATATTACAGACCCAGTCCTACAACCTATACTCAAGCACCTAGCCTCACTGAAGGCTGTGGGGCTACTCCTATGTAAAAGCCTCTCAGGACCAACCTTTATGATAGTTTTTGTCATTATTAATGGTTTGTACTATACCCAAAGGTGTGGTAGAGGCCTACGATGTAATGAAAGTTCCATGAAATAAAACAAAAGACATTAAAAATAGGAAGTACTGGGTTATCTGTTGTCAATGGGATTCTGAAAGTAGTTGTAGTTTTCTCTAGCATTCTTTGTAGTGTCAAAGGGCCAGTTGTGGAGCTATGTTCATTGACACCAGCTGAAGATCTAAGCCAGGGTATTCATCTCCATCCTTTCTGTAGTTGGGGGTCCAAAACTGGACGCAATACTCCAGATGTGGCCTCATCAATGCCGAATAGAGGGGACTAATCACTTCCCTCAATCTACTGGCAATGCTCCTATTAATGCAGCCCAATATGCCATTAGCCTTCTTGGCAACAAGGGCACATTGCTGAGTCATATCCAGCTTCTCATCCACTGTAATCCCCAGGTCCTTTTCTGCAGAATTGCCACTTAGCCAGTTGGCCTCCAGCCTGTAGCGGTTCATGGGATTCTTCCATCCTAAGTGCAGGACTCTGCACTTGTTCTTGTTGAACCTCATCAGATTTCTTTTGGCCCAATCCTCCAATTTGTCTAGGTCGCTCCGTACCGTATCATCTACCTCTCGTCCCAGCTTAGTGTCATCTGTGAACTTGCTGAGGGTGCAATCTATCCCATCATCCAGATCATTAATAAAGAGGTTGAACAAAACCAGCCCCAGGACTGACCCCCGGGGTACTCCACTTGATACCAGCTGCCGTTGATCACCACCCATTGAGCCCGATGATCTAGCCAGTTTTCTATCCACCTTATAGTCCATTCATCCAATCCATACTTTTTTAACCTGCTGGCAAGAATACTGTGGGAGACATATCAAAAGCTTTGCTATTTTTATTCAAAAGTAAAACCTCTGAAAGAACATGGGGTTAAAGTCATTCAGCTCTCTCAGATTTTCAGAAAGGGTGACCCCCGTAGGATTCAGTAAATGGCTACCTTTGCAAATGAGAAAGATTCATAATGTGCTGTATGTGCCCCCAAAGGCAGATGCTAAACTTTATTAAAATGTTGTGTGGAAGGTAAGATCACGCATCCTATTAACAAATTGCAGGATTTGTGCATGACCCTGTGTTTCTCTTTTAATCTCAAACTTGTATGTCACCAGCTTGTGAATTGTGCTAGATCACGTTTTCACATTTTTTAAGAAAAAAAAAAAAAGGAATATCTATACACTTTCATATATATTGCACCCTGTAGATACAGCATTTTATGGAGAGGAAGTCTCTAGGGGTTATTAAGTGTATTTATTTTTTTAAAATCTTGGTAGTTGAATTCAGTTCTCACTTAGTTGCTGATCCATTTCCAGGATAAGCCTGAATATGAGCAAGGTCACTGGATCAATTGTTCATGCAAGTTGATTGTTTTCTTTCTCACAGTGAAAATAAATTCTTAAGCTCAGGTGATATTTTCATGAGCTGCTCCCTTGTGAGCATTGAGCAACGTACCTGTCTACCCCCATTCTGCAGCAGGACGACTTGGAGATGCTCCTTTGGTCCTGTTGTTCCTTTTCTGTGGGGCAGAGATGCTCTGTGATGTCAGCTAGTGTCTGGCACAGACCATTCTGGGGAGAGTATGGGCAAGGAGAAGGCCCCTCTGAGAAAGCAGCAAAAGGTAACAGGGAGATGCCTGCAATTTTTGCGGGAGGGGGTGATAAGGGTGCATGTGGGTGAGTTTTGTGTATTACTTAACAAAAAGACTGGTTTCAGGGCTTCATATGAATACGCTGTACATATTAGCCTGTAAAAGAGAGTCACTTGCAGTTACTACGTTAACCTTTTAAAGATTCAGTATTTTGATTATGTGCCATTCCACCTATTTCTCTCCAATTGCCAAGGCAGTAAAAGAACACAAGTGACCAGACAGTCGAACTGTGAACAGGTTGTATTATAGAATGTGTAATGTATTTAGTGCATATTATGCTACTGTCTTTCAGAGAATTTATGGCGGGATTAAATTACCCTCATGTGGCAAAGATCATAATGAAAACTGAAAATGTCACAACATAAATTGATTTTGTGTTAATGATTGTGACAAGAATGGACAATGGTACCTTTGATACTTAAACCTACACTTGCAAAATTCTCAAAATTGTAATCACAAGACCTGCTTCACATTTGTATCAGAGGCTGAACACTGACTACTATTGGAACTTCTTACTTCAGGTCTCTATGCATATAAATCGCAGCTAGGTTTGCGGCAAAGAATGAAACCTGAGCTCCACCTTAGTAAATGTAGAGGAGCCAAACCAAAAATTAACTGTAACATTGCAGGTATGGCTAATATCAGCATTTCTCCTTCTGGTTAGACAGAAAATGTGCCTAGACCTGACAAACAAACAAAAAAACAAAATCCCTTTTGATTTTTACCCTCTGTTCCTCTGTTGATTGTGTTGATGTCCCATTTGATAGGACCTACATCGTGAAAAACATGTACACACCAAAGATATTTTCTTCTAGATGAAGACTCAAAGGCCGAGGGACAAACGATTTGTAGTGCTCACTAGGGCCCCGATTCAGGAAAGCTCTGAAGCCATGTTTAGCTTTAGTCCATTCCTATTCAGGATTGCATTTAAGCTCA
This sequence comes from Chrysemys picta bellii, assembly GCF_011386835.1. NCBI lineage: Eukaryota > Metazoa > Chordata > Testudines > Emydidae > Chrysemys > Chrysemys picta. Next base: position 101,210,584 of record NC_088798.1, read on the forward strand.
TGCTGACCTTTAAGCATATCCTTAAGTGTCTTTGACTTCATTGGTGCATAAGCAATTAAAATTAAGCACACATTTAAATGCTTCCCAGAACAGGGATGCTTTCCTGAATTGGGGGATTAGAACAAAATAAATTTTAAAATTGAGCTGTTCAAAGAAGCCAACAACTTACAAGATACCTGAAAAAAATTGGGCTGCCTTAGGAGTAAGTAGTCCAAACAGCTAGGGTAGTTTAGACCCATATGTTGGTCTGGATTTGTGTTTTGAATGTCCACAAAAAGAATTGATTTCAGCAGTATAACCAGATAGTTAAAATCTGCTGATGAAAAAAGAAGCCTAAGTGATTGGGCAACAAAATGGCAAGTGAAATTTAATGTGGATAAATGTAAAGTAATGCACATTGGAAAAAATAACCCCAACTATTCATACAATATGATGGGGGCTAATTTAGCTACAAGAAGTCAGGGAAAAGATCTTGGAGTCATCGTGGATAGTTCTCTGAAAATGTCCACACAGTGTGCAGAGGCAGTCAAAAAAGCAGACAGGATGTTAGGAATCATTAAAAAGGGGATAGAGAATAAGACTGAGAATATATTATTGCCCTTATATAAATCGATGGTACACCCACATCTTGAATACTGTGTACAGATGTGGTCTCCTCATCTCAAAAAAGATATACTGGCACTAGAAAAGGTTCAGAAAAGGGCAACTAAATGATTAAGGGTTTGGAACGGGTCCCATATGAGGAGAGATTAAAGAGGCTAGGACTCTTCAGCTTGGAAAAGAGGAGACTAAGGGGAGATATGATAGAGGTATATAAAATCATGAGTGATGTGGAGAAAGTGGATAAGGAAAAGTTATTTACTTATTCCCATAATACAAGAACTAGGGGTCATCAAATGAAATTAATAGGTAGCAGGTTTAAAACAAATAAAAGGAAGTTCTTCTTCACGCAGTGCACAGTCAACTTGTGGAACTCCTTACCTGAGGAGGTTGTGAAGGCTAGGACTATAACAGAGTTTAAAAGAGAACTGGATAAATTCATGGTGGTGAAGTCCATTAATGGCTATTAGCCAGGACAGGTAAGGAATGGTGTCCCTAGCCTCTGTCTGTCAGAGGGTGGAGATGGATGGCAGGAGAGCGATCACTTGATCATTGCCTGTTAGGTTCACTCCCTCTGGGGCACCTGGCATTGGCCACTGTCGGTAGACAGGATACTGGGGTAGATGGACCTTTGGTCTGACCCGGTACGGCCTTTCTTATGTTCTTATGTTTCATGTGCATTTAAGGGGGGGGGGCGTGTGTGTGTAGAGAGAGAGTAAGTATCTAATATCTGGGCTATTCGATACTTTTGGAGGACTGCTTTGATGATCTTTGGTGGAGTTTAGGAGAGCTAGTTCTCCCAACTTTCTTTGCCATCTTGCAAAAGCTTGTACTGGATTCTGCTCTTTTGTTCCTTGCTCAAGTGAATCTAAATATATAGGTAGGCTAAGAGGGGAAAGATGGCTCTTAGCATAGTGCAAGTTTACTTCAGAAGGTCATAAGCAATAGGTCAAATCAACATATGTTTTCCCAAAAGTGCTTTCTAACCCTTACTCTCTTAACTGTAAACTAAGCCTGTGAATGGCATGAGAATATAATATACTTTAGGGATTGGCTCCACATGAAATTATTCAGAAACAGCTATTCCTGAATAACTCAGTGTGTGGACACTCTTATTCCAGAATAAGCAGGGCCAGCCTTAGGTAAAATGGCACCCTAGGCAAACTTGTATTATGGTGCCTCTTGCCCCTCTACCCCCCCCCCACACACACACACACACCATTCCCCATGGTCCCCGCTACCTCCCTGGGGTCCCCACCCCCATATTGCTCCCAGGCCTCTCTGCCTTCCCCCCCATTAGCCCAAGCTCCCTTCCACGGCCTTGCACACCCGGCCAATCCCACTCCTGGCCTCTTTACCACAGCACACACCCCCAACCATAGTTCCCTGGGCGGTTGCCCATGTCACCCACCTGTAAGGCTGGCCCTGAGTATAAGGGTGCCTTGTTCCTGTTTAGCTTAACCCAGAGCATTTTAAAAATCTGCTGATGAAAAAATTATATAAGAACTAGTTAGTATTTATTTATGTATTTATTTTATTGTTCTGGCATAAGAGTGTCTATACATGGAGTTACTCTGGAACACATACTCCTGAATAAGTCCATGTATGCACAAGCCCATACTATTGTTCTACAGGCAATTCTGTAGTTGGAATTTTTCTGAGGTAAAATTTAAAAAAAGACTTTAAAAAGAGGTTTTTTAAAAGTTCAGCACTGAAGAAAATGTACTTAAGGAAATGACAAATCTTTCAGGAGACAAACTGAAATCGAAGTTAAAGATGATGGTGAATGGAACACTTGCATGTAATTCCCTTTCATAAGCTTCACTGAGTATATGAAAGACTTGAGATACACATCTGGTAAAAGCAGGCATTCAAGCTGCAACATTAAATGTCTCTTTAAATTTCTAATTTTCAAGAAAGAAATTAAAAGTTGCTAGAGTTATAACTTTGGAACCGGAAAATGTGATAGTTGCATGAGAATTACCACATTAAGAAGTCCCATATCTGTACTTTTAGCATAGCTTTCTGGTACTGAAATTTTTATTACTCTAAATAAAATGAAGAATTGAGGTCTTGGGTCTCCTTGACCATAAAAAAGTATGATATGACAGATTAATAGTAAGACTGACCATACTAGCAGTAAGATTTTTACAAAAGAATGAAGAAAAGAAACTGATTTGAAGGAGTAAGAGTAGGTGAAGAACGTTAGTGGTAAATCTGTGTCACTATTTGACCATATTTAGTTTATTCTCACTACTTTGGCACCCCTATTTTTGACAGTCGCAAGGCAAAATACTCTAAAATACAGGGAAAACGTTCCAATGCTAAAGCAATGAACCAGCACCTAAGTACATTGCTACAAAGTTTGGGGCTGATCGTACAGGCTCTTCTCATCTTTCACCAGCAGGAGCTTGAACCAGATGAGACATGGAATTGCTTGGTCTGGGGCAATATGAAGTGGGGAGGAGCATCAGCAGGACATGTTTTAGGAGAAATAGGGGGAAGCATTTTCATTTGTACCTCCCCAGCCATTGGGCAGGCAGAGTTGGGAAGGATATCAGCAGGGAGGGAAAAAGTGGAGGGAGAACATGTTCTCCCTCCCCCAATCCTTGCCAACACTTACACATACGTTTTCTTTAGCACCCATCTCCAGCTGCCTCCCAAACATGAATAGGTCTAGCCTCAATACACCCCTGTGAGACAGGAAAGTATTATTAACCTTTTTGATTGATAGGGAAGCCAATGTATGGGAAGGATAACATACATTGGTCACAAAAAGTTTGCGTCAGTGGTGGGATTAGAACCCAGATTTCTTGATTCTCAGCAGCACAGTCCTCTCTGTCATCTGTTCATCATGTATTATGCTATGTCTCAGTGCCAAATAATGTCATGAATAAATAAAGTAATATTCCATTTCTGGAAAAAGTTACCAAATATATATGAGTGAAAAATGCAACATAATATGAATGTATTCTTTGTTTTCAAAACATATCCCATAAAAAGCATTTACATGAAATAAACTCTCTTTACATAAGCTTAGTTGAAAACATTGTGCAGTTGCATTTTATCTTTATCTTATTTTAATCCAATAATTTGCTTGCATCTGTAAAATTGTTTTAATTAGCTTCTTCGCATTACCATTACAATCCAAGAGGATGTGGTGTTTGTGAAAGATGTGTATGTGATAATAATCTGCTAGATGTGATTGTAACTGATTACTTTTTACTCTGATTTTCACAGACTGATGAGTGTAATAAAAGGACAACTTTCCCGTAAAAAGCCAGCCCATTTGAACTCTCAAACATGTTTGACAAGTAAACAGGACTCTTGATTTATAATAGGACACGTGGAAGTTATTGTGATTTGACTCTTAATGATAATGAAATGTTAGTGATTAATACACAGAGGGAGGATAGTCAGGTATCCCATTGAAAATAAGTGCAAACAGAAGAGGCCGCCCACACTATGACATGTGACACAGGGTTTATTGTCACTTAATCTAATTTGTTCAACAAATGTCAAATAAGAAAAGAGACCAAAACATTTTCATTTGAACCTCTGACTTGCTTCCCTGGAAAATCTCTGTATTTTCCATTAAAAAGTCTACACTTTGGATTGAATAAAACAGATTAATATACCACTAGTCTGGCAATCTATGTGTATGGATCACTTCTGCTAGTAATTGTTATTAAACTGGTTCAGTGCATTCTGCATAAACCTTTAAGTCTCTTGGTAGGGAGTCACACAGACCTATGTTTATTCTGAAGAACTTGTGAACTGCTGTAATTCATTTCAGATTGATGGTTTCAACATCTTTAAACCAATGTAGTACTTACGAGGAAAGGACAATCAAATGTAATTTTTTTTTTAAACCGACTGATGTGATTTAATGCTTATAGAATTTATCTGCCTAGTGGATCAGTAGCATAACACTATTTTAATTACACCAATCATACTTCACTGCATTCTCTCCTTCTGTGGCAGAGTCTTATCAGAGTAAAGGTCCATGAGATGTGTTGAGCTCTGCTGAGCATGACATTGGAAAGTTAGTTTTTTAAGTGCTGAGAAAGCAAACTTGCACTTGTGTTTCAAGGAGAAGTGATTCTTATTATTATAGACAGAATTAATGGGAAATACAAACTGCTAAGTGCATGTGTGGGTGTCAAGAAATCAACTGCAAAACTTTCTAAAACAAATGATAAGAGAGAAAGGAAAGGAGGAAGTGCTGAACCAGGTCAGGAACACTTTATTGAGGATAATTGTTGCCATTTGTTCATTATGGATCATGCTATGGGTAAGTGGGTTTTATTACCTTTATTTGCATTGTAACTAATTTCCTGGTAACCATGCTCAGTATTAGGCCGCCCATACTTAGCTACAGTGTCTTTTGAATATACAATGTAAATTTGTTCTAACTGCCTTTATCGATGCACCTACGAGGCAAAAGAGACAAATGAAAGAAGATCACTTAAGATATCCAAGAACCGACAGCTTTTCTATACTTGCTGTCATTATACTCTTAAATATCTAGGTGGTGGTACTGCATTGCAGCAATCACAAAGGGAAGAAAAGGCCTTTGGCTTCCCTAAGCTCTGTCCACTCATAAGCAGATCTCTTCATTTTAAAACTGAACAAACCTATAGAACAGAATAGTCTGAATCAAGAAATATTTTACTACTTAAAATGAAAACTACAGAGGGATTTTTTTTAATAGTTTGGAGATAGCAATAATTCACCTGAACAGGTCTTTTCCTTGCAGGAATGGGTGTTCTTGCACAAAATGGGAAAGGAGAGGTAATGTAAGGTAGTAACCAGGAAGATTTAGTTTAGGGTTTGTGATTTTGATTCAAAACTCATCTGTAAGTGACTGGAGAGAGAATAAACTGAGAAAAATAGGATTAATCAATGTGGTGTCATCCATCAAAGTCAAAACTGGGACAGATTCTGCACTGACTTGCATCCAATGTACCTTCACTGAGAACGGTGAAGTTACTCCATATTTGCATTGCTGTAATTTACACGAATTTGGCCTAATGTGTCTGCAAGGGCATAATTCAGCACAGGCTTCTGCCAATATGTCTTTAGAAAAGTTCTGATGCTATTTCCACAATCATCAAAACTGCAGTAGTGTATTGAAGAAAGGAACAACTATTGGCCTAGAGATAGGGATACAAACCATCCTTTGAAGTACAGTATATCAAATGAACGGAGGGCCTGGTTTTGATTTCATACCAGTTTTAGTGTAAGTGCTGTTAACTCCAAATGTAGTTGTCTTGAGTTACATCAATGTAAATGAGATCAGAAACAGGCTCAGATTGTCTTGAGGTCTCTTACTTTATTTTACACTCCTCTGCTAGTTTTTCCTGTTACACTTCCCTCTTTCTTCCCCATCAGCATCCAAGTGACACTCATTTTGAACAAAAACTGAAGGAAAACTGATCACTCCTCAGCCCCTGATCTAGCAGGTTTGTACTCAAAGCATCTGGGAAGACACCTCATAGGAGCAGTCAAGGAGAATCCTTGTGTAGCACAAAGCTAGCACAGTGCTCTGCTCTCTCTCTTCCTCTAGATGACTTCTTTCTGTTTCTGAGTATCTGCTTCTGGAAAATGTGATTGCTATTCAGATAATCTTTTCAGCTGTATTCGCTGGAGCTGTTTGAAGTTGCCTTTCCTCTCACCTGATCAAAATGTAACTTAGAGTAACTGGAGGGTTCCCTCAGTGCCACCCACCAGTCAGGAGCTCCAGAAAAGTTACCTGAAAATGCTCTCTGATCGCCTTTCCCTGAAACTAATTATTCACTAGCAAATCTCTCCAGAAGCAGATGCTCAAAATTGGAAAGAGACCATCTACAAGGAGTAGAGGGATCCATGCAAAAAAGTTCTAAAGGAAACTCAGAGGAGGATGTGTTTAGGAGGAGCTTCAAAGAAGCTTTTGGCATTGTTCACAAAAGAATGGGTAGAGGATTTTCAACCAGTATGAACTGGTGAGTGTTTTTTATGAATTATGTGCCATCTATTTGAATGGGGCAGTAAGAATGTTGGCAAGTAGTCAAAGCAGGGGACTGGTATCCTTGGATATTCTGATCTCACTTAAACAGTCATAAATCTGGTGTAATTTCCTTGACTTCATTAGGTTTAATCCAGACAAACAAACAGTGCAAATTGTATCAAGCTAGTACTTTATCTATGCCCACACTATTATTTTCCCTTCCATCCACTTGCCAAGTAAATTACACTAATTTTTCACGCCCATGGAATGTATTTGTCTATCACAAAGAGGTTATACAGTGCACCCTTTCCAGATAAGTCTTTCTTTATCTAAGGATCTTGTTAATATTTTTTTATTATTTATGTATATTATAGTAGCATCAGGAGCCCAGTCATGGACCAAGACTCCATTGTGCTATTCATTGTACAGACACAGACCAAAAAGAGTTCCTGCCCCAAAGAGTTTACACTCTAAAACAAGACAACAGATGGATACAGATAGGCAGATTGGGGAGTACAAGGAAACAATGAGACAGTACTGGCCAGCATGATAAGCACTGGTCACACAAACCAGCTGTCTAAGTGTTGTCATGTTTCTTTGTAGGCATCACAGCCAAGGAGGGTTTTGAAGGAGGACAATGCATTAGTTTTGCACATGTTTGAGGAGCTCCTCTCAAGTGTCAGGGGCAGCATGGAAGAATGCACAAAAACATTTAACAAGAGGGCAATGAAGACCAGCATCACTGTCAGAGTGAAGGCAGGAGTTGACCTCTCTATAGCATATGAGAGATGAAGGCTGGGAATAGGCCATTGAAGCACCTTGAAAGTAAAGACAAGTAATTTATGTTTGAGGCAATGGAGAAAGGGAAGCCAGTGTAGGACTGCAAAGGCAGGAGTGACGTGATCATAGAGATGAGCTAGGAAATTATCGTTCTAATGGAATTTTGAATGGGTATGAGCAGGGCAAGATGGGATTAGTCAAGCCAGAGAAGAGATTGAGAAGGTGGCTGAGAGTTCTAGCTGTGTGAGTGGAGAGGAAAGGTCATATCTTAGAGATGTTACGCAGAAATAATCAGCAAGATTTAGACATGGCCTGGATGTGAAGATCTAGAGAGAGAGGGCAGAGTCGAGGATAACACTCAGCTTATGGGCCTGAATGATGGAGAGTATGGTGGTGTTGTCTACATTGACACAGGAGGGAGTGGGAAGACTTGGGAGGAAAGATTAAGAGTTCTGTTTTGGTGATGTTGAATTTAAACGGACAGGTGGACATCCACAAGGTGATGTAAGAGGTACAGGCTGAGATTTTAGTTTAGACAGAAGGAAACAAGACCAGAAAAGAGGTAGATTTGAGAGTCATCAGCATAGAGATGATAGCTGACTTTGTGGTTTTGAATGAGATTACTCAGAGACAAGGTGTAGAGCAGGGGTTCTCAAACTGGGGGTCGGGACCCCTCAGGAGGTTATTAGTTGGGGGTCGCAAGCTGTCAGCCTCCACTCCAAACCCCGCTTTGCATCCAGCATTTATTATGGTGTTAAATATATTTTAAAGTGTTTTAATTTATAAGGGGGGGGTCATACTCAGAGGCTTGCTATGTGAAAGGGGTCACCAATACAAAAGTTTGAGAACCGCTCGCGTAGAGGAAGAAGAGGAAGGTTCCAAAGACAGAGCCATGTAGAACGCCCACCGCGTTCTAGGAAGGAATTGAAGGAGCTGAATTCCAGACAGTGATTGTAGGCATTGTGTGTGACATTCCCCTGGTGTTATCTGGACCGGTGATCTGCTAGGTGACTCCAATCCTTGACTCTGGGAGTCAGCCTTACCCTGCTCTGCTGTGAGAATCCCCACTCCTGGGCTGTTCACGCACAGCCTCTAGCATTTAAGCTGCTCCCAGCTATGTGAGTGAGCACTTTTGGTCAGCCATTGCTTGGATTGTGCAACCGAATGACACTAGCCAATATCTCCAGTCCCAGACACAACCCTAGGAACCTCAGTCTTGCAGTGTCCAGTTATGCCTGCTGGATGCTGCAAGCTTGTATGAGTTCATCAATTTAACAAAGAAATTGATATGTACCAGGCTTATTATCCCAAGGGGAGTCTCTGACAGGCTTCAAACCAAACGCACTGCTTCAGGAAAAATAAACAAACACCTGTATTAACTATAAAAGATAGATTTTAAGTGATTATAAGTCAAAGCACAAGAAGTCAGATTTGGTCAAATGAAATAAAAGCAAGACACATTCCAAGCTGATCTTAACACTTTCAATGCCCTTACAAACTTAGAGGCTTCTCACCGCAGGCTGGCTGGTCGCCCTTCAGCCAGGCTCTCCCCTCTGATCAGTGCTTCAGTCACTTGGTGCAGTGTCTGGAGATGGAGGTGGAAGAGAGAGAGCACAGCAAATGTCTTTCCCTTTTATCATGTTCTTTCTTCCCTCTTGGCTTTACCCCCCCTTCAGAGTCAGGTGAGCATTACCTCATTGTAGTCCCAAACCAACCAAGGGAAGGGGCGTGACTCACTCGAGAGTCCAACAGATCCTTTGTTGCTGCCTAGGCCAGTGTCCTTTGTTCCTGTGAGGGTGGGCTGGGTTTGTCCCATTCATGCCCTGATGAGGTGTGAACTGCCCCTCTGCTCCTGGAGAGTTTTGCCTGGGCTTGTTTTAAGCCATGAGGACACATTTTCAGCTTCTATAACAACAATGCTCAGTGTATCATGAGCCTTCTGAAGACACCCAACATGACAAACTTTGCATTGGATACCACACAATCATATTATAAGGATGAAGTTGGGGGTGCAGGGTGTTCCCCCGAGGCACAGAGTGTCACAGCATGTTCAATGCATTTAGCAATAATGGGGAGAAGAGAGATGGGGCGGAAGTTGGAGAGGCAAGTGGAGTCAAGGGTGGGCTTTTTAAGATGTGAGATTAGAGCATGCTTGTATTGTGCGGGCAAAGAACCAGAGGAGAGCGAGAAATAAAGGAGAGGTCATACATCGCCTACTTTATGGCACTCTCCCCTCTTTATAGCTGTATATTGAAAGTTTGCTTCAAAATCTTGACGTCATTTATCTTTACCAGCCATTCTAAAAGGAGTCCAGGTAAAAATACCAGTAGTGGGCTAGGTCCACTTTGAGAAGTCATCCTGTAGATTGCCACTTACATTTGTCTCCTTAGACTAGCTGTCTAATAGAAATGAAAGAATGAGGCATGGACTATTTATGACCAAAAAATAAGTGGTTCACAATCCTGAACTACAGGAGGAGACTGGATTAAAAACAAGACTGTCAGGGAAAGAGTCACTATTTTTCAAAAATAGATTGAAAATACTAGGCCAGATCCTTAGTTGGTGTAACTCAGCATAGCTCCATTTAATTCAGTGGAGCAATGCTGATTTACACCTTGCTGAGGATTAGACCTGACCTCAGTCTTCTGGTTTAAGATACCCTTCCCAGTCATTGTCACAGGAGTCAACCCAGGGCTTAAATTCTCAGAGTTTATTTCCCGGAGCCCCCCTGTGCTCCCTCCCCTGCGTTCGGGGCTTAGGGCTTCAGCTGCAGGGCAGGAGGTCTCCGGGCTTTAGCCCCATGGGGGGTGGCACTGCGATTCGGGGCTTCAGCCCCATGTGGGGCAGTACCGGGGCTTGGGGCTTCAGCCCTATGGGTAGGGGAGGGTGCACCGGGGCTCAGGGCTTCAGCCCCGAGGGGCGCAATGCCAGGGCTCCCACGGGTTTGAAAATATTTACTGGAGCTCTGCTCCGGATGGGTCTGGCTGAATTTAAGGCCTGATTTAATCCTTAAAGTTAGATTTTGGTGGAATACATAATTTACTGAGAAATGTCTGAATTATCTGTATTCCCATCTATGCAGCTTTCACCTTTCTGCAGTAGAATTCTACCAAGTAATGCAAATAATTTCAACTTTTGAAAGATACAAGCCCCAGTTATCCTTAACTAGAGTGCTTTTCCTTCAAATACACTTTTGCTGAGATTTTTGCAAACCCTGTTCTCTGTAACAAAGGACAGTGGTGTAATTTAAAAGGCTGTCATGCCACAGAGATTTGGGAACATCTGTAGGGTTTGCCCAAGAAACATTAGGTAACAAAAGATGTATATCTTTTGCTCACTAAAATATATCAATCTTTTTTTAAGTGATTTAAGGCAGCTGGGGAGAGAACTAGTATCTTTTCATTTTCCAAACAAGTAGAATAATTGCGTTCTGAATTCAATTCAGCAGCTTCTGAATTTTTTATTTTGGGGTATGGTAAAGTAAAAGCATGTATAACAAATGCAACTTCTACAAAAGCAACTTATTGAAACCAGGACAATTGAATTTTCTATTATAGAAAATCTGATTACAGATTGATAGCAAAACATTCAATTCTGCAGTGCATCCTGTGAAAAAAATCTGTGAATGTTCAACTGAAAATGTACTGACAGAGGTTTAATTCCTCCTTTTAAGTCCTCAATTTTTATTGTTATTATTTATTTTAACTGAATAACTCAGGAAGGGCTAGTATTTTAATATATATGTTGACCAGTCGATCCTTACATTTATTTTTAGTAAAGGGATTTTAATTACCTTGAGAATACAAAATTACCTTACATGATACTTTAGTTATGTAGTGCAATAGAAAAAGGATTGATTTTATATCCATCATGGAAGTGGAAAGTGCTCATTTAGTTGTATATAGGAAAAAAAATACAGGAACGGAAGGGCAGTAACAGACAAAAGTAACTAATGAGACACTAACATATTGCAAGATAAAACATGCCTCTCTACAGTACTTGGGCTGACCAGACAGCAAGTGTGAAAAATCGGGACAGGAGTGGGGAGGGGAGGGGGGGGGTAATAGGAGCCTATATAAAAAAAAAAAAAGCCCCAAATATCGGGACTGTCCCTAGAAATTGTGACCACTCCTAATCATGTATACATTTTGAAAAAGCACATGGTACTGTCCTTGTTTGTGTTTTATTCGCTTTGTTAAAAAGACCTCACTTTTTTCACATTTAAAACCTATAATCATAATTTCTTGGTGTAAATTTTATCAAGTAATCCCTTCAGGGATATGGATTTTGTGTTTTCGTTTTTTTCAAAACAGGTTTTGAACATAACCTCTTTGGGGCAGAGGGTGTTACTTTCTGTGTTTGTGCAGCGCCTAGCACGATGGGACGCTGACATGATTGATCTCTAGGTGCTACTGCAATATAAATGTTTATTATTAATGATAAAACTCAGGGTCTGATACTGCTTCCTCTGTCACAAAAAGGGGAAGATTCTGCTGTTACACACAAGCAATGGATGTAAATGTGGGCATGATATAGTTATGTGCCATCATTTATTCTCATGCAATATCCCTGTATCACATGGTATATGTCTAAGATGCACCTTTCCATCCTCTCCATGTCCCCCTTGTCTTTAGTGGGGCTCCATGAGGGGACAGCAGCCTAAATGATTAGCTGTTTTCCACTAGGTCCATCCACCATGATGGTCAGCTGTCACCCTGATTCTGCCATCTCCACATCGTTCTCTCATTGTCAACATCTTGCTGATGTTTTTTTTTTCCTTGAGTAGCACATAACAATACTTCCTGTGACAGACTGTTACAGCAAATGTGCAACTGAACCCATTATACCTAATATAAAGTGACAATTGATACAAAATTGTATTGACAGACCGTGATTGAACATAATTAGAGACCAGGAACCAGCCATCCCAAATTAATTAATAAATAAATATAAATTTTCTGGTGCTCCAACACTCACATTTTAAATATGTTTGCCCACTTTTGTTTACAATGGTTGAACTGCTCAACTGAATTAGACACTTTTCTTGTAATTAAGCTAATGTTAAGTCTTTATGCATAAACTGAAAGTAAAGATGCTTAAGCATAAAACTGTTTATTCTAATAAGTTTGCATAGGAGTGTATTACAACTGAGGCTCAAACCTGTAATTAGGTCCACCTGGGCAAATTCATGTGACACACACAGCCCTATTGAGTCCACATGGGTCAGTCATTTCACTCACTTTGCTGCTGCGTAAATCTCAATAAGAAGTCAGTAAGATCTACTAAAAAAATTCAAGTTTGAAGTTCCTAGCTTGAGATACTTTTGAATTACCCAAGGTCCTCAGTTGCTATGGTAATGATCATGGTATAAAAACAGAGCAGGAAATAAAAAGGGGGAAATATAATTTTATGCTCCCAAAACTTTAATGTTAAAGGGTCTCAACTGGTTTTGTTCAAACATTCTAAAAAAAACAAAACAAAACACACACACACACACAACCACCTTTTTGGCTGAAACGACACAAAGAACATTTTAGAAATTGTTTAAGAAAGTTGTGTGCACCTGCAAAGGAAGAACTAAAATGAAAGCCGGAACTCCGCCATTAACTATAGCATGTGCTACCCTTTCCCGTTGTCATAAGTCACTTACTTCGCAAGTAAGAGCTTTCCTTTTTATCTATACCTTTGAAATGTACAGTGATGTTAATAATTATTTTCTATTGTCTTAATATATCATTTACTAAAAGCAACAAAAGTGAGTCTGTATCGGTGAGGATCACTGTAGTCTGATGTTTCTTTGAAAATGAGATCTCTCTTGGAAAGAAAAACGTGTGGGCAGTGGCAAAGTGCTTTTATAAAGAGGGCATTTATGATGAGTAGAGTGGAGTACACATGCTTCAAAGAGCACCTTTTTGTAAGGATGCACAGAACTAACAAGATCTAAAGGAAAGGTGTTACGATCAGAGGCTTTCAATGCAGTCTGATTACCCTTTCTCCAAAAACATTATTTACTGTAAGCCCCTTCGATGCTTTTTAGAGCTACTTTGAGAGCTCCCACTGTGATTTACATAAGTCTTTTGTATTTACCCAGCCCCTCCATCAGTCAGAATTAATGGCCCTTTGGCAATGCTTGTGACAGACAGGCAGAGAGATAAATCACCAGATACTTTTCTTCCTTACCAAGTGTCTCCTTGTGAGATGCTTCACTCAACAAATCTCCAGTCCACATCCTGCAGAGACTACAGATGCATGAGCATTTTGAAGAGAATGCCCTGCCCCATCTCAGCAGGAGTGGGGAGATTGCCATTCCCCTACTAGTCAGACCAAACTCCTAGGAGGGGGATCCCCCCACCCCCGATCTGTGATGCATGTGGGAATGGGCCTGGGGCTGGAAGACTTCTCTGCCTCTCATTGGCCAGCCAGGAGGGGAATAGTGGCACCAATTGGCTCTCATGCTCTTCCCGCTCCCCCCAATTCAAGCCTTTCACCACTATTTAGGGTCCATTTTGCCTCGATAGCTGTCCCTCCCTTCGTGTAATTAATGGATGCTGAGCCATGTTTCCATGATGCTGAGAGTCTGATCAATTGCCAGATGTCACTTTATATATATATATATATATATATATATATATATATATATATATATATATATAAATAAATAAAAGGCCCAGCTCCCAGAGGTAAATGAGAGTCAAGATTTGACTGGTTGGCCTTTTGCCTGTAAAAAGGAGATACCTGACCAAGGGCCTCTGGGGCCAGAGGATTTAGAAGTGAGCTGAGTGTGAGAGGGCTGGCTGAAGATGCTGAGTTATTGGTTATATGGCAAGGGCCCGGTAACCCCACACTGGACCCAGTTAAATGCCTGATGAGAAGGGTGGGGCATGTACCCCGCCCTCACTCATTGTTAAAGTTGAGGCCTGCCACTTAAATCCATCCCTATTTTGGTCGTTCATGCATGTGCATGTCTTGATCCAATCCAGACAACCTAAGGGGGGGGGGGGGGGGAGACTAACCTGTGATTCTGGTTGACTTCAATGGATGTTGCCCGTAGCACTACGTGAAGAGTGGGGGGGGGGAAAAACCCTCCACTAATCCTCATTTCAATATTTAATGAACGTGATTCAGCTATGCTTGTGTGTCTCTTGTGTTCGTTATCTACTAACATCCAAGTTAGAAGCTTTTACTGGTGCCAGCGTTTTCTGAAAGTGAATTGTAAAGTCCCATGCATGGATATTCACAATGAAAGTGTTTTGATATGAGTCTCATGAAGCAACAGGAAAATGATCTCAGTTCTGCCCTCCATTACAGAAGTACTTCTCCCATTGTCTGGAAGCTAATGGTGGGGAGGGGACATAGCTCCAAACTGACATTTGTGTGCTAAATTATTGTATTTATAATGTGGGGGTTTTAAAACCTCCAAATTGGTGTAGCAGTAAATTAGAGCAAATATTAGAAAATAAAAAGACCAAAGGCCAGATGCTATGTCCAGTTACACCAATAAGAATCCAGCCTACCCCCCTTGAAATCACTGGAGTTCTTCTGAATATTTATTAGTGTATGGGAGATTAGAATTTGTCCCTCTTTCTGTATGTTTTACCCTTACTGGGGAATATAAAATGCGTACGGTGTTTTCCAGAACCATTCTAATAGGAGGAGTGGTGTTAAAGATAAACAACATCAAAAGATCATTAATTTCTGCTTGTTTTTTACACCTCTTAGCCAAGTGTAAAGCAACCTGTACCAAATGCTTTCACATGTAAAGCATGTTAAAGCATTAAAGTAGTTTTATTGGGTTATTTATTACCTTTGCAGATTCTTTCCCAGAACCTGCAGTTTACCTGTAACATGTTTAATTATGCATATCACCGTGTCTGCTAAAAGAGGCTATGTAGTACAACTCTGTTCAACAATAAGCAATTATTGGTCTAATGTGTTGGACTATTTCACACACACTACCTGTAGGTAAGCCTTTTAGTCTGGCCTATGCATTTGAATAAGCTTGGGAGCCAAAACTAATTTTATCTGCGTTAGTACTGTATATTCATTTAGCTTATGCAGACCCTGATTGAAAGAATGCCATTAATTAGTTGACATTTTTTTAATTACATTTTCTAAACATAGTTTATTCCAGATGAGTTATTAGAATGAGTTAATAAGTAAAAGATCCACAAGGAAAAAAGAAAAGAACGTGGTGAGGGAAGGGAAGGGCTTGCAGGAGACCTTGTAACTGAAAATAAGTTCCTTGCTGAATCAGGTATCCCCTGACATGAGGTGATGATGCACTTATGATGGACTTATTAACAAGTTAATAAGTTAATATTTAATACACAGTGTTAAAATGATTTAAGCCCACCAATACCACATTGATGGGTGCAGCATAGGCACAGAGAGAATATACATATAGACTTGGAATAACAAAAATTGGATTATAACTATATCTGCTAATGGAAATGCAGACAATTTGTTTAAGATTAATAAATCTTTATACTAGGATCAAGATCAAGCTAATCAGATATTAAATGCAAAAAACCCCAGTATCAATGCAACATAGAGTCTGCAAGATCAAACACGCAAAAGTCTAGACATTCTAAATGTTAAGATTGTTTCAGCATTGTTAACCTGGCCATATTCTGTCTGCTGAATATTTTATTATCTGTATTCATAAAAAAAAAGTTGAGCTATAAGGATTTACATTTAAGAAGGAGAAAAGGAAAATACTGTGTACACACAATATGGTCAAATAAACATTGACAGAGCAACCTTATATTCTGGTATTTCCTAGTTACTGAATGTTTGATTTCACAACCTTATTGTTTCATCACAGTTAGGTTTTTGCTTTTAATTTTCTTCAATTTCCTAGGTGTTGCTCAAGGGAGGTGTAGAGGAGCGGACTCACCCCTGCGGCACCTCCTCCTGGTCATCTCAGGAATTAGCTCTTCCAGCATCCTGGAGCGCCCCCTGCAGGCCGGTGATCCGCCTGTCCTGTGCCCCCCCATGTCCCTCCCAGACCCTGGTGCCCTTGTATCTGGGGTGCTGCCCCCTGGCAGTACACCCCTCAGTACTAGGGTCTCCCCTCCCTGGGGAACCCCCACCCACTATCCCTACCTTGCCTCAAAATAAGGCCACTGCCAGTCACCAACTAGCCCCCGCTCCCTGGGGCAGACTGCAGTATAGGCCACACATCACAGGCAAGGTTGGGTTTAGACCTGCTGCCTTGGCCTACCCATGGGCTGCCCTCTGCAACCCCCAGTACCCCTTGGCCTCCTACTAGGGCACAGCCTGGGGCTATCCAGGCTGGAGCTCCTCAGCCTGTCCCCAGCCCTGCTCCACTCAGGTACTCTGTCTCTAGCTCATGCCCTCTGAAGGCAGAGAGAGACTGCTGAGTTCTTGGCTCCCAGCCTCTTATATAGGGCCAGCTGGGGCCTGATTGGGGCATGGCCCAGCTGTGGCTACTTCCCCAATCAGCCGAGTAGCTTTTCCCTTTGCCCCAGCCCTCTGCCAGGGCTGTTTTACCCCGCTCCTGCCTGAGGGGTTTAACCACCCCGCTACAGGAGGGAAGAATCATTAAAATACAGTAGCCTTGCATCCATGTTTTAGTGCACACATGTAAACTTAAGGAAACTAAATTTTCTATTGCACGTGGTTAGTGCCCTACATTTTTCTAATAGTTCTAAGTATGCTAAACACAAGCCATTTGTTTTCAAACCAAGCAAAGGCCCTAAGGCCCAGATTTATAAAGGTATTGGCCTTTACAAGGCCTAACAGATTTAAGAGCCTGTCAATGGAATTTTGACTCCTAAATTTCTTTTAAAAATGAGATTTAGGCTCCTAAATCATTAGGTGTTGTGATACTAATGCAGTAATATATAAATACCTCAAAAAAACTCTGGGTCTAAGTGCTCAGTGAAAACTACTTCTATATCTAGTTTCAAACTTCAGCTATATCTGCTATAGACTTAAATGAAACATACTGTTTTTCTCAGTTCTGTAGTAGCAAATTCTGCAATAAATATGTTACAATTCAATTCAGAATTGCTTTGACTAATTTACCAAAGTGGTTAGTCCTGTCTCTGGTGAATTCTTTAATTCATTGTCAAAAGAGATTATTGATTTTATGTATATTTGCAAGCTTGGGAAGAATTCTAATGGCTTCAAAATTCTATAGAACTTCATAAAAAGTCAGCTTTTTCATCCATGGACTTTTTAATGTCCTCCATCTGGTGCAGCATCCATTATATATTGGTGTCAGCCAGCATCAGTGTTATATTTGAAATATTATACCAGCTGCTTTATAGATATTTAAACAGAGCAGCACCCAGGATCAGCATGACAGAGATGATGAGACATGCTCACCATGATCTCTATCATACTCCCTTTTCATTTGAGCTCGGTGATGAAAGGGCTATAGGAAGTAGAACACGAGACTGAGGCCTCTTTATGTGATAGCAAGTCAGTCCCTCTACTTAATTTTCTAGATGAGCTCCAAGATACAGAAAATAAAGGGAAGAGGAGATGACCTTATCAAACTCCATTCTTACTAACTTATATTTATATATTACTGCATACAGATGTAGTTCATAGCCCATCTACTGCTAAGATAAAATTCCCCAAATACCTGTGTAACATCAACAGACCCCAGTCGTCGGCGGGCAGGATTGAACCGGGGATCTCTGGCGCTTAGTGCGTGAACCTCTACAGCATAAGCTAAAAACCAACTGGCTCTTAGCTAGGGCTGTAGCAAACTCATTTTACAGTAACTCCTCACTTAAAGTCGTCCCAGTTAATGTTGTTTCGTTGTTACGTTGCTGATCAATTAGGGAACATGCTTGTTTAAAGTTGTGCAGTGCTCCCTTGTAACGTTGTTTGGCAGTCGCCTGCTTTGTCCACTGCTTGCAGAAAGAGCAGCCCATTGCAGCTGGCTGGTGGGGGCTTGGAACCAGGGTGGACTGGCAGCCCCCTATCAGCTCCCCGCTCCCCTAAGTTCCCTGTGCAGCAGCTGCCCAGTAGGCTACCAATTGCCGGCAGTTCAGCTGTCCCTCCCCCCACTGCCATGTGCTCCTCCAGCCCTCTGCCTTGGAGCTGCTTTCGGGAGCCTCCTGCTTGCTGTGCAGGGGAGGTGGGAAGTGGGGGGCTAATGTCAGAGTATACCCCTCCCTAGGGTGACCAGATCACCCAAGTCAAATATTGGGACGCGCGGGGGGGGGGGGAAGGGTGACGTGGCGGGGGGCGGGGCCAAAAAAAAAAAAAACCCACCTTCCTCCGCAAGCGCTGGAGGGAGGCCCGGGAGACTCAGGGGAAGCGAGACTCAGGGGAAGCGCGGGGCCGGGGTGAGTGAGAGTCCGGCCTGGTCCCGAGCAGGCAGGACTCAGTTGGGTGGTAGGGAGAGGAGGGGGGGCGGCCCGCGGTGCCAGGCGGCGGCTGTTCTCACCCCCAGGCAGCGGGACTCGGGAGCAGCCGCTGCTGCAGCTCCCACTGCCGCAGGGGAGGAAGCGGCCATGGCGCTTGGCGGCTGCGGCTCTGGCGCCCCCGAACCCCCCAAGCCGGGGCCTGCTGCGGGGACCCAGTAGCGCGCACGCTGTGCCCAGCCCAGCCCCTGGCCAGTCGCGTCTGGGCTGCTGCCCAGCTGGTGCTATCGCGCGGCGGCCCCGGAGTGGGGGCAGCAGGCCCCAGCCCCCCCGTCCCGCTCGGGTCCCGCAGGGGAACGAACGGGGCTGGGCTGCCGATGCCTCCACCCCGGGGCCGCCGCGCGATAGCACCAGCTGGGCAGCAGCCCAGACGCGACTGGCCAGGGGCTGGGCGCAGCGTGCGCGCTACTGGGTCCCCACAGCAGGCCCCGGCTCGGGGGGTTCGGGGGCGCCGCAGCCGCCGAGCGCCATGGCCGCTTCCTCCCCTCGCAGCAGTGGGAGCTGCAGCAGCGGCTGCTCCCGAGTCCCGCTGCCTGGGGGTGAGAACAGCCACCGCCTGGCACCGCGGGCCGCCCCCCTCCTCTCCCTACCACCCAACTGAGTCCTGCCTGCTGGGGACCAGGCCGGACTGTTACTCACCCCGGCCCCGCGCTTCCCCTGCGTCTCCCGGGCCTCCCTCCAGCGCTTGCGGAGGGGGGAGGAATGGTGAGCCCGGGGAAGAGGCGGGGATTCGGGGAGGGAGCCAATCGGGGGAGGAGGGGGTGGGGTCGGGGCGGGGGGGGGGGCGCGAGCACTTCTGGGCTCCAGGCTCCGGCGCATTTCCTTGTTTGTCCAGTGTCCCGACTGCACGTCGGTCGGGACGCGGGACAAACAAGGAAATATCGGGACAGTCCCGATAAAATTGGGACGTCTGGTCACCCTACCCCTCCCCCCTACTCCTGCCCCCTGCTTCTCCCTTCTCCATATAGAGCAGGGTGGGGACCGGACAGGGCTCAGGATGGAGAGAGCTTGCTGGCCGCAGCTGCTGTCTCAGCTTCCTGATCTTTTTAAAGGCAATGTACTTAGAGTGGTGTCAGTGTACTTAAAGGGGCAATGTGCATCTCTCTCTCTCCCCCACACACACAGGGTGTGTGTCTCTGTCTCTGTCTGCATGCTGTCTCCCCTCCCTCCATTTGTGCTGCCTTGTAGAGTGTGAGGCTACATTAACAACAATGCGTTAACCCTCGAGGGCTCAGCTGAAGACTAGTTTATCATTTAGCAGCAAGGCATTCCCTGGAAAATATCCCACACACTTAACCACCTCAACCAAGCTTCACAATCATCATTGCTGTGTACAGTATTAAATTGTTTGTTTAAAACTTATACTGTGTGTATGTATATATAATATAGTTTTTTGTCTGGTGAAAAAAATTTCCCTGGAACTTAACTCTCCCCCCACCCCCATTTACATTAATTCTTATGGGGAAATTGAATTCACTTAACATCGTTTCACTTAGTCGCATTTTTCAGGAACATAACTATAACGTTAAGCAAGGAGTTACTGTATTTCTCTCTTTAAGTGGCCTCAGTGCCACTAGATGGGACAGAGCACCACACCCAGCTAGTGTGTGGGTTACACGCGCATTGCAACAGAACACCAGGAGAAATCATGCCAAAGATCTCCTTTGAATCTACAGTGATTCCTCCAGACCTGACTGCATGTAATTAAAGAGTCCCTTAAGTATGCATTGATGTGCATTTCTCCTAGATGCTCCTAAGGAGGGCTGTTGCCCCTTTTTTTAATCTGTCTTAGAAAAAGTTATTCTTCCTCTTAATGAAACTTTTCTTGTATTCCTGATTGCTGCAGTCCTCAATAACAAAAGCAATGTGTATGTGAAAATCAATACAATATTTCCTAATTCTTAATTTTTTCACTACTTTTAAGCCTTATGTAACTATATCCATGCTTGACCATGTTCTTTCACATTCAATAAAATCAGGTCCTTCTTCCTTATTAGTAGTCACTTTGTGCACAAATACTATTTCTGCTCATTGCCATATCTCAACTACACATCAGGGAAGACATTGCCTTGACTTCCATAACTTAATAAAGACTCAGTCCCAGGTCTGAAACCCCAAGTGATTCATAAACCACACTGAACCGCATGACGTATGGACTTAATAGTTATACTGGTACAGCTTGTGCCAATGTGCATTAGCCACTATGTGCATTAGTCGGAAGGACATAAGTACTAATGAGCAGTGAAAGAAGCAATCTGTATTGTTTAGAACAAGAGATAATGTAACGTTTTACCTAGGCAATTTTCAGAAATGAAACCGATAATTTGGCATCATTTTAAAATGCTTATTCCATTTAGAGAACCCAGCCAGATTATTCTGCAAAATGAATTGTTCCGTTAATGCACCTTATACATGTTGTACAACTTCTAGTGTTTCAAATGTTTGTTTTCAGGATGAGGGATTATCATTAGAAGCAAGGGGGGCTTTAAAGCCTTCTCAAATCAAGTTACCCAGAATAGTCTTAATTGGTTTAATAGATACATTTATCCATTTTAGCATATAGGTTTTACCATTAATATCAATATTTTAAGTCATTCCACTGATTAGGTTTTAAACCAAATTTGATTATCAAGCCTACTGAGTCATTTGGGGACCAAATTTATAATCCAAACAGCAGTTTTTACTGTTATCTACATAACACAAACAGTGAGCATCCCAATTTTGCTCTCAGCTACATCTGTGCATCCACATAGGTTAGCATAGGAGTAGCCGAGAGCAGAATCTGGCACACTGTCTTCCTGAAGGATATAAATACTTATTATGTCTGAATCTTAAAATGAGAAAATAGGAATTACATTGACTAATACTCAAACAGAAGGATTTATGTACAACACCCATCATCTACTGCCAACATATGCTCTTGGATTATATTAATCTCGAAATTATTTTAACCCTTTTAAAAGTTTAATGTCTTTGGACTAAGACTGGAATGCCACATATCCTGTGGCTGATTATTAGGAACAGATGAATAGGACTCTGTTCCTTATATGTTATGGCTGTCATCTTCAGCAAGGAGAAAAAATTGTACTGCATGTTTTGTAAACTCCTGAGATCCAAGTTGGCTCTTTTAATGTCCTAAAACCTCCGAAATAATGAGAACAATAGGTTCCAGAATTCTAGCCAAGTAGAGAGATATTAAAATATCCATTAAAACCAAATCCCTGCATCATGAGCATGGAACACTTGGAAAATACTGGGGACCTTGGCATCCAAAGAGCATGAGACATACAATTGTGTGTATTGATTTTAATAAAGAGACTAGATAAAATATTACAAATAGTCCTTCTGTCTCCTGCACCTTTGTAAATCAGGTTTGACTCAAATGGACTTACACCTTTGCAAAATCAGTGTCAGTGGGAGGAGACTGAGGCCCAGAGTCTTAGTATAGAGTATCAGTTGTTTAAACCTGATAAATAACCAATAACCAGTTTAAATACAATGAATTCCTGTATAAATCCATTCACATTATAAAATAAACCTGTTAAGGACATACAGTGAATGTCACTAAACTATTTGCAATTAAATGGTCTCCACGGTAAAGCTGATGATGTATGCATATTGTAAAAGTAGCATTTGGAGCTCAGAATCCTTAGTTACAAAGAATGCCTGGCTGGACCTTTCACAAAATGTGTTAATTGCAAATACTTTGAGTGCATTGATCCATAGCCACTCTGATTAAATAATTATTCCAAACAGCACCTATGAGAACTGACAAGAGATTGTTTTGAAAGAACCACACAAGAGCTACATTTAAATGAGGTCTGTTGGCCAATTCCTAGTATATTTCTCTTTCCTTGCTTTTTCTTTCAATAGCTACAGTTCCAGCAATTTAATTTTCTTCAGAACTACTAAAAGTTTAAATTCAGATTAAATTTAGATTCAGATTGTTTTCACTTTAGCTTATGCTGTTCTGAACTAAGCATCTGAGAGAGTTGGGGGAGGGTGGGGTTCCCTTCCAATTTTCTTTGTTTTTTTGCTCAAAGACTTGTCTGGCTATATGAAGATCAGAGTAATTGCTTACCTTACAAAAGCTTCCACCTACTGCTCTGTCAGCCTGGCCATTTTCATAGAATCATAGGACTGGAAGTAAGGTGACCAGATGTCCCAATTTTATAGGGACAGTCCCAATTTTTGGGTCTTTTTCTTATATAGGCTCCTATTACCCCTCACCCCCTGTCCTGATTTTTCACATTTGCCGTCTGGTCACCCTAACTGGAAGGAACTTCGAGAGGTCATCCAGTCCAGTCCCCTGCACTCATTTCAGGACTAAGGATTATCTAGACCATCCCTGACTGATGTTTGTCTAACTTGCTCTTAAAAATCTCCAATGATGGAGATTCCACAACCTCCCTAGGCAATTTATTCCAGTGGTTAATCACCCTGACAGCTAGGAATTTTTTCCTAATGTCCAGCCTAAACCTCCCTTGCTGCAATTTATGCCCATTGCTTCTTGTCCTATCCTCAGAGGTTAAGAAGAACAATATCTCTCCCTCCTCCTTGTAAGAACGTTTTACGTACTTGAAAACTGTTATCATGTCCCCTCTCAGTCTTCTCTTTTCCAGAGTAAATAAATCCAATTTTTTCAATCTTCCCTCATAGGTCATGTTTTCTAGACCTTTAATCATTTTTGTTGCTCTTCTCCAGACTTTCTCCAATTTGTCCACATCTTTCCTGAAATGTGGCACCCCGATCTGGACATAATACTCCAGTTGAGGCCTAATTAGCACAGAGTAGAACAGAAGAATTATTTCTCGTGTCTTCCTGCTAATACATCCCAGAATGTTTGCTTTTTTTGCAACAGGATTACACTGTTGACTCATATTTAGCTTGTGGTCCACTATGACCACTCAGATATCTGAGTATTCTAGGATGCATTTCATCAGGCCCTGGTGAGTTGAAGACGTCTAACTTGTCTAAGTAATTTTTAACGTGTTCTTTCCCTATTTTATCCTCTGATCCTACCTCATTTTCACTGGCATTCAGTATGTTAGACGTCCAATTGCCACCAACCTTCTTGGTGAAAACTGAAACAAGGAAGTCATTAAGCACCTCTGCCATTTCCATATTTTCTGTTATTATTTTCCACCCCTCATTGAATAACAGGCTTACCCTGTCCTTGGTCTTCCTCTTGCTTCTAATATATTTATAGAATGTTTTCTTGTTTCCCTTTATGTCTCATGCTAGTGTGATCTCATTTTGTGCCTTGGCCTTTCTAATTTTGTCCCCTACATACTTGTGTTATTTGTTTATATTCATCCTTTATAATTTGACCTAGTTTCCACTTTTTGTAGGACTCTCTTGATTTTTAGATCATTGAAGATCTCCTGGTGAAGCCAGGGCGGTCTCTTGCCATGTTTCCTATCTTTCCTACACAGTGAAATAGTTTGCTCTTGTGCATTAATAATGTCTCTTTGAAAAACTGCCAACTGTCTTCAAGTGTTTTTTCCCTTAGACTTGCTTTCCATGGGATCTTACCTACCAACTCCCAGAGTTTGCTAACGTCTGCCTTCTTGAAATCCGATGTCTTTATTTTGCTGTTCTCCCTCCTACCATTCCTTAGAATCATGAACTCTACCATTTCATGATCACTTTCTCCCAAACTGCCTTCCATTTTCAAATTCTCAACCAGTTTCTCCCTATTTGTCAAAATCAAATCTAGAACAGCCTCTCCCCTAGTAGCTTTCTCCACCTTCTGAAATAAAAAATTGTCTCCAGTACATTCCAAGAACTTGTTGGATAATCCGTGCTCTGCTGTGTTATTTTCCCAACAGATGTCAAAACCTCCTCATCCGCAGTTCCAAATATGTCAGATTTTTAAACAATTTCCTCGCATACAAGCAAATCTTACCCTTTATCAGAAGTGCTCAGTGCCTGGTTTTTATAACTCCACAGCAGGGGTTTGATCTCGCCCTCTGCCTTTATGTTGGTGGTTAAATATTTTAATAGCTCAAATATTTTTTAAGAAAACAGATGCTTTCAATAAATGATGATATCCATGAGCACATAAAACCAAGCCTTGCCTCTTTCTAAAGGGAATTAAAAATAAACAAGTGCTTAGGAATGAGTGGGGCCCAATTTGCAACTCTTTACAGGTTTCTTCAAAGAAATCCCTTGTTGGGAGATTTTTCCAGCTTCATTCTATACCTTTTTAATATTATTAATTATCTCTGTATCTAAATGACCAGGTGCTCATTGGTGGGCTCACACTTTTCTATACATTATTGAATGGAATTGTTGCATAGACATGGGATAATGGCACATGTAGCAGTAGGTATATCAGCAGGTAATAGCTGTTCTAAACCTCTTTAATCTGTGGCTTCTCTGATACTCATCTCAGCTAACTACCCTCTTATTAATCCAGCAGATGTTTCCTTTACGGTTTAGTAAAAGCCTCCTAGCTTTGTCCTCTGCGCTGCATTATGCCATTATGGCTCCAGCATCAGAAACATAATGCTCACCCCTGCCAGAGGCACCCAGACTTATTCAAATTTAACTCATTGCACCACCTTGCTAGTGAACATTCAGGCAAGTACCTGGGCACCAGCTCGTTCCGAAGGGGACGCCGCCTTCCTTTCCCAAGCCAACAATGTGTTCTGCAGCTGCATCCACAGCCTCGTGCCGAGGTAGCTCCTGTGCCTCCTAAACTCTCCTCGAAAGTGGAGGACTATTGAATAGATTCCATCTAACCAGAACCACCGGAACCCCTCAGGCATGCTCCTCTGTAGCTCTCCTGCTTCACCCTCAAACTCACCTTCGTGACTATGGTCTACAATGAGCGTTGGATGTGCCCACTCTGCGCAGGCTCCCCAAATTCTGCTGCATTTGTGGACCTCAGGATTTACCAGTTAAATAGTAGGGGCCAAAGGCTTTGGCCCTGATGTGGCCCCTTTGTACCACCAATGCTACCAAAGCACCGTAAAGCTGAGCTGACCAGCCCACTGACGATTCTCCTGGTGTGAGTGCCCCAGCTGGCAATCTCATTGCTCAGGACCTGGGAATTGGGATCTAGGCATTTGAGCTTGACTTCATACTGGCGTATATCAGAAGTGACTCCAGTGATGTTAATGGAGTTTTACTGCTGTAAAATTGGCGTAATATCAGATCAGATTCAGGTCTTAGAACCAATCAAGTTTTATTCTTTATTCTGTATTTACTTCCTAAATCATCACTTGATTTTAACGTATTCTCATATACACCATGTTGCCATTGTATATTTCCTACGTTGATTCAGTACGTTTTACCCGAAGCAGTACATTTGCCTTTGCTTGATTGTGGAAGTTACAATGGTGCAGAGAGATTTCTGATTTCCTTCCAGGGGACTTGTGCAATCCACTGGGGATCTGTGTTGTCTTATTTGCACTTTCTCACTCAATTTCTATCAGGTTTCTCAACAATTTGCAGGGAGAATTCCTATGGGACATCTCCAAATCCCATCCTGCCCCAGAACTCTTTGTTGTCCTTTCTAGAGTTTTGTGTTTTCACATTTTAGAATAATTCACTACAAGACAATATTGTATTTTAATGAAGCCCTGGTGGTATGAGAGAGGAGACATTCAGCAGGGGTACACAGAATAAATACAAGTATATGCACAATGTAAAATAAAAATAGCATGTGCTATTAGGGTGTGCCAAAAAAGCTTAATGAAGGAGCAAAATAGTTTCTGCCAATGTATGCTACCTCACGAGTATCTCTCTCCATCTTACTCAAGCATAGACCAACTGGATTTATCTGTCACTTTGCAAGGATCCCTGAGGAAGTGTATAAAGGTGGGGGAACCCCATATAATTGAGGTTATTCTCTCCAGTTATGTTCTGTGTGGGTGATACATATTTTGAGCTACATATCTACCTGGTGATGGATTTCTAATACAGTTCAAGAACTAATATCTCTGGGCCAAACTTGCAGTGTTTAGGAAGTGGCCCAAGTAAGGGTTGGACGGGGGACTCTCAGGGAAGGATGTAGGATCGTGTTCCCTTTGGTAGAGCTGGCTTTTGGGCCCACAGTTCACTCCCAGGAAGCAGCCAGTACATTCACCTGCCTTCAGGAAATGCCATTGTGACAGGGGTTGCATGTACCACAGAAGAGGGATGATTTGTATGCATGCTCCCCACCCAATACCTGCACGTAGTCTGGCCCTAAATAAAATGTTTTCCATACAGTCGATATATTCCATATAGCCCTGTCAGGGAACATAAATAATCAGTAGACACCTAATTGTGGAGGGTCCAATTGTCCTGAGTTTGTAAGTTTACTTCTAGAATAGAGCTCGCTCAATACAATACAAACTAGCATTCACAGCTTGATGATAGTAAAAATAATACCTTATCTTCTGATAACAATCCCTTCTTCTTTGAGATATTCCCTTAGTTTGGGAATTTATTTTTCCCTGAGAGACCTGCCCGATACCGGTTATGAAAAATAACGAGTAATATGACTGAGGTGTTTGTGGGAGTTACATGGAGATTTCAGAATCTCCCACCTCTCAGTACTGTGATCAGAATATTGGAGCACATCTGTGTGTTTTAGTATCTTCGTTATAAGCCCTATTCATAAACACTCTCGCATCATCAAGATACACAGAGCACAGCTGCAACCCACTATGGTCCTCCAGGTATGGATGTGGCGGGGGGTGGCCAATGAAGTAGTGAAAGGAAATAGATCCCTCTACAGTCCAGCTTCTCTTGTTACTATTTTCTCCACTGCTTGTAAGGGCTTTTTAGTGCACGGACTCCTTTTGGTTCTCTTTTGTTTGTAATTATTCACGTTTGTTAGCTTGTGCTGCACAGTCTGTAGCACCTGCCTCCAGATTAAACCAGCTAACTGTCTGATTTCTTAAGATTTAGACAGTCAGTATAGAGATCAGAAAGCAAAGATTGCTTTGAAATCTTTTTTTTTTTTACTTTTCCTCTTTAAAAGATCACTTCTCCATTTCGCCTTTAATTTCCTGTCTTTCTTAGTGTCTGTCCTTTACTTGCTCTCATCTCTTGACCTCATCCCAGTGAACACTGCCTTACATCTGGTTCTCCCTTAGAAATCATATGCACGCAGTACCTGAGAGAGGTACCTGGGACTGCGGCAGTTGGAAGTACGTTTTATACTGAGTTACTATATTTGAGATGGGCTGAAAGCTAATGCAGCTAATCCATTGGTAAAGCACTATAAATGCTGGAAATGTAATTACATATATCACATAAAACAAACAGCTCTTATTAAAACAAATGATTTCTGCACTTTACACATGGGGAGATATTTTATTATTTAGTAAAGTGTTCACTAAACCAAAGAGAGCCACGAAAAGGATCCTCTTAATTTTACTTTTCAAATTTCCCATGGGCTGAAACTAAAAGAAACAAATTTTGAAAACATCATATTTTGCGAAATAAAAATAAAAACAATAACCATCTGGGATCTCATTAATTTTAGAGGTCATACAAATATATTTGTGGGGATGGAGCAGTATCAGAAAGTATACTTTTTTGCTTCTAAGAAGCAATTTTATCCTTATAAACTATTCCAGAATTCATTGATTGGAAGGAGTGGTGTTAAATCAAGAATTAGTATCCTGTTTGCCTGAAATGTCATGAAAATGAGCTGTTTTAATAGATTATTTCATTTCTAGGTGGTTTTTGCCCCACCTTTGGTTACAGGATGCGGGTAAGGAACTTCAACAAGTACAATTCGCCTGCCTTTCATTGCTTTTCTTGCTTATATCGTCAGCTGTTTTTCAGTGAATACTGAGTATTGTGTAATATTTTACGAAACTTTTGCAAACATTAGATTTCAACATGGGCAATTCTTTATGAAATGCCTCTAATTAGTTACTGTTTTTATTGATTTCTTTACGTTTATTTTTCTTTAATTTATGGCATTGCCAATATCGTCTTTCTGCTCATATTGAACATTTTCCACTTCTCTCCAAACACTGTCCAATTACTAATTTTACTACCTGAATTTTGCTCTTTCAAGCTGAAGACCATTTTTATCATTGAATGCTGTCTGCAAACTAGCAGCTGCCCCTTATCACCATCTACCCAACTTATTTCCAAGTATTTATCATTCACAACATTTCAACTGAAGGTCAAAATCTAAAATTCCTTTCTTGTTCAACTCGTGACAGTGAAGCAAAACCATCTCCTCAGGTGGGGAGCATGTTCAGCTGCTCTGGTTAACTCCTGTGAGACTTAGGGCTATTCTACACTGAAAGTTGGGTTGACCCAGCTGCTTCGCTCAAGGATGTGAAAAATCCACACACCTCAGTGACATAGGTAAACCAACCTAAGCGCCGGTGTTGACAGCACTAGGTGAATGGAAGAATTCTCCCATGCACCTAGCTACAGTCTCTTGGGGAGATGGATTAACTAGAGATGGGAGAACTTCTCCCATAGCTGTAGCGTCTACACTTAAGAATAGAGTCAACCTAAGGGTTGGAACTTTTGGAGGCAATGCATTAATGTAAAATGCAAGCACTGTAATCGTGATACGTGAACTGGTTTGCATAAAAGAACCAACTTGAACCTGTCTCAAATTAAACCCAGAACAAGTTGATTTTTCTGCATTATTATTATTATTATTTATTTTATTATTTTATTGTGGCTGTGATTATTAGGTGTTATCATGAGGGACCAAGAGCATATTAGGTGCTAACAGAAATTAGTACGGGCAGATGGCCTGATTTTCAGAAGTGTTGGGCTCCCAGAGTTTCCACTGACTTTAATGGTTATTGGTGAGCAACACTTCTAAAAAATCCTTGCTACACAAAATGTACAGTCTGTGAAGACTAACATATTGGCTTAATTTTACAGTGTGAGTAATCCAAATGACTTCAATGAGACTACTCAGAGTGTGCAAAATTAAGCATGTGCGTAAGTCTTTGCCCAACTGGGGACTCAACATGCAAAAGTCATAAGCAAACATTGAGGGTCATAAACAAAGAAAAAGGGGTGAGGAGGGAAGAGAAAGGGTTACAGTAGTAAGATCTCACCAATACTGAGTGAAATGTATATGTCAGCATGGCTCCATCTAATCCAGCTTGCTTGTTTTTTACATAAATATTAATTCAGTCATTTCTCAGAGGTGACTTGGCAGAACTGAGGTTTTAGGAAGGATTTCAATGAGAAAAGGAGGATGATCTGACAAATAGGTTTTGGGAGGGTGAACCAAACACAGAGGGGGAGTATCTCTGACCACTTCTGGTACTGTCACAAAATTTCACAAGGCTTTCTGCCCAATTCTGCAGACCCCAGAGATTCATATAATTTGGATGAATTTCAGGGAAACATCCAGACGTTTTGGGTGTCTAGCTGAGCTGAACAGCCAAACCTTTCCAGGTTTTCGCATCATTAATTAATTCTAACACAAAAGCTTCTAACATTAAGAGCTTTGAAAACAGACCACATGAAAACGTTACACTGGGCTTCACGTACGCTTTGAAAGTATAGCCCTCACTCTTTGTTTCTCTTATTTTATCTTGAGCTTTGTCGTATAAATGCACCAGTTTTATGCAAGCTTCATCTCAGAGCCTGTTTCCTCAGCACAGTAACGTAGCTGCTTGTGTATTCAACTCAGAGCTTTGACTACAATATCTTGGCCTCTTCTGCTTTATTTATGGGACTGGGAATAAGAAGTGACAGAAGGATCAGAGGTGGTTATCAAGATAGGTGTCATCTCTATGAAAGGATAGCCACAGAATCCAGAGACTTCTGTGTGACAAATATATCTGGGTACAACTTTGACATGAAATGTTGGGAGGGATTTTAAATAAAACTTTATTTACTGGCTCAGAAAGCATATTTCGAATGGGACAAAAAACCCCTTTCCTTTCCAAAGTAATGGAGTATGAAGCCTTTATTCTTCATGAAAATTACAACCCTAACCATTCTTTTTTTTATACTTATAAAAAAGCTTCCTGCTATTTTAGGGAAATGTCAGGGGTAAATCCTATGGATAATTGGGACATTTGGGTCATAAATACACTGAGGCTTCACAGTATCCCAGCCAACAAAGGCTGGGTAGTTTTGAAGATAATTACCTTCTTAGTGCATATGTGTAATTTCTGCAGTTGAGCAAAAATTGGAATTTCCATCCTGCAGGAAATTCTGATATTGTAACATTTGTTTTTGTCCAAAATCAGGATAAAGTCGCCATATCAAATTTTTCCTAGAAAAAAAAAAGTTCTGAAAAACTTTATTTCAGAAATGTTGAAGGGTTTTGACATTCCCAAATGGAAAGGTTTTATTTTGAGTCAGTTCAATATTAAATTGCATCTGCCAATTGAGTGCAGTGCTTCATGGGAGTTGTAGTTTGGGTGCCTCAGTCCCTTCAATCTTCCCCACTGGGTGGGCACCCTGGCAGTACTGCATGCCACATGACACAGAGCACTCGTGTGACTCCTGTGATAAATCACACGGGTCACTCAGAGAGGATACTGTGATGCATCATGGGAGATGTAGTCTGACCAAGGAGGCTGACCCAGAGGAGAGAATGATGGCATGGAGCACCTGAACTACAGCTCCCATGAGGCACTCAGTACCCTCTCCAAATGCAATTTAATGTTGAGCTGTCTGGAAGCTAACTTTCAGTTCAGTTCAACAAACTAAAATATTTAGATTTTGATCTGAAACACAAATATCATATTTAAATTGTCTCAATGAAAAACTGAAAAACTTTGACACAACTTAATTTTTTCTATGGAAAATTTTGATTCTGCAGAAAGTGTGTTTTCCATCAAAAAATCACGTGGATGGAAAATTCCCAAACAGTTCTAGTAATTTCCAACCATGCTAATAGTGAGAGGAGGGAGGAATGCACACAGATGGACAGTGTTTGTTTCCTGATCCGAACTTGCAGTTGGGTTCGTAGATGCATTGTGTTTGGTAAAAGAAAGCTGACAAGAGGAACCCCCACAACTAAACCCTTTTTAACCCCTCAGCCACCTCTTCCCTCCAGAAAGTCCCAGGAATCTGCCCTCTGGCCTTATAAAGGGTGTCCCAGGACATTCTGGGTAGTTGGAGATAGAAGTTTTAGTTTGGCTGGGTGATCACCAGCTTCCCAGTTTTGAGAACACCTTGAAACTCAAACAGAGGGCTCAGTTCCAGTGGGTTTAAGGTTTGACATAAATATCTCGCATAACTCTAGAAAATACCCCGTAAGACACCGTAAAGAAGCTGCTCACTGAATTGCAGCACTATGACCTAAGATCCTGAGCATTTTGCTGGTGGTGTTTGGTACATGCTGGAAGACAAAACTTTCCTTCCCAGAAAGTAGAGATAAGCTACTTGGCATGGGAATTGATTGGTTCTTTGCTCAGATACCAAGGTGGGTATCTGTGTGCACTTTTTGAAATCAGCTGTTGCACTTGGAGATATGTACAGTGAATGA
Organism: Chrysemys picta bellii; assembly: GCF_011386835.1. Taxonomy (NCBI): domain Eukaryota; kingdom Metazoa; phylum Chordata; order Testudines; family Emydidae; genus Chrysemys; species Chrysemys picta. Next base: position 101,242,796 of record NC_088798.1, read on the forward strand.
TGTCACAATACGCTATGCGCTGCACACCTGCACGTCTGAGAGCAGAACCATACTCTAAAGTGGGGGGAAAGCTACAAAGTTAGGCAAAGCTAAAATAAAATAGTAATAGTTGGGGCTTTTTACTTTTCTTTTAGAGCCAGTCATAACAAGCAGTTATAGTAGAGTAGTAAAAGTGTTTGACATATCGAGAGGAGATAACATGTAGCGATAACATGTTTGTCAGGGACAGCGTAAAAATAGCAGCATTTTCTTTTCATATGAAGATTAATCATATTAAAATTACCATTTAATATAAAAGATAAGAATAATGTTGTGTCCCACACAATAGGAGAGAATACTGATATCACCCTTTTTAATAGTGTGCTATTATAATATATCTAAATTTATGCATTTTACCATTTTGAATGATTTACTTAGACAGTGCCTGATTATCATTTTAGGTAGTCTATAGGAACACAAAAAGGAGACAGTTGTGTTTGTTTGTCAGATGCCATATTTCTAACTACAAGTATGAATAAAGGTACAAATCATGTACAGCTATGTATGGATTTATATCACATTTTAATCAAAACTGTACAGCATTGTCCTTAATGTTTCCAGTACAAATGATTGAACTATTGATTATGTATAATGTTTCATATATGTACACTATACATATATAGTTCCTTTTTTGCTTTGTGAATCATTCACAAACCATGCCCAGTTTTCTTTTAACATGTTTGTAGCTACTTGCTGAATAGTTTAGATGAATCATTTCCAGACTAGGTGTTGTTTAAGAATTGTTCTAACTGGAATATTCACCTTTTGTTGTTCTTATTGTGTGGTTTATCACCTAAGTACATGATACTGGTCCTTCTACCTGTTTAGTTGTCACCTAGGTCACATAGTATTGGTTCTGCTTCATGATTGAATGTCTAAAACATTTTAAGCAGGAGAGTAATGAAAAATGAATAACATTTCAGGATGTGTGAACATTCTCACAAACATGCTAAATTGCTGTGCCGCATTGCTGTTCATTATATGCATTGCACATTATATTTGTTTTCTTTGTATCTTGTCATCCTAATCTCCCACCCCCCAAAAAGCTAAGGTGTCTGATTTTATTCCCTCATTGTTCCTTGTCACATACTAAAAGAATGTAAAGTTTTGGGAGCAGGGATTACATCAGTTTAAAACTTTGTGAGATCACACATGTCATAGAATAATAAAAATTAGAAGTGGTTCATAATAAAACATATTAAGTTCCTTTGCCTGGTCCCCAGTCATTATATACTCCCTTCATTATACACTGCAGATCTTTGTCACCAGCTCATATTATCTGTAACATTGTATTTAGTTAGTGGTATAAAGAGGGGTAATAAATACAATTGTCATGATACCAAATATATTGTATGGTGATAGAGAAGACCAAAGTAAGAAAGATAACGTAAAAAAATTAAACTGATATTTAGCTGTGATGTAAAGAACATGGAAAAGTAAACTAACAAAAATCCCAAAGATTCTTGTTTGCTACAGTTGTTGTTTTGTTATTTGTGTTGCTTGTACTTTATGATGTTTCCTTCACCTTGCTTTTTTCTACCTGGATTCAACCACTGTAGTGTTATAACCTAAATGATTCTTAGAGCACTTCCTTTTCATTCCTCCCTTCTCTGTCTCTGCTGTTCTCACTCCACCCCTGTAGTGCACAGACAGCCAAAACTAGAGTAGCTTTCAGGGAATGCTCGCACATGCTGAGTTTTCTTAGATATTCAGAGAATAAAGAATTTGCTCCAGAATCTTTGCCCAAGATTTGTATTTAATGTCATAAGGCAACGGTATCTTTCCATCTGATCAGATTTTCCAAAGTCAGTTTTAGCCAAGTAGTAAAAATGTATTTTAAAAAAGCTAAGGCATGCCATATAGATTAATGCTAATTATGGAAAGTCATATTTTATAAATCAGATTATGCCCACATTTTATGAGCTTGAGCTATGTAATTTGCCAACTATGAAATCACTGCTTAATATCACTGCAGGAGTTTTCTAAGCAGTATAGAAAACTATACCAGACTAATATTGCCTGGTAAAATTGGAACTTTGAATCAGAGTAACATTCTCATCCTGAAAAAAGAAGAACAGGAGTACTTGTGGCACCTTAGAGACTAACAAATTTATTAGAGCATAAGCTTTTGTGGACTACAGCCCACTTCTTCGGATGCATAAGATGCATAAGATGCAGAAGTGGGCTGTAGTCCACGAAAGCTTATGCTCTAATAAATTTGTTAGTCTCTAAGGTGCCACAAGTACTCCTGTTCTTCTTTGTGCGGATACAGACTAACACGGCTGTTACTCTGAAATTCTCATCCTGGAAATGTTAAAACAATGGAATATACTATTGTACTAGGTTTTGCTTGGAGTATGACTTAGTAGAAGTATTGTTTTGTTAGTTATTAATTTCATATTAGTTGCTTTGTTAAGTTGGGATAATTTTTATAATCATATGGTGAAAGATTTACTTTAAGAATGGAATATAAAAAGTGCTCAGTGTTGGCCTACCTTTGCTTCCATAGAAGTCGGTTCAAATTTCAGCATTGACTTGCTCCTGAATATCTCAAACTGAAAGAATAAAAGTAAATTGCTAGACTGTTCAACTTCACCCCCATTGTATAGATTAGTGACCATGGAGTTGAAAAACTCTCTAATGGAAGTGCTGCTATGTAAATCTGAGCACAGCTGAGTTACAAGAGGCTAATGGTTTTACATTAGGCTGGATTAATTATTTCTGTTTGGGGGAATAGGTATTTCAAAACAATGCTTTCTGTTTGTTAGCAATAAAACAATGCCAAACTGTTATGTAAATTGTTTTACACTTCGGAATAAATCTACAGATTGCTCTTAAATTGTTTACATAGTGACGTTGTTTGGTTTATTGATCTGGGCATAACATTTGGATCCCAGAATGGCTTCATTCTACTCCTACTTCTTACACTGACTGGCTCGCAAGCCACTAAGGTGACCACTTTCTGCCATCCTTACTCAGCAAGTGGTCCCACTATTTAGTCAGATACTACTTAAGGTGAGTAAAGGTGACAGAATCTGGCCCTTAACCACTGAGTCTCAATTTCCCAGTCTGTAAAAAATGGGGATAATTGTATAGATCTACCTCTAAGAGTAACTTGAGTGTTAAAAGTTAATGTTTTTAAAGTGCTTTGCAGATAAAAAGTGCAATGATTAATCTAATATAATTTATTGGGCCTGATCCTGGCATATGTACTCAGGCAAAACTCTCAGAGAAGTCCTGTGGTTAAGGACAGTAGGACGAGGGACTTCCATTGTTGACTTTTCAAAATATGTAGGAAATTATTTCAAATGAAATCCATCTCTTTTTGAAGAAAATGTACACCAGAGAAAAATCTGTGTGTGTGTGTTCGTTCTTAGGACAGCAGGTTTTATACCATACGTTGTCTAGTTTTGTTCACATTTTAGCTGCCGCAGATCTGGCAATGAAAGGACTTCTTCCCTCATATTGGTGCCCATCCAAGCTCTGTATGATAAATGGTCCCATCCATTTTGGCACTCATGTTGTTTGAACCCTCCATATCTTCAAATAACAACCTGGAACCATTGGTTCATCTATACACATACAGCCTTAATCCATCTCAACATCTAGGTAATGTTACCTGAACCCCCTTTTTAATCATAATAATAATATAATTTGCAGAGTATCTTTCATTCAGAAGGATCCTAAAGTGTTTTATAAATGAAACTGATAGATAAATGTATACGCAGGGGGCCAAGATTTTCCTTAAATTGGAAACACCTCAGAGCAGGGACTGTCCTTCTTAAATGTTTTGAAAGTGCCTAACACAGAGTAGGTGCTACCACAAATAAATAAATGTACCTAGTGATGTAGGTGCCTCACTGAAAACACGATGAATGGGCCTGTTGTCTGAAAGTGCTGAGCTCCCCACCATCTGCAAATCAGGCCTTGTTAAGGCGTCTCAGGCAATACTCCCAAAAAATTTGGCCATGGCGCTGGGCTTAACATCTGTAGATTTATGAAAAATGCCAAGGATTTTTTAATGACCACATATTGTCAGGTCCTTGGTTTTATATTTTATCCACATGATGAAGGATTATTCTTCTGCAGAAAGACTGTAATCCCTATTGAGACGCTTTTCATCGTATTCCATGATGGATCGTCCCTGAACAATGTATCCAAAAAAGTCACAAAATATCAGGACATATATGCAAAATGTCACATAAGGCCAAATTTCATGTCTAAAAACTCCTATGCTGGGCTTTCTGTCAAGTCCTGCTGACTCCTGCCTTATGCTGGATACCAAAATAAAGTAGCAAAGGTTATAGCATTTTGCAGCATATTGCAGGGTTGTCAGTGAAGTGTAGAGGATGCATCCTCCAGAGACCAATCCTGCAAAGTACAGATTGATTTCAAGGTTTGCTGTGCCCTCAGGTTTGCTATGTCACAGTTCAAACTAAGGGCCTGCTCCTGCTCCCAGTGTTTTGCCATTTGTATTAGTGTATGCACATCATGCCTCAGATGGCACGTGAACAGCATTCGTCACCGAATTTGGTCCGCTGATTGGATCATTAGCTTCCCCATCCCAGGCCAGGTATTGACGGGGAGTGCGATGTGAACACTGATCCATGCCATTGAATGATATGGGCAGGATAGGGATCTTTGTGTATATGTTTGAGCAGCAACAGGATATTTCCAGACTGGTTTAGCAAATTGGTTATGACATCTGCATAACACCAGCGTATTGAAGTAAGTGGGACTTTGTGCATTAACAAGCAAAATCTGGCCCTTAAAATTCTTAGCAGCATTCACTTTAGAAATGAGCAAATCTGAGAATGATTTTGATTTTGCAAAAAAGAGGCTTAGATCTAAAGGACATGTTATCCAAACCCCAAATGTTTGAGTGGAGGAACTATTTGGATAAGTGGTTCTCAATCTCAGGGCATGTCTACACTTAAAATTAAGTTGACCTAACTCACGTCAGCGTCACTTGTGCATGTCTACACTTTGCTTCTTGTATTAGCAGTGCACGTCCTGTTAGCGTGGAGCATTGTGGGATGGCTTCTGAAAGCCAGCAACAGTCAATGTAAACAACTCCGTGTCTACACTGACACTGCGTCGATCTAACTACATTGACATAACTCCACCTCCATAGTAGAGTCAAAGTCAGTGTAGTGGGTGAGTTACATCAGTGGGAGCAAAATTTTAGTGTAGACACATAGTTAGGTCAACATTAGGTGCCTTGCATCAGCCTAACTCTGTGGTGTAGACCAGGGCTCACTTATTACTCTAGTTCTGGTCTGCTCATTTTGGGTATTCGCTGCTATCTCCTAGTGCCTTTTAAAAACATGCATTCAGATGACATGAACTGATTTGGTTAGAAATGGTTTTTTTTCCCATTAAAGCTAATATAATTAGGATCCAATTCTGCACAGTATTGAGTTCTTCCTGGGAAGTGTTGTCCACCATTAACTCCCATCTGAGACTCAGCACCCTTTGGGATTGTACCCAGAGTCTGACAGCTGACTTAATACAACAGCCCTGAGTCCACTTGACTTACCGTATATTTCTCTGTGTGTAAAGTTGTCTTTGTTGTTGAAAGTACATAAATCTGAGTAAGTAAAATATCACTACAGGATATTTTCTTTGGCTTATTGAATTAAAGTCTGTGAAGCTCTTTCTACCTATGCAGCAAGCACTGAAGATGTCAAGGAGGCATAGTGATATTTATTCAGTAGTCTAGAGTTCAATCCTAGGCTTCCTAGAAATGAGGTTCCTAAATAAATGTTTCATCAACTTCAGGTTTGTGCCATGGGGATAGATTACTTCTTTCTAAACTACTGAATTTTTTTCCTAATATAATCAGTAGTCAAAGCAATATTTATATATGGAGTTTAGAATGGAATAGGCTATGGGAAATATTCTAAAAATATAAATGACCTGCCCAGCTGTTCTACTTAATTAAAACATCACTAACTATTCTTCCCTGCTGCACTTGATTTCTAATAATTTGTCTTCAAAATTGACTTTGCAAATGAAATTGCTGAAAGTGAGTGACTGTAGAGAGTGAATGCTTGTTCAGAAAGAAAAAGGTGTTGTTAATTTTTAATTTTGAAAGCCAATATGGAATGAGTAGACTCCTCTGCAAAAACTGGTGATCAAGATAGGTTCCCACCATCAGTATGAAAAAGAAATGACATGTTTATCTTTACAGTCCTCTTGTTCCTATGGTACCATAATGATACCCAAACAAAAACTGACAGTCACATTGCCTCCTTCATAGGTAGAGCAGACTGAGATCTGATGGATATTGACCTGAGACACACTGAAGGGTGAATGCAGCTACATCCTCCCTGTATTCCATCGAAACATCCCCATTGGTGCTCCAAGGGATATAAGAACTGCAAGTGGGTAGGGAACAGACTGGGGCAGAGTTAAGTAGACGAGTATGATTCTAGCATCTTTTCTCCTAGAAACTTGTAGGATTTTTATGGGTCGGTGAATACTGATCCTTTTAGCATCAACTTACCCACTTTTCCCAACCACAGTTTGGAAATGCCATTAAGGAACTAATGGGGAAACCAGCCTGCAAGGATCCCCTGACAGCATAACTCATGCAGCATCTATGGTTCTGCAGATCTGCTGTGATCCAGCCAGTTCTAGTCAGGGGAGAACCCCTGTTCCTAATGAAAGCCTAAGCTCACGGAATGTCTTTGTCCTTGACAGGGAGTAGCTCACTGAGTCAGGGGCCAAGTTATGCACATCTCTCTAGGGCTGGACAGTTTCTGAACTCTCATTACCTGTTAAATTAGCTTTTCCCTACCCTCTCAATCCTAGAGATGGCCGTTTTGGTCAGACTTGAACACTGTGTCAAGGTGACATTTCATTGGTGTAGCTTGCTCTGCTCTTGCCTGTGCTGTGACTCTTCTATGGTAGGGGACTTCACTCCCAAGCTGGATCAACAAACCAACACCTTTCACAAGCAACATATACAGTGTGCAAAACGGATGGCAGTGTGGGAAGTCCCATTTACCTGGAGTAGTTTGGTCCTTTATTGGAAGATCTCCATAGTTGGCCTCACATCTCATTAGTCAAGGACTTCTGCCGTTACTTGCAAAGACATAATAGTTTAAATATAGGGATGTGATAAATAAAAGGGTGATAAATAAAATATAAGCTTGTACAGTAATAAGAGCTACATTATAGTTAATACTGCATTGCCTTCCTCTATAAACCCTTGTTTTTACATACCCGTTACTTTCTCAAAACTTCTTCTTTGGGGCTTAACCTTTCCTTCCTTGGATTTAGCCTCAGGGTGGAGGCAGTGATTGTTACTCTCTTTAACAGGAGAGTAAAGAAAGTCCATCAGACCGTTTCTGAGTTATGGAGGAGTGGGGAAAAAATCATCTTCCCTCTGCCCAGAATTAAAAAAAAATTAAACTTTCACCTTTTGCCAAGAATGTAGAAATGGCGGAACAAAAACATTCTTCCAACTTGGCAAGTGCATACGGACTTTTCCTTAAGCTTGAGGGGGGAAATGAATAAAAAAATTACATTCTCAAAAAAGCTATAGTGTCTCGCTTGAAAATTAGGAGCAGGCTACCTCCAGAAACAGAGTGGGGAGCAGTTAGAAAGCAGAAAAAATGGCAACCCCATCCATATTAGTGCTACTCATAATAGATTCATTCATTGCAATCATAAGAGCAATGAGTTTAACTTGAGAAGGCAAGCAGGGGGACTTGGTCTCGAGTAAGTTAGTGGGAGGAGTATTACAATGTTCCGTGAATTGGAGAAGATATATTGTGGGTTACTTCGTGAGGGATGTCTGACTCTATTGCACAGAACCATGTTTTGTATTCTAAAAAACTGTTGTTAAAATTTAGAATGAGTTCATGGCAAGAAAGGTAAAATGGTTTAAATCTGTGAATTCAAGCACTAAAGATAATGCAGAAGCAGGAATATTCATTCTGACAGATGGTGTCTAATGTAGCCTTTTTTCTAACAAATATTGGCTTCTGCTGGGCGTTAATCTCTTGGTAGAAATTTATGGAAAAATTAGATGTTTCTCAGTAAAAATTCAAGCAATAGATGCTTTTATCTGGCCAACAAAAAGGACTTGTGACAACCTTTAGAGATGGCAAAGCTTTATTTGCAGTAGAATTGAAAGAACATGACAGCTTTCTTTAAGAAACAGAGTTCCTATGGCATTAACAATAGCCTTAAACTAACTCAAATGTGGGTTATAAATTATTCCCAGTGTCCTATTCTAATAAAATTTCTAGGTGAGGTTTTTTTTCCTGTTTGACTGATGTTCCCTCTCTGAAGTTCTATAAAGTGACAGCCCTTACCTTAAATACTCACCTATTTCTAAGCAAGAAACTGCAGAGATGGGTGTGTGGGATGGAGTTTAAATCACAAATCACATCAACCTCTAAGGAGATACTTGAATATAGTAATAAGAAAATCCTTTCATTGTGATTTACATTTCCTTATATGTTGTATTGCTTTCCCCTACCCTTTGTCGGTCTTTTACTTCTAAGCTGTTAGGCCAGGACTATGCTATGAGTAACAAAAAACGATGAAGTTCTAGTAGAAGATCCAGAAAAAAGTTAACTTGCATGATCTTTGCAATTTAATTTGTTCCTTTGTTGTTTTGACAGCTTGCACAGACAAGGAGCTGAGAAGTCTTGCTTCCCGACTAAAAGATTGGTTCGGTGCTCTTCATGAGGATGCAAATCGTGTCATTAAACCAACAAGTTCGGACACAGCACAAGGCAGTAAGAAAACTCTTTATAAAAATGAAGTTCTAGACAAGCTCACACGCATTTAAAGGGCAGAACAGTTAATACAATCCCTAGTACATCACTATTGTGTCCCTGGGCAAGTATACTAATATCTGCGCCATATAACAGACCTGATCCTAAGAGATACTGAGAATATACAGCTCCCATTGATTTCTATAGGAGTTACAAGTGCCCTCTCAACCCGAAACTGTCCTAAAAGAAGACAGTACGACACGTACCAAACAAACACACACACAATTCGGACTAGACAATCGGTCTGCTGTTATGGCCACAAACGGTTCGGATACTAATAGAGAGAATCACAAACCTGCCAGCACATTATATGGCTGTGGGCAAAATGGCAAACAAAATATGTGACATACACGCATCAAACGTACAACACAGAGAAAATTACACTGGGGCTTCATTTTCTTATTTCCAGTTAGCCTTATGGAACAGGAATGATAATGGGAAGAAAATGTCCAAAGGATAGCCACTGGCCTGGACAGATTAGTTGATGCAGAAAGGTTAGAAAAGCTGGAATTGTATGTGCTAAAAAAGAGGCATTCAGATTCATGTGCTGCATCCCAGGTATCTAATAACACTTCTCAGCACCTACTGCTTTTGATACCCCTGTTTTTTAAACAAAGACAGCACCCTATAGGTATACCTCAAACGATTAATTTTGATGTTATTTACCCAGTAGGGAGGAAAAGACTCACACAGGGGTTACAAAGAAAGACTAAGTAGAAGTGAGCTTATGTTCTATTAAGGCATGTCATTTTGTGGGTAAACCTCTAAAATACATGCAAGAAAGGTACATAGTTCTAACTCTTTAAGAGCTCGCCTACATGACAAGTCACTGCATTGCAAACCAGGGTGTTTATGTACAGCACACCAGTTTGCAGCATACCAACATCCTGGACGCTGCTACAACACACTGAAAGTCCTGGAGCTCATATTAGAGGAGGGGCATGGAATGGATCAGAGCTGAATCAGTGCCCCAGGGGTGGTAATTCGCTGCTGGCCTATACCAGCCCCATTGCTTCCCTTTTGCTGCTCCTGAGGTACACAGCTTTGTGCTGCCTTTTACTATGGAGACACAATATAGCCCACAATGTACTGCTCAAAATTTTGTAAAACCTTGATATAAAAATCATGCAATAAAGGCCAAACACAAAGACAAGATCTCATGACAACTGTCTTTTCCGTACATCTTTTGTTTAAGAAAGTTCCAACTTATTTCCAGTTACATATAAGAAGTCATTCATTTTAAACAGTCGATAGTTTTAAAATATTTTTGAGACACTGACTTCTTCAATAGCACTCTGAAATGATGCATTTATTATGTAAATGTAGCAAAATAATTGTGAAGCGATGCAACTGGATACAAATCTAAGAATGGCTTCAGGAGATGAATTTGCTTCAGGCCTTTTTCCTTAGAAAGTTCTAAGCACATTTTCCTCTGAAGCCCTTTGGGTCCAGAACCAGATTGCTAATGCTAAATCTTCCTTTATCGGGATGCGAAAAGACGTTCTTTATACAGCTGACCTTTGGTTTCCTTGTGAAGATCAGCCAGTGGGCAAAGACCAATTGATTGTATACAAATCCAAAAAGTCTAAATACTGAGATAAGTGTATTAAATGAGGATATTGATATAATAGGCATCGGGTGGAGTTATGATGATGATCAATGGGATATGGTAATAACAGAGTACAGATATAGGATACATACATATAGGAATGACAGAGTAGGTTGCACTGGTGCGGGAGGGGCACTGTAAGTGAAAGAAAGCATAGAGTCAAATACAGTAAAAATCTTAAATGAGTCAACCAGTTCCATAGAATCTCTATGAACAGAAATTCCATGCTTGAATAATAAGAGTATAGCAGTAGGAATGTACTACTGACCACCTGACCAGGATAGTGACAGTGATTATGAAATGCTCAGGGAGATTAGAGAGGCTACAAAAACAGAAAACCTAATAATAATGGAGGCTATCAACTTGGGAACATGTCACCTCAGGACAGGATGCAGAGATAAAATTTCTAGGCACCATTAATGACTGCTTCTTAGAGCAGCTAGTCCTGGAACCCACAAGGGGAGAGGCAGACTGTGAAGAGTTACAGCAACAAGATACAAAGGGATCTCACAAAACTGGGTGACTGGGCAACAAAATGGCAGATGAAATTCAATGTAGATAAGTGCAAAGTAATGCACAGTAAACCACAATCCCAATTATACATACAAAATGATGGGGTCTAAATTACTACTCAAGAAAGAGATCTGGCAGTCACTGTGGATAGTTCTCTGAAAAGATCCGCTCAATCTGTAGTGGCAGTCAAAAAAGCTAACAGTGTTAGGAACTGTTAGGAAAGGGATCGATAATAAGACAGAAAATATCATAATGTCACTATATAAATCCATGGTACGCCCACTCTTTAAATACTCCATGCACTTCTGGTCACCCCATCTCAAAAAAGATATATTAGAATTGGGAAAAGTACAAAAAAGAGCAACAAAAATGATTAGGGATATGGAATGGCTTCCATATGAGGAGAGATTAAAAAGACTGGGACTGTTCTGCTTGGAAGACAGACGATTAAAGGAGGATATGACAGAGGTCTATAAAATCATGAATGATGTGGAGAAAGCGAATAAGGAAGTGTCATTTACTCCAAGGGTCACCCAATGAAATGAATAGGCAACAGGTTTAAAACAAACAAAAGGAAATACTTCTTCACACAGAGCACAGTCAGCCTGTGGAACTCGTTGCCAGGGGATGTTGTGAAGGCCAAAAGTATAACTGGGTTCAAAAAAGCCCTTTCCTTTTACTGCTCTCTTTGTATTCCCCTCCTCGGCAGGCTGATCACTTCATTAAATTGAGCTGGTTTGGTTATGCCTGTGACGCCTTAAGAGGCATGTGCATCCTCAAAGTAATCCATTTTGGGGGTGCCCCCGTAGCAATAAAAAGGAGCAGATGATGGAAAGAGATGACCAAGGGTACGTCTATACTTACCTCCGGGTCCGGCGGTAAGCAATCTATCTTCTGGGATCGATTTATCGCGTCTTTTCTAGACGCGATAAATCGATTCCGGATCGATCCCAGAAGTGCTCGCCGTCGACACCGGTACTCCTGCTCGGCGAGAGGAGTATGTGGAGTCGACGGGGGAGCCTGCCTGCCGCGTGTGGACCCACGGTAAGTTCGAACTAAGATAGTTCGACTTCAGCTACGTGAATAACATAGCTGAAGTTGCGTATCTTAGTTCGAAGTGGGGGGTTAGTGTGGACCAGCCCCTAAGATGCCTTGGACAGCTCCATGGTCTAGAGAAGGTGTTCCAGTGGAGATTTCTCTGTGCTACATTCCATTTTCAAGATGCTGCTGAGTGTGTAAATAAGCTCTTTGGCTGTATTAAGTTCACCTCCAGGTGAAAAAAAAATCATTCCTATTTTTTCCTCTCTTAAAAGGAAAAAAAAGAGGGAAATTTGCACTGTTTCAAGAATTGGACCTTCAGCAAATGTAATATCTGTCCTTCTGATTTAAATTAAGCACCTTGGTTCAGGCACTATGTCTTCCTCTCTCTAACTGACAGCATCTCAGGACATAATACTAATATAAATAACATGCACTGAAATAAGGAAATAATAACACAAATTAGCTAGGGTCAGATTCCAATTGCTCTTCAGTCTGTTGCTAGGTCATAATGTTGTGTTTCTAAAATCTACTCAGCTGGTCTGGGACGTTTATCTTTTACATTTGGTGGAGCTGTGTGAAATGTAAAAAAAGCCCCAGAGAAATATTTCTGGGTGGTGTTTTGTATTTTTAGTGATGATGGAAATGAGGCTAATTATTTTCCTGTTAATTTAATTGTTGTATAATTTAATGACGTCACTAAAACTCAACTCATGTAAGTCAGTTCTTGGAGAGTCAAAAAAAGCAATGTTATGTGCCAGAAGGTGTATTTATTTTTTAATTAGGAATTTCACATAAAGGTTTTTTGTTGATGTCGTTTTTGCATCCAGAGGAGATGGATGGTTTGGGGTAATAATGGGACATGGAGTTTTGCACATGTAGGTCCCCAGTTTGAATCCCTTCCAGATGCATAGTGAATGGAAGTTGTTAGGACTTTGAGCAGTTGTCAGACGGAATGTAAAATGTAATGGTCTCAGTCCAGCTCCTAGTAAACAGGTGTCCAAATCAGAAAAACCTCTGCCACCATTGACACTAATTGGCATCCTTGTTAGCAGTCTCTGCAGAGAAGCCAATAACTGAATGAGCATGAAGCCTGCACTATACTCTCACCCTTAGTGGTGGTCATTGCAAGGCGGGGTTGAGGCAGATGGGTGGGATGAAGAGGTCTTGCTGTTGCCTGTGCTGTATTTTTTGTTAAACCAGCACTATATTCTCTTAAGAAATGCAGTAAACGGTATTTATTTTATGCAGTACATTGTCACAGTTATCATAAGGCTTTAGGCCCCAGAAATGCAATTACTTCATTTATCGTTGCTCAGGCCGATTGTCTACAGCAGTCCTGCTATGGGGGAAGTGAACTCTGGTTTGGTGCACATGCTAGCAGTGACTTCCAATTAAAGTAGTGGAGTTATGTGAACGATTTCCAATACAGTGCCCTGAGAGTTTACCCCTCTGAGCTTTGCAATGTGAATTCAGCTTTATTTACTGAGAGTCCGCTTGGTTTTAAATCCTGAACATGAGAGGACGTGGGCTTGAGTTTCAGCATTTTTGGTTTTGACTGTTGATATTGACCTGGAGAAAGGTAATTTATTGGAAGAAACTTATCAAGAGGCAATTTGAAGTGCAGGTAGAAACTGGTGTTGTGTCTGACTTTCCTCTGCATACTGAAAGGCCATCCTAATAGTAACCTTTTCACTAGTAATATCCATCCATCACTGTAATATCTGAACACTTACATACTGCACTGTCTGCTTAATACAGAGGCTTCATAATAAACCTTAACCTGAAAAGCCTGATCGTGTCATGAAAGCTCCCTGGTTTATTTAAAACAGCAACAATAGAAAAGTATTAAACTAATATAATTACTATCTTCATAAGTGACCTTCCATAACGGCCTCTTTGATGCAGCCCCTGACCACGGGTCACAAAGCAGCTTCTTATCCGTATGAGTCACTGTCTTGTAAAGTTTAGTCCTGCAAAGGTTCCATTGTTGTGTCCCTGAATGCATGTTGTACACACACACAAGGCCACACATCAGGGAAGGGAGCAAAGTCATAGGAACAGCACACAAATCACAGAGCATGTGAAGAGGTAGGGCAAGTCCGTGCCAGCCTCTCCTCCCACCATGGCGCTGCCTCCATCCCCGCCAGAGTGCACAAGCTGAGCCACACACAACTAGGAGGTGGCCTGCCAGAGAGAGCAATGGCTGGGAAACACACAGTCCGCACAAGAGACCATGTAATCACCTATCTGAGCAGCAGCAAGTCCCCCAGTGTGGCACTTGAACCCCACCATAGAGTGCATCCACAGAGGGAGGGGGCAGCCAAATGGAAGCCAACCGGTTGTGTGGCCTCCCACGATGGCATTGCTGAGGGGTGGGGAGGTTCAGAGGGACCATGGAACAACAGGCCTCCCACGATGGCATTGCTGAGGGGTGGGGGAGGTTCAGAGGGACCATGGAATGACACCACCTCCTCATGAATTTCTGACCTCCACAGGCTCCACCCCCTGCCTTTTGTGCTGCCCCTGACCTTGCATCCTGAGGGTGGTTCTGGCAGAATGGCAGGTCTCCGTAGGTTAGCTCTCCCCTCCCCTTTATAGGGGTCTGGGTCTCTTACAGAAGTTCTCTCAGCTGATGTTTGCACACTGAGCAAATCCTGCTTGCCTTCCTCAGATGAGCAGAATGACTGAAGCCAATGGCACTACTTGCCTAAGATGAGCTGGATAGATCTGTGTATATTACATATAGTTTTTCTTTTTTGATGTACTCAAACTCAAATCAGATAACACAGGAGCAGCTATCAGGAAATGGGGTAATGAAAAGTTCAACATGATCTCTCTACCCTGCCTGAGTTGTCTTTAGCCGCAAGGAAATGGTGTTATCCTCTTACTTTGTTAGAGAAACGTGTGTTATGAATGACATAAACTTCCCTATTACTTAACCCCTCTGCCTGTCCCTCTGTGTCACTGACAACCTTCAGCTAGAGCTGCAGTTCAAGGATGCAGTTTCCAGAGTGAAACTTTACTCTTCCTTGAATTTAACGCTTAAAATAGCAGACAGTGCAGCACTCTTCTAGGCTTTCAGTTAGACTCTAAGTGGTAGTTTTCAGAAGCAGCATTTGGAGATGAAATTTGATACTCAGAGTAGATGAGCCTAAAACTAAACCTCCTCTAAATCTCCTCAATACGGTGAAAAGAATGTCAGCCTAACACAAGAGAGGCAGGTTGTGTAGCGGATTGAGCATGGGCCCTGATTCACGGTGTGCGCTTGGCAGGTCACATTTACACACTGTGTGTGTGTGTGCGCGCGCGCAAGGTGCCCGAAGCAGTCCCACTCATTAGGGTTACATGACTGCTAAACCCTGACTAGTATATGCATGTTTTGTGAGCCTTTGTAAAACTGGGGTTCTTAATGGCAGTTTCCCCAGCTATAAATTGTGAATGATACTTTCCTGCAAGAAGGCAGGTGTTGTGGGGTTAGTTAGCATTTGGGTACCACGCGTTGGAGATGTAAGTACAGTAACTACTACTGAGGACTTAAAAATACCAGCTTCTCTTTTGGGTGACCCTCCTCCAACAAGTCCAGAACTCTGTGTTCAGGGGCATCATTGGCTATGGGGGAAGAGGCACAATTGTCCCCCACACACACATGTTGATTTGAACCTTCCCCAAACTTTTCATAGGTCTGTATGCTCCTTCTTGTGCCTTCCCGCCCCAACTCTGCAGGATATAATATAATCACATAATGTTCTACATGCTGACAGAACTTTGCCTTCCCTCTCTCCAGAATTTTTCTAAAACGACGCCCCTAACTGTGTTTATAGAGATTGCAGAAATGCACATGTATGCGTTGCAAATACGACCACGAATGCAATGGCGTTCCTCTGGTACTCCTGCCTGCTGCATTCTTTAGAGGATGAGGGATATTAAATGAACATGGATCCTGTTCCCTGAAGTGTTGGGAAAGCAGAATCCTTTTCAGCTGCAAAACATCTAACCAGGCTGGAATGCAGAGGGCTTCTGTGACACACGAGTGCAAATGCGCCAATTCATGTGCATTAGTGGTCTCAGCAAACCCCAGCACTGTGATTATTCAGCAGGGCTGGCTCTAGGTTTTTTGCCGCCCCAAGCACAAAAAAAACAAAAAACCTCCGAGAGCACAACTGCTGAAGGGGGAGGGGGGGAGCCTCCCAGAATGCCGCCCCTGGAATTGTGCCGCCCCAAGCACGTGCTTGGTTTGCTGGTGCCTAGAGCCGGTCCTGTTGTTCAGGGTAGTGCAAGCCCAGAGGACATGACCTCCACCTCAAGAAGTTCACAATCTAGATCAGATAAAGAATTGAGAGTCAGATATACTACAAGACTGGGAGGGTCAGATCTGCCAGAAATGTAGGGTTAGCACCGAGGGGTCTGGTGAAAGAAATGAGTTTTCAGAAGGGATGTGAGAACAAAGAAAAGGAGGTTGTTTGGTGCACTGAGTGTCAAGTGTGAACAGCAGCAAGGATGAAGATGCAAAGAAGGCAGTCGGGAGGAGTGCAGAATATGAACGTTGCGGGATGGGGGGGAATGTAGGCAGAGGGAATACAAGGAAATTAGAGCAGAGCTGCAGGCAGAGGCAAGGTTGTGCAGGGTCTCGAAGGAGAGGGCAAGAAGCTTGGAGCTAATGTAGAAGGTGAGAAGCAACCAATAAAGGATTCAGCAAGGTGACTAGAAACAGGGCTGGTAATCTCACAAGGATAGGCTCTCTCTCAAGATTTCTGTTGCTTTCTGCTTTCAGCTAATTTGAAAACACAGTGTTTCTGTTTCTGAACCGTCCTGGAACCAAGCCAATACACTTGCAAATGGGGGGAGGGAGAGAAAAAGTAAGTTAGGGTTGATATTTGAGTAAAGATGGGCTTGAGTGGCAGTAATCAGATGTGGACCTTAACCCCCTTTTTCTCCCCAAAATGTAAGTGGCATTCTTATCCAGGGTTTGGGTCAGAATCACATCTAGTTTTGAGCTTGATTTAATTCAACCAGTTCATTCATTCTTAGTTGGAATCAGAGTATTGTTCTAGTTTCCTACTGGTTGGGCAGAGAAGGTTTAAACTGAAACAAAGTTCGCTCCATATTTCAGTTAAAAGAACATGCAAGAGAGAGAACGTCGTAATTTAGCAATGATGCATGTCAGGCCTGTGTAGTGTGACTCACCAACCGTTGTTTGCCCATGTTCTCATAGGGTTTGACACCAGCATACTACCAATCTGTAAGGATTCATTAGGCTGGATGTTCAACAAACTTGATATGAACTATGACCTCCTGCTGGATCACTCAGAGATCAATGCAATTTATCTCGATAAGTATGAGCCGTGCATTAAACCCCTCTTCAACTCATGTGACTCCTTCAAAGACGGAAAGCTTTCTAACAATGAATGGTGCTACTGCTTTCAGAAGCCAGGAGGTAAGTCATTCCATTATGTAACATAAAACTGATCTATAATTCATTACTATAGATGCTAAAATAATGGTATGGAAAATGTAATTTGACAAAATATCTTTTCTATTATTGTTGTTGTTAATAATATTTATGCAAAACAGCCATCACCATATGTCCTGGGATGATGATAAGAGGCTTTAAAGTATGATTCAGTGGACAGAGCATTGGACAGGATGTTAGGAGACGTTAGGGAGCATTTACAAACTTGGGAATCATGTTTAGACACCTAAATAAGAATGGCCAGATAAGTGGTGAGCAACTTGCAGCTGCCACTGAAGTCAATGGGAATTGTACGTGCTCCTCACGTGGGAAGTTCAGGCTATACGTGTAGGTGCCTAAATATGGAATTACCTAACTTTAGCCAGACAAATTTAAAACTTTTGGCTTCAATGTTACCATATTCAGATTAATATTATTTGAAAATAAATTATACATTTTAATACCTTATAGTTGTCTTGATATGTTCTGGTTTCTCTTTTCCACAAATATGTAGTGGGTTTTTTTAGGATTTTCTAGGTTTCAACATCTTTCTTACATTTTGATTGCACTGCCATTTATCTTGAATTGGTAATTCATAGCCCTTTTCATTGAAAAATAAAAAGCCCTTTTCTTTATCCCTGGTGAGAAAGGGCATTGTGTAGCAATGGCAAATACTGTCAATTACACGTATTTCACTGTGAAACAAACAAAGAAGCAATCAAATTATTGGCACTTCAATTCAGGAATTAATTCTATTGCTAATAGAAGGCTTATGAACTAATGTTCTTATTAATGTGGAAATTAGTCTATTAGCAAATCATAAATTAGAAGCCTGGCATTATTTCAGTTTGATGAAGGAGAAGAAAAAAATGTTTAACAACCCAAATGGCCCCAAAACACTATTATTAAGTATAGTGTGTTTTGAATTTTTTAATTAGTAAAGCTAATGATATACATTTGTTTTGCAGTGTATTACCAGCATATGGGGTTATTTCATTCCCAGGTGTACAATAGACTACATTTCATGTAAATAGTGAAGCCAATCATTAGAGAGTCTGTCCCGTACCATCTGGAAACTGACTTTCATACATTATATTTTAGGTCTCCCTTGCCAGAATGAAATGAACAGGATTCAAAAGCTAAGTAGGGGGAAGAGTCTGTTGGGTAAGTTTGATTACAAGCCACTCATTTCAATAACTAATGAAAGCTCTGTGATTATTGTAACTTTATGTGCAGTTATCGTTTTTCAATGAGAAATTAATATTTTGAGCCTGTCCCTGATGTTTCATGAAATTAAACCAATAATGAGATGTCAACATACATTTATGGCAACTAATTCAGAACAAATTTATATCCCCTCACCAAAAACATGAATATTATTCTATATAGGTTCTTACACATGCTTGTCACCATAGTATCTGAGCATGTATATGCAAAAGAGAGTATTTTTTCATTAAAATCTCCTGTGACTAGTTAAAAAAAGCAGAGTACGTAGTAGATGGAGAGTTCAGATTCATCCAATTATAAGCTTAGAAATACATTTGTTGGAATAAAATTTTGTCTAACTGCACTTTTACATGTTTCGTTTTTCTTCTTCCTGTTGGTGATATTGAGCTATGGGACATATAGTGTCTTTTTTTAAAAGCTGAAAAGTCAGACTGTTAAATTGATAACTGCATACCCGTGAAACCTCAAGGTGTTGTGTGGACTGCAATCTATGTGGCATTATTGTAGTGCATCTCCAATGTATTAACTTACGTAGGGCCAAATCACACGGGGTGGGTACTGGCAGCAGTTAGAGTAAAAAGACTGAATTTGGCCCCAAAACATCAGTGGGAGTTTTACTTGACTGAAGATTGCAAATATAAGGACTGCAAGATTTGCCTGATAATCAGCAATTCATATTAAAAATTTAACAAGTTTTAATTGGGCAAAATACAGAACATACAAGCCGACTAAGTGTAAGGTGCATAGCTGTCTGATATCCTATTCTGACTCATGAAGATTCAGATTAGCAACGAATGTAAATTTATTTTAGTTTCCAAAGACTTTGGAATTATCCCTGAGAATTTTAGGGAACACTAGGATAGGTGGAATAGCCAGCAAATGGTTCAGTTTGCAGATTGTTGCATAGGTGGTTGCTGTTCTCTCTCTCTCTCTCTCTCTCTTTTTCATGGAGGCTTTTATGGGTGAGATTTTCAAAGCCACTTAACAGAATGAATTGACCAATTCCTATTATTTTCTAATGGGAATTGGGTGTCCAGGTCCATTAGACAACATGGAAAATCCAGCCCTACATTTCTTCAGTCTTTATTTTGTGCAGTATGAAATAAATGTCAGCTAGGCTGAAAAATGGTTTGTTCTAACACATGGGGAAAATAATGGCTATTCACAGTGCTTAGAACATACAAACATACAAACAACCTCCTTTTCATGCCAGTGGTATCAGATCACAATAGCTGGAGTAAAATGACAAAAATAACACCGGTATAAAATGTTCTCTTACCACAAATAATTATGTCAGTCTACAATATATTTTTTTTAAAAAGGAAGGGGAAAAAATGGCTCAATTCAACAAATCAGTAGGTTTCTGTAATACTTTTCTCTACAGGCTAGAAGAAAATATAGAAAGGAGGAACTCTCTGGTTCAGTTAGCAACTTGAAAGTCTGCCTGCATAATAACACCCTTCTGAGAGCCTCTTATCTGATCCCATTGCTATTTAGACAGAGTAGAACAATGTGGGTTTTTTTCTTGTCTCAGTTGCAAAATCATTCAGGTGGAAAACAAAACATACACATGACAAAAATGCTGCTTGTAGTAACCATAAAGATAAAAAAGATATGAGCGGCAAAGGGACTGTTCTTTAATTATTCTCTTTCTCTGATATGTAAAATGAAATATTTATATTCTGGACACTGTGCATAAGGAAGATTTCTGTAAACTTGTATTGGTTGAAAAAATGAGGAGTTTGAGAATTGCCACAAAGTACTTCAAAGCCATTGTGATTAAACATGTTGTATTGTTGAATTTGGAGACTTTCAAATGCAGTCCATCATCCCAGTGGTTTGAATTAAAAAGTAAACAGCCCCATTAATCTTTTCCTGACAGATTTACGTAGGGGGCTATTAAATGTAAAGACACTACTTTCAAAGAGCAAAACTGGTTAGCCCAATGGTTCTCCACCTATTTACCGTTGTGGGCCACATATGCAGCTCTCTCTGTGTTATGTGGACTGCATCCACACAATATATATACTACCTGTATGTCCCTGAGGATGTCACATGGCCTGCAGCTGTGTGCCAATCGGGCCGCAGGTTGAGAACCACTGGTTTAGCCTGTTCACACTTCTCCTACATCACTAAGGTATCTACCCTCTGCTTTCATCGGTATCTTCAAATTGGGTCTTTTCTTGTATCAATCCTGTGATCTAACAGCTAATACAGGGACCTGCCTGCCAGCTTTCAGCTTGTATGCAGTGTTCTTGTGGCCTTGTTGGTCCCAGGATATTAGAGAGACAAGGTGGGTGAGGTAACATCTTTCACTGGGCCAAATTAGGTTGCTGAGAGAGAGCAGCTTACACAGCTCTTCTTTAGGTATCAGGTTTGCTGTTAGTTCTATATATGGTACTAGTCTGGCCTCCATCGCTGTTGTATCTGTGCACCTCACAGTCTTCGATCATTTATCCTCACAACACCCCTGGAGATACAGCAGTGCTATCACCCTCATTTTAAAGATGGGAAATTGAAACACAAAGGGACTTGCCTAGGGTCACACGGGATGTTTGTGGCAGAAATGGAAATGAACCTGGGCCTCCCACAACCCAGCCTAGCTCTCTAACCAATGTTTTCTATATATTCTACAATAGATGGCCATTGATTATTATTCATTATCATTATGGTGGAGCAGCAGCAACGCCATAGTTAAGATTGCGGCAGTGTTTTCATATTGATAGGAGTGTATCATTTCTAGGGTGCTTTAAGCATACCCAGAGTTTTACAAAACACTCCCTGCCCCTGAGACACAGGATGATAGTTGAAATGCAAGAAAACCCAGAGCCGCCATCACAAAAGAAGATGGTTTGACACAGAAGAGAGGAAGCAGTTGACTCTTGGGTCAACTAATGGGAGGTTGAGCCAGGCATAAGAGGCAGTAAGAAGATGTGAAGCAGAGTGGGAACAGGAGACAAAAGGGAGCAGTTAGAGAGGAGGACAGAGAACAAGAGGGACAGGGATGTTGAACACCAAATCCAGAAACACTCGATTGGCAGCCTGTTTAATTAACTCTTAGGCCTGGTCTACACTTAAAATTAGATCAACTTAAGTACGTCACTCCCAGGTATGAAAAATTCACATTTCTGAGCACCATAGTTAAGCTGATGTAGCACCTAGTGTAGACATGGCTAGGTCAACAGTAGAATTTTTCCATCTACCTAGCTACCACCGCACAGAGAAGTGGATTGCATACATTGAAGGAAAAACCCGTTCTGTCAACAAAGAAAACATCTACGCTACGGTGCTACAGTCGCATAGTGGCAACGCCATAGTTGTGCCACTGTAGCACTGGTAGTGTAGACATGCCTTTAAATCAAAACCCCATATATGACCCTCACTCACTGGGAAAGGCCCTCAGATCCTACAGTGATGGGGGCCATATAAGCAGGGGGATTAGACAGAAATGTGGCTCTGGTCCCTGATCATTTCTCTCTCTATGATCGGCCATCGCAAAACCTGGGATCAAACTATCCCCCAAATGTGGATCTAAATCTAAATCACCTAAATGTGAAATCTAAATTCCAGACATTCAGGATTTGTGGTGTGACTCACCTTTAGTCAATGCTGTAAATGATTATTGTAAAGGAATTTTTTGTTTCATAGGAATGTAAGCTCTTGGGGACACTTTGTCCGCAGCGGATTATACCTGCATCTGATAAATTAAGGAAAAAATTCGAGTGCATTAAAATGTGGTCCTTACTCTGACAGCTGGGAAATATGAGCAGTGACCATGATATGCAAGATGAGTTGCAGCCCCAACTCAGAGTATTTGCTCCTCCTCTAGCTACCTGATTTGCATCCACAACTAGCTATTCAAAGGCACTATTTAAATGCACATGCAAAATTACAGCACACAGGGAAATCACCCCTATTCTGTGCATTGTTCTTGGTCTTCCTTTTAACTCCTAGATAAACAGCGCCAAATTCACCAAAGGTGGGGACTCCCTTCAGAACAACTGAGTTGCACTCACTTATGCTAACAAAGAGATTGGCCCATTATTTTTGCAAATCTATCTTTTGCAACACATGTAAAGCATTTCTGTGAACATTGCACAAATGATACATGCTGAATTTCAAAGGCCAGGGGAGATGTTAGAGTTTCTCAGAAAAAGTCACAAGAATATTTTTGTGTATATATACATATAATGCACCAATCATTATTTGGAGTCAAATTAAATTAAATTAATGGAGATATCCCATCTCCTAGAACTGGAAGGGACCTTGAAAGGTCATTGAGTCCAGCCCCCTGCCTTCACTAGCAGGACCAAGTACTGATTTTTGCCCCAGATCCCCAAGTGGCCCCCTCAAGGATTGAACTCACAACCCTGGGTTTAGCAGGCCAATGCTCAAACCACTGAGCTATCCCTCCCCCCAAATCCTTAGCTGGTGTAAATTGCTATAGACTCAGTGAATTCAATGCATTTACACCAGCTGAGGGTCACTAGTTTCATTGACTCTGATGAAGCTACATCAGTTTACACCCGCTGAGGAGCTGATCCTCTGTAATCTTCTTCAGGTTTGTCTAGTCCAATGCATGTCTCAGTCTTTAAATAAGAAAGGAAATGAGTGTGACTATGGAAAGTCCGTCTGGATCAATATTGAAACAAGTGACTGAGCAGTGAGTGAACCTGGAAAACCGTATGGTTGAACGTGTCCACGCTATTATTGGATTGTGGGTAAATAAAGAAGATGTGTCTCGGGTGATCATAATCTTTCATCTTCCTTTCAATTGTCCTGGTACATGAACTTGCTACGACCACTGCATCTGCTTGCTTGAAATAGCAAAGTTAATAAGTGTGAAAATGTTCTCTGAGATCAGGTCAGATATAGAACATGTTACTGTTCCCATGTTTCAGAACTACATTTAAAAATTAGACATCCACTTTAATATCTGCAGTGGGATGAGATGGTAAATTCAGAGATTCATAATGTATATATGACCAACTTCCCATTTATATGTCTTTTATATAAGTAATTGCATAGCATTTGGGCAATGTTTTCTCATTCATTTTTTCCATGGAAAATGTAGTAGTAATCGCCTTTTTGACATATATGAACAATCTGTAGGGCTGCTCCATACACTGAAGCAGAAAAGTAAGTATTGTGTGACCAGTAAATCACTGGGCTCATTGACAAAGAGAAAAGATACTTTCTCAAAAATCATTTAAGACAGTAAGAGGTTGTTTTTCTGTGCCTGGAACAGAAGCAACCGGCAGAGAATGGGAAGTGTCTATACAGACCTCCCCTGGGAATGAAGCTAACTGATCTCCAAGGACAAGTGGGATTTTTGTATGGAAGCACATTTGCATTATATCTGTTGAAAGTTGTGGCAGAAATAGTACTGGCTTCTCTTGTCTCAGGAAACAAGAATGCACCACATTCTGAAAGGCTAATGTGCAATGGTTTTGTTATGAGACAAATCTTCGGCTATTTTTTTGTTTGGCCTCAGTATCCTATTGTCTCTCCCTGAAAAGCTCAAGCATTAGTGATTCTTTAATACTTCTAGTAAATCTGGAGTTATACTTAAATTTAGTATGAATTAAATAGCAAGCAGGTGGCTGATGCCTTGCAGGTGTAATTATAATCTTGTGGAAGGACTCATATGATAAACACTAGAAAAAAGGGAAATTTAAAATGAAACATGGAAATAATTTTGTCTTGGGGAGGGCTACATATGGGAGGACAAGGTGTAAGAATGGCATTTTAACCCTGAAAGGAGCCCTATCGAGATGTTAATCATTCAAGGGTGTATGGTAGCTGGCACCAGTGCACACAGAGGGAGTAAAGAGAATTAAGAAATCCCAATCCTGTGTGGTTGCATTAGGGCTATCCCAGTCCTTGTCTGAATTCTCAGCACAGCAAAGCCCATGCACAGCCAGTGCTCTTGTGAGCAAGTGGCTGGAAAGGAACAGGGAGAGTATTGAGCAATTGTTCTGCCGCCTCTCCCCAGAAGCACTGGACAGGAGAACAGGGGCATATGCTACATCTTGTAAAGGGCTGATACAGCATACTCCCCTCCCCAGGGGAAAAGAGGAACTGTGTCTCAGAGGTGGATCTCTGAGTCCCAGCTCTACTCTGGACTCCTCCTGAACAGTGCAACTAATGCACCATCCCTTACACAGGGCTGTGTCTAGAGCACAATCTAGCCACCATCCCATGCTCAGGGCAGCCTTACAACAAGGGAACTGTACATTCTCATCAAATGTTCAGATAGTAACATAACGAGGAGTCTGGTGGCACCTTAAAGACTAACAGATTTATTTGGGCATAAGTTTTCGTGGGTAAAAAACCCACTTCTTCAGATACATGGAGTGCCTGCTCATTCTCTCTGAACGAGCTCCCAATCCCAGATAAAACTCCCTCAAACCATCAGGGATTTGGCAAGACATCTCGGGAGAGATTCTGAAAGGCACAAATGGATTTCAGTGGAAGTTAGGCTCCTAAATACCATTTGTGCCTTTCGATCCCCCCTTCCTCCTTATGCTTAAATAACTTTGTTTGCTGAAGTTACATTTTTCAGCCCTTTGTTTGCATAGTGAAGATCTTTTTAGTTCTGCTTTAATGTGTGAAGTTCAACTTTATAGATAAGTAGTGCCGAGGGAATAATTCATAGTGAATAATTTACTCCACAAATGTAGCCTTTCTCTGCTTGCAGAACATCGGTGAACAGATGATGATTTGCTTGGAAAATGAGGATGATAACACTTAAATAATTCACAGATGTGTCGTGAGGCTAAATGCATTAATATTTGTAAAGTGCTTTGAGATCCTTGGGTACAAAGTGCTCTCTACGTGCCACGTATTACTACCACTAAGGGAGATGGAGGCTGCTAGGCTTGAGGCAGCAATGAGATCAAGAATCTGTTTGAAAGAAAGAAAACATAAAAAGCTTCTGCGAGAGATAAGAATGGGAGGCCACGTTTAGAAGTCCAGAATGTATATTTTCACTTTAAAATGGCACTACTTTTAATCAAAAAGGAGAAAATCTTATGGGTGGTCCAGAAATCAGGACCACTGGCTGGAATTTGAACCAATGCAAATGTTTTCAGTGTATATATATACACCTCAACCACGTATAACGCAACCTGATATAACACAAATTCGGATATAACATGGTAAAGCAGCACTCCAGGGGGGTGAGGCTGCGCACTCCGGTGGATCAAAGCAAGGTCAATATAACGCGGTTTCACCTATATCGCGGTAAGATTTTTTTGGCTCCCAAGGACAGCGTTATATCGGGGTAGAGGTGTGTATACACACACACACACACACACACACACACACACTCTCTCTCTCTCTCTCTCCCCCCCCCCAATGGGCAACAAATGAACTGAAGTCAACAACACTAGGTACAAATATATATATGGAAATGGAGTTAAAATGGGAGCTTGGGTCAAACAATTCACAGTTTGAGTGTTGGTTTTGCAAATTGAGAACCTGATCCAGGACATTTTGTAAAACCAGAACCATTTCAGGTGGCTCCATCTGTAATTTATGCCATATTAAGGCATTTAATGTAAACAAGAAACAGGCCAACTACAGTGTATCTTCGTGCTTGATCTTGTAAAGACTCGGATTTACTAAGGATACCTTTTTCTTTATTCAGGTGTTTTCCTTCCACGGTGCAATGAAGAAGGATATTACAAAGCAACTCAGTGTCATGGAAGTACAGGACAATGCTGGTGTGTTGATAAGTATGGAAATGAGATCGCTGGCTCAAGAAAACAAGGGACCGTTAGTTGTGGTGAGTAATGACCTGCTTCCCTAAGACAACACAAAAATTAACATCGTTGTAAGCCCAGAAATTGCTGTAAGATCAGCCATGATAACAAAAAGCGACAACACAGGAAACATAATTAGCAGAGTCCCAAATGTTCCCATGTATTCCAGTTCATAATATAAAAGTGTCTGTGTGCTCATACACGTACCTTTGTCTTGGAGTGTGTGTACAAGAGTATGAAATTGGCAATAACCACTGATAAGAAATGTTTTTGCTACCACCTTGGCAAATGCAGTAGTTGCTATTAAAATAAAAGATATGCGGTTGTTATGCCTGGTTATTAAATATATTGTTCCTTATACAGTAGAACCCACATTTACAGGGGCTTCATAAATCAGGGCTTCCCTAAGAAGGGAAGGTTTAACTATACAAAGTTTTATAAATTAACAAGCAGGTCCTTTAAAAGTGCTGATACTACAGTATTATTATTACACTGACATGTAAAATTACTGCACAGCTCTATATAATCAGGCAAACAAGATTTAAGTGGAATTCTTCAATGTGACTCAATGTAATGATAGCTTCAGTTGCTCTACTTCCAGCAAGAATAGAGAAAGCAAAGCTTTAGAAGCTCTAAAATGTACATGATTTACATCCTAAGTTGCTATATCAGGGTCAGCGGGTGCTTTTGCAGGAGCGTATGTGCACGAATGTATATAAAATCAAGCAATTGCAACATATACCTAGCCTTTGAGAACCATTTGCACGTGTGGTTACCAAAGATGAGCACGCAGATTCCTGTGTGCCAGCCTCTGTCCTCACCCCAGCCAGATGCCAGGGCCGCCCAGAGGATTCAGGGGGCCTGGGGCAAAGCAATTTAGGGGGCCCCTTCCATAAAAAAAAGTTGCAAAACTATAGAATACTATATTCTCGTGGAGGCCTGGGGCAAATTGCCCCACTAGCCCCCCCCCCCCTCTGGGCGGCCCTGAGATATGCATCCAAAATAGTCAGGTAGCATATGTGTGCAGGAGAAAGTGGATCAATATCCCAGCTCCCTAGTGGCCCGATCCCAACCCACATACAGACAGCAATAGCGCAGCCCCATCCCCACCAAGGTGCCTATGTGAATCAGTCGCACTGACAGGGTGTTTCAGTGTCCGTGCACATTCAGTTCTTTGGTACTCTGCTGAGATTAGCCACCAAGGAAGCAGTTAGTGTTGATTGTGACGGGGATTTTCTGAGGTCGACTAGAGCTGACTGGCCGTTTTTGACATGACATTTTTAATGGAAAATTGCTGATTCGTCGACACCAAAACTTTTGGCAGGAAAGGGTCAGTTTTGCTGACTTTCTTGATTCGTGTTTTTGTTGGGGGGGGGGGCGGGGGGGAGGGTTAAACAAGTATTGCAATTGTCAATGTTCTGCTTCAGTATTTTCTAAATGAAAATTTCTGGTTTTCTGATTAAAAGCAACTTTTTGTTTTTAAACAAAAAGCTAATTGGGATTTAAAAAAATAGGTTTAATGGTCAAAATTGAAACATAGTGTTTTGAAAGTGTTGAAACAGAATGCTTCAACTGAACCAAACCAAATGTTGGGGGGAATTTTCAGTTTGTGAAAATTTTCAAGGTTTTGATATTTCGTCGTGAATCAGGACAAACAGGTTGCGTTGGTTTTTGTTTTTTTCCTTGAAATCTTGACAATTTTCATGGGTTGGGGAAATTGTTTTCCATCCAGTTCTAATGTAGACATTTGACTTTCAGGAATTGATCCGAGACCACCAACTCATTTCATGTAGACCACCAAACAATCATCAGATGGTAATGATTTTCAGTCACCATTGAGCCTGGATGGATTTAAATTAGAAATCTAGAGATGCAAGGCCTTTGTATCTTATTCTAGATCCCACTGGACTATTACTTCCTCTCAAATTTGTGGTCATGGGCACAACAGATGTATGTACATTTTTAAGGGGACCTGCTGTGCTGTCCTTTGCTAAATTGCCTCTTTAAAAAGTCAATTTACGGCAAAAAAAAATAAAATAAAGTAGCTTACATAGTGAGAACATTAACAAGCATTGACTAAAGAGATTTTTGGGTTGTTGGGTAAGAGAATGACCTTTAACTCTTACCTATTTTAGAAGAAGAGCAAGAAACCTCGGGGGATTTTGGCAGTGGTGGATCTGTTGTATTACTGGATGATTTGGAACAGGACCGTGAAGCAGCGAAAAAGGACAAAGAAGGGAAAATGAAGATTCATGTAAGAGCGGCTAATGAGGATGATGAAGATGAAGATGATGATAAGGATGATGAAATTGGTTATATATGGTAGTTGTCACCGTTCTGAGGACTCATGTTTTGCACAATATTGCAAGTCACTTCATATCTCTGCAATTGTATCTAAGAACATCAGGCACAAAATATCTCTCCTCTTTGTTTAATTTTTACAGTATATATCATTTTCAAGACGGCTTTTTTCCAACTAGCTACTGGTTTGAATACAGTTAATTTTTTTTCCTCTATCAACGGGGCTATGAGTTTTGTTAGTTTTGTTTAAGCAAAGTTTCATAGCTTACTCCCCGCCTGCACAGCTTGTGAAATATAGTTTATGGGATTAAAAAAGAAGAGAGAAAAAACAAACCAGTGCAAGAATTAAAAGCCCATTTTATGTTATCAACATTGGAGAAGTTTTGTCATCAGCTGTTAACTGAATTTTCTGACCATGCTATAAGTAATTGCTTTTCTTTTATGCCGTAGGTAATATAGAAAAGCAGGTGCCTCAGTTTCTGTCCCGTGTCTGGCACTTGTCACTAAAGAGCAAGTCATCTGTGTATAATAACTTCTGGCTCACTAATATTGATGGTTTTAAGTCAGGAAGAAATCCATCAGTATTTTTCTCACTTGCTCTAAGAATGATTACTACAGGCTAAGTTCTGCCCTGATTGAAGTCAATGTCAAAACTCCCGTTGGCTGTAAATGTGCAGGATCAGGTCATTGTCACCTCGTTTTCATAGTAAACAATATGATCTCGATCCTGAGAGATGCTGAGCGTCCGCAGCTACCACCGACTTTGAGCCTCGTAGCAGGGGAACATAATTTAACCACCTTCCAGAATGTTGGAATGTTTTGTAAATCTAGATCATTGTAACCATTTTCCAACTAACAAATATTGGGTTTCTGTTTTAATTAGTTTGCACTAAGAGTTTGCAATGTCATGCAAGCTGCCTCTGTTTCTGAAGTAACACACGCCAATGTTGGATCCGCTGGAAATCCCCTGTTCTTCATTTACCCTAAGTAACTCCTCATTTGGAAGCTAGGAAGCTGTCAAAGATACTCACCATCAAAAGTAATAAGCTGTCTCTTCTTTATTTTAAATTGTTAATATTTATTTAGTCTGTATAAAAAACAACCTTAGATAGTCATGTTTCCAACTAACATCTTTTCTGCTTAATATGAAATATCGTGCACTCCTAATACACACCTATAAAATAGAAGAATATTATTAAAATTGAATCCTCTGATTCTTTAAGCCGTTCCCATTTATTCATATCTCCACAGCTGTATCACAGCATTCTGAAGCTAAATTATTTACTTCCCTTCCCTGTTGAAAGTCATGGGTAAAATGAATGTACCATATCATGGCTTTTATCCCTTTTGTTATTTTATCCAGATTATCAGAAAACACGATAACAATGAGGAGTCATGGGACAGAATACGTTTGTTAGCAATTCATTTTTGTGTTTAAGAGGACAAAAGTGACCCATAATAGAACTTTAATTCCAAAATCTTTTAGGGTCAAATGCACCATGAGGTGACAGGAGTAATTCCATTTAAGTTAATGGAGTTATACCAGAAATGAATTTGGCCTATAGGCATTTCAAAGAAACCCTTTATAGTTCTATTAAAGACACTACTTCCTTATGTGAATTGACTTGCATTTTCAAAAGCAGCTGAGGGGTGCAGTTTACCCTCAGACCATTAGTCAATATAAGTAGTACTTTGCCTGCTTATCTATCTTGCATGTTCCATGATTCATTTTGGGGGGTGAATCATGTCATTACAAGGTAAAGTTTGCAAAATGAAAACTACCAATATAAATGCCAAATTCCATTCCAAAAACAGGATGTTTCACCCATTTCCTTTGGGTTTCATGTCCTCGGGCCAGCAGTCTGAATTTACTGTTCTTGTGACACATGAGCCCAAGTCAGACATCCTTCTCAGGAAAAAGAACAGGAGTCCTTGTGGCACCTTAGAGACTAACACATTTATTTGAACATAAGCTTTTGTGGGCTACAGCCCACTTCATCAGATGCATATATCTATAGCCCACGAAAGCTTATGCTCAAATAAATTTGTTAGTCTCTAAGGTGCCACAAGTCCTCCTGTTCTTTTTGCAGATACAGACTAACACGGCTTCTACTCTGAATCCATCTCAGGGTGTGCCTTCCAGATATACCCTTGGTGTTTGTATTGTCTATTATCCTGTGGGTCTTTAGTGACTGAGGGGGAAAGCATTGCTTTAAATGTTTCCAAATAAAGGCCTGATCCTGCAAATTCTTCAGCCCACATAAGTTTAGGGATTTGCAGGCTCCAACCCAAAGGTTTCATACTAGAGAATCCACTGTATGTATGATCTTATTATGCAAGCCCAACAAATGGACTCTATGCCTTGTACTGTTTTCCGGGCACCATCACTGTA
Source organism: Chrysemys picta bellii (assembly GCF_011386835.1). NCBI lineage: Eukaryota > Metazoa > Chordata > Testudines > Emydidae > Chrysemys > Chrysemys picta. The sequence continues at coordinate 101,273,928 of NC_088798.1, forward strand.
CCTATCTGCCAGTAGCTAAGACTTAAAACATTTTAGCAATGTAACTTGAATCTTTGGCTAGAATTCGTGTGTGCACAAACACACACACACACAGCTGAAATACACACTAGCTCCTGTAGTTGACATTCTAAACTGCAAAAGTTGGTTTTATTTTTGAAGTCTTGTTTCAAAACCTTTGCCTGCAATTTCTTTTGAAGAAAGAAAATTTGCTCATTACGAACAGAACTTGTCTGAGAGGGAGAAATAATTTGTTTCTGCTTATCTAGGCCGTGTCAATGTGTGCAGGTGATTTGAACGTAAAAGGAAAGGCTTCATTCACACACATCCATGGAATTCACTGGTACAACAATGCAACAAAATGGGGAAAGCCCCTTGACAACGGGAATTGTGAACATCAAATGAGCTTATATTTCACTGTTTCAAACGCAGCTTGTTATAGGGACTTAGTTGTTTCCAGCTCTTTTATTCTCTGTTTGTCTGGAGTCATGACCTGAACGTTGTTGAAGAGCTGGACTGGATGATTGGTGTTAATAGAAAAGGAAGCAGACAGTATATCCACTGGGATTTGGTTTGCTCTTTGGTTTTTTTGCGGGAAAGCGGTTGGCAGCTAAGGCAATTGGTGGAAACCCTACAGTCCATTCTGATTCACCGTTTAGGGCACGATGGAGCTTTTACCAGCCCTGAGTATGGAGCAGCACGTAGCCTCCGTGGCCCCGGAGCAGCCCCCAGAAAGCACTGTGCCTTCGGAGGCACTACACATAAAAATAAATAAATTAATTAATGGAGATATCCCATCTCCTAGAACTAGAAGGGACCTTGAAAGGTCATTGAGTCCAGCCCCCTGCCTTCACTAGCAGGACCAAGTGCTGATTTTGCCCCAGATCCCTAAATAGCCTCCTCAAGGATTGAACTCACAACTCTTGGGGTGTGTCTACACTGCACTCTATGCACAGGGCGTGACTCAGGTTTGAGCCCAAGTGCCCTGTCTGTCCACACATCAATGAATCTGACTCAGGCCAGCAAACACTCAGGACCAGGTCCTAGGACCCTGCTAGGGACTGTGCCTCAGTCCAACCCCTGTCATTTTGCAGTGTGGATGCAGCTCAAGCCACAGACATGCAGTATGGGTGCATTAGCACAGCTATGAGACCTGGGTCCAGCAATTATAAGCCCAGTTGTACAATGCAGTGTGAATGCTCAAGCATGGGTTTGGAAATACACAAGCCTGGTTCCCACAGATTCAGGTTTACAATGCAGTGTAGACATACCTTTGGTGCCCATGCAGGAGGAGAGTACTGTTTAGCCCTAAGCAGACAGCATGACATGGCCTCCAGATGCGCTCTCAGGCCGCAGGAGAATCCTGCAATGAAGTTCTCATTCTGCTAAAATTGGGGGTGGGGAGGGTTGTTTTAGGGGGTTGTGTATGTGGCAAGAAATAATAAATGCAGCCACTATTTTGCATGATCCAGATGATTATGTCCTGTCTGTGTTACTGGTGAGTTGACTTCTTTATTTGACTTGTCATGTTTATAAATCGCTACCAGATGAGCCTAAGAGACACAAAGATGGGAAGCCCATTCTGCTCTGCTGTAAAATGAGTGACAACAACAGCAACAAAATGGGCCTGGTCCTGACCTCATTTATACTGGTGTGACTCAGCAGCCAGACCATTGATTTTACTGGGGAGAGATGGTATAAAACTGGTGTGAAATCAGCAGCATTCCCAGTGTGTTCCAGACCAAACTAGTGATTTGGAACAACCTCGGGAAGCTGGGCTTTGACTCCTTTTATTTTGCTTCCATCTCTTGAAAATCACTTTTTATAAATTACAGACCTTGAAAAGAATTCTTTTCTCCTTGCCTTGGAGAAAAATGATGGCGATTTGCAAAAGGAACAAACACATCTTGTAGTTCGACATCATTGTTACTTGTAGTGACCCTTGAGCACCATCAATATCTTGCATCTCGCACATCAGGGCTGGCTTCATTCTGGGACTGATTTTAATCAGATGAAATCTCTGGTTTTGCCCACGGCCTTTCCCAAGCTTATGGTCTTGCCATTTCACTGACACCAGGCCTCACCATCAAAGCAGAAGGGGCACCCCACTGTGCCATGACATCAAGGGGGTATCCACAATCATTAAGAACTATCACACGAAAGCTGACACCATCCCAACATTCTGCTAGTGCTAAACTCATCCCAGGGCAGATGGCTCCTACACCGTGCTATGCACCACATAAAGCCTGGAGAGTCAAATCTTCTGCTCCCCTTACAGCCTGTATAATCAGGTACTGTTCAGGAGAAGCACAGGTGGGTAGGGAAGATCCGAGCAGTGGCTGCAGCCTCTCTGCTCCATTTGCACAGGGCGTCAGGTTATTGCATCCACACACATACAGATCCTGTAGGATCCTCTTTCATTCCCTACATGGTTTAAATATTGCCTTAAATAAATGCAATCAGTCTTACAGCTTAATTGAACAGGCACTCTGGCCACTCCAATGCCAGCAGGTCTTCATCCTCATTCTCTCTAGTGCTCGGGCCTCATCCCATAGCCTCTTCTCACCTGACTCTTCCAGGTGAGACTGGCTGCATTTATTTTCAGCAAATAGGAAGTAATCAACATAAAAGCGAATGCATTACAGTCCAAGACCTGTGTTCGGATGTACCTGCACAAGTCCCATCAGAGTCAATGGGGTGTTGCGTGTACATCTGAAGGCAGAATCCGGCCTTGAACAACTTCTGCTGTAGTTCCCTGGGTGACACTCAACTTGGTCTGGAGGGCTTGTGCGAAGCTCTTTGCCCCAGTTCAGCTCACAGGCCCTGGTTCAGGAAAGCATAACTTTAAACACATGCTTACCTGCTTTCCTGAATGGAGGTTGTAATTTGAGAAGAGTAACGTCATTATCTAGTGTAGTAGAGTAGAAATACAACGTAGCACGTAAAATACTATACAAATTGTATAAAAGAATAATGCCCCCTATTTTGGTAAGAATTGTTTAAGGCGGAGCCGCATGCTTTGAGAAAAGCAGCTGAGAATATGTCTGGATCCGGGGGCAGATCCCCAGCTGATGTAAAGCTCCACTGAAGTCAATGGAGCTACGACAGTTTCCACCAGCTGCCACCTGGCAAATCAACTTGCTCAGGAGAATAATATAATTTTGCCAATCACAGTTTCCCACCGAGTATAGTAACTCCTGATTTTTAACTTTTTGTTATCTTATTACTGCTGCTGTTAGATTAAGACAGCAGTGAAAGTACATGCCATTAACAGTGGAATGACAAAGCAGAGTTCTTTCTATTGATTTTTTTCTCCACCGATTGTAGAAGATGCTTTAAGAAGATATCCCAGTTTATTGAAGTAGTAAAGCAATGAGGCATTCAGGGCACTGTATCCAGAGCCAGTGGCCGTTGCAAACTGCAACAGAATTAAACAGCCCCTTTCTCAGGCTTCTCCTGCATGACAATCAGGAGGTTTGTAGGGAGCATTTCACTTGCTTCTGGCTAGATTTAATTCCCATTTTTGTTACAAAGTCAAATATTCCACTTGCCTCAAATTGTTGAGCTTCCAAATGTTTTCTCATTGTGAAAGATGGAAACAGAGGAGCTCCATTATTTAAAGATGGAGACTAATTTTATCACATTTCCTTTACAGATGAAAGATTATGAAACATCATGAAGTATTGCTTTATGTTTCCAAGTGTCCTTTTCACTAGTATTGTTAACTCAAAATATCCCTTGAGTTCAGTTTCCGACACGATTTTTGTTGTTGGCATCTTCATGAACACTATGAGTGCATCGAAATATTTTGGCTATTGTTTTAACCCATTTTCTGTGTTTATTTAATATTTATTCTACAGTTTATATTTCCAATGTAAAGTTTATATTGAAAACAACAGTTTGTTAGTGAAAGCTTCTCTTTGCCTATCCAGCCTACTCTAGAGTCACAGTGTACTTTTCTGGCATAGGAATATTTTAATATTTGCATGTTTTTTGCAGAATTTTCCCACCCAGGCAGCAAATGACATAAGATCTAAGGTCATCATTTGCTACAGACCACCAGATCTCTCATGCTTAGCTTGTTACACTTTTTGGCTTTCATTGCAGTCTGTTCTGTATGCCATTCTTGTTTCTTCAATACATAGACTGCTTTGTACAGGTACTATACATGAAAAAGCCATTTCTACAGTAGGTGGGTTTTGGTCTTTTTATACTTTTCTCAATGCTGCTGATATCCGTTACTGTTAAATGTGATGTGTTGTAAGGAGAGATCCAAATATTACGTGTTTAAGTTTGATGTCCCTACTGTAGATGGAATGTAGGCTATCATAGTAAATTAGATTAGCATAATAAATTCTGAATGCTTTTTCCATAAGGAGTTAACTGGAATGTGAACATTTTGCTAACCTCCTTTGTTAACTGTAAATGCTTAATTGTAGTCCTAAATAGTTAAATTTTTGTCTGTCTCAATAAATTTTAATTTGTCTGCGACTCCTTTTTGCCTGCCTTTTGTTTTAAACTGTGGGGATCCAAACTACAGTATTGCTGTACTTAGAGTCAGCAACTGAAGCATGTGCTGAAGTGGCTGGTTCATGTTATTTTTCAGTTTTGTTCCCTTTACTTCTGTTCAACGTCAGCTGTTACATCTGTGAAGTTAACGTCATGTCTTTAGAAAGCTGTACTTTAAAACAAAAACTGGTAACTGGGTGTATTAAAAATTGATTTAAAAAAAAAACCTAATTAACTTAATTTCTTTTCCAAGCTTGTTTCCTCCCCAATTAGGTTTTGCAAATTGTGGTTTTCTGTTAAATAATAAGTCTCTCCTGAAGGTATCCATCGCCATGCTATCTAGGCACTTTAAGATCATTACCTACAATATAAATCAAGTGAAATTAAATGAAAATACCACTGGTAAAAAATAACAAACCATTTATAATTCATAATTGTATAAATCTCTGGTTTTGTGTCTCTGACTGGCTCATTAAGTCCGCTAATCTCATCCAATACATCTGGTTTATTTTCAGTACAATAACATTAATTGACTTTAAAGACCCAGTATTAAAAGCATAGTGCTGCCAGGTATTGAAAGGAAAATGATTTTTCCATTTCATTTCTGCCCTATTTCCATACATTTTAATCAGCATAAAAGCATATTTCTTGGCTCAGAGAATGTGTTACCAGGGTTGCTCCTTAGATTCATATATTCCAAGGCCAGAAGGGACCATTGTGATTATCTAGTCTGACGTCCTGTCTGAAACAGGCCATAGAACGTCCCCAAAATAACCCCTAGAGCAGATCTTTTAGACAAACATCCAGTCTTGATTTAAACATTGTCAGTGATGGAGAATCCACCACAACCCTTGGTAAACTGTTCCAATGGAGAATTACTCTCACTCTAAGCTGCTTATCTGGCCCCGATCACATCAGTATCTGAGCACTTCAGGTATTTATCCGCACACCACCCCTGTCAGTCAGGGCAGTGCTATTATTCCCATTGTGCATATTAGGAACTGAGGCACAGAGGGGCTAAGGATCACAGGTTTTAAAGATACTTAGCCGTTGCTGCACTCAGCCTGACAGCACCTAACTGATGAAGGAATCTAGGTCTCATTTTCAAAAGGGAATTAAGCACTTGGGAACCTAAATCCCATTGACTGCAATGCTTAGCACAGGAACACCTAAATATCTTTAAAAATCTGGGCCTCAGTGACTGGCCAAAGGTCAAACAGGAAGTTGGAGAAGTGACCTGAGGCCTCCCAAATCCCAGATTTGCACTCTAACCACTGGGACCATCCTTCCGCTCAGTAGTGCTGTAAATTTACACGGCTCTCTACAAAGAGAGCGAGACGTTCCCTGCTCCAAAGACATTGGTCTCAATGGACAAGGCAAGGAGGTCACATTCAGCACAGGATGGATGGGGGGAGATTTTTGGTGAGGGAGGCCAGAGGAAGGATTCCTGAAAAAAGTGAGTTTAAAGAGGTGGTTGCACAGGAAGTGAGATAGTGGCTTAGGTGCGGGGATGCAAAGCCGAGAGAGTGAGGAGGAGATAAATGTAGAGAGACTGGTTGAAGGCAAGGAGGAGGTAGAGAGAATCAGAGCAGAGATATAAATAGGGGAGAGATTGTAGAGGTGTCTGGGAGGTGAAAAAGAGGTGTTTGAGTGTAATAATATTTACTTTTATTGTGGTAGCTCCTAAGAGCCCCAGTCAAGGATCAGCACCCGTCGGCGCTAGGCACTATACAGACAAGTCACAAAGAAGCAGCTCCCTGCCCCAAGCACTTGCAGTCTGGATGTCAGGACACAACATGGACAAAGAATGCAAGCACTGTAATTGTGCATGCTAGTTGGGTGCACAACTGTGCACCTCACCCCTTTTATTTAAACTGTCTGTCGCTTTTCTCCATCGAGGCTAAAGTCCTTCCCGACCAGTTATTTACTCTAAAGGGATGGGTGGAAAATCATTGGAACTGACTAAAGCAATTTTTCCAGAATAAAGCTGACCTGACTTGAGCTATACACCAGAAATCCAAGAGCACCAGTTTGACAGGTGAGTTGAAGGAGAAACCCTGCTAATTCACTTACCCGGAGACTCTTTTCTATTACTTTCTATATCAGATCAACACGTAATTGCATCTTTTTAGTTAATCCCAAATACAGAAAATATCACAGTCAGACACCTTTATCCCAATCACAGGTGTTTTTCTGATGTGTAACCCAAATCACAAGAGGGAATTGTGACACCAAAGTCAGGAACATGCTAAGAATCCTCCTTAAAAGTATGTAAAATTAATTAATCACATTCTATGCTATATGTCAGCTGTTGGTGACAAAATAACTTATAGTATGTTAAATTGCCTGACCTTGAGTACAACTGAGTTTATCCTTAACAAAAACCACTCCAAAACTGTCTGACTCATGTCAGATTTTAGATATTATGATGCAGAGCACTATAGAAAAAGCTGAACTCGGGAGAGCATGAGATATTAAATAGATTTTCAGCATCTGAGCTGGTTTTGCTATCCCTTCTGTTTGTACTAGAAAGGCCAAAACTGCAGGCATCTTGCACCTTGTTTTGCATCACCCACGTAAATTCTAGTCTCCTCTGCTCCTGATGTATGATGACAATGGCAATTTTTGAAGCACAGACATGTTATGAACTGAGCAAAATCTAAGTGAAGGCTTTGGGCCCGAGGACTGAGAGCTGTAAAAGTCTGTCAGCCAGTCCATCTCCAAACCCAGGGTTCAGACTGCTCCGTGTTATGGTTTCCCACATGTGAAGAAAACCTGCATTTCTCAGTCAAAATGATTTTTATTTCAGATAAGGGAACGCAGAAACAAAAAACAACCCCCTGCGATGCTTCCTCTTGTAAGGCACCTTGCTAACACCTGCCCTTAGCATGAGAAAGGGTTGTCTATGCCTGCTCTGGGACAGCTCTCCAACTCAACCGGCCATGAACAACACAAGCGCTCTCCCTCCCCCCCCCCCAACTCCCCCACAGGCTCCACTGTCCCTCTGCAGGTAAGCAAATGGCATGTTCCAACCTCCAAGTGTCTCCCTGGAGTGCCCAGCCCTTAAGCCACTGGACACACACAGAATTTCTGGCTCCTCTCTTCCCAAAAGAACTGTACACCACAGCTAGTTAAGCACAGCTCCGCTTGACACACAGCACTTAGATTTGTTTATAGAAAAAGCAAGTCCAAGTTTATGGAACAAAGAACAGAGGATCAGATGATTGCAAACAGAAATATTGGGAACAAAGGGTTACATATAAAATAAAATCATAACACACACTCTGGAGCCTAAACTTAACTAACATGCTGCCCTCTTGTCTAATAAGGTACTGCTCCACCTCCAACAGTTTTTAGCCAGGAAGACTGAGACCTTCCTTTCATAAGACCAAGCCTGCCTGCTGCTGCTTTCTCTCTGTGATGGTCTCTCTCTGCACCCCTAGAGTTATTAGAGGTGTCCTTTGTTCTTCACCTATAAACAGGGTTCTCTTGGTATTAAGCACCTATGCCATTTTAGCTAGAAGCTTGGCGGTGGGGGCAGAGGACTTTCAGCCAGTGGTTAGGGTACTCACTTGGGCTGTGGGAGACACCCAGTTCAAATCCCTTCTCCTCCTCAGGTGGAGGGAGGACTTGAAGGGAAGAGTCACTTACATTCCAGGTGAGGATGTAACCACTGGGCTAAAAGTTGGCCTCTCTCCCTCACCTGGCCGTTTTCTGTAAGCTCACCTATAGAGGCCCAATCCAGTAGATGAGTTCTGAGCGCACATACCAGATCAAGGCCCAAGGTGAGGTAAGTGGAGGAATGCCTGTCTCTCCTAGATTCATGGGAGTTATGTGTCCAGATGCCTGGCATGGGGCTGCAGTGCACATGCACACAGGCAGAAATATAGGCAACTTTTCCTGCAAAAATGTAGGTACTAAGTGTGTTTAGGTGCCTACAGGGTTTGGTGGCAGCTGAATGGGGGTTTTGTGACTCGCAGTGGGGCCTGATTCTGGTATTTAGGTGCCTAAAGTGGCAGTTATGTACCTAAGTCCTTTTGCGAATCTAGCCCAAAATGCTTGACAAGATCTCATTCAGCGCTCTCTCAAGTAGCAGCATGTTTGGGTAGGATGGGCTGAGCTCTGCACCCAGTTACACAAGTGGAATTATTATGTTCAAGGCATGAACACTGAAAAGATAGAGCATTTTTAGATTTTTTTCTTCCTGGAAGGTCACAATGGAATCAGGGCCGGCTCTAGGATTTTTGCTGCCCCAAGCAAAAAAAATTTTGGCTGCCCCCCCGGGTCCCAGCCCTGGGCTCCTCGCCGCCCACCCACACCCCCCTGCTGCCCCGGCCCTGGGTCACTGGTAACTCGCTCCCAGGGGTAGGGAGTTCCGGGGGGGCAGTCAAGGGACAGGGAGCACGGGGGGGTTGGATGGGGCGGAGGTTCGGGGGGGCAGTCAGGGGCAGGGAGAAGGGGGGGTTAGATGGGTCAGGGTTCGGGGGGGGCAGTCGGGGGACAGGCAGCAGTTGGATAGGCATGGGAGTCCCAGGAGTTTGTCAGAGGACAGGTAGGGGGTGGGGTCCTAGGGAGGAAGTTGGGGGGGATCTCAGGAGGGGGCAGTTGGGGACAAGGAGAAGGGAGGCTTAGATGGGGCAGGAGTCCCGGGAGGGGGCAATCAGGGGCCAAGGACCAGTGGGGCTTAGATAGGGGGTGGGGTCCTGGGGGGCAGTTAGGGGCAGGGGTCCGGGAGGAAGTGATCAGGGGACAGGGAGCAGCGGGGTTGGATGGGTTGGAGTTTCTGTGGGGGGGAGTCGGAGGGAGTGGATGGGGGCAGGGTGGGGCTACCCTCCCTCCCCATGGAGTGTCCTATTTTTTTGAATGTTAAAATATGGTATCCCTACCTTCCCAGTGCAGCTCTCCATTGACAGCAGGCTGCAACATGAGGTCTCAGCTTCCTCCCTCCCTCCCCCTCTTTCCTGTTGGTAGTGGCCAAGGGAATGCTGGGAAATGTAGTTTTTTCCCTGCTCCAGGGCTGGCTCTATAGGCAGGGAGCTAACCAAGGAACTACAGCTCCCAGGGCCCCCTGTTGGTTCTCCGTTCCCCTGCTGGATCCCTGACGCCCCTGCAAATGGGCTGCCCCAAGCACATGCTTGCTTTGCTGGTGCCTAGAGCCGCCCCTGAATGAAATACTACTTTAGTTCTTAGAACCCAGAACAATAACACACAAACCAAAAATAGAGACACAAACAGGCTGCTCCCTAAGGCAGAAGGCACAATAACAGCTTGCTTTAGGTTGGCTCTTAGCAGCCTTCCCAAAGAAGACCCAGATCACACTGCTTCCCTCAAAGTCCCCTACTCTTCAAGCAGGACTATGAAACCCCTTGTAATTTAAAGTGATAGCTTATAATTTTAACAGTTTTCAATACACCACAAGAACTACTCCAGTGTTACGGGGTGGAACTGAGAGCAGAATTTAGCTCCAAATTATTTTTTGAAGCTATGTGCAATGGCATCTGTGTCCTTTCAGTGCAAAACTGGCTTTCTCGTCTGGCCTCAAGTCAATTTTTCATCCTACTTTGAGGTCATTGTTCCTTAACTGAATCTTCAAATGTCTTTTTCCTCCCACAGGCGCTTGCAAGTTAATTAAACTTTTAACAATGAGTTGCATCGGCACGAGAATAGGATATCTGATTGCTCATCCATTTTACATAATTGATGAATTAATGTCCTTACTAATTGAGTCAGGAAATCCTCTTTTAACATGGAGCCAGGCTGTATCACAAACAATTGCCTGTGGGGTTAAGTTAGAATCAGAGTTCTTGGTCCTAGAGGCTGAGTGGTGAGGCACATCTGGGTTATCTTCCCTAGAGTTCTTATGACGGCTTTTCGGTGACCCTGGTTTCTGCTATACCCATCTATTTTCTGGCATCAAGATATCCCACCTTTATAGCCTCTTCTCACATTTGTAAATTCCGGGCCTGATTCTCTACTACAGCTGAGCCAATAACTAATGTTTTTGCTTTGGTGGCTATCCAGGGCGGACTGGTAGGGAACAATCTGTTCATTTCAAAGTGAAAATAATTTTTTTTCTCTTGCCAAAGTAAAAAAATGTTTTCAGGTCGAATGACATGTTTAAATGTTGATTTAAAGTGACATTTTTATAAACGAAATGTTGATTTGAAACAAGATTTTGTTTTAATAATACAGTTTCGAAACGAAAGGTCCAAATGGTTAGTTTAAACAATGTTGAAAAAAAATTGACATTTCTGAAAATCTTTTGTTGTTTTTTTCCCAGCCAAAACCATTTGTCAAATTCTACCTGAACCTGTATTAGCTGGTGCCCTGGAAAATGCATTTTTTGGTGAATTGACTATTCACCAAAAAAAAATTGCCCAGCTCTATTTTCCACAGCCTCAGACCTTGGGTCTTCATTTCACCCTCCACATAGCAGATGTAAAAACACAGCCATTCCGATTTGGTAGCTTTTTGCACCAACTCTACCTAAGTGCAAATGCCAACGCAAAGTACGTTGGAGAATCATTTAGTAACCTGCAAAGAACTGCACAGTATGCCCTTCTCAAAGCACCTCCTCATCACTTGTGTGTTAAATTCAATCTTAAGTCTTTCCTTGGGAACAATCACAGCTGACATAGGGCATGACTTGATCGCTACCGTACTGTTTAGCTGAGGAAGATTATCCATAGAAATAACCTCTGACAATGGCTTGCATTTTAATGTCATTTTCTGTTCTCATTTCCTCTATACCCGAGAGTATCTTATATTTCTACTATGAGATAGTGTCTACAGACCAAAAGAAGGATAGATTAGTATGGGCTGACACTTAGACCCAGCCCATGAGTATGCTTTACAAGGGATCTTCCAGTAGATGGGGTGTTACAGCAATTACTCCTAAATTATCAGACAGCAGAGCAAGCGAATAGTTAAACACCTAGCTACTGACTGATTTGGAGTTAATGGAAAACATGCAAATATTGGGGTTTCCCTGGTTTTTTTAATGTTAGAAATCGAGCTAATCTTGCCGCATAGCATAGCTTCTTCCAATAGCTACATCCTCGGCAGAGAGGATGGCAATTCCTTGTAGTTAAGGCACTAGACTAGGACGCAGAAGACTAGGGTGACCAGATGTCCTGATTTTATAGGGACAGTCCCGATTTTTGGGTCTTTTTCTTCCTATTACCCCCCCACCCCCTGTCCCGATTTTTCACATTTGCTGTCTGGTCACCCTACAAAAGACCCTACCTCTGGGATCATAGGCCAGTCACTGAACCTCTGGGCCTCAGTTTCGGCATCTGTCAAATGAGGATAGTAGCACTTCCCTAGCTCCCAGGGGTGTTGTAAGGATAAATCTATGATGAGCTCCCCAGGAAAACCTATAAATAATATCATCCTCAAATATGCATGAACCACAACACGCACCATTCATTCATTCATTCATTCATTCATTCAGCAAACCTGGGCTTTCGGTCCATGTTAAGGAGCATGTACCCTAAACATTAACCTAACCCAGAGCATAACTGCACAGCCCAAATATTTTTAAATCTCACACTGATTTAATTGAAACCTCAGGAAGTTTATTCCCGTCGTGAAACGTCCTCTGAGCAGAGCTATTCTGGCCAAAATGTCAACGACTGAGGATTAAATTTAAAGCGAGTATTTAAAATTTGGGAGTTAGCGGGAGATGGAGGAATTGTATCTGTGCTTCAGTTTCAGACAGTAAATCTATACTCTGGGTGTCACATGCACAATGCTGATACCACCTCACTGAGTTTTTAACAACTCTCCAGAGGAAAGGAGGTCATGGGCCTTTTCGATCTCACCACTAGGGGGGTATGAATTTCTAGGTCATGTATAAGACCCTACCAAATTCATGGCCGTGAAAAACGTGTCACAGACCATGAAATCTGATCTCCCCCGTGAAATCTGGCTATTGTAGGGGGATCACGGTATTGCCATCCTTACTTCTGCGCTGCCTTCAGAGCTGAGTGGCCGGAGAGCGGTGGAGGCTGGCGAGAAGGCAGCGCTGCCACCAGCAGCAGCACAGAAGTACGGGTGGCAATACTGTAGCCTTGTAACCCCCTTTTGGCTTGGGATCCCCCAGTTTGAGAAACACTGACTTGGGGCTTTACATGTTTATATTTTTAAATACATATTCTCGATTTGTCACAACACTGTCAAATTTAAGATTTAAATGTCTGAAACTGTGAAATTCAAGATTTTTTAAATGCCATGACCATGACATTTACCAGAATGGCCCATGAATTTGGTAGGGCCCTAAGTATAGTTAAAGTGGTACAACTTTTATGTGTAGACAAGGCCTTAGGATTTAGATGGTTAATCAGATCTCTACTGGGATCTGAAACAGTACTGGCACAGTGCTGCAAGAACCATTTCTAGATGTTGATGGAGACAGCACCTTACTGACGACAGGAAAAAGGGTTGGCACCACCTTTTACTTTTATTATGCAAGGTAAGTTATCTGGGGAAAGAAGAGCTCGATCATCTGGCCTGATGTTTCAAAGGCCCATAATAACCTACTTCCTTCTTATTTTCCTTGTCAACGCCAGCTTTCCCAGAAGAGGAATCACATTTCAGGCCTGAAATGCTCGGATTATTTACAGTTTGTCAGACAGTAATTTATATTTATTGTTTGTGTTTGTTATTTACACATGTTCATTATTCTCTTATTTTAGTCATTTATCCTGTAAGTTCCCTTCTCGCTTTTTCAAAAATTTCACACACACTCAGTTTATCAATTATATCGCCAAGACACATTTGGAGAGCGTAATTTGTTTCTAAGGCATGATTTTTGACAGCATGATTTGTTTTCATGTTTTCAGGGAATTTTAAGTTGACAGTGTCTCCAGGGCAGAAACTAAAATGTCCTTTTCCCATGAAGCGTTGTATATTGGTGCTAAGCCTCTTGCAAAAAAAAAATGTTATTTGGGGCATCCTCTGGCCCTGTTCATCAATTCTGTAGTCGGTTCAGCTATAGATAACAGCTATGTTTCTCTCTTGAGTTTCATTAGAAATTATATATACTCCCTCAAGGCTTCTCCTACAAAACAGCCCACTTCTGATGTGCATGAGCATCTTTTCAGTTGCCAAAGTAACCGTTCATTCAACTTTTAGGGTCTGAAAGGGCCCTCCGAGCCTTTGAGTTTTGTTAGATCAGGCAGAGCTAAGACACAGGGTTGTATTCAATGTAATTATATTTAATGAGGAACTTTGAAGAGCCTTGCCTTCATGTTTCCATGTTGGGTTGTGTATTAAATTGCATCCTTTCTTGCAACAGCAGTGATTGAAAAGCTTCCCTTTGAGGTATTATACCAAAATGCATTCCCGCAGCCCTGGATTTCAAGTGGGCCAATAGAACTGTCCTTGTCTTTGCTTGCAACAATGACAAATTGTCTGGAAATATTACTCCTTACATCTTGGTTTGAATCTTGATGGGCTGTTTCTGGTGAGATGGGCGGATCAAATCTTTGGCATTTATCCAAAAATCCAAGACCTTTCTGTGCAGTGCTGTCATCTAATCTCCTGTGCTTTGGGAATCCTGCTATCTGCACTTATTTATTTACTTCGCTTGTCCTTGCCTCTGTGTTGTTCCTTGGTTCCGCTCACCCAAAGAGGGAACTTCGGAATTTGGCTTTGAGTGCACTAGCCAAGTCTGAGACCGTTCCCGCTAGCTTTATTGGCAATAGCAAGAATGAGAGCACTAGGACAGACAGTTGCTAGCCCCACTCTGGAGCTGCAACCGATAATATGAAAAACTCAGGACTCTTCTGCCCAACTCTGGTGTCTTTCCAGGTGGAAAGGAAAGAGCCCATTGAACTGTCCAAAACAGATGTAAAGGGAGCATCCGGTATCTTGGCCATCATTCCCTCTCATAGTAAAAGCAGTTCTAATGTCCAAAGTCCTGTGTCAGCTATTGCTGAGTTCAGAACTGCTGCTACATTTCCCTTTGCAGCCATTGCAATACCAAGAATGAATTCATTGCTTGGTAAATCGCTTTGGGATACCTGCAGTATAGACAGTGCTCTGCAAACCACTTCCTGTGTTACTATTGCTTATTTAGCCTCTTCTTAATGCTCATTAAACCATCAGAATTAGAGCTCAGAAGGTCTATTATAACAACCTGTCCTTGCTACATTTTCTACTGCCAAGACGTATGGGATGTGGCTTCCAACACTTCCCTGGGGAGGCCGGTCATTGTCAGGAGGATTTTGCCAGATATTCTACCTAAATTTTTCTTCCTTAATTTCCCCCCATTGCATCTCTCTCTTACTGAACCTCCTCGCTACTGCAGTGATTAATGCATTAGTTTGATAAGTTACACAGGACTTTTTAGTAGCGTTTTACAGGACCCTTTTTTTTTCCAACTCGGTGCACAGTATATCTATGTTTTGCATCTCCAGCATGATTTTATAATCTGTGGCTGGTTTCAAATCAGCCATTCGGTGTGCTAATGAATAGATTAAATTTCTGTTTTCTGATTAATAGTAGGCGAAAAGCTCTTGAATTATCAGGAAATAATTGGAATAAAAATTCTAAATCGTTACTTCAAGGGACGTTTTTGCAATTAGTTGAATAAATGTGAAGGGAGTTACTATAAATAACACAAAAATGTGTTCACCTAGACATTGGGAAAATGTATATTTGCGCGCTAATTAGAAGTCCTTTAAGGCTCAGCTACAAACTTGGCTCATAAAGTAATTTGTTTCAGGTTTCCCTTAACAAGTAAAGGAAACGCAGATCAGTTTGTAGTGTGTATATGGGCAGGGGACTGCAGAACTTAATTGTCAAGCTCATATTCATTTATCCCTGCAGGTTTTTGCCACTTTTCAGTGCACTGTACTATGAGCAAGCTGAGAAAAGTGACCGAGAGCATGGTTCCATCCTCCTTCTGGAGTCAAGGGGATGTTTTGCTTCTCGGGCGCTATTAACCCAACACGTCCAGTTCCAATGGCTCAGATCCTCAAAGGCATTGTGGTGCCTGTCTCCCCTTGATTTCAGTGACATTTAAGCTCCTAAATACATTGAGAATCTGGACCTAGAAGCCCAGCTGAATTGTTCATTGCTGTTCTTTTCAATGCAGGAGAGGGAGGCAATGCAGAGGACATTTTGCTACCAGCTTTTCCCAGATTGAGGCTCGGGCACTTTTTCTGGGATGGGGAGGAAGGAGCTCTCCTGATTCGGGTTCCTATCTACTTACAATGAAGGTTTCTGCAGACTCTGAAAACAACTCCCTGGGTGAATCTGAAAGGAAAGCCCACCATGTTTTATTTTGACTACAGTTTCTCTTGCAAGTTAGGGCCATGTTGAATAGCAAAGAACTGGTGCTCTGTGGCTTTGTTTGCACAATGAGGTTCATATCAATGGAGAGAAAACGGGCCTGATTTTCAGAGACATCTTCCAGTTTATCAGGCACCCTCTGTCTCCCGCAATTGAAAAGATGCCATGTAGCAAGTCTAATCTGTAAATCAGGTAGTTAGAGCTCTATATACTGTCATTTGCACCCTCAAGGAATCGCAGGGGCGTTATGAAGAGCTTTGTGATTGGCTGGAGGATGATTGCATGAAACTGACGTCCTGGTTGAGGCCCTTTTAAAAATCACACCCATCGGTTACCAATGTAGTTCATTGGCAGTCAGGGCAAGCGTGCAAAACCACTACTCCTAATGCACCTGTTGTGCAGGAAAACAGAAAAAGTCTGCCTCCAGATCACTACTATTTGCCAAAACTAAATTCGCTTTTAAAAATTGAAATGAAACAAAAAAAAAGCACAATTATCTAGGAGATAAAATGATGCTACAGTGATAAGTCTGGCTCTTGTTATAATTGCTGGCTAGAAGTGAGCTTGATGCTGCCTGAGCCCCTGATCCAGTGAAATGTTTAAGCACATGTTGAGCTTTAAGCACATGAGTAGTCCTTTTGGAGTCAATGGAATTACTTGCATACTTAAAATTAAGTATGCGGTTAAGCACTTCACTGGATCAAGACCGAAGGCCGCTGCCCCTCTGCAGGCATCACTATCATTACCGTGGCAATTGTTTGTTGCATCACTGAAATGCGGCCACCTCCGGGGTAAAGAGCAGCTACCAACCAGCCCGCAGCATGAAACAAAAAAACTGTGGGTATACTTCTGCCTTGCAGTGCAGTCGTTTATTTCTAGAATGCCTGACTGCTGCAGTAGTTCACATGTAAATGACAAATATGGAATTGTCTTAAAGTCAACAATATAAAATGCACAGGAGATTGTGGGAGTAGAGGGATCAGGCATTTGGCAGGACTGTGGTCTCTCACTGCAGGTATTTTTGGTTTCCATCCCCAGTCACTGTAAAACAACAGGGATGCATTTTCTCAATGCCAGTACACAAAGCAGCCTAGCAGAATCTTTTGGAAGGAATAATTATAGCTAATGTCAACTTCAGCCTTTGTTTGAAGGTCCCAAAGGACAGAGTCCCATTAATAGGTGAGCATCACATCTCAGCGGGCATAACAGCTGACGGGGCCCCAGGAGTGATTGGATTGTTTCAGTTATCAGAGCCTCAACATGATAAATGAGAGCTGAGACTACTGCTGGGAGATTTGCAGCAAGCTGGCAACAAGTTGATCGGGAATGACATCACTGATACAGACATGGCAAGATGCCAGCATTATAAAGCTGGCACCTTTTAGGCCTTTGTGAACCTTCATTTGGCCCACAGATAACTGCCAGAATTATAGCTGGAGAGAGTTTAGAACAGGGGTGGGCAAACTTTTTGGCCTGAGGGCCGCAACGGGTTTTATAAATTGTAGGGAGGGCTGGTTAGGGGAGGGGGTTGTGGCCCAGTCCCCACCTCTTATCTGCCCCCCCCCTCGGGACTCCTGCTCCATCCAACCCCCCCATTCCCTGTTCTCTGACCGCCCCCAGACACCCGCCGCCCCATCCAACCCCTCCTCTCATTCCTGACGGACCCCCCGGGACCCCTGCCCCATCCAACCACCCCTTCTCCCTGTCCCCTGACTGCCCCAGAACCCTGCTCCTGACTGCCCCCCGCCGCCCCATCCAACCCCCCCTCCTTCCTGACTGCCCCCCCAGAACAACTGCCCCCATTCAATCCCCTATTCCCCCCCCTGATCGCCCCGACCCCTATCCACACCCCCCAACCCCTGACCACCTCCCCGAACTCCCCTGCCCTCTATCCAACCCCCCTGCTCCGTGCCCCCTGCTCCTTGCCCCCTTACTGCACTGGCTGGAGCTGGGCCATGCCGCCGCCGCCACCACGCAGCACAGAGACCGGGTCAGGCCGGGCTCTGCAGCTGCGCTGCCCCAGGAGCTCACATCCCCGCCGCCCAGAGCATTGCACCGGCAACGGAGCAAGCAAGCTGAGGCTGCGGGGGGAGAGGGGACAGCAGGGGAGGGAGCCGGGGGTAGCCTCCCAGGCCCAGGGCCGGCTCTAGGTTTTTTGCCACCCCAAGCAAAAAATAATTTGGCTGCCCCTCGTCTCAGCCCTGGGCTCCTCGCTGGACCCCCCTGCTGCCCCAGCCCTGGGCTCTTCCCCCCCAACCCACACCCCCTGCTGCCCCAGCTCTGGGCTCCCTCATTCCCCACCACTATTGCTCCCCACACACACACCTCCTGCCGCCGCAGCCCTGGGTCACTGGTAACTCGCTCCCAGGGCGGGTCATTCAGCAGGAATTTTAGATGTGCACAGAACACAGACAGGATTGGTTCCCATATGGTTACAGAACTGCAGTAAGGTGAAACAATTTTCAGCTTGTGTGATTGGAGGATATCTGGATGCACATTATAAGACTGTCCTACATAAATGAGGAAAAGTTGAGGTGCCTTTATTATTCTTTTGTTCCACTCTTTCTTTCTATGGGGAATTTGCCAATGTAATATCACTGTCTTCCTTTTAAACAAACAAACAAACAAACAAGGCAATGGCTGTTGAAAATAGCAATTCAAGTCCTAATAACCACTGGGAAGCATTTCTTGCTCAATTTTATCCTACTTTTTCTACAGCAAGTTACAGTGGATCAGTATATTTGATTTGGGAGAAATGAAGTAACAGCTGCCCAAACTGAGCTTGAGCACTCCTGAATTTTGAGGTGTTCAAATCTGGAAGGCAGGTGCTGGGGGGGGAGGGGGCTGTGGCTCTGCGGGGGAGCTCGGCAGCATGTATGCAGCAGTGTGTCTGGCGCTGTATGGGGGTCGGATGGGGCGGAGGTTGTGGGGGCAGTCAGGGGCAGGGAGAAGGGGGGGTTAGATGAGTCAGGGGTTGGGGAGGGCAGTCAGGGGACAGGCAACAGTTGGATAGGGGGCATGGGAGTCCCGGGGGTTTGTCAAGGGACAGGTAGGGGGTAGGGTCCTAGGGGGAAAGTTGGGGGGGGGGGTCTCAGGAGGGGGCAGTTGGGGACAAGGAGAAGGGAAGCTTAGATAGGGGTGGGGTCCTGGGGGGCAGTTGGGGCAGGGGTCCATCCCTGCCTAGGCCAGGAGCTCGGGGGCTGGGCAGGATGGTCCCGCGGGCCGGATGTAGCCCGCAGGCCATAGTTTGCCCACCTCTGGTTTAGAATCATCCCACTCACAATCAATAGACAAGTGATTTTACGGGGAGCTGCTCCGTGTTTGATGAGGGGCTGGTGGCTTTCACAGGGAGGGTGTTAATGAATGTTCTCCCTGCGATGTCAAGGGGAAGCTAGAGAGGTGTCTCAGGTCTCAGCCACATTTCTCAGAATGAGGGTGATTATCTAGAGTCATTCACGTTGCAGAAAAGTGGGGGGAAAGGACGGTACATTGAGCTGATAGAGGATGTGGTACATGAGTAGGGTGACCAGATGTCCTGTTTTTAAAGGGACAGTCCTGTTTTTGGGGACTTTTTCTTATATAGGTGCCTATTACCCCCAACCCCCTGTCCCATTTTTTTCACAGTGCTATCTGGTAACCCTATGTATGAGTAACAGTGAGCAAAGGCACATGCAAGTCGAATTGCTGGGCAGGTGGAAGAAGTGACGCGTGGGGAGTGGGGGGACATGCGGGGTCATGTGCTTCCCCCCAGATTTACTGCTTGGCTTGTACTATCGGCAGGAACGGGTTGTCTCGTGGCCACACTGCTGTCTGGGGTTGTTAGGGGTTGTTATGACATTTGCAATCAGTAACAAAGTGCAAAGATTCAATGCTGCGCTCAGGGTCGGCTCTAGGCACCAGCAAAGCAAGCACGTGCTTGGGGCAGCCCATTTGCAGGGGCGGCAGGGATCCAGCATGGGAGCTGAGAACCAACAGGGGGCCCTGGGAGCTGTAGTTCCTTGGTTAGCTCCCTGCCTCTAGAGCCGGCCCTGGAGCAGGGAAAGAACTACATTTCCCAGCAGTCCCTTGGCCACTACCAACAGGAAAGAGGGGGAGGGAGTGAGGTAGCTGAGACCTCATGCTGCTGTGAATGGAGAGCTGCACTGGGAAGGTAGGGATACCATATTTTAACATTCAAAAAATAGGACACTCCACAGGGAGGGAGGGTAGCCCCACCCTGCCCCTAGGGTGACCAGATGTCCCGATTTTATAGGGACAGTCCCGATTTTTGGGTCTTTTTCTTATATAGGCTCCTATTACCCCCCACCCTCTGTCCCGATTTTTCACACTTGCTCTCTGGTCACCCTACCTGCCCCCATCCACTCCCTTTGACTGCCCCCCACAGAAACCCCAACCCATCCAATCCCTCCTGCTCCCTGTCCTCTGATCACCCCCTCCCGGGACCCCTGCCCCTAACTGCCCCCCAGGACCCCACCCGCTATCTAAGCCCCACTGGTCCTTGGCCCCTGATTGCCCCCTCCCGGGACTCCTGCCCCATCTAAGCCTCCCTTCTCCTTGTCCCCAACTGCCCCCTCCTGAGATCCCCCCAACTTCCTCCCTAGGATCCCACCCCCCTACCTGTCCCCTGACAAACTCCTGGGACTCCCATGCCTATCCAACCGCTGCCTGTCCCCCGACTGCCCCCCCCCGAACCCTGACCCATCTAACCCCCCCTTCTCCCTGCCCCTGACTGCCCCCCCGAACCTCCGCACCATCCAACCCCCCCGTGCTCCCTGTCCCTTGACTGCCCCCCCGGAACTCCCTACCCCTGGGAGCGAGTTACCAGTGAACCAGTGACCCAGGGCTGCGGCAGAATGGGGGTGCGGGGGGGGGGGGGGAGAGCACAGGGCCGGGGCAGCGGGGGGGGTGAGTGGTGGGGGAGAGCCCAGGGCTGGGGCGGCGGGGTGGGCGGCGAGGAGCCCATTGCTGGGACCGGGGGGCAGCCAAAATTTTTTTTGCTTGGGGCAGCCAAAATCCTAGAGCAGGTGTATCAGCACAAAACGCAACCCTCCCCGGCCCTGGCTGCGCTGCATGTGAGGAACCCAAGCAATGATTTCCTGGTGAAATTCCTACAGGGCCGAAGGGGGAACCACCCACAAAGGCAGCATCAAAGCTGCAGCCCAAAGTGAAGAGCATATTTGCAACAGATACAGCTAATACAGGGACGAGGACTGTATGTGTCAGGAGCAGATCCGTGCATCAGGCCCAGTGCACCCTGGCAAATAAACTCCAGCTGCTAGGGTACATACTGGGGGCAGAGCCGGCTCCAGCCTTTTTGCCGCTCCAAGAGGAGCCTCAATTGAATCTGGCCCATTGTTTTTAGGAGGAGGAAGGTTCCCCTGGTTTCCTGCTGCAGAAATCTCACTGGGACCAACGTAGACATCACTTTCCTCTTAAACCAAAACTCTGAGCCCCAAGCAAACTGGTCGTTCTGTCAGCGTTGTTGCAGTCTGCTCCGGATTAGAGCTCCAGGAATTCCTGCCTTCCAGTGAAATGAAGCCTATATAGTGAAACACCAATTTCCTACTGCAAAACTTTTCTTTACAAAGCTGTTTTTCCAACAAAGGCTGCGTATTAATTCAGGGAAGTTAACATCTGAAGATTATGCAACACTATGGCAATTTTTGATACGTTTGACCTGTTCTGTGAAAAATTAACAAAGATTTCTACTTATCGCCTTGCTAAACAACAGCTTAATCCCTATACTTTGAATCCTCCAAAATGAATCCCTTATTAAGGTTACAAGGATAAATTTGTAGTGTGTGCATTTATTAGAATCCTGTTTGTACAGTGAATATCCTCTTTAATATCTGGCATAGAAAAGGCTACCTAACAAATGAAAACACGCAATGCCAAACAAAAATATATGGCCAGTTTTATCTGCTTAAAGAAACTTATTAACTGGATTGGTTTGCTCTGATATCAATTTCTATCAAGGGAGTTCTGGGAAGGTGAAATTAATCAAGGAGACATGAAATGCATTGAGAGGTTTATACATATCCTGACACTGTAAAATTGCTATTGTGATGTGATTGTTGTAATGAAAAATTTATTTTCATCAATAGCCTAAACATGTTTTGCAGTTGATATTAATATCACACATAAATGTGACCCAATGACACTGTTATAAAACAAAAGCCACTTAATATAGAGAACAATGAAAGAAAAGCATGATTAATAATGATGAATTCTGTTTTCCTGACTCTGGGAATCCAATTAAATTATTTAAGTCTTGAAGGTGAACAGAGAAGACATTTCTAACATCAAAAACGAATGCTATAAATTGCATAACTAAAACTCATGGAAAGACAGTTACTTCTACAGTAATAGTAGATATTTTCTCAGCTCTCCTGCCCCCAGTAAATTTGATTTAAAACACTTATGGTTATTGTGAACAAAAAATGACACAGACGTGGGGTTCATTTTTCAAGTGTGAATGTCTCAGAATGCCAGCTTCAGGGGAAAAACTTATCTGCGGTTCTTGTGCATGGGACATAGAAAACTAATGAGGTTCTTAAAGTCCAGTTCTGCTCTAATAAATGACTAAATAAAAAAATCACGTTCTTACTCAGCTGGTATGCTCCCTGGATAAGGGGCCTGATTGGAACCCCATTGAAATTAATATACAGATTCCAATTGACTTAACTGGCTTTGGATCAAGCTGTGTGTCTTCTAACTTCAGTGTAAAAAACTCTTCCCCAAAGACCCACTTTTCTGGTGTCCCCATCAGTTTCTACAGAATTCGAGCGGTTGTTTAAAATTGAATAATGCCCAGCCCTTATGGTTGCAAAGAGGCACCATCTTCCCAGATGTGACTTGATGTAGTGTGGTGAGCTTGGGTCCACAAACGGGCAATGTGAAACAATGGGTCAAATTCTGGGCTCAGGTATTCTCATGCTGTGCCACTGATATGGCATGGGTAGATACTTGGACCACAATGTTTGAGAGATCTGGCTTGCCCTCATTCATCTCAATAAGGTGCTAATCCTGAAGTCCTGATCCTGACAATGTAAAAAATACATTTTCAAATATAGGAAGTCTACTTAGGTGTGCAAAGTAAATCTAAGTGTTCACAAATATTTAGCTACTCTGGGACTGTTGGTAGAACTTCAGTATTACCACCCGATTTAGCCCTTGTTAATACTGATCATTATGAACAATACTGTATTATTTATTACCTATTTATTATTATGTAGTACCCAAAACATGCTTGCAAAGACATCCAAAATGTTGCAAGACATCTGGGAAGAGAGGTACCTGTCCCAATTGCTGACACGGTAAATACGTTCTTCAGTCTATTGCCTAGAAGTAGGAGGTGAATACCATGAAATCAATTTCTGTGCCCAATTTATTCTCAGTGATAGCTGCACATATTTTAAAGAGTGAGTTGGCATTTGCTTCCTGAACCCTTCTCAGGTTATTTCAGGTCCCAGGCTCATAAATTAGGCTGATTTTTGGCCCTCCACCCCACAGCCTAGACATCTAAAGCAGTAGCACCTTTTTCCAAGTGGAGAAATCATTAGCTATAACTCAAAGTGGGTAGTGTGGAGAAATCATTTCTGGCTTTTGTCACCTAAAAACCTCTCCATTTTAAAACACATATTTTATTATACCAGAGTCTGTAGTGGAAAAAGATTGTTTCATGTTCAGGGAAAATGTGAATTGCTCGATGTCTATGGATCTTGTGATGTGCGATGCAAGGACTCCTGATAATTTATCAGCCTGATTGTTTAGGTGGAATAGTATCTTAGAGCAGCAGCAGCAGTAAATGGGTATAGTGGGGAATGACAGGGCGATATTCAGTGATATACTATGGAGTCTGGGGCATAGGAAATATAAAGGGAAAGAAGCAGGGCAACAATAAAATGCAAGAGTGAGAGGCAATATAATGGAGCCTGAGCTAAATAGTAAAGAACAGGATACAGGGTGGAGAGAAACAAGTACACATTGGATGAGCTGAACAAGTGTCTCCTGGAGAAAGCAATAAGATAATTCGATGAGTGGACCGAGAGAGCGGAGTACAAAATAATTATTAAACTGAAGAGGAAAGATTATTACAATAGGAAGCTTGAGCGCTGAAGCAACATGATAAGAGGAGGAATGAGTGGATAACGAGGTAATGTGCTATGAATTACCGTTTCCACGTCTCGGTAACATGGACATGGTTAGCTACATGGAAGTTTAGCATGGAAGAAACCCTTTGAGATCCCGTCCATGATTTTCAGCAGCACTATGCAGCAATGTCACTGCAACTTCAGGAAAAGATGCAGCCAGCAAACTTTACTGAGGAGGCGAGAATAATATGGTGGCAGATATACGTCCCCACAGTGGGACAGATTCACAAAAGGGCGTAGGTGCCTACCTGCCACTTCAAGTGCATGCATCCCACAATCAGGCCCCACTGGGCTTCACAAAGTCCCCACTCTGAACTCTGCAGGTGCCTAAACTCCTTCAGCATATAAATGTTTGCAGTAAAAGTTCCCTAGGTGCCTATGTTTCTGCCACTGAGCATTCTCACTGCAGCCCCATGCCAGGCGTTGCAAAACATAGTCTTGGCTGGCTGAACAAGACGCTTATTAGACAGAAGGAACAAGGAGGAGGATAGAAAAGAGAAGAGTCTGTAGAAGGCAGAGTATTGAATCCAGACTCATGCTCATCAGTTCAACTAGGCAGTTCCCTCTCAGTCATTCAGCATATTAATCATCTAATGTTCAATCACTTTTCTCATTTGTGTGAGACAGATTGGAACATTTTCTTTACCGTCAGGAGAAATGGTGATGCTTTAATCTCCAGAGAGGGGGAATAAAGCTTCTAAATTCAGCTACTGCTCCCTTCTGAACTGCATATATATCTATATATAGTTAAATAACTGTTCCACACCCCCTAAGCCCTCTCTAATCAATTGCTGTTTAATTAACACTGCCCTAATAAACTTTTATTTGAGGCATTTAAAGTGCACCCGATAATTGAGCTTGCAATGCACCTATTTTTCCTGCTCCTTTGGGGTCTTGTGTGTCTGGGGTATTTGTAAAGTAGAAGATACTGTAAACATTGTGTCTATAGTGCTCATTGGCTGTTATGCCGCCCCTTTTGTCTAAGGGTCTGATAGTGCTTTAACAAGGAGAAAAGCTTGGTTGTTCTTGTGGGAAAACCCTGGCACACAACCAATCATTTGCAGCGTCAGGAATCAGACTCCCAGTCTATGGGCCAGATTCTCAACTGGCATTCATTGGCATTGACTTCAAAGGAGCTTTGCCAATTAAAGTCAGCCAGCTGAGAATGTGGCTGTACCTACCTACCTATGTACTGGTGCCCACCACTATAATATTTGGATGTTGTAGCATCAGTGCCTTGCTAAACAATGCTGACTTTCTTAGCCTTACTCACATGTGTCGTTGTGTGGCCATTGAGTGGAAAGGAGACATAAATAAATGGATTTCCTCTGCTCTTTTTGACCTGAGCCTGCAGTCCAAATGCAAGCAAAACTCCCATTAAAGTCCATTCTATTTTGTAGGGCTACCATGTGCTACTACAGACCACTTATTTATTAAAACCATAAATTCCTGCATCAAGAGGGGAAAATGTTCCATATGTTGTTTTTTTTAAATCATAAATCTGGCCTGATACCATCAGTAAGGCAGCATAAAAGAATTTTTAGTTTTCTTCTTGTCAATATCAATCACAGATAAGCTTCAATTTCATGGAGCTCCAGGGATTCAGCATGGTAGAAAAAGAGAACGGAAAAACAGAATATTTTATTGATGTTTATAATAATGGTCATAAAATAGTCCTTGAGGTCTTTTTATACGTCGCCATGAAATTTGTGCATTTAGGTTGTCTATTAGGTACTCAAAGCATTCCATGTAAGCTGAAGGGCCTGGTTTTCAAGTGTACATACATGTTTGCTGCAAATCAGGGTTTGTCTGTGTTCATGCAAAGAAGTCACACGCTCTTTTGGTGCTAAGTGACTTATGGTGGTACACACATCCTTTACATAATAGAGTGGGGAGGTGGGGGGGGGGCGGAGTGTGCATGAATGTGTGTTTGCTACAGCACAAGAAACTTCCGTTAATATTGTGCATATGCGCCAAAGCTCAGCAGATGTCTCATCTGTGAATACATCATTAAATGGTTCATTGGGCTCTATCCAGGCCTTTGTCTGCTTTCTGCATTTTCCTTTGTTAATAGCCCTAGTTAGAGGGGAAAACCAACAAAATGTATTGGCATGATTGAAATGCCAGGCAGGCACTTTCACAACTTACCACTGCTTTGTCCTCGTTCTATGGTACAAGGCATTCTACTGATGGGAGCGTTCCATGGGTCCATTCATGTTTCCTGAGAACAGGGGTCACACATACACCCTTCATTCCCTCGTGTTCCAGCTCATGGACATAACGGGGGCATGACCCTGTTCACCCTCAGTTCTTCCACTCAGAGTCCCACGAAGCGTCTCCCAGTGGTGGGAATGGCAGTTGGGTTATGGCATCCACACACACAGGATATTTTGAAGAACCACAATTACTGCATGGTAAGTAACCGTTCTTTCTTCTTTGAGCTCCTGGGAATGTGGTGCCCACTTATGGTGAGTACGTAGCAGTTTGGTAAATCAGGTGGTGAGAGTGAGGAGCTCATTTGAACAGAGATTGTAGAACCACTTTCCCAAGTTGAGCATCTGCTCTAGTTGCTGATACTAGAGCGTAATGGTGGGTAAAAGGATGCACTAAAGGCCATGTCATTGCTCCGCACATTTCTATGATTGGAACTCTGCTGAAGCATGCTACCAAGGTAGTTCTTGGGCCCTGATGGAATCAGCAGTCAGTTGAACTGGAAGTTGCAACTTATTAATGAGGCATGAAGTCGTGATACAGTCCACAATCCATTCAGACAGTCTGTGAGAGGAGACTAGGGATTAGCAGAACGGGGGAAAGATGTAGACTAAGTGAACAGACCAAGAGATTAGAAACACATCTGTAACAGTGTCTTGACCCTGCCCCCCCTTGAGAGCAAAAGAGAGGGCATTTCTTGTTGTCCTGGGTTGCAAAGAGATGAATCTTTGGAAATCCCCACTTCCTGAATACCTCAGTTAGCACTGTCTCCTTCAGCAACCACTTGTGAGAAGATGATCCATGTAGAGATTTCATTCATCTACATCTTTGTCCCAGCAGAAACAACCAGACTATTTGAGGAAGAGGCAGTGGTTCCTAAAGAGAAAGTCAACCTCTTCATTCTTTACACAACCATCCCAATAGGAGAAACACCAATTGTGATGCTTTGGTCAGGGACAGTGCACTGTACTATGTGGATCTATACCCTTCTATCTTCCCGCCCCTTTTGGTTCCCTCATTTTCCTTTTTCCTATACCTGGACCACAATAACATCAGACCATTGGGTCATGCAGGTCATCCAACGGGGGCTAGAAGACACTGAGCGTAGGGTCATGCCGCCCCTTTATGCCCAGGAGAAGGAGCACAAGGGTATGAGGGGTACATGCACAAGCCTAATTGGACACTACTATTTGAACTTCAAACTCCTGTGCAAGACACATGACTGCACCCCATATTTGAGATCCACGTGCACAGAAACTCAAAGGAGAACTTGTGCATATGGTTTCCTCTCCCCCAGTCCTTCATGTAGTAACTTGCTCAATGCTTCTGAAAAGCCCAGGTAATGCAGACATCTTCAAGCACTGGCAGATTTAGGATGAAGGGGAAGACTGCTACCTACGTATTTCGGAGCGGATGAATGGCTGTATGGTGTGGAATTACTCTCTTGTTCTGATCAAAGTAAAGTAAGATGTCTCTGGGGGAAAGTGCTTATCAAGAGATCCTCCCACTACCACGGATATGTTTGACCTATAGCTGGGAGATATCAATATTCGTGGAATCAGGGCTTCCTCAAAACCTTATCAGAATGAAATCCACTGGGCTAGTGAAGAGATTCACCTTGAGTCATAGGAACCCTGTCCAGCTAAGGTTATATCCATGCTAAAAACAAATCTGTCTGGCATCAGGAAGAGACATGCAGTGTGGGGGAAGCCTCTGCCAAGAGAGCAGAACAGAAACAGATCCTAACTGAGCCCAGATTGAAACATCCCGGAACTCAAGGAGTGGAGGTGACGGGATCAGGAAGTGAATTTTTGCAGCTGGCCAGTATCTCTCTACCAAGCCAAAAGAGAATTCCAGACCTATCCAGGTCTGAACGTCTGGGAGTTCAAGGTCTAGATCCGTGCTGTACAGAAATACCAATCCAATGGAATGGGATACTTCTTCAGGGATCTTTAAACACCTCAGCAGCCCAATTCAATATTGATTCAACACAGGGAGCACTTATAATAGAGATAGCCAAGACCAAGGCTCAGATCCAAAATGCCAGAACCTCAACTCGGCAACTGGCACCTTTCTCTGTAGCATAGTGAATCAAAACTTCAAATCCAAATATCTCCAAACTTGGGGAAATTTTGGATATGAAGCTTGCAACTTAGACTTCTCTTTAGTTCTCCTGATTTATAGCAAAGACCAATATCTAATCCACTGGAGTCCATGTCAGGCAACGTCTATCTAATCCAGGGACACGAGATGAATGGAAAGTAGAGCAAACTTGCTCCATTTTTCTTGACACCAGAAAGGAGTAAGTTAGCAGTCTTTGCAGCAAAGGTTAGAATGTAGAATGCTTCTCTGAGCATTACTATAGAAGTAGATCGTGCCTGGCAACAGAAGCCATAATAGCCTTTGTACCATTATAAACCCTGCAAAGGTGATTTGTGTTGAAAAGTAATCCAGAGTAAATTGTGAAAGAAATACTTTATGTAAATTAACTAGACTTAGCATTTTGATACTTTTTTGGTGTGTGCAGGATGTTATTTTTTTCTTGTGCAGAAGGAGCCTCATATAATATAAACGACAGCAGTTTAATACAAATGAGAATTTCAAAAGATTGGATTTCAAGAGTTATGGTGTGTGACAGAGCAACAGATATTAACTACCAATGAAACAGACCATTGAAGTCAAAGTGCACGAAACCCGTAGTTCAAAACAAAATTTATATGAGTCATTATGGATTAAAGGGCTTTGGGGATTTAAATATTTCTCTTTCTTGCAATGAACAATTATTTTCTGCAGACTGATATAAATCACAAATAATTGCAGCAAGATTCAATTCTATATTTACAATTGCAATTTCAGCTTGGTATTAAACCGTCAGATATACTCTACTCCCATGAAAATTGTACATCAATCACAGTACCTACATCAGACTAAGAGTCGGGAATATTTAAGAAGGAGCTCTTAAAATCCCCACTCAGAAAATTATAGTTTTGAAGATCATTAAAGTGCAAATAATACTGCCTCGTCTTCTTCCCAATATGCCTCAACATGCCCGGGCAAACAGCTAGTTCCAGTCAAGATCATCTTTATTTTAAATGAAGAGATCAACAAAACAAGAAAGAACAAAAGTCAAGCCTTCCCCAGAGAGACAGTGTAGGCATGTCTGCTTTGCAAGAGTTTGCAGTGAACTGAACACAAAATGGCTGCCTGTATCTGCAGCTAGTAGAATCCTTAGCCTTGTCTACATGGCAAGTTGCACTGGTTTAACTAACAAGGCATTTTAAAATAAATTTAGTTAAACCAGCATGTAGACACTTGTAAGTTGATTTAAACCTGGTTTATATCAATTTAACTTAATTCAGTAAGGAATTGATTTAGGCTAAATCAATATAAGCTGATGATGTAGTGTCTACAAAGCGGTTTTGCATCAGTTTATAATGATTTTTAAACCCACTTCAGTTAAATCGGTGCTACTTTGTCTGCAGCCAACGCCTTGGGGCTTTAACACTACAGAACACAAGAAACAAAGACATAACTAAATATACCACATGCCGCGTCAGGCCACGTTACAGTCATGTTGTGGCAGAACCCTGCTAGGCGGCAGACAGACCAGCTATGCATTGGTTCTGAAAGCATTGTTGTATTGTCAAAATCTCTGTCCACGCTGGAAACAAAAGTACTGCGAAATCTGTTCTAGCAGAAATGTGCTTAAAAACCATGACTGTTCCTAGCATGGAGAAGGGCTATCTCTCAGTACTTTATGATTTTACTATGGATAAATTTCTACTAAATGAGGCTTATAAATCTGAAGTAACTATATTTTATAATGTGAATTGCAGTTCTTTCCTATCTGCACAATAAATATTAAAGCACCATCATCTCAATTTTAGGCAGGGAATGTTTATGTAAGAACATTGTGCAGATGTGGTGGAAAGCTCATACAGCCATGCTAATTATCTAATCAATCTTCTTTAACCTTTGTCTTAGACACTACATAACGCTTATGTTAAACTTAGATCCATTTTTCAGGGTCTAAATAATGTTGTAATCATAGCTTTAATGTGTGGGTTCATTGGAACCTTTGCTTTAAATGTAACATTGTAAGTTTACACAGAAATCTGCGTAGAAGCCATCTGTTGCAGAAACTGGTCATTATCAATTTCATCAATCTGTTCCCAAACTCTGCAGATGCCAGCCAATTAGAACCATCTGTTGGTGTCAAAAAAGTAACAAT
Organism: Chrysemys picta bellii; assembly: GCF_011386835.1. NCBI lineage: Eukaryota > Metazoa > Chordata > Testudines > Emydidae > Chrysemys > Chrysemys picta. The sequence goes on from NC_088798.1 coordinate 101,304,327, forward strand.
TAAGTAAGCAGATTATTGGGGGAGGCAGTGGGGGAAATAAGCAGTAAGGTTTGGCATGTGCCGCAAGCTGCCTATTTGTTGTAGTTTCACCATTGACCTAAAACTTTTTTGATAGATGTGGAGCACGTGGATTAGCCATTAATAAGAGGGATGTTATTTAGAAGAAAAGAATAATAAAGTTACAGCAACAAAATAAGAGGGCTGATAGCTACTGCTCACTGGGGTCAAGGATGAACCTACCAATGCTGCTCTGGAAGGAGATTTAAGGCATCTAGTGATAACTGTTTAGGCTACTTTACCTACAGTGATATTTTAAGGAATAGATGGTGGGAGGGGGGGTGTTGAAGGGCTGAGCTTTCAGCTCTACACGGCTGGTTCAGTCTTGTGGGAACATAAACTATGTTGATCTATTTTAGGGTTTTATCTGCTACTCATCTGCTACTGTAGTAGCTAAGGCCCGGAGTCTTAAAGGTATTTAGGTACCTAAAGCTTAGTCTACACTACAAAATTTTGCAGGCAGAGCTATGTTGGCTGGGAGTTGGAAAAATCACACCTTGCTGACATAGCTGGCAAAATCCGTGGTGAAGACACAACTAACCAAAATTGGCAACCCCAAGTGTCAATGCTATGAGCGTCATTCTTATGGTGGAAAAGCTTTTGTCCCTTCTCACTATAACCCTTCTTTATTTGCAGGTTCTCACTGTAGCCCTCAAATTCAAAATTACATAGTATTTACCACCCTGCAAAATATCCATTAACCTACTAGCAACTTACTCAGGCAACATATTTAAATAGTAAAGCAGAGAGGTGTCTAGTCCCCCTGCAGGCTTTTTGTTTTTAGACATCTCAGTTGTTTGTTTATTTTGCTGGTTCGTGTCTGGATCCCCATATTTTCAGAAATAAAAGATATTTCCCAGATATTTGTGCAAGTGAAAAATTGGGCCCATGAATATTCACTGAAAAGTGAACAAACCAGGGTGGCGAGATCGAATTACCACTCAGGATTGGTGAATATGTTTGCAAAAAAGGCTTCCCAGTATTTAACCTCCTCTGGCCTGGAAACCTTCAGGATGGTCATTGCTCCATGAAACAACTGCATGAAGAGTATACAGCCCAGACCTTTTCAGAGCTGCTTACATACAGAAATTAACACACTAATAAATAAATCTCTCCAAAATAATAAAACACCTGGAAGCAGTTTTAATGGACTACTCTTGCAACAAAAATCAGAGATTTGTTCTCCAGATACAGCTTTCTCCAGCTCAAAATCCCAATTCTAGTTGAGTTGGTAGGAGGATTTGCAATTGGAGGAGGTCCTAGTTTTCACCTCCAATTAGGCACTCTTATTTGCGATATTCTGAAACAATCATTCTCTCTCAAAAAGTTACTTTGTCTACACACGGCCAGTCTTCCACCTGCTTCACCTAAAAATCAAATCAGATTTAGGTTAAATCTATTTCTGTCTTAACCTCATTTAAAAATGTAATAAAAAAAACCCAACCCACTTTCTGGCAGGGCAAAAGTTTAATAGCTCTATTAGCAGAACCATTGTACCACCGGCGCTGACTTCCTTCTTGCCCCTTGCACAAACCCTGCTCCAACCCAGGCCCTGCCCCCATTCTCCCCCTTCCCCCAAGCTCCTACCCCTGTCCCACCTCTTCCCACCCCCAGCTCTGCCTCACCCTGTCTCTTCCCACCCAGCTCCACCCCCTTCCCCGAGTGTGCCCCGGCCCCACTCTTCCACCGAATCCCCAGCGCCTCCTGCATGCCAGGAAACAGCTGATCGCAGCAGGTGGGAGGCGCTGGGAGGGAGGGGGAGGAGTTGATTGGCAGGGCCTCTGGCTGGCAGGAGGTGCTGGGTGGGGAGGGGGAACTGGCTGCCGGTGGGTGCTAAGCACCCACTAATTTTTTTCCGTGGGTGCTCCAGCCCTATGCATTGTACTATCTGCTCATAGAATCATAGAAGTATAGGGCTGGAAGGGATCTCAAGAGGTCATCTAGTCAATTCTCCCATGCTGAGGCTGGATCAAATATACCCAGGCTATTCCTGACAGATGTTCTTAAAATGTCTATTCCTCAGGCTCACAATCCCTTAAGTATATTAAGGTGAAAATAACTAACATGCAACTCTGCTGGTGACGGCTCCAGTTCAGGAGAGCACCTAAGCAAGTGTCTAATTGTTTTCCTGACTCAGGTTCACAGTGGTATAGTTCAGGAAATCTGCAAACGTGGCCATCCTAAAGCAGCTGAATTAACTATTGCCTCCAGGTTTATCCTGACAAACTGGAAGGACTCTGCCCATTTGACCTTTGAAGACATTTCCTTGGGCACAAGTTCCCCATAAATCACAATTGGAACAAGCAGAGCGAAAGCTGATAAGTGTACAGTACAGGAGGGAGCTCAATTAATCTGAAATGGAGAGGAGAACATAGGCCAAGGTGAACAACAGGGTTGATTCATATGCCCAGCATGCGAAAGATGCAATTAGATGTACAGTGAAGGTTTTTTGGGACATATGAGCTCAGATATCCCAGTGAGGAGCAGATAAACAGATAGGAGGCAGTAATAGGCAATTTGAGCTTTGTATCTATCTGTGGATGCATTTAGCTGGAACGAAAATTAATCCGAACGGTTTGCTGGGGGTAGAAACATAATAAATCATGAGATTACAACCTAAGTATTCATACCCAGTGTAAAGTAAATCTCACCTACCTATGATTGTTACAAATGGATTTCTCTGTGCTTATGGTTTTAAATTGGGGGTTTCTAATTTAAGGATTGTTAAACTCTTTTATTTACACCTGAACATCAGCACGTGTCATGCCTGTAGCATGCAGACCTGCAAAGATAACCTACCTTTCCGAATGTTAATTACCTTTTAAAGGCCTGTTTGCCCAGAATTGTCTGAACAGGACATAAGTGTCACTAGGAGAGATTATGGACGTCATACAGGTTCATTTGATAATCATTAAGAGGGGAGGAAAGTCATTAAAATATATTGGGTCTTTATGAAGCAGAGACAAGGTAGCTACTTGAGTCTCAGATTTACCCATGTGGTAGTTGAACTACTAATCGATAAACAGACAACCAGAAACAAACAGATGGAGGAAAAAGAAGACATCTGCAGAAAACAGCTGACAACAGGACAAAGTAAAAGGTCAGTCTGTATTTCTGAGTATTGTTACCCCAGCTAGCACCCATACGGAAGGGTCTTTCCCTATAGGAATTGAGAACAAAAGATATGAGGACACTTTGTCCAAGGCAAGTTTCATGTCATAGAAGAAGCACTAGATTAGGAGTTAAGAAGCACTGAATCCTCTTCTCAGCCCTGATAATGTCTAGATGTCTGGCCTTTTTCAAGTTACGTAGGAAAAACCATTCAGATCTGTGTGCCTTAAGTTAGTCATATGCAAGCACCTAAATAGGTGGTTGATTTTATTAGTATTTTATATTTGTTATTTGTGGGGCAGTATTCCCTATTTTCAGAGGCGTTGCGCTGTGACGGCACCTGTGGGTGCTCAACAATTCTAAAACTCAAGCCACTTATGTAGCTGCCTAAATACATTACCCTTAATTACGTTGCCTCAAGTCTTCCAAACTACAAATAACACTTAGAGAGCCTATCTCCCAGGGTTAGTTAGATAGTGTTTGGACTGGACAGCACTTGAAACATGGAAAGCAATGTATATATGCTAACTAGTCAAGGCCGGTGTCACCAGGTGATCCTGGTGCAACATAGGCTTCCAAGGTCTTAGTGTGTAAGCAAATGTTCAGGCTTGAGAAAACATGCTATGTATTGTTGTTAGCTTTTATTACTCAAGGTTGTGTGTATAAGCACTGGTCCTTGGAGGTTCTTGGGGTCATCCTGATGGTCAATGACCTGGCCTCCATCACACACACCTCCATCACCTCTCGGCTGGACCAAAGCAACGCAACATACCTGAGCATGACACCTTCAGTGGTTACTTCAACTAGTACAGAATTCTACAGCACACCTCCTGAGAAACATGTGATACCACAATCACATCAAACCTGTCCTCTGCTCGCTATAGAGGCTTCCCATAGAATATCGAATCAAGTTTGAGGTTTCAGTCCGTTTTCAAGACAGTAAATTGCCTGGGCCCAGGGTATCTAAATGTCCGCGTAGAGCTCTGGGATGAAGACCGTGGTCGACAATTCTGTTACTCTGGCGCAATGGAATTTTCTACCATGAGGGTAAAGCTCATCTGTGCGGGAGACAGAACTGTCTCAGGGGCCAGTCTGAGACAGTGTCATGAACTCCCCCAGGAACTAAGGACCATTGCAAACCTCCCAACATTCTGCTCCAGGTGCACTTCTTTGGCCTGCCTTCTCTAATATAAACACAGAGCAACATTAAAAAACAAGACGAAGCAAAAAAAAAAAAAAAAACCTTATCAAAACAAAACATGCCATCGCACACACAATTTTCCCTTAGGGGAGGGTAGAGGATGAAAGAACAAACCACTCGTGACAGATGTTAATCAATCTCTTAATGCTCTTCTGGAAGGTGTTCACACATTACAGTGATGAGCGCAGTTTAAGAACCTCAGTAGAGCAGAATAGAATAGAGCTGTGCGAACAGCAGGAGAGTTTGCTCTTCTTACCTTGGTTTCTGATTGGAGTCAATTCTTGAGGCAGAGTTGCTCCCTGGGAACTGGGCATCAGTGCTGGGATGAGATTCCTGAAATAAGGGGTTGCTCTGCTTGCTGTTTGACTTTTCTGCCCCAGATGTATCTGTGTAAATAAAACAAGTTATACCTGGAATAGACCCAAACTCCATGCCACTGATTTCTCCTTCGCTGGGCTCCTGACCTACAAGACCTCAAAATTTGCTACCGCTTAGCAGGGGGCCGATACTCATGTCAGAACTTTCAGTTCTTTGAGGTACTGTTACTGGATCTAATCTGGATGGAATAAATCTGTTCTGGCTGACTGTTAGTGTTCTTGAAAAGGGTCTTCAATTCTGGAATGCAGTTATAGAGAGAGAAGAAGTCTGAAAGAAGATAATAAAGAGAGGAGAATTAACTATTGAGTTACAGCTTCCCTGAAACTGTATTGGCCGCATCGGGGGCAGAATTGTCACCTAAGGATCTTCATGGCTCAACACTCTCGATTGGGGCCAGATTTTCAAAATAGCTCAGCTCCCATTTAGACATCTCAGTATGGACCAGGTTTTCAAAGGTGCTCAAGTTCCTGATGTGACCCTTCTGACTAGACCAGGGGTCGGCAACCTTTGGCACGCGGCTCACTAGGGTAAGCACCCTGGTGGGCCGAGCTGGTTTGTTTACCTGCCGCGTCCGCTGGTTCAGCCAATCGTGGCTCCCACTGGCTGCGGTTCGCCATCTCAGGCCAATGGGGGTGGCGGGAAGCGGCGGCCAGCACATCCCTCAGCCCGCACCACTTCCTGCCACCCCCATTGGCCAGTGGGAGCCGCGATCGGCCGAACCTGCGGACGCGGCAGGTAAACAAACCAGCCCGGCCCGCCAGGGTGCTTACCTTGGCGAGCCGCGTGCCAAAGGTTGCCGACCCCTGGACTAGACTTTCAAAAGAGTTCAGTATGCAGTATACTGAGCTCTTTTGAAAGTCTGGCCACTTACTTTTGTGCCTAAATAGGAACTGAGCGCTTTTAAAATCTGACCCCAATTGTGGGTGCTGGGCTTTTTGAATTTTTGGGTCCAAGAGGGCAAAAGCAGTTTAACCCTTGAACCGGACATACATGAAATTATCTCAGATATTGTAGACGAGGCTCAGACCCTGAAAGGTATTTAGGCAACATTGAGATCTGGTAACTGAAGCATGTGAACGGAGTTGCCACCGTGCGTTTATTGAGGCAGAAGCTATGCAGCCAATCTTGCTTGCCCTGAAATCAATAGGAGTTTTGCCATGTTCTTCAATTGGAGCAGAGAATGTTGCTGGTTTCATGCACATTGGTTTATACACACGCAAACCATTTGTTTGTTGTAGAAGAGAGTACCCCCTAGAGCTACCTATTGGAACTCAGTGTATTTTCCAAAATAAGACCAGTTATAAAAATTAGTTAGTTTTGCATCATTACTCATTTAAATTAAAATCTGTGTCAAGAGAATCTGTTGTCTTTTTGATATTTCTGTTGGTATGTTACAATGCTTGATGTTACATTACGTTATGTTGCATTACATCTATGTCTGTGAAGACACTGAATGTTAATGCCTCACATTCTGGAAAAATATATTGAGTATGCTATTCCATTTTGACCTTTTCAGTACATTGTATTTTGATTAACTGGCCACCCCACTCCTTCCCTGCAGGTCTGTGAGGCTACAAACAGCTGAAGAGGTGGAAGAGTGAACCAATCAAATTTTTGATCATTTAAAAGGTTAAAGGAGTGCATTAAAACAACTAACGGAACAGATGAAGCATTCAAACCTTGACACAGTCTCCGTGGCAAGAATGGGAGAAATCAGAACCAAAAATACCTGTCTCATCACAGGCTTTTCCTAGAGTTTTTTTTATTCCTTTCTCCTTCTAACCCCGCAGATGCTGTCTTTCCTGAGTGCCAGTTAATTCAAGTCACAAATATCTGCCCTGAATTCTTGCAGTTAATTAGCACCACAGGTTACCAACAGGAAGCTGGTACCCATGGGCACTTCAGATAATTGTGTTTCAATATTGGCACATCTCTGCTTTCCACAAAAGGTCACTTCAGTTTCTACTCTGCATTTTCTCCCTCTTTCTTTCTGTAAATGAATGAAAAATCACTGGCATTATTATGAATGTTCAAAACAGTCAGCAAAGGGCCTTAGGCATTGCATTACAGGCATATGAGCAATGCAAACACTTTAGTAGTTTGCAGTATTATTTTTCTGTAATCCTTGGCGTCAGAAACAACCCCTCCTCCATACACTAGTTAATGAGAAAAACTGAAGTCTAGTTAAATGCCCATGTACCTGAATTTATTTAAAAAGAAAAGCAGATGGAGCGAATACATAATTACAATGCAGCAAAGCTGTTTGTCACTTTAACAAGCACTTGGAAATTGGGTAAAGCTGTATTTAACAGTGCGCAAATTTCAACTTTGCTTTACCTACTGTACAAAGTATTGTAAAGGGTACCTGTTCATTTAATTACGTGATGAATACCTTCTAGAGGCAGAGTAGCTATTACACCTGCAGTATCATGGTGAACCTTTTTTTTTCTGCCTGTTTAGCTATTGCTTTATTACAAAATTCTGCACATTTGATGGTGCCATTTGGGGCCAGATTTTTTAGGTCTCTATGTGCACATCATTTGCTCTCACGATCAATGCAAATGTATGTAAAATCATAGTAATTAAACGTCCACGGGTAGGTGTCTGACTGGTCACTGGCATATGCAATTCCTGTGCTAGTGCACAATTGTAGCAATTGCATGGACAAATTAAGCACATGTATTTTTGCATGCACGGTTCTAAGAAACTGGCCTTTGATGTGCCAAATTGAATAAAATGATGCCTCTTTCTGAATGGCGTGAGGCATAATCTCACAAATCGCAGGAGCAAGAGCTGTGCTCTGAGTTATTTTCTTTCATTACTGAATTATTACCATTCAGATTATTTTAGATCATTAAAGCTGAAAAGCTCTTGCAGAACGAGAACTGCTGGGTGATGCAATGTGGTAGATGAAAATAGTACTGCCGTTTAAATCCAGAGAGGTAATTCCTTAACCAACAATGACTGCAGAAGTGATGGTTCAAAGAAACATTGTGGCCATTTAAAAAACAAAAACAGAAACCACCCCACCATCTCAGTGAAAGATAGTATAGCCATACTGCAATTCCCAGGTGCTTTCAAGAAAATCAATACACACTTCATATTGTACAAAACGTTTTGTAACCTTTATTCAAAGTACAAGCATACCATAAATTCAATGTTTTGGCCATAGTGACCTTCACTGGGGGTATACAGTACATGCAGCACAGAAGTTGGCAGCACACAGCATAAGCCATCTCCAGACTCGCTGCCTAATTAAAGCCAAGGCCTCCTGATGTCACTGTGAGCTGAACAGTATGTATGGCACACGGTGGGTCACTCTTTGGCAATCTATAGCAGTGAAATTGCCAGGTCACGTTAGAAAGCAGGCATGCATGAATGAAGGACAGATCCTGTTAGCAATTAACCTGTTGTTCGGCTTGTCATTGGGAGCCAGTAGACCAATAAACTACAGCAAGGGCACACTGTGAGGAATGCAGCTAAGGCTTAGTACCTTCAGCCACCTGAGAAGAGCATCAATTGTCTACTAACGCATGCCTTGCAGTGACTTACTGCTCTAGACTACGGCTCACAGGGCACTTTCTTAAATTCAAAAGACTCTTTTGTGCGACGTAGCCTTCTAACAGGATGGGAGAAAAGGGCATAAACACCATAGCTCAACGGTTGTTCAATATATATTCAACGGTGAATATACTGATTCTTTGTTAATTTTGTTCAAACATTTTTCCCTTTGTTTTTGACACGCACACAGCCAAAAAGCTTCACATTGTGATAAGTCACCAACAAGGGTTGGACGTAGGGCTCCACGTACCAGCATCGTACCTGAGCTATCGCGAAGAGTCAGCGTAGGGCAATGGTAGGTGTACCCTTCCCCTGTACTTGCCTCTTCTGCTCCCGCAGTGTTGGCAGACTCTGGAAGGAAGGGTAGGGCTGTCTGTCAACAAACAAGTCACTCCCTCAATAACCAGCCTTCCCCTGGCCCTAGGGAGAACACTTCTGCGCTAAGAGAAGTTCAGGCAAAATGGATTCACACCAGAGAGTGAAAGGCTCTTTGTCCCATTCCCAATGTGCTTAATCTAAAAAAAAAAATAGACAAATAACCCTGCTAATATGGTGAGTAAAATTATCCTGCAGCGGCATAACTAGGCTGTGCCAAAGTCCATGTGAATTACTAGTAGTAAGTTTGTCTTCTGTGGTTCAAAAGTGAAGGGAGGAGCTCAAATTAATTGTATTTAGAGATTGACCTGAACAGGCAGGCAGAGCTGCGACGTTCCAACACTCTGGTGCACCCGGCTGTGTGGCTTTACTGTGGACCAGGGCTTAATTTGTGCCAAGACTTGCCAGGGCTGAACCCTGGCACCTCTGGGCATGGCAGTTCATAGCCCCAGCACCTCTGGGCCTGGCAGTTCAGAGCCCCGGCACCTCTGGGCCTGGCAGTTCATAGCCCCAGCACCTCTGGGCCTGGCAGTTCAGAACCCCTGTACCTCTGGGCCTGGCAGTTCATAGCCCCAGCACCTCTGGGCTTGCTGCATCAGTTATGAAAGTTAAAAAAAATATTGCTTGCGCCACAGCACCTCTTTCATTACAAATTAAGCACAGCTCCACCGTGTGGATCATTCTTCAGCTAAAATCCAACCAGCCAAAAAGTATAGCCCCGGATCCTAGCGCCCCTAAAGTTTGATGCGGGGGTTGGTTTTTTGCTAGCTGTGGTGTCCCTTGCACTAGTGAACCAGCAAGGGCTTAACAGTTACCCACTGACATTCGTTATCTGGTGTGTTTTTTTAATAGCATGACAATCATTGTGGTATCTAAGTGCTGAAATATGACCTGCGAAGCATTCAGTCACGTTTGTTTTTTTCTTAATTTACAATAATTTATTATTTTTAATATATTTGCTTTAGCTTTTGTTATTTTACATCCTTTGTAATATGTGTGTGTGTGCTCTTGCTCTCAATTTATATATATAATACTATATACAGGTGCGGGTGTGTGCATATATATATATACACACACACACACACACACATTTTTCATATGATTTTTTATACTATCAAAATCTTGTAAAGCTGGACTCCAGGTCTATATTTTATTTCCTGCTGCCTCCTGAAATTGGTTCAAATGAATGTGTCTGTGATGGTTGCCTTGGAAACCAATAGACGTTATTTTGATTGGCTGGGGTGGAGTTACATACACTGCCGACTTGGGGGTGGGGGGAATACAAATGTTACTGCTGAAACAATGAAAGGCTTTCTTATGCATAAGGAGAAAGAACATCGTTCAAAGATAGAAACAACTAAGTCTGACTTGCAGCAGTCGTTCTTCAGAAGGCCAGGGAAGCAGAGCAGATTTGTTCATTTTAAAGGTGCGTCCAACTGTCTGTAAAAAGCATTTTTGTGTCACCAGGTGTAACAGTGTGGTGGTCATTAATTTAACCCTTCGCTCTTCACAGCCCCATTACTTTTTCCTGATTTTAGGAGGCCTGGCGATGGTACAGACAAATTCTGCCCTTGCTTTAACCACCAAGTGACCCACTAAATCATTTCTATTTAATTTGCTCTATCTACCGAAGATGTTTTTAATGAAACTATCAACATAGTATCTCAGCATGTCTGGCTTCAATGGGGCTCCTTGGGGCAGACGAGGACACAATTTGTCCCTGGATTTCTAACACATTGACAGAATCTCTTCTCAGAAATGTAGGTTTCCTTTCCTTTCTCGCATCATTTGGCACAAGAGGTTTATTGGCTTTAGTCAAAGTCCTGTTCATCATAAACTCTCCTGTTAGGAAGGCTTTGTGCTGTGTCACAGAGTCTAATGAAGGGCCTTTATGCCTTTTGGAGGCAGGGTGCTTGCATGTCTCTGCTCTGCAATCCTCAATGAATACAGACAGCAGAAGGAGGAGTCTTATATTCTCAGATCTCTTAAAAGCCGGACCATGCTATAGTGGACAATAGCACTGTAGTAATTTCAAGAGGAAAATTCAAGTGGAAATATCAAAGCTCTTAGATGGAATTGTGGTGGCAAGAATTGATTTTAAGTCAATATTGCTCACTATAAGTAATTGTATTTAAGCAAAGTTTATCCAATTACTGGTGTGTGTGCGTGTGTGTGTATATATATATATAGATAGATAGATACATATACATATATGCATCTTTAGCTGAATACAGCTAGCTCTCTGGATGCCTCTATATTGAGACCTATTTATTACAAATGCTAGTGTTAGGATCATTTTATTTTAATTATCAGCACAGCTGTATTCATTTCAGGCTCTGTTAGAAACACAAGAAATTAATAGTTGCTGCATAGTAAAGTACATTAATGGGTCAGGGAAGATATTATATTTTTATGCTTCTAGAAGAGTTTTGCAAGCAAAGAGGAGTAACCAAACATGATTTACATATTTAAAGAAACATATTTAAAGAAACTTATTTGACAATATTCCTTTAAATGGCTTTAAAATTGGCATACATTTTTGCTAGGACTTTTGTAGGCTATTTAAAATTGTGTTCATACCCTTTTCAGGGGCAGGGGAGGGAGAAAATATAAAAAGATTTGAAAATCCAACTTTCAAATGCGTTTAAATCCTTTTCAAACACTATGTCTGAAGGCCTGTAGTCAGCACAGTCATTGCCGCAAGAGCTATTTTTGTCAGTATTCAAAATCCATTTAAAGCTATAAAAAAACAGCGGATTTTTTTTCATGAACCCTGACTTGTTTAATATTAAATCTAAGTCTAGTATGGAAGAGACGCTAAATCAAAAATCGCGCTAGAAGGAGCAGCCATGCTAACGTCCTGTTTTGACAGGTTAAATAGTAATAATTACATTTTTGTAGTGTATCTTCCAAACTCCGTGTAGCTGGAGTTCCTTATTAAGAAATGCAATTTCACGTGGGTGCTGCAACAGCAAAATATGGCATTTTAGTGTCATGGCTAACAATGGAGCTGAGAATGCAGACATAGATATAACTAAATAATATTTTTTTAGCACACTATCAGTAAAAATGGAAGTCATGTCCAAGGTCACACTAACTGCCAGCTTTGGGCCTGAACCTGTGAGTCATTGAATTCCATCAACTCCCAGTGAAGTCGAGCCTTTTTTTATCTACTCTAGTCAAGGTAATTCTGCGGTGCGTATTATGTAAGGCTTTGATCATGCAAGGTGCTGAACAATTGGAGTGGCGGCGCGTCCTCCACTCCCACTGAGATTTTGCAGAGTTGACTCTTGAGTGCATTTGGCAGCAAAGGAACTAGCTAGGGTGTTGTGAAGGTAGAATTTGCCCCCCCCCCCAGTTTTTAGATACATTGGTATAGCCTCTTCCTACAAAACATGAGGTCAGAGCTGATTGCACCTGGTAGGATGGAACCGAAAGGGCAGGCAGTGTGGCTTCTTATGTCCTTTGAATAGCATTGTTCCCAATCATATAATCTCAGAAATAAACTGGTTGGTGAAGGATGCCAGTACAGCAAGAACTTCTTATCCCCCGGAACTCAGAGGCAAAGCTAATTGATTTAACTGGATGCCCTGTGCGCTTTAATAAAACTACAGTACTATGACAGCATAGGGTAAGGGCACTGAGTAAAGTCATTAGCAGCTCCATGAGCCAAGCCACCCAACAGATTCAACTGAAGACGCAAATTCCTCTTTGCAAAATTACGACGCCACCAAGTAACAATTTCTTATCCTGGTTTTCTTCAGCTTGGCAAATAGCAGTTTGCATTAAGGATAGTTAGACTCACCAGTCCTATTCCTTACTATAGTTGGAGAGCAGAGCTGAGATCTTAAAAGTGAATTAGTTTTATGTCTGAACTACAGATGTGATTGCTATTGCATTCACTGAGCGGGAATCGCTCCACACTGAGGGTCTGGCCCACAGTGATCTTTATACAGAGAGGGTATTCCTGGGTAACAGAAACAATATTAATGTGACCAGTCACAAATCAGCAGCTCTGTTCCTCTTCCAGATTTCATGTTTCAAACAGCAAACCACAGAATAAACACAATTGGTGACTTAGAAAATCGCCGCCATCTTGGGGATATTCGATTAACAGAGGGGGAAAAAAAGGCTAAATTCTTTGAATGATTTGTTCGGAAGCAGTTGCTCTTCTCTATTCGGTAGTTTCCCTGCTTGTGGGAGCAGGATTATTTGTGAGAAAGAGTGTGCATCTATGACTGGTAAAATGTCAGTGACCCCCTGCCCCCAGGCCCCGCTTAGAAATAAACCTAAAACAGAATCTGTCTAACGTCTCTGTGAGTCTCACAATGTGCTGTTAAGTCCCCGGTGCTGAATCCAACTGTGTGCCTTGGTCTATGTAGCTCCGTCATCACCCATATGATCAAGAAATACTCAGGATCTTTAGGACTGAACCTGTCAGTTAAATTCAGAATAACGGGAACGGGGCATAACCGGAGCAGAAATAACATTCTAGTCATTGGGACAAATTCAGGCCCAGCGCTGAAGTGGCTGCTTAATTAACATCATAAAAGTGTTATTGTGGACTCATGTCCCAGCTGATGCTGCCTCTTACACATAGGGTGACCAGACAGCAAGTGTGAAAAATCGGGACAGGGGTGGGGGGGTAATAGGAGCCTATATAAGAAAAAGACCCAAAAATCAGGACTGTCCCTATAAAATCAGGACATCTGGTCACCCTACTTACACAGCTCTCGGTGCAGGGTACTCTGGTGTTCTGTGCCCGATATAGCTAGGGAGAGGCTGGGTTAGGAAGTGTATGTGTCAAAATGCAATGTTTCAGAGTAGCAGCCGTGTTAGTCTGTATCCGCAAAAAGAACAGGAGTACTTGTGGCACCTTAGAGACTAACAAATTTATTAGAGCATAAGCTTTCGTGGACTACAACCCACTTCTTCGGAATTTCATTCTTCAAAATGCAATGACCATGTCCTTGACACCAAGCCTGGCCCTAGACCACCTGTCCTCAGGTCTTCCTGCAGAAAACATACAATTATGGACTTTGACTTAAAGGTGGGAGGTTTTTTTTTTTTTTTAATTGCTCAGCATTGGCTTGCCTCTGCTATTGTTGACTTCAATAGGTATTATTCTACTCATGCCACCATGAGGAGAGTTAGACCAGAACTAAAAATCTCACCCTGAATGGTTTTGGAGAACCAGCAGTGGAGCACAGCAGGAAACGCTCTCTAATGAATAAATTGGTGGTTAAGGAATAAATGTTCAAAATAGCACATCTAGTGAATCAAATTTTAAAATTAGGTGGATGACTACGAAAATAGCTTTATTTTGTTTGCTTTGGGATTATGCTTCTATATTTTATCTGCCAACTTTATAATTAAATTTCTAAGTAAAGTTTAACAAATGTACCCCAGAAGATGCATTCATTCTAAAACCTATGCCTGGTGATTCAGTGAAGCGTCATTTTTTTCCCCATACCAGCATCTGTTGAAGTGATGGGGGCTTTAAAGTAACAGGGAGCATTGCATTTTTATTCCCAAAGAGAGAGAATGAGAAAGCTGGCATCTACTGACAGTTTGCTGATCATCACTGTCTAAACTCATCTGTGGGACAGGATTGTAGGAGAGAAGCGGCAAGACCAAGAATTTTACAGGAACTTTGACTAATGTTACACTGAGATTTAGCACAAACCATTTACTGAAAATTCCCATTTACTCTCTTAGGTGCTGTAATGCAAGGAAGTACATTTGAAACTTCATGTCCATTCTCACAAAGATCTTTTCTCTTCACCAACAAAGCCCTTTCACTTTAACTCACTGGGCATTCAAAATGTCTGTTTCACTCAATGAGAAAAGTGCTCGTGTGTGTACCAAGGAAAGGAAGGTAAGACAGCATGAAGGAAAATAGTGGGGAAAGAGGGAAGGGGTACAGGAAAGGAGACAGGATTATGAGGGAAAGAGAAGTGTCCCAGGCTGGCTGGCTCTTTCAGGAGAGTCAGGCTCAGTCTGGCGACACGGCAACTATCCCTCAGCTGACCCTAACAGGGTGGCTTAATTGCAATTATTGGACACAGCTGGGCAAGGGTCAGGAAGGCCCTCAAAGTGAGGGAATGCAGTTGGCAAAGTAGGCCAGGAGAGAGGAGTCTGGGAGTTCCTTCTCTCAAGCAAGGGCTTGATAGGAACCAGGTGGAAGGAAAACTGGGCAAAACCACAAGGGAGGAATTAACGACTGTGCTGGACCTCAAAATAGAGGCAAGACTCCAGGCAAGGTGTTCAGCTGAGGAAGGAAGCACAGGGGAACCTTAAGAGGCAAGAAAATTCCTGCCTGGTGAGGGCAGCAGCGGTTTGTTTATATTTTCATTTGGGATTTGTTGGGGGATTGTGGGTGGTAGCCCTGCAATCCCTTGTCCTGAAAGAAGGATGAACTTTGAGAGGCATGGGAAGCCCAAGAGGTTGTGGAGCCTGAGAAGAATACAGATACACAGGAAGGGGCTGTGGGAAAGGCCTGTAGACAAGCTGAGGTAGGAAGAAGCCCACAGACGTAGCAGGTGGCCTGACTAGACAGACCTTGTCTGTTTATTGCAGGAGCCCTTGGCTAGAACCCAGAGATGAGGGAAGGCCTGAGTTCCTCTACTGGTCATGAAAGGTGGTGCAAAATCCCTAGAGACCAGGACTCAAGCCAAAGACTTGACTTGAGGGTGTGGGACTATTGTTTGTTGGATTTTCTGTTACCCTGGAAAGGGTGGGACTAAAAGAGACCAGGTTGGAAGGAAAAGTCATGAGAAGAAGCAGACTATTGCAGGACCAGCGTGTCTGTCAGTAAGGCGTGCAAGACAAGGAGAGTGTGCTATGCCATGAGGGGGCATGCCAAAGGTGAGTCCATGCTTCTATTGGGGGCGGGGGAAACGGGGAGGGAGGGCAATATGACATAATGCAGTCCCTTCTATTTCTCAACTTATTTCCTTCTCCCGCCTCTCCCCAACTTCCCTAGTTGTTGCCTTCCCCTCTGTTCTCTCTGTCTTCTCTCTTATGCTTTGTCCCCTCCAGAGCGGTACAAAATTGGTGACGGTTTTTCAGAGGATTTAACTGCAAAATATTTTCCCCTTTTGTTTCAAGCCATTTCTCATCCCTCAGTTTTCACTTGCCCATGAAATTCAGTGCAATGACTATCTGTACATCCAAATCATGCAATGCTGTCTGTTTCAGATTTTGAAGCCATCTTTCACTTGGGAACATGTCTATTTTTATTCAGCAATAAACTTATTTTCTATGTATCAGGGAGACTAGAAGCCTCGATTCATCCACAAAATACATACAACACAGGCAGTGGCAGTGCAAGCTTCACCATACTGTTGACCAAGATGACTAAATTTTCTAGGGGTTACTTTGAGGGGTATTAAACTGCAGGCCATTGAATTTCGGCGTTGTCCACTATAAATACCAACAAGGGTTTAGCCAGTCATGGCGTTTACTTTGGCAATATGGAAACCTGCTCAGTACAAACAGACTGAGATGACCAATCTCTAGCCTCTCACTTAGGCCATTGACCAGGCATCAGATGGTAACAAATTTTAGTCACCACCAGCTGGGACTGGATTGTAGTTGGCAGCTTTGAGATTAAACACTTTATAGCCCACTGCCCATCCCTTGAGTCATCCAGCCTCCCATAATTGGCTCCTTTCATGTGTCTTTCTTTTGAAAGACTGACACGGTATATAATTTTACACATCTTATTGGGTTTCATTAGTTGGCCTTTCTTCACTGAAACTGTGCTTTACATGCTATGCTTTCCATCAGAGCTGGTATATGTCATTTGCATGATCCTAAATAATATATTTGTTAGGATTCAAAGGGCACTTGGTCTAGTGAGAAGAGTCACTTTACTGGTTTTCATTTAGTTGTTCTAAGGTTGTTTTCCATGATGGCAGAAATCTTGGAATCTTCCATAAAGTGGTTTTAATTAGAGGAGCACTGGCCATAGAATCAGTGATACCAGCTATAACAACATTGAAGTTTTGTCATCTAAAAGGTGCTGATTTGATTTGTCTGCTAGTAATGTTAGTCTAAATGATCTGCTAAAGGTCCAACTTTATTTTAATTTAGTTATTGGCTCTGCTCAAACAGCCGCCCCAAGTTAATTCACTTTGCTTTCTGCAGTGCTCAGGGGGCTTTGAAATGATTTTTATCAATGATCAGAATTACTCTGATTAACCAAGACCTGGCTCAGTCACAAGGAATATTTCAGTTTACGGTATTACAGCTCCTCCAGGTTTTCCCCCATGTTCATGATCACAAGCCATGTTCTTTTGGCAGATGTAGAGGTGTAGCTATTATGTATCCCTTCACTTTGGGACTGAAACCAAAACTCTGCATCCAATTCTCTTCATTTAACTATATCATCATTTGAACAATAAAAAGGAACTAATGTAACAATCTAGGCATCGTCATAATGTATAATCTCTCAGAAACTGGCATCATTTCATAGAAACCCTGAGTGACCCAGTCCCCTCCTTCTTTGGATTATGCTTGTGGAGGGGGACTTTGTTAAGCATGTTTTCTCCGTCTCCTATGCGGTCATAAATATTGGGCATATTTTTGGTTTGTGTCATAAAAATGTGCTAGGGTTGATATGTGCCCATGGACATCCTGTTGATTTGCTCTTGCCACGTGGACTATGTCTAATTTATATAAAACCGATCTCATTCTATCCGATCACTTTGTAATCATATTTAATTTAGATTTACCCCTGACAGTGCAGATTGGCTCCAGGCATTTAATTAAATTTTGCCCTCTTAAGTCATTTACTTAGTCTAGACTTCAGATGTGATGTAGCTTTCTCTTAGTCAGGTTTTTTTCTTTCCATAACCTTTGAATCGGTAACTTGTATGGTAGCATTCTGCATGACATTTTCAATTACTTGTCCTCTGTCAGATCTTGGCTTTGGGCCTGCATAGTGCATGTGCAGAGTAGTGTGTATGTAGCCACCAGGTGAAAAGTGAGGATCGAGATGGGGAGCATAAGGGAACCCCATCCTGCATTAATGAGAGCACTACCGTCTAGGTGGCAAGTTACTCCTGCCTAGAGGTTTGAACCTGTACCCTTTGCCTTCCGTGGTACTGGATCAAACCCTAGAGGCAGAAGTAAGCCCAAAGTGGAAAGCAAGTGGCGTGGTGAGGATTCCACTTATGCGCATGTTGCTGCAGATGCACCCATTTTCCACCCACAACCAATCACTTTTTTTAACACAATGCTCTTAAGTCAAGGAACAGATAAACAAGCGGGTTCAGATCTTCAAAGCTACTTAGGCACCTAACTCCCCTTTAAAATGATAGGAGTTAAGGATCAATTGAAATCTGATTACATTTGCACGACGGCACAACAAGCTTCTAACTACCGCTGGTCAACTTCTTCTTTTTTTTTTTTGGCACAAAAAATGTATTAGTTGAGAAATTACGTGGGTGGTTGTTTTTTTTAAACTTGATTTTTTTCCTCCCCAAAATATTGCTCACATGATCAGAGTTTTCTGTTTGAGAACATTTCCAATGATTTTTCATCAACATTTTTGTCAAAATTGTTATCAATGAAAGTGTTGTCAAAAATGGCATTTTGTTAAAAAAACTGGGAGGGGGGTAACATTTTGTTAAAATTTTCAGCAAAAACTTCATGTTCAGAAAACATCTCAAAAAATGGAAATTTGACATGTTTAACAAAATCACTTTCCCGTTTTTCAACCCACTCCTCCTCTTGTAAGCTTTTTTAATTTTAAAAAAGAAGCAAGCCCCAGTCGGAAGTGTGTATTCTCAAGAGTAACTACCACTGGAAGGCTATTTCGTGGCCTGGATATAATGATCTTGGGCTGCAACCTGAGCCCAAACATCTTTACTGCAACAAACAGCCCCTTAGCCCCAGCCCTGCGAGCCCAAGTCAGCTGGCATGGGCCAGCTGTGGGTTTTTAATTGCAGTGTCGACATACTGTAAGGGGCACCCTCCGTAAAGCCACCTGGGTTCAGAAGATTTCACTCCACATGCCACAGGCTGGAGAGTTTTTCCCACTCTCATTTGTACTGGCTTGGACTCTGCACATGTCTGTAACAGTGCAAGGATCATGCGTGGAAGGCGTAAGGGCTGCAGGGAGCAATTATTCAAGTAACACTTGGGGTAACTATTGTGAGCAACAGCCCACTAATGAGAGTAAAGGTTTCACAATCTGACCCTGTGTAAATGTCAGCTTTTGTTCCAACGCTAGAGCTGTTTAAAACAACATCACACAAAAACATTTATAATAAGGAAAGTGTTACTTTTGTCACTCCTCATACTGAAAAATGGCTGAACCATTTGCGCTCAAGCTTTCTAGAATAACTGCCCTGTCCAATGGAGACCATCCCTAAAATGTCCTGGCAACATGTGAAAGTTTTAGTAGTAAATAGGGAACTGAAAACAAGGGATCAGAATGCAATTATAAACACAGTGCTAAAATACATTCCCTACTCTATTTCTCCTCCCCTGTTTTTATTATTCGGTATAATACCTTTGCATGAAGAGGGTCTTAAGAGTTCTTCTGCCCTGATGATTATTAGAATGGATTCTCTTTCTACCATTACTGACAAATGATAGCCTTTCAGAAAACTCCTTTTCAAGTTGTTCCTCTTGTCCTACAATTTACCTTACTTCTGTCCCTCAAACTTAAATAAAACCCTTCTCAGTCTTACACATATTCTCCTCCATAGGGCCAATCCTCAACATATCTTCCTCTTAATTTTCGATCCTGCCACTTCATCAAATTCCATTTCACCTATACAGACAGGTGGCATGTCCATAATAGTCACACATCTGTCCACATTTTATTTTAACTTATGGTTCCTACAGCACTTTGCCAGCCCATTGTTTTCATCCTTTCCATCCATTCTCACAGAGATGGGTAGCTCAATCATCATTCAACTTCTCCAAAAGCATAGTCACTTACATCCTAATGTATCTTAATTTTTCACCCTGGAAAAAGATGTACTGTTCCAGTACAAAACGGGGGGAGGGATAGCTCAGTGGTTTGAGCATTGGCCTGCTAAACCCAGGGTTGTGAGTTCATTTCTTGAGGGGGCCACTTAGGGATCTAGGGCAAAATCAGTACTTGGTCCTGCTAGTGAAGGCAGGGGGCTGGACTCAATGACCTTTCAAGGTCCTTTCCAGCTCTAGGAGATGGGATATCTCCTTAAATTAAATTTAATTCCATCTCCTTAACATTTTCATAAGCTACATTAGTCACATTGGGCCACATTTTGCCAGCCTTAGTACCTTACTCCTTGTATGGTACCATTGACTTCAATAAGGGCAGGACAAACTCCATGTTTTGCCTTAATCGTTTTAAGGAAATTGAACCAAGGGTAAATCTGGAATATAGGAATTTGTCTATTGAATGAGACCCATGGTCCATCAGTCCTGCATCCTATCTCCACCAGTACTAGCTACTTCAGAGGAAGGTGCAAAACACCCTCCCATTAGAATAATCTGCCCATTGGGAAAATTACTTCTTAACTCCCATTAATTGGAGGTTGGTTCATGCCCTGAAGCATGAGTGTTTATATTTGTGTTGCATGGCTAGAAAGGGTTAAACATCCTGCAAAATAAATAACCTTCAGAAGTCCTGGGGAGATCATGTTTGTGGTTTTGTGTATTTACATATGTATGAATAAGGTGAACAATGTAATCAACAGTCCCTGTCTATACTGTATTCTGATAAGTCAGCGATCAAAAGAACATCTTAGCATTTAAATTAATTGTAAACACAGAATAGCTCTGTATGCCTCTCTCTTTTAAATGTATAGCAAATAACCGGTACATGGTGGAGGGACAAGCAAATTGCCTTATGTT
Source organism: Chrysemys picta bellii (assembly GCF_011386835.1). NCBI lineage: Eukaryota > Metazoa > Chordata > Testudines > Emydidae > Chrysemys > Chrysemys picta. The sequence goes on from NC_088798.1 coordinate 101,324,869, forward strand.
AATTCTATAGCACCCATGATGGACCTCCTTCAAAGTCATCCTAATTACCTTTTGTTCCCAGAGGAATACCCAACTTGTCAAAGAGGACATGCAATTGTATAAAAGTTCATTGGGTCCTGATTCTGTCATCTCAGATCTGCTTAGGCTACATCAGGGGACGTTTGAGTCACAAGACTGAGGGCCCAGTTATGCTGGTACGCCCTGAATATGAGATTTGGACATTGGTGTATAACCTATGAACTGTTTCTTAAAAGACCGCTTTGCAACTATAAAGCTCACCATCTCTGCTATGAATCTGAACCTCAGTGAATTGAACTCATGTCTGTATCTATATTGATCTTTTAACAAGTCTCTCTCTCATTTTTTTTTAATAGATTTTAGTTTAGTTCATAAAAATTGGCTGTTGCGTGTATTTGGGAAAGATCTGGAATATTCAATAACCTGGGAGGTAGTGTGTCCGATCCTTTGGGATTGGTAGAACCTTTGCTTTTATATGATGAGATAAGATTTTCGGAAATCATCATATTTGACTTAGGTACCTGGATGGAGGCCTGAGGCTGGATCACTTTAAGGGAACTGTGATGTTTGGACTTCTGAGTAAGGTAAGGTAATAAAGAAGCTGTTTTATGCTTTCTTGGTAAATCTAAGTATTGCAATATCCACCAGCTTTTTGTGATTTGTCTGCCCCATTCTTTGCAGTTCACTCTAATTGAGTGACCACAGCTGGCTTCCCACCAGGACCCTGGTCACAATATCCCTTCCGAAACTCTTGATTTTTCTTTTCTGTTGTTTCTGGGTTATTTTAATCTTTGCTAGTGTAACTCTGCAAGTTCTTGTTATGTATATAAATGCCCAATCCATTGTTGAATCCTCTTTGTTGCAAAGGTATCGCGTCACAGGTGAGTTCCACAGGCTAATTATGCAAAAACATTGTGGACCTTCTTCCTTTCTCTCCTCGCTGAGTGTGTATGAAGGCAAAGGAACTACTTATATTAGTAAGTGCCCACCAATGTAAGTAAGATTTGCGCACTCAGTCTTTCTATATACAAATAGAATATGTTGTTACTGGAGTAGTCCCTTATTATGGTCTAAACTAATTTTCATATAGAATAATTTGTACTAGGACTTAGAATGTGTTTTGAAAGTATGATCTTTATTTTCTTTGAATATATAATATTTTATACCGGCCAGAAACAATAAAGAATTTTTTCCCCTTTAAGTTTATCTATTCTTGTCTGGGCACTATCCCAGGTTAGTTTTTCATAGACTAGTATTAACACTGACCATTTATTGATATTTCTCTGTAATTATCTTGTAACCCTCTCTCACTTTTGATATAATCACTCTTTATCGATTTCCCTGAATTATTTATTTTTGAAGCTCCGTTATAAACTTCCCAACAATTCGTTACTAATAATCTGAACAGACTTTTATCAAGCAAAACCCTAAATGTCTATTGCCAAGAGGCCTTTTCCTGACCCTCAAGAGCTGACATTTTTTGACAATTCATCTGAAGTCAATTGCTTTCTATTGACTTTTTCCAGTTTCTGCCGAAATGATGACGCTCTTTAGATCGGAAAATTAATCTGACTTGTTCTAGTCTCGCTCTACCCTACATAAATCTTGATTTAAAAATCCTGCATTTCTCAACAACATCCCTCCTAAAAAATTTCCATTGAAATCCTATATTTTCTGCAGGGCTTAAATTCTCAGATTATTTCCCGGAGTCCGAACACCCACCTCCATCCCGCTTGGGGCTTCAGCCCACAGGCGCTGGCTTCCTCTGGGCCCCAGGAGAACTCAACACCCCGACTGCTCTCCCCCTCACCCTACATCTTCTCCCAAGCCCCCGCTCCACCTCCACCCTGCCTCTTCCTGCCCAGTTCCACCTTCCACCTCAGCGCCCACGCACACCGCAGAACAGCTGATTGCGGTGGGCGGGAGGCGCTGGCAGGGTGGGGTAGTAGCTGATCGATGAGGCTGCCAGCAGATGGGAGGCACTGGGCGGGAGGGGGGAGCTGGCTGCCGATGGGTGCTAAGCACCGACTAATTTTTGGAGCACCCATGGAGTTAGCACCTATGCGTCAGTCCCATGGTGGTGAGCGGAGGGGCGTTTCACTGTGGCAGGCGATAGGGCTCTGCTCCAGTGGGCTCTGGCTCAATTTAAGCCCTGATTTTTCCTTTAATTCCTTTATATCTTTTGGGCTCCTTGCCACTGTATTTTTTTTTTTAAAGGCATTTACAAATGTCATTCTTTTTGAGTTCTGATCTGGTTTCTAGTTTTATTTTTTTCAGTGTTTCTAACTTTTAGACCTGAGTCCTCTGTTATATCCATCACCAACTTTGGAATCATGAAATATTCACTTAGGAACTGATCCTGTAAGGTACTGAAATTCCCTTCTATGGTGCTGATCCTGACTCCCATCAACTCCCACTGAGGTCAGTGAAAATGGAAAGTGTTCACCACCTCAAAAGTGCCTTTAGTTCTCTTGGTTTAATTCCTTGGTTTTCTGTAGGCCTGACGCTATTCTTAGGTCCTTATTTAGCAAAGTACTTAAGCACGTGCTTGAAATTAGCACATGCCTAAATCCATCCCTGTGCAGCAAAGCCAATGGGACAGAAGCACGTGTTGATGTGCATTGCTTAACTGGGACCTTGTCTTTGTTCCTCTTGAGTCATGTCTAGGCTTTGTTTCATTGGTTTCTGTTTTTTCCTCCACGTTTTTTCATACTTCACAAAAACTTGACCCAATGTCCCTATCTAATAAGCCATTTCAGGTTTTAGCCTACCCTTGCCAAGCCTATTTTGGTATGAAGGAAACAGAGGGAACAAACTAAAACCAGTTTTTTCATTTTCACTCATTCAGATATGATTAGATACTCAAACCTTGAGTTATTTTTTTTTCAAGTCTTCAGTTTTCTTCTCATTTCAGTCCCGTAACCTTTCTTGACTCTCTTCTGTTTCACATCCCTTCATTCCCAGCCTACTCTTAAGACTGCCTTCCCACGCACAGACACCATTAGGCCTTAGGACATCAAAACAGCTATGCTTTCCCCCTAATAACCCTGTCATAGCTACACACACATTCAACAGACACAGCTGGATTCTCTCCTGAGCCAGGCTCCACTCAGTGGAGGAAGCTGGTCATAGCTCCATGATTCTGGCCCCAGCCTCAGTGTGACTGGTATGGCTTCACAGTCTTCATTTCCAGCTTACTTAGACATACCAGCACTATCTCTGATCGTGCAAGTGCACTAAAATAGAAGTGAAGCCAGGGCGGGGCCAGCGCCGTATTATTGCCTAGGCTGACAAGGCCTAGGCCTAGGGCGGCAAATTTTCAGGGAAAAATTTCAGCTCCCCTCCGCGCCCTGCCCCCCTGCTCCAGCTCACCTCCGCCTCCTCTGCAACCATGCCGTGGCATCCTGTTTCTCTCCCCTCCCAGCGCTTGCGCCGTGAAACAGCTGTTTTGTGGGGCAGGGGGGGAGGAGGGGAAACGCCATGCGCTGGGGGAAGAGGCGGGACCGGGGGTGGGAATTTGGGGAAGGGATCCAATAGGGGAAGGGAGGGGCGGGGACTTTGGGGAGGGGGTTGGAATGGGGGTGGGGAAAGGGCAGAGTTGGGGCGGGACCAGAGTAGCAATTATTTCCCGGCCTAGGGGGCAGCAAAATTATTAATCTGCCACTGGGTGGGGCAAGCAGTGGTGCAAGCCATTGGATGGGCTAGTCACCTGAATACGATCCCATCCAATACCCTAGCTATGCAGTCGGGCAGCTAGACTCTCCTGCTGCTTGTGCTGCCGCAGTTACACTTCTATTTTTAGCACTCTAGTCCAATCAGCTAGCGCAGGTATGTCTGCTTGATCTGGAAATTACATCTCCAGCTCCAGGGTAGACATACCGCACCTCACCACTCTCGGGGTAAGTGGCAGCTGCAGTGTAGTGTCCTTAATGGACCCTATCCCAGTGGAGGATTGGCTCAGCAGAGCTCCACTAAACTAGGTGTCCTTCTTGGCCCAAACATTGTGGCAAGGAAGGAAACGTACTGTAGGCCCCGGATGCAGCATACGTACAAAAAGTAGGGCAATTCTGTGCTGGGTATTTGCATCCAGATTACAGCCCTTTTATGCAGCCTGAAAACAAGCTGTATCTGGGACGAGAAACGGAGCCAGAATGCCTGTTCCCCACTCAAGGGGTCACAAATATGTGTAGTCTCTTTTAGGCAGTTCTCTCATCTTTAAGTGTCTTCTTCTCACACCACAGAAACCTTCATTTCCACTAGGGTTTCTCCCCCCATTTATCTGTGAATTAAAAGAATCTGCCAAAGTAGAAAAACAGTGACATAGAAAACTCCTGCCAACCAAGCCAAACCTATTAACACCTTCAAGAGCCTACATATGAAGCAAGGAGGGAGGAGAAAATCCTTTGTAAGAATCACAACACACCTTGAGGGATGGAAGTTCACTGTTGCCATGTTCCCAATGGGGAAACTGAGGCAAAGAGCAGTGAAGTGTCCTGCACAGGATTACACAGGCAGAGCCAGGAATAGACTGTAGACCAGGGGTCGGCAACGTTCGGCACGCGGCTCGCCAGGGTAAGCACGCTGGCGGGCCGGGCCAGTTTTATTTACCTGCTGACGCGGCAGGTTCGGCCGATCGCGGCCCCCACTGGCGGCGGTTCACCGTCCTGGGCCAAAGGGGGTGGCGAGAAGCTGCGGCCAGCACATCGCTCGCCCGCGCCGCTTCCCACCACCCCATTGGCCCAGGACGGTGAACCGCGGCCAGTGGGGGCCGCGATCGGCCGAACCTGCCGCGTCAGCAGGTAAATAAAACTGGCCCGGCCCGCCAGGGTGCTTACCCTGGCGAGCCGCGTGCCGAACGTTGCCGACCCCTGCTGTAGACCCTTCCAAACACTCTTTTGGACTTTGGAATTATGGTAAAAAACATTGAATAATGTATTAAATCAAAAAACAAAACAAGAGCTCCACTAATAAGCAATAGACAGCTTCTTTTTTTTTTTTTTTTTTTTTTGAGTAAAAAGGCCTAATTTTTTCACTATTGTCCAGCTTGACACATTTGTGGTACTCATTAATGTTTGTAGAAACAGACCATAGTTTGTGCATGTCCTAACTGTAATCACATCCAGATGAGAGAGAGAGAGATAGCTCCATCTTTTAGGAGACTATTTAAATATGACAAGCTGATTCATATTTTAGCAACATTAAAGACCTTCTTCAGCAACTTCTTCCACATATATTCTTAGCCATTACAGCAAATCTTCTTTTGCTACATAAGAACAGAACAAATAAATTCTAATCACATGCACAAATCTCCTTCCAATATTTGCTCACCACTAAATCAACTCTTTATCTTTTCCCTTATTATTTCCTGGCATACACGTTAAGCTCCAGAGAGCCAGAAAATGTGCAGAATGTACTGAGAAAAGAAGTCCTTTTTTAAGTTGAGGGGAAAATCAGAGGATTGAGTGAGAGCTGACAGCACAGTAGTTACTTAGGATCATAAACCCTCCACAGTAAGATGTGAACCCTACGTGAATATGACAATGCTACCTGGGCCACAGGCTTGCCAAAACTTATGGGTAAGAAGTTTTATTTATTTATTTTTGGTTATGTCAAGCAGGACCTATGTAAGAATTCTGTGAAAGAGAGACAGGAGTTACTCATATACTTCACAGAGTGCTGTGAGCCAGATGGTGGCACTAAGGGCGTCCCAAACTTTTCACTTAATTTACTTATGGCATGCTGATGGGCTTAAAGATGTCTGGACCTGGTTTAGGGTGGAATTTTCCAAAGCGCCTACATGACTTAGGAGCACAAGTCCTATTGGCTTTGGCACTTTTGAAAAGTCCATCCTTAGTCCTTAAAAATTTCCAAACACAGTGTAGAGAAAAAAGTTGGGTGAGATAATATCTTTTATTGCACCAACGTCTGCTGTCTCAAGCTGGTGTCGCTTACCAATAAAAGATATTCTCTCACCCAACTTGTCTCGCTAATATCCTGGGACCAACATGGCTACTGCAAAATGGCATGTAGGGGAAAAAGTGAGCGTGGGGGGTCTAGCTACTGAAAAGGTCAGTTGAATATGCAAGGGGAGCTGCCATCAACAGCCCTCCTACTTCCTTTGTCCCTCTGAACATCCAGGTATCTTCAGGCTATGTCAGAATTGGAAATAACTGAATTGTGTGGATGGGTGGTAAATTGCATGGGGTTTAGTCTTACAATGAAGGAAGTACTAAATCATTCTGTGACGTTGCACTCTACATGATTTTATGAAAATATGCTAATGAGTATGAATATAATGTAGCTGGAATATGCGTCGTGCAAAAGATCTCTTGTAAGGTATCATTACAAAGCTTATAACAGGGGTCGGCAACGTTTGGCACGCGGCTCACCAGGGTAAGCACCCTGGCGGGCTGGGCCAGTTTATTTACCAGCTGACGCGGCAGGTTCGGCCGATTGCGGCCCCCACTGGCCGCGGTTCGCCGTCCCGGGCCAACGGGGGTGGCGGGAAGCGGTGTCCAGCACATCCCTCGCCCACAACGCTTCTCGCCGCCCACATTCGCCCGGGACGGCGAACTGCGGTGAGTGGGGGGCCGCGATCGGCCGAACCTGCCACGTCAGCAGGTAAATAAACTGGCCCAGCCCGCCAGGGTGCTTACCCTGGCGAGCAGTGTGCCAAACGTTGCCGACCCCTGGCTTATAATCTACTGAGTGTGGTCATCCTAGTTGTATAAATGTATCACTCATGTATCTGAAACTAGAAATATGAAATATAACTCTAAGGCCTATTGTAATTAAGCAAAGTGTGGGCCATTAATGTGGTTTGGAATCTGTAGATGGCTCGGTTTTACTTGTAAGTCTTCCTGTATACGTGTGTGCTGGCAAGTGGGTAATGAAGTCTTACAGTGACATGTGATCATGTCACCTGAACTGGGATCCATCTTTAACCTGGTGCTTTTCCATTGAGAAGGAGGGGTGGGAACCCAGATAGGGACAAAGGAGTCCCAACTTATGCAAAAGATGTATGAATGAATAGAACAGAATGAGTGGCCATCATGAGAAATCCCCTAACTACCACCTGAGCTGGAACAAGGGCTGTACCAGGAGAAAGGACTGTGCCCAGACTAGGAAGGCATCCAGTCTGGGAAAGAAGCTTATTGAAACATCTCTGAGGGTGAGATTTTATCTGTATTCCATTTTATTACTGTATTAGGTTTAGATTTGCGTGTTTTATTTTATTTTACTTGGTAATTCACTTTGTTCTGTCTGTTACTGCTTGGAACCACTTAAATCCTACTTTCTGTATTTAATAAAATCACTTTTTACTTATTAATTAACCCAGAGTATGTATTAATACCTGGGGGGGGGGAGGGGCAAACAGCTGTGCATACCTCTCTATCAGTGTTATAGAGGGCAAACAATTTATGAGTTTATCCTGTATACGCTTTATACAGGGTAAAACGGATTTATTTGGAGTTTAGACCTCATTGGGAGTTGGGCATCTGAGTGTTAAAGACAGGAACACTTCTGTAAGTTGCTTTCAGTTAAGTCGGCGGCTTTGGGGAACGTGGTTCAGACCCTGGGTCTGTGTTGGAGCAGACTGGTGTGTCTGGTTCAGCAAGACAGGGTGCTGGCGTCCCAAGCTGGCAGGGAAAACGGGCAGAACTAGTCTTGGCATATCAGTTGGCAGTTCCCAAGGGGTTTCTGTGATCCAACCCATCACACATTCTTTCCTAAAAGTGTGGCGCATGCAGTGCAACTCCACTATTTCCCAAGACCTGATGTCATCATTGAGTAGGGTGACCAGGTGTCCGGTTTGTGACTGGAACACCTGGTCGAAAAGGGACTCTGGTAGCTCTGGTCAGCACCCCCAGCCGGGCTGTTAAAAGTCCGGTTAGCAGTGCTGCGGTGCTAAGGTAGTCCCTACCTGTCCTGGCACCGCACTGCACCCTGGAAGCGGCCAGCAGGTCCGGCTCCTAGGCGGGGGGGGCCATGGGACTCTGCGTAGTGCTTGCAGGCGAGAGCAGCATGTGGAGCCTCCCTCCCACTGGCCTAGGCGCCGGACCTGCTGTCAGCTTCTGGGGTGCAGCCCAGACTCAGGACAGGCAGAAGGCCTGCTTTACCACGCCGCTGACTGGGAGCCGTCTGAGGTATGCCCACACCCCAACCGTGAGCCTCAACCCCCTGCCTGAGCCCTGAGACCTCCCAAACCCAGAGCCCCTCCAACCCACCCACCCCCAGCTCCACCACAGAGCCAGCACCCCCAGAGGGAGCCCGCAGCGCCCCTGCACCCCAACCCTCTGCCTCAACCTAGAGCCTCCTCCCATACCTTGAACCCCTCTGCCCTACCCCCCCCCCAGCCCAGAGCCTGTGCCCCCTCCCACATTCCGAATCCCTTGGCCCCACCCCGCAGCCTGGAGCCCCCTCCTGCACCCCATACCCCTCATTCCCAGCCCCACCTCAGAGCCCTCACCCGCTCCTGCACCAAACCCCAGCCCAGTGGCGGTGGGGGGGGGGAGAGCGAGCCACTGAGGGAGGGGGAATATAGTGAGCAGCAGGCGGTGCCTTGGGGAAGGGGCGGGGCTAGGGTGTTCGGTTTTGTGCGATTAGAAAGTTGGCAGCTCTATCATTGCGCGCACACAGTAACTCGCAGGTGTGGGGAGAAGAAATAGTATTAAGGGAATCCATCAGCCAGAGGGAGAAGGCTGACCCATACAGCTTCCTAAAGTGCTGAAGAAGAGCTCAGTGCAGCTCAAAACCTTGTCTCTTTCACCAACAGAAGTTGGTGCAATAAAAGACATTACTTGTCTTGTTCCAATAGCCTGACCCCAGCATGGCTATAACACTGCAAGCAATACAGCTTAATTCTTAACAGGCGTCTTTGCAGTCTTAAGGTAAAGTAGAGTGGGATACCTAGATAGGCAGACGCCTCCAGTCTAAGCCAGGCTGTACACTCATTCTTCCATGGAGGCCTAAACAGACGTCCAGTAGTAATAGGGGAGAGAGCTAGGTGACAGCCCTCTGCTGTTGGGATGGGACTAGAGCCAGGAAGTGAGAGTATTCCATAAGAAAGAGGTGTCTTTATACCCATTTAGCAAATATTCTTACCAATGAATAATCCCACTATCCACCCCTCTCTTCTTGGCCAGATGGGAGGTAGGCTTCCTTCTTGGCTGGGTTGGTCCCAATCTCTTACAACCCTGGAGGAAGCAGGTCAGGGCCAGCTCTAGGTTTTTTGCCGCCCCAAGCAAAAAAAAAAAAAAAACCCAAACAAAACAAAAAAAATTCCAAGCATGCAAGTCCCGCCCCTAGAATTGTGCCACCCCCTCAAGCACGTGCTTGGTTTGCTGGTGCCTAGAGCTGGTCCTGAAGCAGGTATTCACTCAGGAATTTATTAGCATATACAGAACCCTAGTGTTATTGCAAAGAGCAGGCAACAGGAACATGGCAAAAATCCCAGATGCCTAAAAGGAACTCTACATCCATCAGCCACACAGCTGCTCAACTGCCTTCCCTGCCTCTCCCCGGTCACCTTGATTAAAGCCCTGCCTTTCTTTTGGGCTGTGGTTAATTCTTAGGTGTGATAGCGTTGACACGCACCACATTCCAGGTAGGTCACAGAGCCTGTCCCTCAGCCCCATGCTCTTAGTCAGCCCGGGAGCTGCCTTGCAGCCCACATAATCTGTTATCAAATCACAGCCCCATCCTTCACGCAGCAGAGGTCAGCTGGCAGGAGGAAGAGTGATTTCTTGCCAGCTCTCTAGCCAACCGGGAGTCATAGAGGTGCGGCGAGGCCAGCTTGCCCTCCTTGCCTGACCCATAGCCAGTCCGGGTTTCAAGGCTGGCTTTTACGGTCCTGCTGCTGATCTGTGGAAATTTTCCCAAAGACACCAATGAAACAAAATTGAAAACCCATTATTTGAACTGCAACGAAAACCAGAAATGGGATCTCTGAAATACCTAAACCCAATTGACATCTGAATTGTTTTTCAAAGAACAACACAGATGAACGGAGACACTGGATTTATGGCTTATTACAACAAACTATGCCCCACTAAACCCTGACCTGCCCCCACCCTCCCAAAACTATTTTTCCACTTCTCCTTTCTGTCTGTGATTGGAGAAGTGTTAACTGGCTGCTTCACCTTGCATGGTCCCTTGAAATATAAGTTAACTACTTAGGCTTAACAAGCTAATCTGCCTTGTAGTTAGCTATGTTGCCCGTTACTTTGGGGGTCTGCTCATTTATTAGGGTTACTCGTCTGGGGGTGGAGGGAGGCTTGATACGTCTATCAATGTACTGCTTGTGTCACTTGTGTTCTTATACAGAGATCTACTTCTCCCTGATGCAAGTTCCCTCCCAATGGAGCTATCCTGCAGGACCTAGGTTCCCCAGGGCTGGGTTCTTCCAGCCCCAGAATCAGACTAACACACACACATTAACAGAGCGCATCTGAGAGGACTGGGTTAATCGGCACTCCCAAGCTGACCCCCACATATATCTCTGGACTCAGTAGGCTGGGCTGAGCAGCATTTCCAAGCTGCCACCCTCATATGTCCCTGGTTCAGCACGTCTCTATCCCCACTTTCATTTTACAATTGTTCTGGGAGTAACCCACTTGATGAGCAAACCCCACAGGATTTTTGGGCGCTGCAGGGATCTTTTAGCTTAGGCACGAACAGCATTGCTTCAGAGCAAATGAGGAAACAAAAACAAAAAACACCCATGAAGGAAACAGATGCAACCAGCTTAATTTTGAAAGTTGTTTATTGCCAGGTAACCATAAGGGAACCAAACAAACCAGTTATAATATTGAATCTAACTTGCATTTGATTCTAAAAGTCAGGTTTACAAAGCTATAACTGATCACACAAGTCAGGGTCAGAAGGCTATACCTAGCGAGAGAGCGGGAGCTGGGTTCTCACCACTCCGTGAAGCTTGAAGCGATCAGGGGTCCTAGGCGGTGGTGGTAGCTGAGGGTCCAGAGTGCTGGAGTCAGGCAACGCCCCCAGTACAGTCAGTCAGTCAGGAGAAGATGAAGGCCCAATGGAACTGATGCAGACTTTGGACCCAGGCATCAGAACACTTACTTGAGCATGGCTAGGGGGTTTTGTAGAGAAACAACAATGGTTCAAGGGAGAACATGAGATTTGTTTATGGAGAATACCAAAGTAGTTTTATTCAGGCTAGACATGGGAGCTGATCATTCCTGGCTTTGGGCAGTGTTCCTTGGAGGGAGCTCACAATGCAATTAGGGAGCGTCACTATTTTGGATACCAATAAAGGATTTATTACTAGAATTGGTCTGATAACTACTGAGCTGGGTGTGTCCAAGCATGGGTTCATTAACATCTGGAGCAGAGATTTTCCCCCATCATGCAGTGCTTTTCTGGTCCCAGAGTTCCGTGCGGTTTTTGCCTTCGAATCTCTGGTCTCCATTCTGTATGCTAATGGAGATGCCGCCTTGTCCCATCTTCGATGCAACAGAGGCAAGGAGTTTCCTTAATCCTTTCCTCCTTACCCCAGGGCTTTAGGTGTGTCGCACGTGGCCTTTTCATTGCTTTTTGTAAATCTTTCGTCTGATGCAGATTTGGTTCAAGCAGAGGCTGGGGTGGGGGAGGGGTTATTTTGTGAGTCAGACAGGCTGGGTACTGTGCCCTGTTGCCCCAAGAACACAGAGCTGCTAGGTAACAGCTGTGACACTCCGAGTACAATTCCCAACTCTGAATGAGAGCTGTGTGTAAAGTTGGGCCAATAAAAGCTAGTAACTCACCCACCTCGTTTCATACGTACCTCGGTTTACCATACATCTGGATTTTCCCAGACATGTCTGGATTTTTGGGCCTCAAATCCCCATCTGGGAGGAAATCCCCAAAAGCCAGACATGTCCGGGAAAATAGGGAGGGAAGGTCCGGCGGTGCGGGGGCGGAGCCGGGGCCGGGGCCGGCGGTGCTCGGCTGGCCACCAGAGGGAGCTGCTCGGCCAGGGGGGCTGGACTGGGCCTCACCCTGCCCCAGCTTAGCTGCTGCCTCCCTGTTTCAGGCTTCCCGCGAATATTTGACTCACGGGAAGCAGGGGAGGGGGAGAGGGAGGGGGAGGAGCGTTCAGGGGAGGGGGCAGAGTTGGGGCGGGGACTTTGGGGAAGGGGCGGGGTTGGGACAGGGCTGGGGGCGGGACCGGGGCCCCGTGGAGTGTCCTCCTTTTTTAAAACTAAAATATGGTAACCCTAACGTACACAATCACTCGCAGTGTTCAGGGCTAGTTCTGTGCTACCACACATGGCCTCTGCTTTCATGTGTCTACATTAGCTTTCCCAGCTCATTTTATTTTCACTGATAAAAATCTGATTCTTGCCCATAAAGAGGATTTAATCTGGCTTCCCAAACATACCACTGTAAATAACCCTGCAAAGCTGTATTTTACCGAGAGACATGTTGCCTTCTTCTCATAATTGAACCCATTCTTTGTAGTTCTAATGGTTTGACTAACTGAATTCCACTGGCATGCAGCTTTTCACCATGACTAATATAGTAACAGCATTTAGGGTGACCAGAAAAATTGGGACGGGGTAGGGGGGTAATAGGAGCCTCTCTAAGAAAAAGACCCCAAAATCAGGACTGTCCCTATAAAATCGGGCCATCTGGTCACCCTAACAGCATTTAAGGGCCATTTGAACTCCAGCAGTTTCCTTCCGTTCACACCTGCATAAATAAATAAAAGCTTGCTGCGGTCTCAAAAATCTTTGGATCCCACAAACGCTCATGTTCAAGTGCACTTGGAAAAGACATTTCAAGATGCGCATATAAAGAGCTGTTTTCTGAAGGCTGCCAATAACCTTGGACAAAAGGCTAGCTAGTGCAGAAAGGTGACTAACAGAAGCGGGGGGGGGGGCGCTCAGCCAGCACCGTGTGGGGCTTGGGCGAGTGGCTCGGCCAGCTCCGCATGGGAGAGTGAAGGGGGAATATCCTCACTCTATACAGACTCCCTCTTCAGGCCTGGCCAGGGCCTCAGGGAAAAGAGGAGAGGAGCAGGGCCAAGAGGCTGAGGGAGGAGAGGAAGAGCAGTGGGTGGAGCCAGAATTCCCACTCCTTATTAGGGCCCCCAAATTGGCCAGGACCCCTGAGCCTCTGCGCCCATGCAGTAATCCGCCACTGCTTGCATGGCTTTGTGGCGCACTGGTCACAGCCAGTGGAGTGGCTGGAGTTGCTGCCTGCTGTTTCCTGTTCTCTACAACCATGCAGAGCCTGAGACAGCCAACCGAAGGGCCACAGGAGACCCAAAGAGCAACTAAAGTCAGGAGGTCTTTCCTTTGTAACAGGCTAGTTTTCTGTTGTGCCTTTAATAGCGTCTTTTTGAGACACTAACAGCTTTCCTGAACTCCTTTTTCCCTTAGATATTTTTTTTTTGTCATATGGGACCTTACTTTCTCTGAGATTGTTCAAGTCTGCTTTTTTTGAAGGCTGTTGGGCTTAGTCTGCTGCGTTCACGCCTTTGAATCATGACCACTAACATTTCATGGTCACTTCCACCCAAATTGCCTTCAGTCTTCAGCTTTGCAACCAATTCTCCCTGTTAGTCAGAATCAAGTCTAAAATGGCTGGGGCCCCAGCTTACTTCCCTCACCTTGTGAAACAAGAAGTTGTCCCCATCACTTTTCAATAACTTATTGGACATTTTCTGTTCTGCCATATTAGCTGGGTCATCTAAGTGCCCCATTACTACCCCATCTTGTGTTTTGGCTATTTCTGTTATTTGTTCTAGAAAGACCTCATCTTCCTCCTCCCCATTTGGTGTTCTATAGTGGAAGTCTACCATGACATCGCCCATGGTTTTTTCCACCCCTTTTATCTTCACCCAGAAACTTTCATCTACCTCTCTCACTGCTTTTTTGGATTGCAGAATAACCATATTGATGTATAATGCAACACCTCCTTCCTTTTTTCCCTGGTTGTCCTTTCTGTACCCCTCCATACCAATATTTTTGTCATGAATTTCAACCTACCACGTCTCTGTCATGTCATAGTTTAGCTTATATATTAACATTGCCGGTTCTTCCTGTTTATTCCTCATACTCCTTGCATTTGTGTATAGATATCTAAGCTGTTAAGCAGCTGCCCCCACTGTTTTCCTCTTGTTGCTGCAATAACCCTACTGTAATTTTTCATCACCACCCTGTGACGTTGTGCAGTCTATATGGTTTTATAAAAACTTGATAATAAGTCAATATAATGTAACTGGGATAGTTTTAGAGAAAATACGGTAATAAGTGAATGTAAGTAACTGGGATATGCCTCATGCAAAAGGTCTCTTGTAAGGTATCATTACAAAGCTTATAATCTACTGAGTATGATCATCTGATTTGTATAAATGTACCACTCTTGTATCTAAAACTAGAAATATAAAATGTAACTCTGAGGGCCTATTGTAATTGTGTAAAGTGTGGACCATTAATGATGGTTTGGAATCTTGATGACTCCCATTGTCTGCAAATGGCTGTAGTTACCTGTGAGTCTTCCTGTATATGTGTGTGCTGGCAAGTGAGTAATGAAGTCTTGCAGGGACATGTGATCATGTCACCTGAACTGGAATCCATCTTTAACCTGGTGCTTTTCCAGTGAGGGGGAGTGGAAAACCAGAGAGACAAAGAGTTCCCGCCTTATGCAAAAGATATATAAAGGGGGGAAGAGAACAGAGAGGGAGAGGAGCCATCATGAAGAATCCCCTAGCTACCACCTGAGGTGCAACAAGAGCTGTACCAGGGGAAAGAATTGTGCCCAGGCCTGGAAGGTGTCCAGTCTGAGAAAAACTTACTGAAACATCTCTGAGGGTGAGATTATCTGTATTTAGTTTGATTAGACATAGATTTGCGCATTTTATTTTATTTTGCTTGGTGACTTACTTTGTTCTGTCTGTTACTACTTTGAACCACTTAAATCCTACTGCCTGTATTTAATAAAATCACTTTTTATTTAGTAATTTACTCAGAGTATGTATTAATACCTGGGGGAGCAAACAACTGTGCATACCTCTCTATCAGTGTTATAGAGGGCGAACAATTTATGAGTTTGCCCTGCATAAACTTTATGCAGGGTAAAACGGATTTATCTGGGTTTAGACCCCACTGGGAGTTGGGCATCTGAGTGCTAAAGACAAGCACTCTACTGTGAGCTGTTTTCAGGTAAACTTGCAGCTTTGGGACAGGAGATTCTGACCCTGGATCTGTGTCTGGAGCCAGACGGGAGTGTCTGGCTCAGCAAGACAGGGTGCTGGAGTCCTGAGCTGGCAGGGAAAACAGAAGCAGGGGTAGTCTTTGCACATCGAGTGGCAGCTCCCAAGGGGGTTTCTGTGATCCAACCCGTCACACCCCAACATTTATCCTCTGTTAATGTCACCTTTTTTATGTACACCCACTTGTGGGCTGGTGTCACCTGCCCCTTTTGAACCTCGTTTAAAGCCCTTCTCACTAGAGTGACGAGTTGGTGTCCAAAGATGCTCTTCCCCTTCTTGGTCAAGTGGACTCCATATCATTCCAGAAGTCCTTCTCAGAACAGTAGCATATGGTTGAGGAAGCCAAAGCCCTCATGTCGTCACCATTGCAGGGGATGGGGAGGTTGCCAGGTCACCTATTTTCCTGCTTTTTGATGGTGCTGCTAGAATTATTACAGGGAATTTTGGATTTTTGCAGTGTTTCCTGCAATATTTGAAATCTGGTTGTGGGATGTCATAGAGCTAGGGAAATACAATGCTTAATGGCTTTGCTAATTCCCACTAGTAACTGGGATTTTGTTGCAAATCACAGAATTTGGCAAATTAGTGAGTAAATAAGCAAGCAGTAACTTAACTTTATCTTTTTTTATCACCAAATGTTCTTGAGAGGAGTCCTTTCATTCCAGTTCCTTACTAGTCAATTAGTACTTGATTCTTGAAGATAGCAATATAATTTTCTAGCTCATAATGTAGGGTTGATTTTTTTTTTTTTGTTGGGGAGGAGGTCAGAAGTTCCACTGACAACATGACGCCATTTTCATCATGAAAATAGCAACGTTACCCTCTTCCAAATCTATGAGTAGTGTATAAGGAAGCATCAACAATATAAGGAAAACGTTAGTAGGTTGCAAATTTGGCAGTATTGCTATGGGTCACGTTACATAGACTATTGGTATCCGACTGGCCTAACAGAGACAAAGCTATTAAGCATTGTATTTCCCCAGCATAACTCAAGTAATGAAACACCTAATCTTAGATGACTTTGTGCTACTCCAACTAGAAAATATCAAAGATGTTGCTGCATGGATTTGAGAGGGAAACTCGCAGGAGAACACGTTTAGCTTGGGGGAGCACCCACGGTGCAACAAAGGGCATAGACAACACACTGCAGCAGATAAGCAGGTGAAAATGAGATGGAGCTGGATGTGATGGTGCATTCTGCATTCCTGGCGATCTCCTCTTCCTGAGCCATGGCTTTTCCTACAGCAGGGAGCAAATGGGCCTCGAATAAAAAGGAGACATCCAAAAGTAAGAGAGAGACAAATTATTTTCCCTACTTTGAAGTTTATTTGTATTTTGCACTGCATGGCGCTTGTGAAATGAACAGAACAGGCAATCATCAAGTGATTCCTTCCTTGTTGCCCATTCCCAGCTTCTGGCAAACGCGACATCTAGACCAGGAAACTACATCACGTTAAAGAACTTGTGCTCTGACATGTTTTAACTTGCCTGCTTTTAAACACTAGTATAGACCGGATTCAACAACTTAAAATTGTTAGCTGATTGTGGGGATTCTAGGACTGATCGCAACTAGCTATCACATTTTAAAGGCATCAAATCCTGTCTCCCATAGTATAAAATGGGTAAATAAAATGGGTAAGGTAACCAATTCTTAACGTGACATATTTTCCTAATCTGGATATGATCCTGTTCTGAAAATCTTCCACTGTAAACAGACAACAGCAACAACGGATGGAGAAAGGAAGTATTATTATCCCCCTTTTAAGGGAATTGCCCAAAGTCACGCAGGAAGTCTGGAGCAAAGCTGGGAACTGTGCGCTGATCTCAGGAATCCAAGGCTTAGTTTTGTGGTTAAAACATCTTTCCTCACTCCAAGTCCCTGTATTTCAATGGATCAGTTAAAACACCCTTTATCATCTCTGACTTTTTTTTTGTTTTTATCATTCTGACACCAGTTTCAAAAGAACAAGTGTAAATTTAAACAGTTTTGTTTAGAAAAAGAAATTAAGAGATTAACCATCAACCTAATAAGAAAGATTAGACAGATTTACAGCGAAGGAAGAAAGAAACGAATTACCAATATTCAAAAAGATATGTAATGAACTCTGTGTGAGATAAATGGAATGCAACGTGTAATTTTTTCCACAGAACTATCAATGCGTTTACTCTGTTTAAATATATATTAGTTAAAATTGCACTTTTTTCCTCCTCTAACTAAAGTATTATAACTATTTGAATTGAAATCGAACCCTTGGCTAATATGAATTAGTACTAGATTTTAATGCTGCATACTAATAAGAAGCTTGTAAATATTTCAAACAGATTTGGAAAGTTGTTCTCCTGTAGATGATATTACTAACACACACACAAATCTATCATTTCAAAGGGAATCTTCTCACCATTATCTGCTGCAGGAGTTGGAGACACAGCTTTGCTAAGATAGACAACAGAGCAAAAATCAAACCATAGCCAGACAGAACTATCACTGATTCCTTAAGGTATTTCTTTAAGGGATTACCTTCTTGAGACTTTTTTTTTAAAAAGATAAAATATTAACTAGATATAATAATGGATAAAACATGGAAGGCTTTTATCGTTGAACCTTGGAGACCTCGCTGAGATTGCATGTGCAAGCAGCATGGTTTTATTAGTATAGTCCCAAAACAATCCTACTGTTCTGCCAAAAAGGAGAGGAAAAACCTGCAGACAGAATAGAACAGGAGCAGAACTTGTGCTCAGGGAAAGGATCACAACTCTTGGAGAGAGGTACCATCAGGTCAGATGGTATTTGTATTACACTGGCCACTAGAAACCTCAAGTGAGCCTGGAGCCCCATGGTGCTAGGTGCTGTACAAACACACAGTAAGTCCCTGCCCCAAAGAGCTAACAGGCAGAGAGCTAAACACGACCGACAAACAGTAATAGGGGAAAGAGATAAAATGACTTGCCCAAGGTCGTACAGTTTTGAAGACAGGTTCGGAACCCAAGTCTCCTGACTGATTCACTAACCACTTCCTATGTTTTATGTAAACAGAGAACTGAACCAGGACTGTGGATCCAAACCCACCCCCACCCATTGAGCTTTGGGGAAATTTGAACTCTGATCCAGATTGAAACTCCATGACTTTAGCCAGGATGGGCAGGGATGGTGCCCCTAGCCTCTGTTTGCCAGAAGCTGGGAATGGGCGAAAGGGGATGAATCACTTGATGATTACCTGTTTTGTTCATTCCCTCTAGAGCACCTGGCATTGGCCATTGTCAGAAGACAGGATACTGGGCTAGATGGACCTTTGATCTGACTCAGTATAGCCGCTCCTTTGTTCTTATGACTTGGGCCCATCTCAAGAAAAAATAAACAACGGTTACAACCATCTGACTATTAAAGCCAGTCGAAAAATAGAATTCCATTGCTGTATAATGCTTTTGAAGAAACTACAATATTCTGTTTTGTTCCCAAATTTTCCATAAAGTTTTTAATGGAAAAAGTTTGAAATGAAGCAAACAAACATTTGTTTCAAACTGACATTTTTTCCTAGACTGTTTTTAAAGGCTATGGGGGAGTTTAGTTGAAGTCCCGTCCCCCCTTGTTCCACTCCTCTGATACAGAGTGGTAAATGTAAAAAAGTGAGAGAAAGCAATTTTTTCAATTTCCTCTGGTTTTCCAGCAGGAGGGGTGAAAAGAGAGAACTTGGGGCAAAAGATGGAAAAGCCATTTTCTGTCATATACACTCCTCCCACTCTCCAAAAAACAAACTTTCCTGTAAAATAGGGTTACCATACGTCCGGATTTTCCCGGACATGTCCGGCTTTTGGGGGCTCAAATCCCCGTCCGGGGGGAAATCCCCAAAAGCCGGGCATGTCCGGGAAAATCGGGAGGGAGGGCTGGGCCGGGGTCGCGGGGCCGGGCGCGCGGTGCCGGGCCGGGGTCCAAGGGCGCAGTGCCGGGCCGGGGCCGCGGGGTCGGGCCGCCGAGGGGGTGCGCTGGGCCGCGGGGCCGGGAGCCGGGGGGTCGGGCCGGGAGCCGGGCCGCCGGGGGAGTGCGCTGGGCCGCGGGGCCGGGAGGTCGGGCCGGGAGCCAGGCCGCCGGGGGGGTGCGCGGGGCCGGGGGGCCGAGAGGGTTCGCTGGGCCGGGGGGTCGGGCCGGGAGCCGGGCCGCCGGGGGGGGTGCGCGGGGCCGGGGGGCCGAGAGGGTTCGCTGGGCCGGGGGGTCGGGCCGGGAGCCGGGCCGCCGGGGGAGTGCGCTGGGCCGCGGGGCCGGGAGGTCGGGCCGGGAGCCGGGCCGCCGGGGGGGTGCGCGGGGCCGGGGGGCCGAGAGGGTTCGCTGGGCCGGGGGGTCGGGCCGGGAGCCGGGCCGCCGGGGGGGTGCGCTGGGCCGCGGGGCCGGGAGGTCGGGCCGGGAGCCGGGCCGCCGGGGGGGTGTGCGGGGCCGGGCCGGGGCCGCGGGGCCCGGGCCGCCGGGGGGGTGCGCTGGGCCGCGGGGCCGGGGGGGGTGCGCTGGGCCGGGCCGGGAGCCGGGCCGGGGCCGCGGGGCCGGGAGCCGGGGGGTCGGGCCGGGAGCCGGGCCGCCGTGCTGGGCCGCGGGGTCGGGCCGCTGGGGCCGGGATCCGGGGGGTGCGCTGGGCCGCCGGGGCCGGGAGCCGGGGGGGTGCGCTGGGCCGCCGGGGCCGGGAGCCGGGGGGGTGCGCTGGGCCGCCGGGGCCGGGAGCCGGGGGGGTGCGCTGGGCCGCCGGGGGCCGGCAGTGCTGGGTGGGCCAGGGGTGGTCGGCCGAGGGCCAGGGCCGGCACCCCAGGGCCCGAGCCGACCCAGGCTGGAGCCGCAGGGGGGGCCAGCCTGGGCCGCACCTCCTCCCCCCACACCTCCCCTTACCTGCCCAGGCTTCCCGCGAATTAAATGTTCGCGAGAAGCAGGGGAGGGGGCGGAGACTTTGGGGAGGGGGCGGAGTTGGGGCGGGGCTGGGGGCGGGGCCAGGGCCCCGTGGAGTGTCCTCCTTTTGGAGGCACAAAATATGGTAACCCTACTGTAAAACCCTTTTTGAACCAGTTCTATTATTTACAAAATAGAGGCGAGGAAGCCTTGTGCCCCAAGGAGTTTACAAAACAAAGTGCCTGCTAAAACGCAAGAAATTGGACCTTGCATGTGAATGGTGTTTTTCTGAATGGGTGCCCAGATTTTCCACACTTCTAAACAAAAACCATTGCCCACATGTTGGGATGTGGGATAGCAGGTTCAACCAAATGTCTGCCATCTTTGGGTTCATGTAACAGAAATGCCAGCATTTCATATTGTTTGTATTTAGAGATAGCACATGCAGGGCCGGCTCCAGGCACCAGCGAAGAAAGCAGGTGCTTGGGGCGGCCAATGGAAGGGGGCGGCACGTCCAGGTCTTCGGCGGCGGGTCTCTCAGTCCCTCTCGGAGCGAAGGACCTTCCACTGAATTGCCACCGAAGAATGAAGTGGTGCGGCTGCCGCCGAAGTGCTGCTGATTACGGCTTTATCTCTTCTCCCCACGCCCCCCACTTTGCCGCTTGGGGCAGCAAGAAAGCTGGAGCTGGCCCTGAGCACATATCTGAGGGATGGTAAACTGAACATCAGAGGTCGCAGTGCAGCCAACATAGGGAAGCTACTTAGGGCCCCAACAGATTTATTGTTTTCGATGCTATTCTGTTATTGCTTTTATTATCAGGCTAAGCAGAACATAATACTTGAATAACACTCTTTATTTGTCATGCTGTTTTATTTCCTCTGAGATTAGTGCTATGTTTGAGTTTCCCTAAACCCACCTAAAGAGATTAGATTGTTTAAGACGCAAGGGTATTGTCTCGTTGCTATAGGAAATGCCTGCTCATGCAAGATCAGTTACAGTGGGGATGCCAGTGTTTGAACTGATATGGGGAATGCAGGGGATTTCTTGCTTCTGGTGGCATTCTTCCCCTCTGTGACCATGCAGAGGCTGATTGTCATCCCTGGATCAAAGCTAATTCCAAAGAGCAAATGGTTTTGCGTTCGGATTGCACCATATTGCAGCCAGAGAGCAGAGATGTCCCAATAAAAAAATTCCACAGGAAGGATTACCATGGGCTCTACACAAGGACTATATTCATTCCATCCCCTCACAAATACAACAAATGTAAGCCCACTCTCCAACTGCCCCCTATTCTCCTTACAGATGCCTCTTCCCTCCACTTCTACAAATCATTCAAATAAAACACTGGGCAATACCATAATAAGTAATGACATCATATTTTATAAACTTTTCATCTTTACAGACATTACATCCTGGTTAGTTGCTCTATCATATTGACAAAAGCAAGTTACCTTTCTTAGTGTTCTCCAATTAAAGGTTTTTGCCTAGCACAATGTCTTTCACTCAGACTAGATGCAGCTAGACAATAATAAAGATTTGTACACATTTTCCATGAGGCTAACTCATAGACTATCAGGGTTGGAAGGGACCTCAGGAGGTCATCTAGTCCAACCCCCTGCTCAAAGCAGGACCAATCCCCAACTAAATCATCCCAGCCAGGGCTTTGTCAAGCCTGACCTTAAAAATCTCTAAGGAAGGAGATTCCACCATCTCCCTAGGTAACCCATTCCAGTGCTTCACCACCCTCCTAGTGAAAAAGTTTTTCTTAATATCCAACCTAAACCTCCCCCACTGCAACTTGAGACCATTATTCCTTGTTCTGTCTGAGACCTGTCTTGTTCTGAGACCTGATAGAAAGTGGCCAAGACCAAAAGTCCAAGTGCAGCATGTTTCTTTCTCTGTGCCCTACCATCTTTAAAATGCCCCTTTGTACTATACCCTGCTAGCTCAAGCACAATATACTCCATGCCATATAAACTTTGAAGTACTCCTTCAGAAGCAAGGCTCTGTGTTAGCCACAGAAATTATGAGAGCTCTAACCAAGGTGATCACAAACGTGGCAGGGTCAGTTTCAGTAGAATGGTAAGTAAATGTCTCGTTTGTTATACCTATGTATTCCCCAGTTAAGAATCACTACAGTGTAGAATGGATAGCTAGGCTGTCAGCCCACAACGCTATATTGTCGCTAATGCTACACTGAGAAGCTGATTTATTAGTACATAACTTCAAAGGGGAACTTTTTTTAAAATGTTAGATAAAATTGTAAAGAAAAACAATGACATGTGCTGATGCTACACAGAAGAATCCAGGACCTGGTAAAGTAGCCATTTCAGGAATACTGAAGCATGCCCCATAGAAGGTGTCTTTTGTTTTTGGTAGGTTACACAACTACAAAGTTTCCTACAAGAAAGTTCCCTGTTGTGTTTCCCAACTTGTCGCCAGAGGCTAGAGTGACTTTAACCAATCAGGGTGAAGTTCAACCTGGTGAGGAGGAGGAGGGCCTTTACAACAACATTTAAGCACTAAAGTGGAGATGTGCATATACCTAGATCCATTGCACTCTTTGGAAAATTCTGCCAAGCTGATGCAGAGGGTGGCAATTGAATACGGGAAGGGCAAGGGATAGGCCAGAGAGATATACAATTAGGCAAATCTAATAGCCCCGAAACCTCCAAGACGCCAGCTCAGAATACACCCCAGCAGAACTGGGATTGTCTGGCACAACTTGTGCATATCCTTCAGCCCAGGCTACCGTCCCCTTTCACTCCCACCCACAGTGGAGTAATTCCACTGTATGCAAGTCTGGCTAGGAATTATCCATCAAAGTCCTACTCAGGCGGTAGCCGACTCATGTAGCAGTTCCTCCTTATGATCCTAGGATTTAATGATCAGTCTCTATCAACCAATATGGATTTTTTTTTAAAATGGCACTTTCAGAGACACTAGTAAAGCTGAGGGTTATATATAGGGCCTATTCATTATTTATTCTTGGATGGTTTGAGGTGAGGGTCTGGCTGTGCTTTTTATAAACTCACACAGGCAGCTCATGCTCCGCCTATGTAACAGTGCAGATTCTGTACATGACTGACAGAAAAAAACACCAAACATACAGAGATGTGTTCTGGCATTTAGATGAAGTTAGTGGCCACACACAAAACTGCCACCAGAATTCGAACACAGCAGGAGGAACAGCTAACGGGAAAGGTGTAAAGGAAATTGTCAGGATAAAGGAAAGGCTCAGAACAATTCGGATGGCGGCATCCTTGCTTGTGAACCATTAGAGTGTGGGCTTGAAGTCTGGCCACATAAGTATTCAGGAATCCACCTCGTGCGGATAAAAGCCGGGTGCTGAACTGAGAGGGGCTATCTTTCAAAGCTGTCTTCATTCTATCCATTCTGATGCAAGTTAAAAGAATTATAACTGCACTTGATATTTTATTCAAAACTCCATTTAGCTCACCGTATTTCCTTCCCCAGCGTTGCTGATTGTGCGCCGCTGCCTCCTACTGCCTGATTCAAGCACTGTTGCTATTGCAGTAGCGCTTTGTAGAGCTATGCTAATCCATACTTTGCTAATCTGCAAACAGAAAACTGGTCACTCCCTCCCCATGTCCCAAACAAGACTGAAAGGTAGAATGCGGCTTTATAATACCAAGGAACACATTCTGCCACCCTTACTCATGTTATATATTCCAACAGAAGTAAATGGGACCACTCCAGGAGTAAAGTACTAATCCATATCAGTAAGGGTGATGGGATCTGGCCCCAAATATTTTATTGCTTTTACAAGATATACTATAACACACTTATGAATATAATGGATTACAAAGTACTGTCATGTAAAAGTTCAGCTAAAGTACACGTCTGGGCGGCATTATACTTGCTTTTTTATTCTGGCGATTTGCTTACCCATTATGCCAATTATTTTGTAAATTCTACCTTAGGCTTCTTGAGGGTCCAACTTTGGCAGGACTGGTTGCAGGAGCGGAAGGCAGGGGCGCAGGGGCTAGAGGAGAATATGCATTTGCTGACGATACACATACCACAACGTAGATAGGACTTTGGAGGACATCTGTGAAACGGTGATACTAGCACTACAGGATAACTACATTAAAGACTGCGAGGCACTCCGCTACTGGGGACCAGATATAGAGATGAAGTGGGTTAAATCTAAGCCTATATTATTATTATTGTCCTACTTTCACTCTCTCGTGGCTTCCTCCTCTTTGATTAAGGCTGGCACGATTATCTTCACAGTCTCTGCCCACTCAGTATTTCACTTATTGTTTGTCAGGCACTTGGGGATACCGTGAATCTGAAAGACACAGTATAGCCCCAGATTCTACTCTGTTATTTTCATCTTGCAGATATAATGCCGACCCTGGTTAATTTCAATAAACCTCACAGTACCACGAGTCATTATTTCCTGTTGAAAAATTGGCTTCTAGCTCCAGTAACATGCACTATACATGCAATCCCATGGTGGGATTGAAATTAACTCACCTCACCACTGTACCGCAGTAGTTTGTCTTGTGGAAATAATATACCAGGCTATTCACTTACATAGACGCACACAGAGGAATAATCATTAATGTTTACTGATGTAGAATGTACACACTACATTAGTCCCAATCCTATAAATAAACATGCTTTTTATGCACACTACATTAATCTTGATCTGATAAACAAACAGCTAAAGCACAGTGATAGCTTTCTAAGATACCCCCTGCAGAGAGAGTTAGCATGCCAGAGGTTGCAAACAACAGTACCAAGCATCAGCTACTCGAGATAAAGCCATTTCTTCAACCATTATTTTATGAGGGGTGGTTTATTGAAGGGAAATGAGGATGGTTTTGTTTGCAGAGAATGGGTAAGTTTACATACTATGATATTGACATTTATTGTTGCATGTTTGATGGTTTGTACTGGTGCCTAAAAATTCACTGTCCCAGGAGCAGCGTCTGAATGACTGTGTCGCACACCAAGACTTTTTTACAAGATGAAGAATAAATAGTATCATCTTGCATTCACATAGTAGTACATTTATTTTTATTTCATCCTGAAGGATCCCAAAGTGCTTTTCAAACAATTGCTTTGCGAGCCACTGAAATGTAGAGATCTCTGGAGTGAAGTGTGGCAGCTGATGAACAGTGTACAAACTGCACAACAGTTTGGGATCAGAAGTATATCGTATCTTAATAAAACCACAAGGAAATGTAGTGTGCGGCACATGATTACCCAAAGTGGAATTTAAAGAAAGCATGAGAGGTTATTAATGCCTACATGGAAACTGTGGAAAATACCTCCCCAGATCCAGCTAGTCCAAGGGAACAGAAAGATGTATTAGACACACTTATGGATGGCAGCTTGGCCCCAGCTGTAAGAAAAATCAAGCTTGTCCACAAAGAATTCTCCAGCGCTCCAAGGAAGACAGATGATTCTTGTGGGGAATTTAATACTCAGAAGAATCGAATGAATGTTCTGCAAGAGACAGGCAGACAACAGGACAATCTTCTGCCTTCCCAGAACCAAGACACAAGACATCACTCTAAGATTCGATAGGCTTTTGAAGTTGACAGGAAAGCATCCATTGGTGATGGTTCATATCGGCACTAATGACATGGTATCGCAGGACATCTATCCGATAGTAGATGACTTCAGAGAACTCAGAAGCATGCTGAAGAAGAATGTCCAAGTGATCTTCTTGAGTGGGGAACGGGAGTGGCACTCTATGTCAAAAATGTCATTACCTGGTTCTGAGTCACTGATAACACAAAACAAAAATATCTTGAATGCTTCTGGATCAATGTTCTAGAAGATAAAACACAACATGGGGTGTTAGTTGCTGTCTGCTACAGACCATGAACTCACACCGGGGAACAGGGTGGCCAGCTCCTCACACACCTATCCATAATGTGTAGGAAAAAAAGTTGTATGATCATTGGGAACTTCAATTTGAGTGACGTTTACTGGAGATCTCACACTGCCAGTACTAAAATATCCTTGAAATTTCTAAATATTATAGAGGACAATGGCATAGCTCAAAAAGTGCTGCATCCAACAGAGTGGAACTTGATATTAGACCTCATCTTGAGGGATAAAGAGGAACTGATCACAGAACTAAAAATTAATAGTAACTTAGGTACAAGTGATCATGATTTGATTACATTTTAAATCAGCAGGCCTGTATAACTTGAATCCAAGAGTTTTAAAAGAGCTGGCTGAGGAGCTCGCTGGACCATTAATGGTGATTTTCAATACGAGTCTTGGAACACCAGAAAAGTTCCAGAAGACTGGAAGAAAGCTAATGCTGTGCCAATATTTTAAAAAAGTAAATACACCTCTACCCAATATAATGTGGTCCGATATAACGCGGTAAAGCAGCGCTCCGGGGGACGGGGCTGCTTTACCTCGTTATATCCGAATTCGTGTTACCACAAGCGGTTCCTCTGCGCTCACCCATTACTTGCTGCAGCCCCCCTGCCCCAGCTCACCTCCGCTCCGCCTCCTCCCACGAGCGCGCCACAGCTCCGCTTCTCCTCCCTCCCAGGCTTGCCGCGCCAAACAGCTGTTTGGCGCGGCAAGCCTGGAAGGGAGGGAGGGAGAAGTGGAGCAGCGGCAGCGTGCTCAGGGAGGAGGCAGAGGCAGAGCAGAGGTGAGCTGGGGCGGGGAGCAGTTCCTCTCCCTACCAGATCCTCACCTATAACACGATGAGATTTTTTGGCTCCTGAGGACTGCGTTATATGACTGGGATAATTATAGGCCTGTCAGTCTGACAACAATCCGGGGCAAAAAATGGAGTGGCTGATAAAGGACTCTATTAATAAAGAATTAAATGATGTTAATATAATGAATGTCAATCAACACAGGTTTATGGAAAATAGATCCTATCAAACTAACTCGATATCTTTTTGATGAGATTACAAGTTTGATTGAAAGGTAAGTATTGATAACAGACTTCTGCAAGGCATTTAACTAGTACCTCATGACATTTTGATTAAAACTGGAAAGGTATAAAATTAACATGGTACACTTTAAATGGATTAAAATCTGGCTAATTGATAGGTCTCAAAATGTAACTGTAAATGGAGAATCATCATCAAATGGGTGTATTTCTAGTGTTGTCCCTTAGGAATCAGTTCTTGGCCTTACACTATTTAACTTTTTTATTAATGACCTGGAGGAAAACAAAATACTGCATGCACTGAACTCCACCCAGGCAGATAGTCGTATTCTTAAATATGACTAATGACCTTAGCACTAACATCACCTTATAAATACCAATATCCATTTATGTCTGGGTCTGTACACAGGGCTGTCTATGACTAATGTGTTCAGAAGATCACAGGTCCCAGAAAGTTGAGCACAATTAATGGTAATGTGAGGCACCAGCCATCTGAATTAGACTTCCCACCGAGAGTGGACAGTTTAAATAAAACAGGGTAACCATGCCCAGCATTTAAAGACTTTAAAATATGAGACAACACGGCAACTGGCTACTGTAACTGCTGCTATCAGCAAAGGCTTGCATGGTCCTTGTATGCACAGTGAAGATAGGACCCATGGTACTGGCCAGGTGGCTGGTGGGTTCATAGCTCCAGTTGCCTGTGGACAGCAAGCACACGTGTGTGTCTGTGAATGTCCGCATGTGCGCACACGGGCATAATTGTGTTTCTTTACGTTTCCCATCTTACTCTTCAAAACTTAATTCAAATAATTTCAGTGCCTCTTTTTGTGCCATCTTGTCTTACTAATTGGCACTTAAACAACTTGGAATAAAGCAAGCCATTAATATTACTGATCCATTTTCCTCTTTCTTTACCTATCCTTCTTGGGAGGGTGTAATTAAGGCAAAATTAATTGTTCAAAAAAGGCAACATGCTGTAACTTGAATCTGTAGTTCCCCTTTGAAAACCTTCCACTAGGTTTAGGATGGTTTGAGTGTGCGCTCTTGACATTTTTCATTAATGAACAGGACTTCTTGATTATAGGCTGGAACTGGTGGCAGTGAGCTACATTTAACATCAAGAGGCGTCTGTGTCCATTTTTAAAGAGACACGGTTCATTAGAAATGGGCCCAGATGAATAAGCCAGTGGGCAAGGTATGTAGGCTTTTTATTTTACTTTATGTTAACGGTGGTGAAATGGAACAAGTGCACCTCGGGGATACATTTTCATAACCAGACAAGCAGACGGGTGAAGAAATTTGACTTGCTATAAAAAGCGCATAACTGCTGAACAATCTTAAAGTCTCAGTAGAAAGAGTTGTCTGCACTGCAGACTGTATTCCCCCTTCAAAGATTTCACATTATACCTGGCAGTTTCTTTCTCCAGCATTTCATATCTTACAGGTGACAGGCCTGCTTTAAAACACAGCTGCTGGCAGGAGGCCCGGGCAGCCTAGTTCCCGACCATATTTCACTTAAAGACTCTCTGGTGCACAAAAGAGGATGGTTGGGGGTAACATGAATCATCAATTCAATCTTTTGATTGGTACATGGAAAGAATAGGCCACCTTACTTCTATAAAGTATATTTAATCACTAAAGATGCTGTAGTTTAACTCCCCAAAACACACACACCCGAAGTGCCTGTAAGTAGAAGGAAACAGCCCTTTTATACCAACTCCTGATACATATATGGGCTGCCGACATTACAGCCACAACACATTCAAGAGATCCAGTGAAGACCTACTAGTGCCTTGCCCCGGTTACCACAAAATGTAATTAGCAGCATAGATAAGACTTGACTATGTCCCTGAACCAGGTAACAGCCTTTACCACATCCAGGTACATCCAAGTTTTAGCCTGGTTATGGAACATAGCTAAGGTCCTGTCTGCACTACATACCTCAACTGTTCTGCCACTGGGCCAGGCAACAAGGAAATTTCTTAAACTAGTTAATATCAAGGGAGATGAAAGAAATTAAGCTTAATAAATTATAATTTATATAATTTATCTTTCTAGCTGGATTAGCTGATGAGTTCGGCTGAAGGAGAAGATCAATATTTTGAAACTTGGGTACCTAGAGTCAGGCACCTGACTACATATTTAGAACCCTAAACACGTGGCATGATTTTGACTTCAGTGAATTTTGGATGCTTGACACCTCTGAAAACAGGCCAATCTACCCATCTTGTGCTGTGTGGAAGTGGACATTAGCTTTCACTGCAATTGCACCAAAAGTTATCCTGAGTTAATGAGACCTTTCTGCTTAGATACGAGAGTCACAGTTCATGGCAACTGCACCTGTAAATCCCCTCAGTGGTCCACTAAAGGCACCCACTATAGGCTCCAAGCTCTTTGGCTATCACCTCTCTCCCCCTCCTGACCACGGCTACCATGGTTACCAAGTTCATACCTATGTCAGATTCAGAACCAGCACAACCATAACTAGTTTAGTCTTTCCTTTATACAGCCTGGGCCTTTGACCTTGGTGTCATTTAATAGGGAATCAGCAGACCAGGGCCCACTCCTCAGGCTGGGGTTTTTGCATAACTGTGGGTAGGGAAAATGCATTCAAGTGTCCCTAGAATTCCCCAGGGAACCCGCTTAATACTTGCTGATCCAGGAGTCCATTCTTTTCTGGCACATTGTTCAATATAGTCCTTTGAACCATCACATCTGTCCAGATAGGGTTGGCAGGCATCTGGTTTTTGACCGGAACGCTTGGTTGAAAAGGTACCCTGGTGGCTCCAGTCAGCACCGTTAAAAGTCCAGTCATTGGTGCAGAGGGGCTAAGGCAGGCTCCTTGCCCGCCCTGGCTCTGCATAGCTCCTGGAAGCATCTGGCATATCCAGCTCCTAGGTTCAGGGGTGGCCATGGAGGCTTGAGTGCCAGCTCTGCAGATCACATTGGCCGGGAGCCACAGCCAATGGGAGCTGTGGAGGTGGCACCTGCAGAGGGGGGCGGCGTGTGGAGCCGTCTGGCCATGCCTCCGCCTAGGAGCTGGAGAGGGGACATGCCGGCCACTTTTGGGAGCCGCCTGAGGTAAATGCTCCCCAGACCCTGCACCCCTCCTAAACCCCAACCCTCTGCCCCAGCCCTGAGCCCCCTGCCACACCCAAACTCCCTGCCAGAGCCTGCACCCTGCACGTCAAACCCCTCAGCCCCAGCCCAGAGCCCCCTCCTGCACCCCAAATCCCTCAGCCCCACCCCAGATCCTGCACCCCCAGAACCCTCACCTCCCTGCATCCCAACCCTCTGCCCCATCCCTGAGTCCCCTCCCGCATCCTGAACCCCTCATTTCTAGCTCCATCCCAGAGCCTGCACCCCCAGCCAGAGCCCTCACCCCTTCCCACACTCCAACTCCTTGCCCCAGCCCAGTGAAAATGAGCAAGAGTGGGGGAGAACAAGCGACAGAGGGAGGCAGGATGGAGTGAGCGGGGGTGGGGCCTCAGGGAAGGGGTGGGGCAGGGCAAAGGTGTTTGGTTTTCTGTAGTCAGAAAGTTGCCAACCCTATGCCCAAAGAGGTTATATACTATTCCGGCCTACGATAACAAATAAACCATTCATTCAATACAATGGACCCCAAAGATACTTCAATTTAATAAGGTCTCCCAGGGATAGGCAGGAAATTGCTATATCTGTCACAGTGAGCACCCAGTGGGGAAGTACTTTGAGAATTTCCAGTTTAGCAACTGTAGAATATCCCACATCACTGGCAAATGCCTCTCTCTTCTCCAACATAGGTTTTCTCCTGCACTTGGGATGCAAGACCATTGTTCCACCTTAGCCAGACAGAGAAATTCATATCCACTATTTTATCCATATTTTCTTGGGATTGAGCTTTCTTATTCATTTCCCTTTGCTGGACCCTCTGGAAGCCTAGAGGAGAAGAAAAGTGAAG
Source organism: Chrysemys picta bellii (assembly GCF_011386835.1). Taxonomy (NCBI): domain Eukaryota; kingdom Metazoa; phylum Chordata; order Testudines; family Emydidae; genus Chrysemys; species Chrysemys picta. The sequence goes on from NC_088798.1 coordinate 101,355,825, forward strand.
ATCAAATTTTGATTCTTCAGTTAAATTGAGTTGCATAGCAGACATTTTGATAAGAATAAAGTAATGGCTCTATATAATTGAAAACAAAAGATACCCGCTAAGAAGAAACAGTGGCGATAATAAATTGTGCAAAATCCACATCAGAAACAATATAATCTGACAAGCCTCTTCCAAAAACACTTCAGAAGCAGCTCTCTCGCCTTTAGACGCCTCCTGAATGCAACTGGTTAAAATATACACACTTCATCTTTGCTAAACAAGCAGCTCAACGTTCTGCTCCTGTCAGGACTCCGCTTCTCAGATAGGAAGTGACAAGGCACAAGTCACAGTTATGACATGGGAACATACAGAATGCTCCGTCACTACTAATTAGGGATCGTTCAGATACAGAGAACTGCCTACTTCCCTTAGGTCAAGGAGGGTCAGCATTGTTCTCTCGGTAACGTCAGGGGAAAAACATGTTCTGCCACTTTAAAATCTGACATCAGTGATCACTGGAATCCATAAATCTGAGTTTTCCAGGCCTGTGGGACTGCTCCAAGCTTAATTAGGTTTTGGTTCACAAAATGAATCAGCATCTGTTGCCTGTTCTGTGCACACTACAAACCCAAGGGGACCACCCCAGCCTCACTACATGTTCTGCTTTTACAAAAAACAAAAACTTTATCAAGCCTAGAGTGGCCCTGTTGGCTCAGAGGCCTCTGAGACTTGAGCTGCGTGAGGGGGACTTGCAGCAAATGTAGATTCAGGAGGAAAAGCAGCTCACCGTGCTGAGGTAAGGGATAACTTCAGTGACCCGGCAGGAGGCCGAATAGTGTTGGAGAGTTCGTACAGCCACCTAGAATTATTTTGGATCAACTTTTCAAACACAGTTTAGTGGATTAAGATCCCATGTACCATTTTCAAAAGTGACTCACTTTCAGATTTTTAAAAGTTAAAATCATTTTTAAAATATCAAGAAGTTATGATCATGCAATACAAGATTCTAATTTGAAGTAAAGAAAGTAAACTGAGAAGAAGTAGTTGCACTTTCGGGATCTCTTGTCAGAGAGAAGTTAGGCACCTAAATCAATTAAATCACTGAGAACGAGGAGCCTAAATATCTTTGAGGATCTGAGTTTTAGTCTTGGTGCCTAACTCGCTTTTGAAAATGGGACTTAAGGGCTTTTGAAAATATTGCCCTTTGTCTATTAGTTTTATTTCATTTGACCTGTCTTAGGTTCATTTTAACACAGAATAAGGGAGAAATCCCAATAATAATCACTGAAAAATTGCTGAACGTTAAAAAAAAACATTAAAGTCGAGACAAAAATATTTCCAAGCATCTATCAGCTCCTTGTTTAAATGACGTTCCAAAGGCAAGAGTAGTAAGAACCTTCATGACTAGTATCAAAAAGTCTTCCTGTTAGATCATGAAGTTTCTCTTCTTCATCATCAATTAACAGCCAAAAAATATAACCACAATTTCACATAATCAATATTGTCTTCTGCAAAATCAGGTGCTAGTGCAGTATTAATAGAGCGCAAGGTCTTTGTTCTTGCAGTATGGCCCCATGTGTGTAGTTTTACGTCCAATGAGCCTGGGTTAGTTTCCAGCATGATCTGAGTCTGAAGCAGGCACTCTGATCTCCGGAATAAAAAACAGCAAATTTTATTCCAGCCCAGGAAAGGTGCTTCAAGGTATGATAAGTCTCATGGCAAATACTGTGATAAAACTGCCTGTGTTAATCTTACATCTATCATCTTGTCCATGTTATGCTTCTCTAGTATAGCACTTCACACCACAGAACCTCTGACTATCGACCTCTAAAATGCAATTACTTCTCTGGTTGGTTGCTTTACTGCAGAAGATGATCACACAATTCAAGATTCTAATTTCAAGAACTATCTTCCTTTTAGAGATGGGCCAAACCAGAATCTTCTATCCAACCCCCTTTGAATTTCAGCAGCTTGGCCTCAGATCCCAATTTGCTTCCTCTGGCTAGTTTCAGATTAGATCCAAAAATGGTGTGGTGCCTATTTCTAGTTTAGTTATCTGACAGGGGGCATCTTATAATCATAGAATAGCAGGGTTGGAAGGGACCTCAGGAGGTCATCTAGTCCAACCCCCTGCTCAAAGCAAGACCAATCCCCAGATAGATTTTTGCCCTAGATCCCTAAATGGCTCCCTCAAGAACTGAACTCTCAATCCTGGGTTTAGCAGGCCAATGCTCAAACCACTAAGCTATCCTCCCCCTCATGCACCACAGAATCAGAACACAATGCCTAGCTTTGATTCACCATTAAATACAGATCCAAACACTGGCTCCTCATCTCACGTATCTCTGTTTCTTTTATGGAGCACTGCAGCGCTGTGTGCATATTTTTTCAGTTCAACAGCAACACTATCAACCTTGTTGTCCAGGAACACTTCTCGGCTGCTGTGCAGTCACATGTTCCTCCATAGGCCTTCTGTTAAGAGCCTATTCATTGCCATAGGCTTGGCTGATCAATCCTGTCTATACAGTGCTTTCCACGCCCAAAGCAGAGTCACTACAAAGGGATCATTTCATGAGTTTGCTGGGTTCTAGAAAGTGCTCTCTGTAACTCCTGAGTACCACGTTCAGTCAGTTTTAATTTAAACAAAAAAGAGAGAGAGCGAGAAATAGTTTTAGCAAAATTTCTAGTCAAAAAACTGAACACTAAAAGAGGTTAGGGCCAAAATCTATACACCATGAGCAAGCCTGATGACATTTTAGGAAGTTAATTCACAGAGAATGTTTCTAGATACATGGTGTTGTCATGTGGCAATATAGGTTCTGCACACAGGGCAAAATTATGCTCTGATTTACCCCCAGATGTGTATAAACTGTACTGTCAAATGGAGTACTGTACACCTGGAAAGATGTTCCAGGTAAGGACATACCAGCTGCTTCCTAACCTGACTAAGCAGGAGAGTTGTGTAGCTCTGTTCTGGAATTGGGTATGGAGCACAGATGTTTGGGCTCAAATCCCTACCCTTCACTAATTCCATTCATAAAAAATAAAACATGAAGACATAAGAACGGACATATTGGGTCAGACCAATGGTCGATCTAGGCCAGTCTCCTGTCTTCCAACAGCTGCCAATGCCAGCTGCTTCAAAGGGAATGAACAGAACAGGGGATCCATCAAGTGATCCATCCTCTGTCTTGCAGTCCCCAGCATCTAGCAGTCAGAGATTTAGGGACACCCTGACCATCTTGGCTAATAACCACTGATGGACCTATCCTCCATGAATAAATCTAATTCTTTTTTGAACCCAGTTATACTTTTGGCCTTCACAACATCCCCTGGCAATGAGTTCCACAGGTTGACCGTGCATTGGTGAAGAAGTATGTTTGTTTTAAACCGGATGCCTTTTAATTTCAGTGGGTGACCCCTAGTTCTTGTGTTATGTAAAGGGATAAATAAAGCTTCCTTATTCAGTTTCTCCATACCATTCATAATTGTATAGACCTCTATCATATTCCCCCTTCATCTCTTTTGCAAGCTGAACCGTCCCAGTCTTTTTAATCTCTCCTCAAATGGAAGCTGTTCCATACCCTTAATCATTTTTGTTGCCTTTCTATGTACCTTTTCCATTTCTAATGTATCTTTTATGATATGGGGTGACGAGAACTGCATGCAGTATTCAAGGTGTGGGCGTACCATGGATTTATATAGTGGCACTATGATATTTACGGTCTTATCAGCTATCCCGTTCCTAAGGTTGTTAGCTTTTTTTGACTACCACTGCAGAATGAGCAGATGTTTTCAGAGAACTATCCACAATGACTCTAAGATCCCTTTCTCGAGTGGTAAAAGGTAATTTAGACCCCATCATTTTGTATGTATAATTGGGATTATGTTTTTCAATATGCCTTACTTTGCATTTATCTACATTGAATTTCTTCTGCCATTTTGTTGCCCTTTTCTGCATCTTTTCCATTTCCGAACAGATTTTTCTAAGATCACAAATTTTCTATATCCAAGAGAAACCATTGGATATGGGAAAAAAAAGTTGAGATATAAGTTGGCGCAATCCGTCACTGTTGAAGAAAGCACGACGTTGCTTCCTTTCAATTCCAGCACTACTGTCCAAGATTTCAGCCGAGTTTCAATTGCTCACATTTTACGTTGCGCATTTGAAAAGATGACAGTACACAGTCCTGTGTTTTGATATTTCAGCAGTTAAAGCATGAATGTCCTTGGCTACTCAGAAGGCGGCCATTGTTTTCAAAATGGGAAGGCGTAATCTTGATTAAAAACAAGAAAGGATGGTGTTGAGTATAGTGGCACACTAATTGGAAGACGCTTTTGTTTTATGAAAAGAAGTTGCCATTAAAATAAAATAATCCTTTGTACTAAAACAAAATTATGCTGAACCATGCGGCATTCGCTACCAAAGTTCCAGGACAGTACTTCTGCAAAAAATAAAGGAAAAACTGCCCGATTCCGTGTTTAAAATAGACACAATACTGCCATGAATGCAAAGCAGTGGGAAATATTGCTATCCTATGGCAGGCTCTGGTGTCCTGCAGGTATTCTGTCAAAGGCTTTGATGTCAAAAATCTTGGGTTTGCAATTATATCAACTTCTTTTTGATTTTCACTATCTCCTTTCTTAAAAGGTAGAAGGAACAAATCTGTACAATAAAAAGATTAAGGATTGAAAAGAAAAAGGGCTTGAACTTGAAAGAGTAAAAGTGGTTAAGTGCACACAGAAGGGGTCAACTATCAGGACCTGGGAGGTTTGGAGAGATTACATAATGATTCGCTGTGTACAAATGAGGAGAAAAGTTTAAGTGGAGAATGAAAGGTTAAGACAAATAATAGGATTGTTTTCGGTACATTTCAAACAAAAGGGTGGTAATAAGAGTTGTCGAGTCTCTCGGAGATCAAAGGAGAAACTCACTGACAGAAGAGGTATTGGTTAAAACTGAGACAGAGATGGCAATTTCCTGCAATATCTTCGGGAGCTCTTATGGTATGAAGTTTGCCTATCATTACGGGCCAGGGATTGTATATAATTCCATGGGGGGAGGGTAATCACAGCCCTCCAGGAACTAAAAACAGTGGAGAGGGATTGGGCAAATTCACTCAGGTTGTAACACCTTCAGAGAGGTTCCACACCCTGGACAGTTCCTGGGGAGGCTTGCCTATACTATTTCAAACTTGACTCTCCAGAGGCCGACAGACAACAAAAGGACTTTGGGATAAATAGTTTCAATTCAGGCTGTTGTGGGCAAGTATACCCTGTCACCCCTTGGGGGAGAAGAGGGGAGTGTTATAGCCCCATGGCTGACTCCAAATAACCACCCTTTCCCTCATGGCAGTGTTATCTAACGGCCAGAGTCAATAGGACCACCCTTCAATGCGGGGCAGTATGGCTCAGTGGCCAGAGTCAGTAGGGCTGCCCTTAGCTTGAGGGCAGTATGGCCTAGTGATCAGAGTCAATTAGGTTGCCTTATATGCGGCCTAGTGGCCAGTTCAATAGGGTTGCCCTTATAAATGGGGGGTCTAGTGGCCAAAGTCAGTGGGGTTGCCCCTATGTGTAGGGCAGTGTGGCTTAACAGCCTAAGGAGGGTGGGCTGGCAGGCCCGGGCCCTCCCTACTCCACCATGTTGCAGCCCAGGGCCCTATCAGTGGTGAGTGTACCCACCACTGAATCAGTGGGGATCCTTCCGAAACACACCGAGTCAGTTCCTAGTTCCACAGATGGATCAATGTTGGTTCCCCTGGGCTACTTCCTACCCTGTCTTCCCACGCTGTAGTCTGCAGATCCTCTGGGTCTCCAGGGTAGTTGGGAGGTGACGCTCCTGATGGCTCATCCTCCTCCCTGGTTTCCACAGCCAGCTGGGTACTTGCCTGGGTCTTGGCATGGTTGGCCTCCATGGTCTGGGGCTCCAACAGCTCCCAGCCAGGAGCTTGCAACACATATGTCCTCTCTCCTCCACAGTGAGAGCAGACTGCGCTGGGCAGCCTGGGCTACTCCCTTTCATACTGAGGTTACAGTCAGAGCATGCCCAACGGGGTGAGGGGTGTGGCTTCCTCAGCCCACGGGGTGAGGTTAACCCTTTCCTGTCCAGCGTGTGGGGCAGGTATACCCCATCACACTGACTCAGGGCCGTCTTTCTGATCCAGAAAATGGACAGAACCTTCAGGCCAAGTGAGGGGCACCAGGCTTTAGGGAAGGGTTGGAAGGCAGCCATGCCCCATTGTTCTCCAGAGCCCTTGTGGAGATTGGGGTGGGAGGAGGTGACATCTGGTAAGCTTATTAGCATGCCTGTAAGTTCTTTTATTGTTTTTGATGTGTTTTTTGTGTAATACTTTCACCTTAGAGTAAATGTGCTTGTTTAGAAAGCGCTGTGTGTTAACTTAAAACAGTGGGCGATTACCCTGATCATAGCCTTCGAAGAGAAACCAAAGCAGACACGCTAGCCTGCTTAGGCAGTCTGGCTTGCTGGGATATCACAGTGTTGACAGGGAACTGGGCAGCCTGAAAATACCTCAGTCAGGTGGGAGAGAGAGACACATGTCTCTGTTCCAGAGAGATGATAGCTAGGGGAGCTGGATGCCTGAAGCAGGTGCCCTTGCTGGACCATGAAGGAGGAATACAGTTGCAGTTGCAACAAAAACAATTCAAGGAAATGCTCTTGTTCACAAGAGAAGGGACAGATGCCAGAAACAAACATCTTCCCAATAGGAAATGCTAAAGGTTCAAACCCAAAAGAGACCATGAAGGAAATAGAACATCCGCAGTTTGACAAAACTCCAACAGCAGACATCACCCAACCCAGAATTTTGCCGAAAAGGGAAAGTACATGGAAAAACTATCCAATGTTTCTAGAGGAATGGGGAAGAAGTGTGTTAATACCCAGCCAGCAGCCATGCCCCATTGTTCTGTGTTCCTCCCAGATCTGCTAAACTAAGGCAGAGCTTGGATAACTTATTCTTAGATAGAGGGAGACTTCCAAGGAAAATCTACTGTAAGTACTGCTGGAAACAGATAGGAAAACCTTTATCTGAGAGATTCAAACCTCCTTTGAAGAAAAAGATGCCACATAATCACAACGGTCTTTGTGTGTTTTCCTGAGCTACACCCGTTAGTGCTAACGATTAGCAAGTAGAAATAGAAGTCTAGAAATAGAAGTAGAACTATCATAAAGGCCAAATTGATACAGGAAGCCATTCCTGACTCTGGGCATGAGTGCATCTCCAGGTGTTCTCTTGCAGCCAGTAGGGAGTGGAGTGGGGAGGGGAAAACTGGAAAAGGAGGGAGTAAAGAAGAGCATAAGAGATAGAAAGGAGAGCTATGGAGAGAGAGACTTCACAGAACTAAACTTCCAGTTGTAACAGGTGAGGGGGCAGCTGCTATAAGAAAAAATGCTTCTGACTTCTAGGCATTGATTTCCCCCACTTCTTTGCCCATCTTCTTCCTCTTTTGCCGTCTTGTTTTCTTGACCCGTCTCCTTTCTCTGTCCATTTTCCTCTCCTTTCTCAGTCTCTCTGCCTCTTCTTTCACCCCGTCCTGACCCTGAGGTGGCGATAGTGGGAAGAGAAATTAACCCATTGCAAAGATTTTTGAAACAAAAGCTGCGATCTCATCCATCACATTAACATTCACAACTTATACAAATGCTGAAACTGAAAATACGGTGGTTGTTGAATTTTCTTACTTCAAAATGAAGTAAAATTATACCCCAGAATCAGTCTAATTAATTTTTTACAGTATCTGGCATAGTCGGTAAAAAGCATTGTTGGAATGGCTTGGGATATGGCCTTTCAATATTTGCATATCAGACCTTTTGTCCAGATCTGATCTCGGGTATGTGAAAATAAAACTGAAGACCTGTAGTTCTGACATCAGTGATAAAAATAATGGGGTAAGAACCTAGAAAGCAACTGTTTAATTAGCCATGGTCATCATGTGGCTAAAGGACATCAACCTTGTCTAGTGAACCTGATGGAATTTTTTGAAGGACTTTACAAAAAGCTGCTTTGTCCCACAGTCAGTAAACAAAGCTGTGCTGGAGCAACTTGAATCAGAAACTAACTATGTAATAAATAATAATAATACACAATAATTCTTACCTCTTCAAGGTCCTGATTCTACCCTCCCTTGCACCTTGTGTTGTCACTGACATCAACGCAAAGGGGGTTCAAAAACAGAGAGCCGCTAGTGTGAGTGAGTGGAGAATTCTGAACCGATAGCACTTTACACACAGTTGCATAATTTAATGTCTATACCAGGTGCAGGGCATTGGAGGATCAGGCTCCCCTTATGTAGTGCCTTTCATCCAAGGATCTCAGTGGGCTTTTGCAACTGTCAATTAAGCTTTCCAACAGAAGTTTTAATATACTCATTTTACAACTGGGAGACACTTGAACAGGAAAGTGACTTGCTCAAGGCCACATTCGTGACAGACAGATTGTGTTGGGCACTGGAGAAAAAGCACAAAGTGGCTTACCACTGTGGTACAGAAGCACGGAGACTATGCCCCACCCCACCCCCCACGAGTCCCACAAGGGGCAGAGCATGGCATGGAGGAGACAAGACCATCACCCCAGTTCCCTCTACACTGGCCTGCAGAGGGGAACAGGTACACTTTTCAGAACAGGCTGCACAATTCCAAATTGTGGTCCAGTCTGCACCATGCCCCTGCAATGCAGGCTGTTCAGGAAATGTGCCGAGTCTGGCAAAATTCCTCCTCAATCATTCTGGGTCCATGCAGCTTCACACCACGCCTTCTTTGGGCAAAGGCCTATAAAGCACAGCTCCACAGAGAGCTAGTGACAGAACCAAGGTGTCCTACCCTCCTTGCCCCCCACTTTAACCATTAAACCTTCCGCTGAGATCCAACCCCGAGTAACTCTAGTGCTTGCAATGCTCCAGATTTCCACCGGTGCATCTAAGGACAGAATTTGGGCCAGCTCTCCCTTGACATTCATATTGCTAGACGTTACTTGTGACAGCTGCAGTTTGGGCTGGAGGATAATGACTTGGAGAAAGTCACAAAGATCTCTATTAGGGCTGGTTTTATTCACGTTTTGTGTCAGTGGTCTGGAAAAAGAACAATGTAGCAAGGTGATAAAGAACAGAGAATGACACAAACTGCAGAGGCAAATCATTGTCAACTTAAAAGGCAATGGCAACCGAATTTCAGAATGACTTGGACAGGGCAGGAGCGGGCCGATAAATGATTTATGGAGCTCACTGGGAAGAAATGGACGGCAATGAATTAGTGCTATGACGGCTGTCATGGGACAGTTTAGCAAAAGTCCGGGATTCAAAAGGGCAGAAGTCATGAGAGGCAATTTTCAAAAATAAAGTCAGGGTCACTGCTTTGTAGAGAAATAAAATTAGGGTTTACTCCACTCAGTGCAAACCAGTGACCACAAGGTGAAATTCACCCCCGCACGGAATCCACACAAAGCCCTACGCACCATTTAAGCCTTTAATGTGGGTTAATGCTGGTACGCATAGTATAAATACACAGATTAGATGAAAGTACAGAAAGCTCTGAACCTCTGAACTGGAGAGATTCTCACCCCACAGTGAAGAGTTATGAACGTAATAGTTTCTGTGCTACAGCAGACCATTAGACCATCTAGTCTGATACTTCAGAGGAAGGCAATGCCCTCCTGTAATTCACCTGCTCCGTTAGCAATGCAAGCAGGCTTAGAAGTTTAACAGAGTCTGTCTGGACAAAAGTCACTGAGGAGGCAGGGTATGAATGTTATGAAGAGTGGGCATGTTTTGGAGAACCCAGACTGAGCCCTGATCTAGCTCTTTACATTTAAGAACAAAAAGTCTTTCCCTCCTGCCCCCCTCCCCCTCTCTCTAATAGTATTGACTGCTGCAGTTGCTCATTAAGTCAAACAACTTTTTTTTGTTTTGTTTGTTTTTAAAGGGGCTAGATAATTTCCTGACTAATAATACCAGGTCCAATCCTGGAAGCCCTCGGTGCCTGAAACTCCCGTTGACTTGAGTGGGAGTTCTTTGTGTGAAGAGCATGCAAGATCAGGCTCTACAGTTATGGTTTTAACACCACTTATAAAGCACTTTATGCTCTGGGGCATAAATTGATAGCTGCAAGGGGGGGGCATGAAAGAACTTGCACGTTATTGGACAATTGGCTGGAGGGTCAGGATTGCTTTCCTCTGGGGGCAATATGCATTTGCTATCGCTGAAGTCCAGATACTGTGCTTGATGGGAAGATTCACCGTCCCATGCTCCCAACCATTTATGCTATGCATAGAATGCCATTGATTTTTTTTTTTTTAAATCATGGATTCCATGACTCCCATGAAAACAGTGGGAGGAGTCCAGTAGCAGTGAGGTTAGGGACAACTGGCATGTAAAAGAATAGTCCTTTGGTGGCCATACATTAAAAAACACAGAACAAAAGAGGAACGTGTGGGTAATGCTTGATAAGGCTCTACATTCCTTGGCATGGTATATAATCCTGTGATGCTAGAAGTTAAATTCTCCCAGCGTGACATTTTTGATAACTGGCAGCAGTCAAACTCACTTATGCCTAGGAGTCATGTGAAGCAAATCAGCAAACAAAACCTGAGGACATCAATTATTAACAGAAGCCAACATTTTAGCCCTACATGTGGAAACAGACACATTTTGGAATATTGTACAACGCTTTAACCACCTAATAAAATATCATAGAAATAAGGTAACTGATGGGGCAACTGCCCCTCACTGGCAGAAAAGGGGTTAAAAGCAGCCTAGGGAGGCTGCACAGGAGGCAGCCAATCAGAAAAGGGCTGAAGGGTGCAGCCAATCAAGGCCAAGCAGGCCCATATAAAAAGGGAACTGCAGGGCAGAGGAAGGCAATTCTTGCTGGGAGCCCAGAGAGGAAGGACTGTCTTTGGATGGCTAGGAGAACTGCAAGCACCCTGGACAGGGCAGTGTTGCGAGCAAGAACCAGGCGAGCGAGACAGAGCTCCTGGCTGGCTACTGGGGTTTGCAGGCTGAGGCCCTTAGGCAAGGCCAAAGAGGTTGCTGGGGCCACAAGGAAGTGGCCAGACAATTTGCTGGAGTAACCACTAAGGGAAGTGGCTGAACAGCAGACTGCAGGTCTCCCAGAAGGGTGAACACAGTGTGTGGCATGGCTGTGGCCCTTGGAGAGATGTGGGCCCTAGAGCAGGAATGATGGTGGAGAGGTGCCAGAGGGGTGAGCGCATTCTGTTGCAGTATTATGCAGGATTTCAAGAATCTTCTTTATCCAAAAAGTTACAGGAGACATGTCTGTCTGCAGTCTCTGGGAAGAGGAGACGAAGAGGCATCTAGCATTCTGAAATTACTAGAAGATGCTACAAAAGAAACTGAATTCATGTCAGATCTAAGCAAGATAGGTACATTACTTAGATTAATGAGTTACTAAAGGAACTGGGTGGGTTTTATTTTAAAGGAATTATTCTAGACAATATCAGGCCAAAAGGGAGTTTTACCTGATTAAGCGCAGAAAAAATATGTAAGGACTACAAGATTTTACTCATTGGGGATAAAATACCCAGGACTTCAATAACACCAATTAGAATAAAGAGCTATAGAAACAAATTAGAGAAGAATTAGAAGTATATGATATGCAAACGTTAGCTCACAGGAAAAGCAGTGGACCCATATAGACCCTTTCCTAGCCCTCTTGCAACCTAAAACCGTCCTTATCCCAAGTAGACAAAAAACTGACAGTTAACATACAGGCAAAATTGTGTTCACTCAACTAGTATTGCAATCAGCAGCCATCCTCTACTAATTTGATAAGTGGTAATTTTATGCATTAAAAATATTCTCATTGAGAATATCATTTTATAAGAGAAACGAGTGGCTAATGCTCATTTTGTACTCATTGGTTATTTGAAAAACAGTTTTTGTTTCACATTGATCCTCCTTTCCAACCTGGGGTTTTATTGGAATCCTTCCAGTTGATGCTGCTACTGCATACTGATGCCACCCTGTGGTGGAAAAGTTGAGGCATAAAGCAAATCAGTCTTTATAAAGAAATTAATCCTTTGACTGTGGCTTGACTAACCCTGAGTCAAGGAAGTCGGGCAGGATCATACTCCAAATTTATGTCTTTCTTTCATCCTCTCCTCAGCCTTCAGGGTTGTATTCCCACCAAATATTAAGTAGTTCTTCACAACCTTTGGAATTAGTAGAAGTGCAGTCTTTTGGAGACTGAAGCATGTGAAGATTTATTTCTTAATAGCTGATGAACCAAATGCACGCAAATTATTTCCTTGAATGCCTCAGCAAGAATTCCAGGAACAGATGGACTTCTTCAATTACAAAGTCATCCTCTCCATTTTCAACACCATCTTCCCTGCTACAGACCTTGACTTTCCTCCCTCACTGAGCCTCACACCTACACACTAATTGCTTATCAGCATCCTTCAACTTCTTCCTCCAGCCCTCTCCCACTCCCTCATTACTTTTGCTCTTTGCCCACGATCTCATCAACTTCAAGGGGAAACATGGCTTCTCTCCTCCACTGCCACCTCTCCTCCCTTCACTCTTTCCTCTTTTACACCAGTCACTGACCCTGAGATCTCTCTCCTGCTTCCAGCCACTCCACCTGTACCATCACTTCACAGCTGCTGACCTCATTCACTTCCTTCATGTTCAGCCTCTCCCCCTCCCCCCGCCCCGGCCGCTTTGGCTGCTTCCCCACAGCATACAAATACGTGCTAGTATCCCCATCCTCAAAAAAATGACCCAGTCTCTCCAGCTACTGTCTCATCCTCCTCCTTCCCTTCCCTTCCCAACTCTATGCCCACTGAACAGACTTATCTACAGTTGCAGTCTTGGCTTCTAATTTATCCAGGATTCACTCCAGTCTAGCTTCTGTCCTTGCCACACTAATGAAACCACTCTCACCAAACACTTCAGTGACTTCTTCCTGGCCCAAATTCAGGCCTCTGCTCCATCCTTAATGACCTTTCTATGGCCCATCTGTACCGTTGTCTTTCCTGATTCTCCTCCTAGGTTTTTGATCTCTCCTTTGACATTTTCTCCTCATGGCCTCTTCCCTTTCCTGTTGAAATCCCACAGGGATCTTTTTTTTTTTTGCCCCCCTCCTCGCATAACCACATGCTCAATTAATCCAATTACAGCTACCCTGATGACTCATGGATCTGCTTCTTCACACCTCACTCGTCTTCTTCAGTCTAGCCCCACATTTCAGACTGTCTTCACATGTCACTCTGGGTAGCTTGCCATCAATATGGCAGAGGAGATGCATACATGTGGTTTTGGGGCCCCTGAAAGACTGGACCCTTACTATGTATGGCAATAGATACTGAACATTTCATCACAAAAGGCTGGATTTTGGCTTTTATGCTACTTTCATGAGTAGGAGTCATTGCAAAGCTGCATCAATCCCAAAGCAGCACTGGAGAGCCTGCTCTTTAGAGAGATACTACCTCTGCAGGAGCTGTCATCAGATCCATGATGCACCAACCCTGCACTGTTGGCCATTCTGGGCTTGGGAGAATGACCCTGTCCCTACCCCCTTTTTGTCGTCATCTTGTTCTTCATGGGGGAGTTGAAGCAAGCTGTCCCCCACACAAGCGGCATGGGTAGTGGACAATTGTCTCCGAGAACTCCCTGCCAGGAGACGTAACGGAGTATCAAGTCCGTCAAAAATATCACCCCCAAAGGTAAAGACAGAGTTAGACTATGGTGGCATTTCAGAGATTGAGATGGTTGGTACATGTAGTCCACTCTATGGCGCTTTTTCACTCCTATAGTCCTTCCCATCAGAACTATCCTCCCAATCCCTGCATATCACTGTTTAGAGCACTCCGGAAACCAAAAGCACTACCAACATCAACTGCTAACAACCACACCCAGAAATGACACTAGAAGAATGGGGACAGGAACCCAGATGCCGCTGGGAAGTTTCCTCACTATCTTCACATTTATGCTTAAAGGGACCTTCCAGGAAACCATCTGTGAACATAAGAGTGTTATGTTTCTAGTGACGCTTTGCCTCTTCAAGAAGTCTTCGAATTATCTCTGGTGTAGCCTGAAATTTATGTTTAGTCCCTCATAACAGGCCAAGTTAGCTATTTATCTACCCTCTAATAACAGCAATGTAGTGCCAGGCACAGAAGAGAAAGAAACCCTTGTGAATACATAAGCAAGCAATTCCACCTAATGATCTGACAGGTGATGGGACAACTTCAGTTTCAAGTCTTGCCTATTAATGAACTGCACCCAGGAGCAGGAGAGCGCACAAAGAACAAAATGATGCTATCGCTGATTCACTGTCAGCGGAAACCTCCCTAGCTTGACTAAAATTTGCACATAGCTAATAACCATCAGCAGCATGGCATCTCCTATTTGGGCTCCTACCCAGCTCTTGCGACTGTTGCCTTGTTCACAGGGGAGGATGTGACAGAAATAAATGGCCAACGCCTCTGCTGTGGCACACCTCTGAACTGCTCGCTGCTTCAGCTTGCAAAAATGCCAGGCTTTGTGGAGAACAAACCCCAGGAATAGGATCTACCTGCTCTATGAAAGAAAGAACGAACCCCATCGGATAATATTTTATTCATTGAGACTTAAATTGTAGTGTTTTATTAAAAGCTCTGGGATGTGTTTTACAGCACGTAATGGTAAAAATATCATTGTGCAAATCTCAGTCTTACCGTTGTAGCCTCTCGAAATACTTCATAAGCCTCCAGGCATAGCACTCATCTCACTCACTTACACCTTCATTATCATATGACTCATTAATCTTCCCCTCTTCCTTGTTAAGACAGTGCTTGGCTAGCAGCAATATTTAGTAATATCAGAACGTTGGCAATCTCTTGCATGCTCTGTTTAAGAATTCGTATAATAATGTTCCACCAAAATTATCTAGAAATCAAAATAGAATTTTAACATTTTTTAAAACCATTGATACAGGATGGTAATTTTATGTGTTTCATTAAAATATAATTCCTGTGTACTCTGAGCATTATAAATTGGAGTCATTAGTAAATCATTCAAAGACAAGAAGCAGGTTATTATACAAAAATGATACATTCTGAATTCATAATAAATGTTAAGAAGAATCTACAATAATATCACTCACCTGAGAACTTGCACTTGACAGATTTGCATTTAGGCAGACTCAAAATAATGGTAATTGTCAGACAATCCGAATATGTATTTTGGAATCTAGGCAAACAGTTATTTGGCATTTGGCATCCCACACCTTATTCGTATTCACTGAGTGGAATGACCTAAAGCTTGATTAGATGATGGATACAAATCATTGTACAGGTACAGTCTTTGCTTCAAGATGAAGGGAACGCCAACAAAGTCATAAAATTCATGTTACCTTAGCTGCTGATCCTGCAGCAACACTAGGCTCATTCCAAGGACCCTGGAACCCTCTTATACAAAAATCATTTCTTCCACATTGCATTCTGAACCTAACTGGAACTGCAAGTTACACATTGCAGTACCCTGATGCCACCTTTCTGCTCCCCCATCCTGGAGCCACTGAGAAACAAAACAGCTCCCAGCCTAACTTCGAGCAGCCTAACAACTGCTCTAAATTACACTGGCTACAGTGATTTTGTAAGGAACTGCTCAGTTGGCCGCGCTTTCAAGCCACCTTGTAAATTCCTCAACTAAGCTGTGCTGTGAACTCCTTGGCTGCAGTGAAGGGTCTGGGCCAATATATTTATTAGTGTCTTGAAGAGGTACAGGCCCTCTGTTGGTGCTTAGCAAAAAAAATGGTTACCTACCTTTCGTAATTGTTCTTCAAGATGTGTTGCTCATATCCATTCCATTGTAGGTGTGTGTGCACCCACGTGGGAGGTCATCGGAGACTTTTGCCTTAGCGGTATCCGGAGGGACGGCCATGGCGCCCTCTGGAGTGCCGTGCTTATGGTGTGGTATATCAGGCACCACCGTCCCTATGCCCTCTCACTTCCTCCTTGCTGACAACTCCAACAGAGGGGCAGGATGGCAGGTAATGGAATAGACAGGAGCAACACATCTCGAAGAGCAACAGTTACGAATGGTAGGTAACCGTTTTTTCTTCTTCAAGTGCTTGCTCACGTCGATTCCATAGTAGGTGACTCGCAAGCAGAATTCCAGGAGGTGCGCTCGCAATTCACAGCTTTGCAGATTGGAGCACTGCTCTGCTGAAGCCAGTGTCATCTTGAGCTTTCTGGGTCAGTGCATAGTGTGCAGTGAACGTGTGGCCAGACAACCAGGCCGCAACCCGACAAATTTCTTGGATCGGCACCTGAGCGCAGAAGGCTGCCAAGGAAGCCTGCGCCCTAGTTGAGTGAGCCATCACGACAGCTGGCGGGGGCATCTTTGCCGGCTCGTAATAGTAGCAGATGCAGGCCGTGATCCAGGACAAGGGTGTCTGGGTGGACACCGCGCAACCTTTCATCCTGTCAGCAACAGCCACGAACAACTGCGTTGACTTACGGAACGGCTTTGTTCTATCAACGTAGAAGGCCTGCGCACCTCATCCATTGCGTGAGGTTTTGGACAGAGGACTGGTAAGTAAATGTCCTGGCCCGTGTGTCACTGGGAAATGACCTTGGGCAGACAGGCCGGGTGCGGCCGCAGTTGGACCTTGTCCTTATAGAATACTGTACAAGGCAGCTCCGATGTGAGCACCCTGATCTCAGACACCCGACGGGCCGAAGGTATAGCGACCAAGAAGGAGACCTTCCAGAAGAGAAGCAGAAGGGAGCAGGACACCAAGGGCTCGAAGGGGGTACCCATGAGCTGTGACAGCACAAGATTCAGGTCCCAACAGGGGGACCGGGCCCCTGACATGTGGGTAAAGGCGCTCCAGACCTTTCAGGAAACATGCTGTCATGGGGTGGGTGAAAACCAACCTGCCTTGAAATGGAGGGTGGAATGCGGAAATGGCCAACAGGTGTACCTTGACAGAGGACAACAAGCCCTGGAGCTTGAAGTGCAGCAGATAGTCCAGGATGTCCTCCAGTGAGGCCACCTCTGCATAAATGAGCCGATCCTTCGGGATTAGGAAATAATGGGAGTAGAATCCTCTTCCGTGCATGCCCCAAGGAACCTCCTCCACCGCCCCCCAAACACAGGAGTTTTTCAACCTCCTGAACGAGAAGTCGCTTGTAAGAGGGGTCCCTGAAGGAGGATGGGGAAGAGAGGGAGTGGCAGCTGCGAACTGTAAGATACTATATCCGGGACCCAGCAGTCTGAGGTTACCCTTGACTAGGCTGATCGGAAAGATCGAAGACGATCCAGGAAGGGGTGGGAGGGATTGGGAGAACTGACTGGGGTGTCGCTCCCGGGTGCATCCTCAAAATTCACGCTTCTGGCCCCCGGGGTGTTTAAAGGGCCCAGGCTGTGCAGGTGAGTGGGAATAAGAGGGGCAACACCGGCTATTGTCGCTTCTTCGTGGCAGCCCCCTCAAGGTTCTGTAAGGTCTTGGAGGCAGGGATGGCCAAAAGGGCTTCCGAGCAGGTTGCAGCATATGTACGCCCAACAAACGAAGAGTGGCCTCTGTATCCTACACCCCATGCAGCCTGGCGCCCGTCTGCTCAGAGAAGAGACCAACCCCCTCGAATGGGAGGTCTTGGATTGAAGTCTGCATCTCTTGCGAGAGGCCCACCGTTCGTAGCCATGAGCTACGCCTCATGACCATGACGCAGACATGACTACCCAAGCCGCAGAGTCCACCGCATCCCAGGCCATTTGTAGGGAGCACCTGGCCCACCGCACTCAACCAGAGTGCCGAACTCCTAGGCTAACCCCGTGGGAGGGACTCCTGGAACTTGCGGAAGGTATCCCACAAATTATAGTTGTACCTGCTTAGGAGGCCCGGGTGGTTTGCCACCCGGAATTGTAGGCTGGGGATCAAATACATTTTTCTCTCAAAGAGATCCAGCCTTTTGGCCTCTTCATTCTTGGGAGTAGAGGAGGAATGGAGTTGTCGGTCCTTTTCGTTGGCCCCAGAGATGACCAACAAGCCCGCAAGTGGGTGGGTGTATAAATACTCAAACCCTTTAGCCAGCACAAAGTATTTTTTTCTCTGTCCTCTTGGAAGTGGGAGGAATAGACCAGGGAGTTTGCCACAGGGCCTTGGAAATCTTTAAGACCCCTTTGTGGACTGGCAAACCAAGGCAAGCCGGGGTGGAAGCGGAGAGGACATTGAACAAAGTCAGTCTGTTCAGCCAGAGCAGAGCCTGATGCTCCTTGAAGTCATCGGGTGGGCTAGCTCTCGAAGGGCCCGCCACTGCCTTGTCTGGGGACGACGAGGACGACTGGGTTACTGGAGGAGGAGGTGTGGCTTCTTCCTCTCCGGGGAGGGAGGTTTAGGGGTGGGTATCACCGGTGCCACTGGTATCACTGGTGCGGCTGGTGCCACTGGCGCATCCAGTGCCATATGGGTTGCTGGTGCTGTCTGCTGTTCCTCCGAGGTGGCAGCCAAAGATCGCTGGGAAGGGGACATAACCATGACTGGCACTCCCCACGAGCCCCGGTAAGGCCACTGTCCTTGGTGCCACTGCTGCGATGTCACAGCCGATGCGGTGTTGGGACCCCAATAATGTCAGTGAGATGTGGGCAAGAGGCTAAACCAAGCCTCCGGGGATTTGTGATGCAGGGGTGGGGAGCGTTGTTTTGTCTCATAGGATTGACAGTGCTCTGCTACCTCCCCCTCTCCCCCCACCTCGAGGCCACAGCAGCTGGCTTGCCCTCCTGGGGAGTCTTTACTGCTTCCTCTTGCCTCTGCTGCGCCAGCGGAGGTCTCTGCTCCCTTCGCGCCGGGGAGGCCTGGGCATGTGCCGGTGGGGGCTTTGGTCCCAAACTGCTCCCTTGACTCGGTGACTGATCTTTTGAGGGGCTCAGAGTTTCAGCTGGAGAGGTGCTCCCTCATGGCTTGGGGTGGCCGGGCAGGCCGAACTAGGTCCCTTGCCCAAAGGCCCTTGTTTTGTCTGGTGTTGGTGAGCCGTGCTTCTAGGCCTCCTTCTTAGGCACCGGGGAAATCGATCAGTGCCAGGTGGAGCCCAGTGCCAGGGGTGCACTACGCACCACTGCCAAGGTACTCACTGATTCCTGGCAGGAGGGCTTAGATGCTGGGTGAAGGGCTGACTCCATGAGAAGGGATCAGAGTCTGATATCCCGCTTCTTTCTGCGTTCGTGGCCCAAAGTTCTTATAGATACAGCACTTCTCCTTGACGTGCGACTCGCCCAAGCACTTGAGACAGCTGCCGTGGGGATCATTAACAGGCATTGCCCTGTTACAGTCCGTTCAAGGTTTGAACCCGGGGGACCTGGGCATGGCCTGCCTGGCACAAAGTCCCACTGGGGACTCTATTAACTACAACTACCTACCTAGAAAAAAACAATTAAAACTATTTACGAAGCCTTAAGGCTGAAGAGCTCTTAACGAGGCAGGAACAACCGCTAACCTCTTGCGAAGCAAGGGAGAGAGGCACTCCGACTAACCACCACAGGTGGTAAGAAGGAACTGAGAGAGCGTAGGTACGGCGGCGCCTGATATACCGCACCATGAGCGCGGCACTCCAGAGGGCGCCACAGCCGTTCCTACAGATACCGCTAAGGCAAAAGTCTCTGACAACCACACACGTGGGCGCTCATGCACCTACAATGGAATCAACATGAGCAAGCACTCGAAGAAGAAGAATACTTAATAACAAAAATTAGTTAATTATGATTAGCAACAAGCCTAGCGGGACGTGATCTACAGACTTCTTCTGTATAGTTGCTTTTACAATTTTTTCTCTTATTGGGCCAGATTCTGATACGAGGGGTAGTACTTTACTCCTCCAGGAGTCCCACTGCTGTTCAACATGAACAAGGTGGGCAGAATCCAGCCATAAGGCCTCACAGCTGGGTCACTTTCTCAGAAAGCTGGAACTTGGTGGGGTTTTTTTCCTCATCACAGATGCTTTAACTGAATTCCTGCATGGCAAATCATGCACAGCTGACACCGACATTCAAAAATAATGAAAGCGGGGGAGGGAGCTAGTTTCTATATATTTTTTAAGTTATCGAAAAATCTACAGAGTTTTAACCTTGGTCTGTGTATACTGTAAGGATTTGTAAAAGTGCCCAAAGACGCAGGTGATAGGCAGGCCTACTCAATGCAATAATTCAATCAGTGGTTCTCAGCCTTTTCCATAGCACCACCTCCTTTTCCATGCTTTGAGGGACCACACTCCCATTTAGCAATATAGGAATATCAAGGTGGAAGTGACACCTGTTTGAAAACCCACTGGGGTTCTGACTGTCAGGCTCCGAATCCCAGAATTAAACTAACTAATGGTGGTCACATCACACTACGTATCAGTCCCCAGCCCAAGCTGGGGCAGAGAATGATCAACCAGCAGACCGAATTGGGTGATGAATCCTGCTTATGCAATGTGCCTGAGGTGGCACATTGCATATATGCTAAGATTACATTGTGCCAATGTAGATAAGATAGTAGGGCTAGATGGACCATCGGTCTGATCTGGTTTTGCGATTCCTAAGGTATAGGACACCTGAAGTTTAAATTCGAGACAGTATTCTCCTCAGTTCCTTCCCTGTACTATTATTTATGTGCATATACTGTTCCTGCCCTTTGTTCTCTGCTGTTGGAACCCAATCCAAATCCCCACTAAAGTTAATAGCAAGACTCCAGGAAATGTTAATGGCAGCTGAACTGTGGGGCCCCTAAATAGCTGCAATGTTCCATAGAAGATTGCATTTTGGTGGTGGTTGAAATGTTCCCTGTATAGGAGAATTTGTATATAGGGGTAGCAACCATTATACTAAGGTTGCTTAATGGTTTCCATTTTAAGCCCCCTGCTTTCAGTCATGCAGAACTTTCTGCCACTTGCACATTTTGGCTGATATTTTTAGGCCTGTTCTCTGCCTGAAGGTGGATTTTGAGTGAAAAGAGTTCAGCTATTATGAATACAAAAAGAGTGATGGGGGGAGGGGAATTTTCTTACTACAACAAAAAATCCTTAAGGCCTAGCCAGCTGAGAGCAGAAAGTAGACATCTGGCATAGAAACAGCACTCAAAGCATCTTTGAGTTTTCCTATGAAGTCGGATTTAGACTTGACTGACTTAGTGACCCTTTAAAAATAGCATGTTGTTCATGTCCTGTCTTTTTTGTTAAGTCCATCAAGTGCACATCTAAGGACGGTTGCACCACTCATACAGCAATGACCACTAATCTGTATAGCAAAACCGTACTGAAGAGTCTCACGGACTGGGGCAAGGGGTCTGTTAGTACCCGGGGCTCAATCCCTGCTGGTCTTTTAAAGCGTGAAAGGCAGCAGCTGGTGATACAACTGGGTTCCACTTTAAAGGAGGATTTTGTAAGACCCAATTAGTAAGAATGTTACTGAATTGGTTACATAAAACAGGTGGGGGTGAGGGGGCTAAGCAGTGAATAGCAAAAATTAATATTTGTTTTACATCACCAAGTTATTTTTAGGTAACAGATGCTACATTTAAGCTTGCTGATGAAGCAAATTTTAGTCAAGATGCGGAGACTGGTGTCACTTCACCTTGAGGTGAGATACTGCACTACAGGCTTGGCGTGAAAAAGCTGAAATATTCCCCCTGCCACACTATGGATACGACAAGCAAAGGAGAGGAATTAAATAAAGACATGCAGATACCACTTGGCCTATTTAATGGGGGCCCTGGAGCTCTGGGTTGCTAATGCCTGTATGGCTTATGCTCTGCACATCTTTTATGTACTTTCAAGCCCCAGACAGCTTCTTGCAACAGGATAAATTTCTCTTAAATTAGACTGGCAGACAGGATTATTTTTAAAGGTCATATGCTACTATTTCTGCCTGAGCGTTCTGGACATGACTGACAATTGCTTTTAAGTGGCAGCTAACAGACATTGAACTGAAGAGGAGCATGATATTAGTGATGAGTGAACTGCCCCTATGGTTGCGGAAGAAACTGCTGAGTAAGTCTGTCCATGAAATGATACCTCCATATGCAGCGACAACTTCCTGCTCCCGTCTTTAAGAATGCCATAGGTGCATGCAACGCTCATATAGACAGACAAGGTCCTTGACCCAAAGAGTTTACAGTCTAAAGACCTGATCCAAAACCCATTGAACTCAATTGGAGTCTCTCCATTGATTTTAATGAGCTTTGGATCAAGCTCTAAACCTGACCTCAGACATAATTATTATTCTCATTGACTTTAATGGGAGTATCTGAGGTCAGAATTTGTCCCAACATGGGGCATTGAAGTCAGTGGGAGTTTTGCCATTGATTTCAGTGGGTGTAAGATCAGGCTCAAAGGGAACAATAGAGTGAAATTAAATATATTGAACTCTTTCTTTAGTGACCACTTGGGGGCCAGCAAGAACACGTCAGCTAATTAGAGACGGCCTCACTAACGGCTAAGGGGCTGATCCTCAGCTGTTCATGTCATAATGCCATTGAAATCATAATTGGACTGGAAACTTCGGAAATTCTTTGAAGAGGTCACATAATACAAGGCATTACTTAGCAGGAGTGGTCATTAGTGCAGACTTGATTGTATTCTACATTGGCCTGTGCTTTATAAAAGAAGGTAGAAAGTTTAACGGTAATGAGATCACTAAAGAGTCCAACACAAGGTAGGATTTTACCCAGATAGGTTTCCTCATCCATGGATGGGCAGGCTATGGTATCATGAAAAATTATGACTCATGTTCACAACAATAAAATTGAGATTTACCAGGAAGTCGCATAGATCGAGAGTATTTTTTGTCAAAATAGCCAAGCAGATCTTAAATGTGTACAACAAGCATGTTTCTGAACATAAAATGCATCCATTAAGGGTACTGACAAAATAGGCAAAAATGAAGGCTGTCTAAAGTGGTAATGAAATACCGTTATGAATCTAAATAACCAGTCAGACAAGAATCATATTGAGGATTAGCTCCAAACATCTGGAAACACAATAAACCGGTTACTTTATTTTTGGACTTCGATTGAAATGAAAGGAAATTTTTTTAGTCTCTTTCTTTTAGATTCTGCCTTAATTTTTAATTTTGAAAATGCAGAAATTGATCAGTTATGAAAATAAAGAATATATTGAATATATTAAAGTAAAATATTTGAATTATCAGACCCCAAAGAGTACCAAAAATACACAACATTTAAAGGGCCAGTGCCAAAAAGCTTAAGGTACTGCTTTTTTTCTGTTATTTATATATTTAGTTTCTGCTGGTCTTCCCCATGTTGGAATGAATCAGTCAACTCAAAGAGAAAGGTATTACACAACCAAGGAAAGAGTGGCAGAATCTGGTCCTGATTTGTTTATGTGACAGAGTTAAATGTTAACTGTAAAATAGGTAGACTGCCAAAAGACACGAAGTCCAGAACCAAAGGTTTCAAAATCTAAGAATGATCTGCTCCCTAAAAGCTACATTAAGATGTGATGCATGTGTCTCATCTTATACATCTTCTGAAAAGCTGTTTAAAAAACATGAGATGTGGTGTCAAGCTTTTGTGTAAGTCTGAATCTCATCTCCATAAGCTAACAGTAGCGTTTCTATTTCTTCTAAAGATCAAAAAGATTGGGACTGTTCGGCTTGGGAAAGAGGCAACTGAGGGGAGACACGATAGAGGTCTATAAAATCATGAATGGTGTGAGAACATGAATAAGGTAGTGTTACTTACCCCTTCACAACACATGAACATGGGGTCATCCAATGAAATTAATAGGCAGCAGGTTTAAAACAAACACAAGGACATTCCGCATTGTGTGAAGAAGTGTCAACCTGTGGAATTCGTTGCCAGGGTATGTTGTGAAGACCAAAAGTATAAACTGGGGTCAAAAAATTAGATATATTCATGGATAGGTCCACCAATGGCTATTAGCCAAGATGAATACAACCCCATGCTCTGGGTGTCCCTAAAGCTCTGACTGCTAGAAGCTGGAACTAGACAACAGTTGATCACTTGTTAAAGTGCCCTGTTCTGTTCACTCCCTCTGAAGCACCTGGCACCAGCTACTGTCAGAAGACAGGATACTGGGCTAGACTGACCACTGCTCTGACCCAGTATGACCATTCTTATGTTCATAGGCAATCACCCCCTTCCTGGGATATGCCTGTTTCTATATTACATGGGTAGAATATCTGGATACTAACAACATTCTGAGCCTTCTTTCAGTACAGTATGTGTATTTCCAAAAGATCAAGCAAGGCTGGAGGTAGAATGAGGCAAATAAATAGCTTAGCATGAGCTCCATCTGTGTTTATTTCTCTTTGATGAAACTAGAAATTAATTGGCACAGGACCACAGTATAAAACCACCACATCCATTGTCCTTCCGCATTTCTAATGGTTAACTACATCGAATCACAGATGTAGTTAACCATTTATATATACAGTATAAAACCACCACATCCATTGTCCTTCCGCATTTCTAATGGTTAACTACATCGAATCACAGATCTCCCACCATCCGGTAATGCCACAAAGTAATTTTAAAAACTGTTTCTATCAGATTCCAAGCTGCTGAACCATTTTTCCACATTCTAGAATCCAGCCACTTTACCTAATCCGCTTATAACACCATCTCCAAATCATCCTCATTCTCTCTCTCCAAATCAGGCTAAAACAGTGGGTCTCAAACTTTTCTACTGGCGACCTCTTCCAAATCGCAAACCTTTGAGTGCGACCCCCCTAATAAATGAAACACACTGTTGAATATATTTAACACCATTATAAATGCTGGAAGCAAGCAGGGCTTGGGGTAGAGGTTGACAGCTCGCGACCCCCCCATGTAATGACCTCGTGACCCCCTGAGGGGCCCCAACCCCCAATTTGAGAACCCGTGCTAAAGCCTCCGTTTCTTCCAGTTTCTTGTAAAATCAACATTTCTAAAGCAGTGTGTGTATTACCAGCAATATGCAGCTTAACCAATGCCAATGGGCAAACGTGAATTTTTATTATAATAAAGGGAAACCTTAAGAGAGTATTGTAGCAGGAGACCAGTCAAAACCTCAAACTCAGATAACGCAGGGCACAATGAATGAACAAAAGCAGAATCATTGGACTCAGTGGGATAGGCAATTATTTTTTTAAAAAAATAAGACCTCCCCGCACCTGTGGTCTACAAGGTTATCATTATCACTCTAGTACAAGTCTGAGTTCCACCAATTACTTTATACCAGGCTCCCCCTCTCCACTATTTTTTTTGTTTGTTTGTTTCACACAAAGAAAAATTCCGTCTAGAAGACATCATGGCTTTATAAGTGAGGAGTATATTAAATTCATCTGTTGCTCATCACAAATTCATTCATGGTTGTTGACTGTATAATTTTTGTGCTAGCACACCAGGTCAATTACATGTTGTGTTTAACGGATTATGTTAATTTCCCTATAGTGGTAATAGGATGGCGCAGAGCTGCATGCTTCCAAGGAAGCCCCAGGTTTCAGAGTGAGTGCTCTATTCAAGGTTCTTCCAGTCCCTTGTTCTGCCTACATCAGACACCCCCTGAAGCAATTCTGCCAGTGGGAGGAGGAGGTCAGTTATGCTATATAATGCTCAGTACTTGATGCAGGTCCTCCAGAGGCTTGATCCTGCAAGGGTCAATGGGACCTGTGGGCACTCAGCACCTTGAAGGATTGGGGCCTAATCATTTGTGGACTTCATCTTTTCTTAATTATTGGGGATTTTTTCATATCCAACCATTCAACCTTTAAATATCTATTCAGAAGATCAAAACAATTTTAAAAACAGTGATGAGCTCCTAAGCTACACTATTTGATGTTCATCCTCATTCAAAGTCGGGCAAAGAATATTATGCACTCTAGAGTACTTGAGAAGCTAAATGGCAACACTGAGGCATAATCTTGCTCCCAGCAACAGAGAATGTTTCTAAGAAATAAGGTTTGGAATAAAATGGTATGAAATAATGACTGCATTTTTTCTTATTCAATAGATCCAGGCAGGTTCTCAAGAGATCCAATTTCCAGTATCCTGGGAGAGAACCACCACCAAAACATAGGAAACCCAGATGTAAATGCCTTTAATGCAGAACAAAGAGGAATGGATACTAAAAATCAACTGTTGTCTCTTGCGTAATCATCAGTCTTTTGAGTGCCACCCCCCAGGCACTTCCTGGGTCATGTCATTTATCAAGTCTATCATAATGCATGAACAGTTGGTTTAAAAGCATACAGTGCACCCGGAGGCCACAGGAGTGCTGCCTTCTTGGAGGTACTGGGGCACGGAAGGGGTCATGCAAACATTCAAACTAAAACATTTTGTTACATGTGGCTGAAGACTATTCCAGTATTCAGGGCTGCCTGTAGCTCTGCTGTCAGAGTTTTCAATTCCTCACCATCTGTACCTGAAGAACAATACTCTGGGCAACATTCAGCTCTGTGTGCTGGATGGGATGCAGGAAGCCGTGTTGTGGCTAGAATCCCAAAGACATAAATCAGCCAGAATTCCTCCTGGAGATTCTCTGGGTCTTCAGAGAGCGCGCGCGTGAGCGAGCACACTTTAACCCTCTGGGGTGGCTAAAACCATAGCCTCTCCAATAATTCACCCCACCAACCCTTTTTTGGGACAAAATGGAGCAAAGACCATACTCCCAATGGGATGCTGTCCAACCCCCATTGCAGAGAATATCTTGCACCTTCCCAGCCTCCTTGCATGGTCACACAGGGTATGTCTAAACGCAGGGTTGAATAGAACTCAAGTGAGCAGACCCTGGGTTTGTTAACCTAAGGCTTGAGCATCTACACTCATTCCTAACCCCAGATTAGGATTTTTGAACCCTGGGCCACAACCTGGGGCTCCAGTGTTTACACTGCATTATGCGGGCACAAGTCCAACCACATGTATCCCAGACTACTTAGTGCCCTCCCAAAATGAGGCCACCCTAGCCCTTTATGGTGCAGTGTGGGGAAACTTGACTGTCCACCAAACTTGCCTGTCCAGAGGACAAAAAATTGGCCCATAGGATTGTGGGACACTTTTGGTGGACTCCCAGAGCACAAGTCTAATGGGGCTGTGTCTATGCTACAGAGCAATAGGGCTGGAGTCCTGGATCCCAGCTTGACTCAGCTCAGACCGTCCTCGCCCTCAAGATACTGGGACCGGAGGTCTGAGCCCTGGGTTAGTGCAATTTGACAGTAGACAGAAAGGGGGGCTAGGCATGAGTCTGAGTTCAAACCCTGGGTTTACACTGCAGTGTAGACATATCCCCAGAAACCAACCACAAGCTGACATCTTGTATTTAGGTCACTGAGCCCCTCAATCTATTTCTCATTAGAATCATAGAATATCAGGGTTGGAAGGGACCTCAGGAGGTCATCTAGTCCAACTCCCTGCTCAAAGCAGGACCAATCCCCAACTAAATCATCCCAACCAGGGCTTTGTCAAGCCTGACCTTAAAAACCTCTAAGGATGGCGATTCCACCATCTCCCTAGGTAACCCATTCCAGTGCTTCACCACCCTCCTAGTGAAAGTTTTTCCTAATATCCAACCTAAACCTCCCCCACTGCAACTTGAGACCAATTACTCCTTGTTCTGTCATCAGGTATCACTGAGAACAGTCTAGATCCATCCTCTTTAGAACCCCCTTTCAAGTAGTTGAAAGCAGCTATCAAATCCCCCCTCATTCTTCTCTTCTGCAGACTAAACAATCCCAGTTCCCTCAGCCTCTCCTCATAAGTCATGTGCTCCATCCCCCTAAGCATTTTTGTTGTCCTCCGCTGGACTCTTTCCAATTTTTCCACATCCTTCTTGTAGTGTGGGGCCCAAAATCGGACACACTACTCCAGATGAGGCCTCACCAATGTCGAATAGAGGGGAATGATCACGTCCCTCGATCTGCTGGCAATGCCCCTACTTATACAGCCCAAAATGCTGTTAGCCTTCTTGGCAACAAGGGCACACTGTTGACTCATATCCAGCTTCTCATCCACTGTAACCCCTAGATCCTTTTCTGCAGAACTGCTTCCTAGCCATTCGGTCCCTAGTCTGTAACAGTGAATGGGATTCTTCCGTCCTAAGTGCAGGACTCTGCTTTATATGCAAAAGATAGTGCTAATGCACACATTTATTATTTCCCTTTGCCACAAAGAGAAAAGCCAAGTCACAAGTCATATGTTTTCAAAGACTAGAGTAATATTTTGATGCTGACACATATTGCGGATGAATTTCACCAACCAGCTTTCATTTACTTGCCTGTGCTGACCTCCAGAGTCAGGCATTCTGCATGGCACATCCATCATCTTCGTCCCAAACTTTCGACCCACTGCTACTCATTCAAGCGAGATTTTCATTGGAGTGGTTGCTAAAGAGGTGTTGGAGTGACTGCTTTCGGACTTAGCGACATGGAGCACACGTTTATCCATTGTTGACTCAAACTGCTACATACACAAGCAACTGCAGAATTAATTAGATAAGAAAAAAAACTACCTGGGCGTTGCAAAGAAAAGCATGTGTGGCAACACATGGGAAATCAGATTATAAAACCTAATCATATGCCCAACTGAGAATGTCATGTGAATTAATACACACAACAAAAACTGTAGAGCCAAAGTTATCAGTCCCCCACATGGAGATGGAACGTGTGAAAACTGCGTTCCCAAGTCTAAAAGAATCATAGCTAGTCATGCGAACTGTGTTGGAGTGACAACCTTACCCACCTGTCTATGCAGCAGGAAGGGAGTCACTACTATTGTTTTTCCTCTTAGATTTGCACACACAAAGGGTTTTCTATTCTCATGTTTCTGGATTGAGGTGTAGTTCGGCATAATACTGAGTGCATTATAAAAGATGCACCATAAAATATACAGATGTGCAATGCTGCTAAGTTAATATTACTTTGGCGGGCAGGGTGTACACATCCACACACACCCTTCAGTGGGGTTAGAAAATGCATAGAGCTGGACTTTGACATTAGGCACAACTATGAGCAAGGGGTGGTGTGTAGGCCTGGATTAACCCACGTGCACTTGCACAGGGCGTCCATCTCAGAGCGGTCCTGCTCACCAGCATTGCAATGGGACAAACGTGGGTGGAGCTGTGCCCCCCACATGCTAGGTTACATCACTCGCTCACTCGGCCCTCGCTACGTGAGTGCAAGGCAGGCGAAGAGAGAGCACAGCCATTGGGTGGCTGGGATTGGGAGGAGTCACCCAAGCCTGGGACAGGAGCGCAGCGCTGACCGGGGGGTTGCCCGCGAGGGATGGTGAGTGAGGGAAGGGGGGGGCAAGTTATTGGTGGGCTCGGGGGTGAGGAGTGTTGGAGGCTGCGGGGTGAGGGGTTGGGGTGAGTGGGCAATGTTGGGGGTGGAGTGAGTTGTGGAGGGCTGTTGGGGGTAAGTTGGAGTCAGTGACCAACAGGGCTGCAGCATGAGGGAAGGGTGGAACAGGATGGACATCAAGGCTGCTGGGATGTAGGGAAGGCTGTCAGGATAGGTGGAGAGGAGTTGGGGTTCTGTGGGGGGTGGGAGAGCTTTGTTGAGCAGCCCCTGTTCGTGTCATGTAGGGCTGGCAGCAGCTGGGACAGAGGCAGAGAACGGGCGCAGTGCTGCTCACGTTTGGCCTGGACACCCCTCGGTCATGACAGAGAGGGCAGCAGGACCAAATTTGAGTGAAAGAAGCATGGGCAATTCCCATAGTGTACCAGGCCCCCAAATTATTTAATCCGGTTGTCATGGTACATAAACAGCACCAACCCAGGAAGCACTGTGGTTCAGAGACACATTCCCTTCCCTCCTTAATCTGGGGATGGCACTAAACTGCTGACCTCTATCAAAAACAAATTACAGACAAATTGTACCGGCTGACAATTGGGGAGGGAGGTGGAGCCAGTTCTTTGCCCTTTCATTCTCTCTCCCATTCACTCCCTACTTGCCTGCTCCTGGGAGGCGAGGGGATAGATAAACAGCCCTGCTTATTCCTACATGCTCGGTTACAAGGTCCACGTGGCAGAGAGGTGTAGGGGGCTGCTGGAGAGTGATTCCCCCCATCATCCCCTTGGGTTTGTCACTCCCACATGAAATGATACTAATTCATCACTTCAGTATTGCTAATTTCTGGGGACTGAAAACCTGTGTTATTTTCTCCACAACATTCACTCTTCTTCAATAGTCAAAATCAAATCCGATTGCCCAGGCGTCCTGTCACTTTTTATCTCATCAGGATATTCTAGCGCATTTCAACTGTTTTCACTTTTTAATCTCTCTCTCCACTCGGCTAAACGCAGTACAAATCAGTGGGGGCGCGTTTATTATTTACTTACTTCCCCCTACGCCATTTTAAGCAAACTTAGGAAAAATCTAATTCTGAGTCTTTGTTCCAGGAGGACAATTTAAATATGGATCCCGAGCACAATAGATCATAAAAATAGCAATATCCAGACTTTCCTACCCACACGCCCTGTAATGTTAGTTCATATTTAAGGGTTTTTACTTTTTGTAAAACTAAAACAACAACTGAAAATGCCCATTAGCGTTGTACACACACGTGCATAGATACACTCAATAGCTCTGGGGAAACACGATGGCACAGAGGATTGCCGCTGGGATATCCACTTTCATATCCAGGTGCCCTGTTGGGATCCTCTCTCCTCTTTCAGGCCCTGCTTTCACACCCCGATCTCTTTCCTCCACACCTCCCTTACCTTGTGCCATGCCACGTTGCCTCTTCCCCTTGCTTCCAATTCTTCTGTGGCGTTGTCCTCTCCCCAGTCTCCTCTCTCTGCCACATCTCTACTCTCCTGCTTCTCTTGTAGGCTCTCCCCTCCTCTCACGGAGGGCGCCTTTGCCTCCCTTGATGTCTCTCTCATTCCCCCATCTCGTGTGCGCGCTCACCCCTGGGGGGCATCCCCACCTTTCACTGTTCTCTCAGTCCTCCATTCCATCCCCTGGAGGCTTCATAATCTGATGGGCGGATGTAGTAGCTGCCATTGCCAGCTAAGGGAACATGTGCCCACGCTGATCCTACCCCTCCCTGCTTGGCGGCACTGTTATGACTCAGGCCTGTGGTGTTTCTGTCCATCACCCCTGCAGCTGGCCCTGGATATTCTGACCTCTAAAAAGCATCAGCCAGGAAATTCCCTAAAGATAGCGCCGATAGGCTCAGCTTATATGCATAGCCTCTCTCATAACAGGTGAGAGACCTACTCAAGACAGGAGCAGCAGATGCCTGTTGGGTGTTCTGACACCTGCCGCTATTCATCTTCTTATTGAACTCTTCGCATGACAGATGAGAACATGCTGTAACAGCTGTGTAGCAGGTAGTGCAGTAACATGGACCACTCCCTCTTGAACACACTCCATGCTATACCTAAGGTGTCACCCGTTAGCCTTGGCCTACCAAGTGGTTTTCCTCCAACAGTCGGTATGATCAGAGCGAAGCACACTGGGCCACTTTCATCCCGGGGGTCAGCCCACTCTAGCATGGAACATGTTCCCGATAGGTTTTTCGCATGGCTGCATCATCCAGTGCAGAACGATTGCCAGGGTGATGTTCTAATTTCTAAGGTCTATTTGTCATGCTAGGAATCTGATACTAATGAGATAGATGAAGTCCGGTGGCAGTCACCTTCCTCAGAACACCAAGCAGGGGTCAACTTCTTTTCACTTCCTTCTGGCAGCATTCATATGTGAATGGTTTATGAATCACAGCCACCACAGATGTGAAGCATTAAATAAGCTTCCTGTATTATTCTCAATCATTATTATTCTTACAGCACCTTAATCAACTATTAGATGCGAGTTAACGAAGGGGTTCCCAGACAGCGGGAGGAAGGAGGAGAGTTATAGCCATAGAATCACACGCTCACTTGGTTTAGGTAATTAGATGGTTAGACACACAAATACCCAGAGATCACAACTCAACAGTGCGTGAAAAATACATACACAGTTGTTGCAGGTTCCAATTATGACCACAAAAGGGAAGCTGCCTTCTTGAAAACTTATCCCCAAAAATGTCTCTAGGCTTCCAGAATATGGATCTTTTCTGATTTTTCTTATTTGACTGCAGTTTAAACATGGCCTGTGTTAAATATATTTTCCAAAAAGTAATTCATAACGCGTTAATGGGAGATTCCAAGATGAGTTATTAAAGCTGTGACAGACCGTGCATTTCTAGGCAATTAGAGAGTCTCTCCCAGCAGGTATATTGAAACGAAGAGTTGCACAATAGTCACAGACTGCATGACTTAGAACAGCCAGTGCTCCAGCACGTGAAACATTTAGTCACAGGAAAAGGCAGGTGTTCTCAGAGCCCAGAACACAGGAAGGGGGGCTCCACATTTGTCACTGTGAAAGGGAAGGTGTTTTATGTGTTGCTTAGGGAGAAAGGGCTGGAGAGGTGACAACTGGGGGGAAGTGACAAGCAGGTTCACCTAAAATTCGTTTCCTGCTGCCAAACATTGCCTTGCATCCCTTCCAAAGCCCCCAGATACTAATCGCTTCACCCCACTGCCTCACCTCAGGACCCTCCACCACCCTCCCCTTCAGGACCCTCCACTCCACCCCTCAGCCTCACCTGCAGGACCCTCCACTCCACCTCTCAGCCTCACCTGCGGGACACTCCCAGGTCCTCCAGACAAGTCCCATCTAACCTTCATGGCCTATCACAATTAAAACGTTCCCAGCCACTTCTGTATTTCCCCTATTACACTGTTGAGAAAGGAGTCCTGATTTTTCTGTCCCTACCATCAGGCTAGTACCCTCTACTCCTTCAAAACACCTCTCAAAACCCACTGCTGCTGTGACGCCCTCAGATAACTAGCTATCATTTCAAGAGGTAGGCTGAGGGCAGACAGCTGAGGTACCTTATTACTAACTTACTGAGGTCAGTACAAACGTTTATTTTTATATATTTTAGGGTTATGTGTCTAGCAACATATGAATCACCACACTAGTTCAGGTTCCCTGTCCATCTAGTCCACTAGCCTGTCTCCATCCATGCCCAGCAAGAGGAGATTCAAACAACAGTGCACGAAAGCCCTCAGTGGAAGCCAATGGAATAATCTTCCCTCTGGGAAGGCCTCCTCCTAACAACCATTAATTAGAGCAGGGGTGGGCAAACTACATCCGGCTCCTCAGGGCTTTGGATCCGGCCCGCGGGAATGCCCCCCGTGGCGCTGCGGGCCCCACGCCGCTCTGCAGAAGCGGCCCTCGGGTGGGGGGACAGAGGGCTCTGTGCGTTGCCCTTGCCTCCAGGCACTGCCCCCCACAGCTCCCATTGGCCGGGAACGGGGAACTGCGCCAATGGGCGCTTCGGGGGAGGTACCTGGAGGCGCAGTAAGAGCAGTGCCCGCAGAGCCCTCGCCCCCGCCCCCTGGGGCCGCAGTGCTTCCTGGAGCTGCGCAGAGCTAGGGACAGGGCAGGCGTGCAGGGAGCCTAACCTGGCCCCGGTGCGCATTGCTGCCACCCCAGTGCCGCTTTAGGTAAGTGGTGCAAGGCCAGAGCTCAAACCCCTCCTGCACCCCACCCCCCAAGCCCCTGCCCTGAGCCCCCTCGTACACCCCGCAACCCTCCTGCACACCAACCCCCTGCCATGAGCCCCCTCGTACACCCCGCAACCCTCCTGCACACCAACCCCCTGCCCTGAGCCCCCTCGTACACCCCGCAACCCTCCTGCACACCAACCCCCTGCCATGGGCTCCCTCACACTCCACACCCCTCCTGCACCCCAACCCCCTGCCATGAGCTCCCTCACACTCCACACCCCTCCTGCACACCAACCTCCCTGCCCTGAGCCCCCTCGTACACCCCGCAACCCTCCTGCACACCAACCCCCCTGCCCTGAGCCCCCTCGTACACCCCGCAACCCTCCTGCACACCAACCCCCTGCCATGAGCCCCCTCGTACACCCCGCAACCCTCCTGCACACCAACCCCCTGCCCTGAGCCCCCTCGTACACCCCGCAACCCTCTTGCACACCAACCCCCTGCCATGAGCTCCCTCACACTCCACACCCCTCCTGCACCCCAACCCCCTGCCATGAGCTCCCTCACACTCCACACCCCTCCTGCACACCAACCCCCTGCCCTGAGCCCCCTCGTACACCCCGCAACCCTCCTGCACACCAACCCCCTGCCATGAGCTCCCTCACACTCCACACCCCTCCTGCACCCCAACCCCCTGCCCTGAGCCCCCTCGTACACCCCGCAACCCTCCTGCACACCAACCCCCTGCCATGAGCCCCCTCGTACACCCCGCAACCCTCCTGCACACCAACCCCCTGCCCTGAGCCCCCTCGTACACCCCGCAACCCTCCTGCTCCCCAACCCCCTGCCCTGAGCCCCCTCGTACACCCCGCAACCCTCCTGCTCCCCAACCCCCTGCCATGAGCTCCCTCGTACACCCCGCAACCCTCCTGCACACCAACCCCCTGCCATGAGCCCCCTCGTACACCCCGCAACCCTCCTGCACCCCAACCCCCTGCCATGAGCTCCCTCACACTCCACACCCCTCCTGCACACCAACCCCCTGCCATGAGCCCCCTCGTACACCCCGCAACCCTCCTGCTCCCCAACCCCCTGCCATGAGCTCCCTCACACTCCACACCCCTCCTGCTCCCCAACCCCCTGCCGAGCTCCCTGCTGCACCCTGCACCCCTCCTGTGCCCCAAACCCCTGCCCTGAGCCCCCTCCTGCACTCCACCCCCCCTTCCCTCCCACCGCACTCCCTCCTGCACCCCAACCCCTGCCCTGCATACCATTTCCCCAATCAGATGTGGCCCTCGGCCCAAAGTTTGCCCACCCCTGAGTTAGAGACTGGTGTAAGCCCTGAAGCATCAAGTTTTAAAACCCCTTCAAACTTTTTTTTCCGGCATTTACTGTTATAACTCTGGATAGTCTTGTAATCCATATGCATGTGCACTCTGAATTTTGCAAGGTTTTTCACCTCAACCACATCCTGAGGCAATGAGTTCCACTGTTCAGTTATGCAGTTTCCCTATCTGTGAAAATGGGGATAACGACACTAACCTCCTCTGTAAAGTGCTTTGAGATCTACAGCTAAAATATGCTATGTAAGAAATAGGTATTATTAATTTTTATCATATTGTGTGTGTGGGAATCTATAATTTACTTTATGTATAAGATCATATTATATCTAACTATCTATATAGATATAGCTGATTGTTTCCCACTCCCCTACCTTATAAATTGCTTCTCTTCCTATAGTTTAAGCTCATAGGGGCAAGGACCAGGTCTATCTATAGCTTTGTACAGTGTCTAGCCCAATGGGGCTCTGGTCCTGATTTGGGCCCTCTGGGTGCCAGGACAGTACAAATAGTAGCAACAATGAGAGTGCAGCAGGTTAGTGTGGGATGCAGCTTCATAAAGGGTTTCTCAGTCCCCATGAGATACTGTGAAACTCTGAGGTGTAAAGTTGCCACAGAAAGGTGCTGACGCGACAGGCGTAGGAGGCTGACTCTGGCGCTGGAAATTTTCTTAATGTTCAGAATAAAGGAACTAATTGTAGAGGAAGATAAAGGAACACACATCCCTACCCACTGTGGTTTACTGGGTAATTGCAGGTCTGGTGATTCTATTTGAGTGCTCAGGGCGTAATGCATTGTACAGTTCCATCACGGAATGCACCTGTGTTTGCAGTGCCCAGCGCTTGCGCTGCATGTAAAGGGACAATATATTACCTTGTTGCTGCACATAGGGACATCGCTGCCTAGGAGCGGCCCAAAGAGCCAGGCTAGGCATCGAGAGGAGAAATCCCAGCCCCAATGGCTAAACACAGGTCCTAGAGGTGGGGGAGGGGGAAAGGGAGTGCATTTTGGAGCACTTTCTCCAGTTCTACCCTGTCCACCCATGTTTCACCCTCGCACATCCGCTGGCTGCTATCACCAGAGATCTCTCACACACAGCAGGCTCTGTATAATGCACAACACCTGCACACCCCCTGCCCCCAGTACCTCCATTTTACCAAGCTTCACTGCCAGGGGACCCCCTTAAGTACACAAACATGAGAAGCCACCTGACTAGAACTATACAGCCTGAGATAATCAGCCCCAAGATGATGACAGAACTAATCCACTGAACATCACTAACCCTGATCTCCCACCTTTAACCACCCCCAACACACCAACCCCCCGTCTAAAAGCCCAACACAAAAGATGAGATTTCTCCATCATGGGCAGCCGTGGTAACTTCCACAGTGGTTCTCATGCCAGAAGACTACCCGCCCCCCCTCAAACCACTCCCAGTGATATCAGCCACATCTACTTGGAAACACAAGGCATCGGTCCTGTATCTGGGCCAAAGGGGGTGTACCTTAGATTTAGCTGCAGTGACTTGAAAGAAACACCTTGCATTTCTAGAAAAGGCTTTGTTCCCCCCCTTCGCCCCCACCCCCCGGGCTCTTTTTGGTCTCCGAGCCTGATGGAGACCCTCCTCTCTAATCTCCTCTTGAGCACAAGATCTGTTTGATATTAAAAGCGGTTTTCACCGTCTCGTATGAAAGGTCCATTTTAGGTTTTACATCATTCATTCTTCTGCTTCTTTGCCATGGTAAAATTAGAGCCAGGCTGATTTTTTTGGGAAAGCTTGTAGAAAATGTGGGGGGGTTTTGGCCCAACCTTCCAAACTTAATGAATCCTTATTTTTATGACCATTATTGTGTGTATTCAGTAGCAACTAGGGTTTCCAACCCTGGGTCAGGACCTGACTGTGCTAGGCACAGAACAAAGAAGAGATCACAATCTAAGAAATAGTTAATCAATATTAGATTTATTATTACAGATGTCCCTGCACCTTGCACCCCTCCTGCACCCTGAAGAGATTACAAACTAAATAATCTTTGTCCACCCTTATCATACAATAAAGAGACTTAAAATAATTCTTTGGGATAAACCCAAAACCAAACTGACTTGTTTTACATAAAGACATATGTTCAGGAGGAGCCGTAGGTCCCTCCAGGCCCCCTGCTGCAATGAACTCCAACTGTCCGTTCTCATTAGCTTACAGTTTGCACTCACTTATAAGGCTACCTTCACAACAAAATGGCTAGAAATATTCTTGTAAAAACATAATGAATGCTGAGATTCTCCTTTTCGGTTCTAGTTTCCCAAACCAAGGTGGGAGATGAGTCACACACTTTACCTTTGCAGCCCAAGTATCATACTGAACTGCATTACACAGACAGAGTTACATATGTTGGAATTTTCCAAGACATAAATGAAGCAATCACACCATCAAAGCAGGTGTGGTATCATGCGTTTCTACTGGAACTAAAATGAAGCCAAAATAAAGAGCCCCATATGCCAATGAAAAGTCCTCTTTGAAAGGTTTCCTGTGCATATTTTAAACACATTGGAAATATTTTCAAAAGGAAGTGGCTACCAATTCTCAAACCAAATGTGTGTGCAGGGCACCCAACAAGCAGCAAAATATTTCACGCTACTAAAGCAATTCGCAGGCAGAGCTGGATGATCTGAAGAGCCCCCAGATCCCCAAGTGACTAGCAGGTCTGAGCACCTCCTCCAGCTCAAGTGCAAGGAGCCCAGTTATTCTTTACTCATAATTCATCATTTCTTTGTAAAAAGACGACGTCCAACACAGAGAAGAAGAGGCCAGTGGTTTCTGCAGGTGAGCGTGAGGCGAAGCTCAGCCCCTACTGTTGCTATGGTGCTGACTGGCGCCAACACAGCCTGGAGTGGCAGCTTCTTTCCCTCCTTGGCCCCTTCTCATGGGTCTCCCTACTGTACAGCCTGGGCAGCCTCGTCTACACTAAACTCTCTTGGAACATTTTATAGCAGTGGTAGCAATTGAAAGAGGCCTGGTGTAGAAGCAGCACCAGCGATTTTACCATCAGGTCATCTGAAACGGGTTAGACCAAATGGTGCTAAGAACTCCAGAGTCTTATCTAAGCTAGAACTCCCGTTTTTGCGACTGCCAGTGGAGCTGCACCCGGTGGCAGTGCAACAGTGGGAGACAGTTCACTGTGGCCATGTCCTCATTTGTGTGCTGGGATAAGGAGCGAGCCCTTTTTAAAGCACTTGTGAAATCTCCTGCGAGTCACATTTACCCATAAAGATTTTTGTTCCTGGATTCGGTCTCTACATTGGCTCTTGAAATCACCATTAAAAACAACAGACGGAGAAAACGTAAAAATGGAGCTTGGTGCAAAACATCAGAAAAAGGATAGACTGAGTACTGCAAAAGCGCTGCAGTAGGAGAAAGAACATAGTTACAACTCCCAAACCTCTGAATAGCCGTGACTTGAATAAAGGAATCAATAAGATGCATCCTTTATCCAATAGGGCACAGGGAAATGCAGAATGGACAGGGCATTGCATATGCTAAATACTGAACAATTCTTGTTCACTTACTATAAAAAAAGGTCCAGGGGATGGGAATCAGAACACTAAGGAGGCAAGGAACTCTGACTCAGCTCCGTATTCCCAAGGACCTGGTAGGGTCACAAAGTACAAAGGAAAAACCAAAAATGCCCCCAGCTCAAGCAGGATTCACGCTGGGAGAGGAGCAAAAAAACACGGCAACGCCATAGAGGGATTTCTTCTGATCTCCGCTGAAGGACATCCTCAGAGCAGCCACTCACCTGGGAACCTGAGCATTGCCCGGCTCCCCCAGCTCTGCCTGTAAATGGCTTTCCTGTCTGGAATATTTTGCCCATTGTTTAGGTGTGTGGTGGCCTCTGGTGGTGTAACTATGAATTGAAAACCTCACACAAATCCACCCATGCTGACAATCGGCAGCAGTATCACGCAACAGCCGTTAAATCTCTAACTACTATAAGGCAGCACTACATCGCTCAGAGGTGCTTTGCCTATGGAGAATCACATTTGCTCATCCCTCAGCTGCTGTGAGAGGTTCAATTTACCCTATCGCTGGAACCTCCTATGGGGCGATCTACAAAGTTTACTCCAATTTCAGCTGGGAATGGAATGCTCCCAGCAGGGGTATGTGCCGTAGTCTGTAGTATTACTAGAGAGGACTGGGTACAGGAAACAAGCCCCAGCTGTGTGTCTCTCAGTTCTTCATCACCCCTTGCATCTAGCAACTCCCACTTACCTTGGAACAGGGTCTCCAAAGTTAGGTGCGTCACTAAAGCCAGTGCTTAGATTCCTAGGATCCGTCCCTCGCTATTCAAAGGAAGGAAGGGGTATTAAACACACCTCCGCCAGAGGAATTTGATTTAAGCATGGACACGCCCTATGGATTTTGAAACTAAGTGAAAATCTGTTCTAGGTTTGGACAGCACCTAGCACAATGAGGTCCTGGTCCGTGCCTGGGGCTCCTAGGTGCTATTGCAATAGAAATCATTAATGAGTAACTGTCTGCACTCAACTGCTTGTCTAGGGTGTTTGTTCTATGCATGGGCACTGTCTCCAGCTTTAAAATGCTCAATGTCCTCTCTCTACTCACCCTCCCATTCCCACAGGGAAAAGGACATTTGTTCTGGCAGGAAAAGAGACAGGACCAACTACAACCTTTTTACTCCTAAGCCCTCCTGACTAGTCGCATCATATTTCAAATACGGGAGCCACCGAGGATTTGGTACCGGGGGGGTCAAACCCTAATTTAAAGTCTAATTAGTCTTGTCAGGCAAAACTCCCAGACTTTACTGAGGGCTAGTTGGAGGAAGGAGCTCAGCATTGGGTCCTTGGTTAGGGACAAGTGACAAAATGCTTTTCTTGATCACTGTAACTTTACCACATTCACAATCTCCTCCCCAAAATCCTACCTTCACTCCTATCCTCTGGCACAGAGCAATGTTGCATCGACATCCTCCAGAAAACCATTTGCAGCCTGACAGGTCTGATTCTGGACAGACTGGTGCATCTGGTTAGACAGCAGTGTCTGTCTATGGCTTCCAGCAGAGAATTGCTCCGCCAAATCTACGGCAGACTGTAAGATTAGAGAATTAGAGAATGTCAATGAAGTGCCTATTTCCAGCACTGCAGCCCCACAGGAAGCGTTAAGAGAACAGACGGCATATATGCGCGCATGCGGTCTATGTACCAAGGTCTCTATGGCACACCACAGGATCCAAGGACCTGTTTCAATTATGTCAAATCATAACTCTCCGTTCCTTACCAGAAAACCATGGAGGAGTTTGGGGATGTCCTTGGGTACGCTTCTGTTCTGCACTGACCTATGCATTCAATATTTACAGGTATCAAAGTAGATCCAAATC
The DNA here is from genome assembly GCF_011386835.1 of Chrysemys picta bellii. Taxonomy (NCBI): domain Eukaryota; kingdom Metazoa; phylum Chordata; order Testudines; family Emydidae; genus Chrysemys; species Chrysemys picta. The sequence goes on from NC_088798.1 coordinate 101,395,983, forward strand.
AGTTGCCAAGAAGAGAATGCCTAGGAACAATCCGGGAGAAATTAAAGTCGGAGCCGATTATATTAAACACAAATCCTCTCTCGGAAAACTGCTATAAAGCACTAAGTGTTTTTTGGGCTAATCCTCAGTCCAGTGTAAAACATCGTTCAAAATAATTGATTATGTGTTTGCAATCACTAGAGTTTTTTCCTGGACCTGCCCCAGGGGTTGATGGTCAGTATTCGCTCAGTCTGACCCCACTCTAACAGGAGCTAGGTGGGATGTAGAGGTACAGTAACTAGAGAAAGGTATCAAACTTTGCCTCTCTACAAAGGAAAAAGGACACTAAACTATCTAAACTGCTACATGCCACAAAAGTAGCCACAACAGTAGTTCCCTTAACCCACCCAGCAATATTGTTAATCTTTCCAGCTATACTCTTAGCCCAGCAGAAGAGTCTGTCCTATCTCGGGGCCTCTCCTTTTGTCCCTCCAGACCCATGAATATGATAAATTTGTTAGTCTCTAAGGTGCCACAAGTACTCCTGTTCTTTATTTAGAGAAAGGTAGCACACTGAGCTTGGGCACTTCATGCTTCACAAAATCCTCTGGCCAGCCTAGGTGCCCAATAATAGGTTTCAAAGGGAAATCTCAGCCATGCCTCCTCAGTGGAAAGGCCAGTCACCATGATCTGGGGCCCTTAAGGAGAAGGAGAGGAAACCGGTGATGGAGGAAGTATCCTCCATAGAGAGCCCATGAAAATTGCATTAAAAAAACGAAAAAAATTCAACACAGCCCTGCCTATGTACTTCAAAATCATGACCTAGAGAAACCAACCCCTATAATGTTCACCGTGATCACAAGACAGGCACATGACTCAAGGGTTGTGATGCAAATACACTAAGAACATTTTTCTTTTATTAGGAAAAAGATGAGAGGGTGAGAGGGGACGGTAGAGGCAGGACAACTGTTAGGATGATTCTCAAACCTCTGCCTGAAAATAAGATAGACTGACCCCTGAACAGGTTGGCTAAGATTCTCTCAGTGCAGTTAAAGCCAAACCCTGGCACCAACACACCCAGCGCGAGAGGGCGACCTGTGCAGTTAGGATCATTGCAGGAGCCTACAAAGGAAGGGGTCCTTCCCCCGATGCGGCTGAACCACCCCCAGCATTGCCAGCTCTCCTGAGTGGTTGTGACCTGCAGCTCTGCACATGTATCCCAAGGAGCATGTCCCTCACCCTGTTGTAAGCGGACATAATGGAGAGTCTGAGAGCAACCTCTACGCCAACCAACTTGAGACACGGCGCCTTCAGGTCTGTTGTAGTGACCACTGACGAGGCAATGCTGCAAGCAGCAGGTAGGTCACTCAGAACTTGTTACATGTTTTCAAATTTTTCCTCATTCTTCTCAGTGGAGGATGCTTCCGCATGTACCATGTAAACCATGATAGAAAGAAGGTTCGTAAATTTTTTTTTTTTTTTTAAATTCTGTGGACTGCAGAGGGAATTCTATGGGAGTCTTCGTTCGATTTCCAGGACTCGTCAGTCACCACAACAATTTAGTTTATTTATATCAAACTGTGGCCCCGATCCAGTAGTGGGGCTCCAGGTGTAGCAAGAGTCCATTTGTGCAGATCAAGTTGCGAGATCAGAGCCTGTTTATGCTGCATTAAAAAAAATTAAAATCCCATCCCTGCACCTCAATACAGCTGTGCCTCAATGTCACAAATCAAATTGACCAGGAGGAATTTCATTAGTCAAGTTTTATTCAAATGAAAGCAAGTGTATTGGAAACTATAATGTAACTTCCTGTTAAAGTTCTAAGTGTTTCTACGAAAACCATTTCTTGAGTTGTTTGCCAAAATGGACAAGATATATGTCAAGTGAATCACTTCACAAGAGATTTGGTCCTTGACACCTATGCAAAAAAATGACAGGTTTAAGGAATCAACCAATTGACTGTCGTAGCCATTATCCTGACAGTGTTTTACAAAAACAAAACTCTGCATCCAGGTAAACTCTTTCACGCTCTTCCATTATTTTAAAATTATTTTACACCTAAAACATACAAATTAAACCTTAATATTTCCTTTTTGCCACTGCAGAGGGACAAAATAATTTATAATCTCATAACCAAAGATAAGAATAGAAAAAAGATTAATGAATTAATTTAGCTTACTTCCACACTAGAACACAGAATATATCCCCAAACACTGTCGTTTGGAGCAACAGATTATCCTAACATGGATATTTAAGTGCCCATGCCATTTTGTGTGTCTCTGTTAAAATCAATGGTGTAAGTGCCCTGACATTAGATATGAATCCCCCCAAAGTTTTAAACCACAAAATGGTTGATCAGTAGGCACCACAGATTGCTGAATGGTTTACCTTGGTCTTCAAATAGCACAAACAAGAGAACAGTAGTCCGCTTTCATTGCCTTGTCACACAATGTTGCCAAGTGTCTTTATGGTAATTACAGAGCTTTACCACTATATATAGAAAAAGGATCTAGATAAAATAAATGAACAGAAAATTGGTTTTGATCACCCCAAATTACCTATTGATCCCAAATGGAAAATGTGGAGCGGATTCAAAACTCACTTTAAAAAAACAACTAAAGACTTGAGGCAACCAATTATGTTGGAAGTGACTTTGCATTTGCACATAAGTTTTAGAAGTACAGTCCTGGGTAAACATCTTGACAGGCATTTGTCTGCAGGAAAAGCCGTTAGGCTCTGCGTATACATCCTAGATCCAAAGAAGGCTTCCTCACTCACCGGGGCCCCAACGAGCCACCCTCAAGGAATCCAAGGGTACGTCTAAACTACAAGCATTACAATGGCACAGCTATTTGTCACTTTAGAAAGCTTTCTGTAGGGTTACGTCTGGATTTTCCCGGACATGTCCGGCTTTTGGGGGCTCAAATCCCCGTCCGGGGGGAAATCCCCAAAAGCCGGGCATGTCCGGGAAAATCGGGAGGTCAGCCGGGCCGGCGGGGAGCCAGGCCCGCGGGGAGCCGGGTCAGCCGGGCCGGCGGGGAGCCGGGTCAGCCGGGCCGGCGGGGAGCCGGGTCAGCCGGGCCGGCGGGGAGCCGGGTCGGCGGGGAGCCGGGCCCGCGGGGAGCCGGTCAGCCGGGCCGGCGGGGAGCCGGGAGCCGGGGGGTGCGCCGGGCCGCCGGGGGTGGTCGGCCGGGGCCGGCACCCCAGGGCCCGAGCTGACCCAGGCTGGAAACGCCGGGGGGCCAGCCTGGGCCGCGCCTCCTCCCCCCACACCCCCCTTACCTGCTTCAGGCTTCCCGCGAATCAAATATTCGCGGGAAGCAGGGGAGGGGGCGGAGACTTTAGGGAGGGGGCGGGGTTGGGCAGGGGTGTGGGCGGGGCTGGGGGCGGGGCCGTGGAGTGTCCTCCATTTGGAGGCACAAAATATGGTAACCCTACTTTCTGTCACTGTAGAAAATCCACCCCCTTGAGAGGCAGTAGCTAGGTTGACAGAAGAATTCTTCCACTGACCTAGCAGTGTCCACATCAGGGGTTAGGATGGCTTAACTACATTTCTCAGGGGTATGAATTCTTCACACCCCTGAGCAACACAGCTAGGTCGACCTAAGTTTTAGGTGTAGAACAGGCCTAAGGCCCTGACCCTGCAAAGGGATCAGCGCTCAGCTTGGAAAGAAATAAAAAGGGCCTTGCAAAACCTCCTGCCGTTATCAGATTTGCTTTCATAATTAGGTTTGGGCTCCAACACATCTCCCTACATTACAACCCAACCAACTGCAGCATTCTGTTCATAGGGGACAGACTGAAAATGAAACTGACTAGAGGCAGCCTGGTTTCCTTGTCTGAGCTGAGTGAACAGTAAAGATTAAACCCACAGCAGAAAAGGAGAAAGTTGAATTAGACATTTAAAATTCTTTGTAGATTTAGATTTTTTTTTTTAATGTTGTTCGTAGCAATTGAGGTAATGAAATCATTTTAAATTCATAATGTTGAACCCAACAGTATCCATTTAATGTGTTAGAATTAACACGAGAGCAAAGAGAATTTATCCCACCTTAGTTACAACACTGAAATTTCTTGTGCAGAAAATGTTCAAATTCACACCCACACCACAGCTGGCGAGAACTGCATTAGAGTGTAAGAATTCGATACAGAATGGAACAGAACGTCATCAAGGACAATAAAAAGTAATCCAAAAATTCTTAAAAATTATCTTATAAAAATATTTACATTAAAATTTGTTAGCTCTAAAGCTACATTTTCAGTCCTAAAAAAAAGGCAATATTTGAAACGATCTGGCTCAGGTGCTCAGAATTAATACAAACATTAGACCACACATCCAGTAAGACAACTTCAAAAGCATTTTTAGGGGATCTTACAAGTGGCTTGTCACGTGTTACAGACGTTAATATTGCATAGCTGAAAAACGAGGTCACTTGACTTGCATAATGCTGCAACGTTAGAGAAGGAAGGAAAGAAGCATCATTTCCTATGGATAAGAAATAACTTTGGAGACGAACACACAATTAGTGATCCCTGACCAACCAGCAGGGTCCTAGCCATGTCCAGTATACACCTGGGGCTAGTGGTTTTCCTTAGGCCACGTGTATGTGTAAATGCCATTTTAGAGTAGCAATAAGACACCAAAACCCACTGTTCCAAAAGAGGAGTGCACCTCTTCCGTAGTTAAAGAGGGTCAACCTTTCATCTTGTGCATTATAACCCCAGGTGAGATGTTCTCGAACTACTCAAAAACGGACTGCCATGGGCTATGGAGTTAAATTAAGAATTACTTCCTCTTATGTAGTATTGGACAGAGCTGAAGTGTAACGGCCGGTGAGTAGCTATTTAGGGATGAATGCCGATGGGTCCGTCACGTGCGACAGGATCTCATTTGTCAGGGGTAGGATGCGTCTTAGGGCCTGAGCCAAAGCCCGCTGAAGTCCATGGAACGACTCCCATCGATTTCAATGGCTTTTACATCAGACTCCGGGCGAGCAAGTTATGGAGCCAACACATAATAGTAAAGCATCAGCTGGCAGAACCATGATTTTTACTAATGTCACTGATTTTGTTCAGATATACGGATGGTAGAGCGTGGAGCGAGGGGTGGAGGAGGGTTTATGGGACGCTCTGCTTTCTTGACTTATTTCCAGAACCCCCTCACCCGACCCACAATCCCCCAGCTGCCAGTATCAATATTGCATGCAGTGTAGTTGTAGTCATTGGGAAGATGTGCTAACTACTGATGCGAAACAATCTGTTCCACCTTGCTTATCGCTCCGACACGCCGAGTACCTTTCCCAGAGCTGAAGAGCTCTGTGAGGCTCAAAAGCTTGTCTCTCTCACCAACAGAAGTTGGTCCAATAAATGGTATTACCTCACCCACCTTGTCTCTCCAATACCAATGTCGTCATTCCAGTGGACAGTTCACTTTTAGCTTTACAAGACAGAGTGAGTGGATGCTACTGACCTTTCCCTAGTGAGGATCAAATGCACCGCTCATATGCCTACGCAGTGCTCCCACTGAAGTCAATGGGGCTGAGCCACAGGCATCCAGGTTAAAGGGACACTGTCCACTTGGGCTTGTCTACATGGAGACTTAGTGCACAACAAGACAGGGTGTAAATCTACAGTGTACTAGCCTGCTAGGCACGTGGACCCTGCTCCCATGCACTAGAAGTTCCTTAGTGCACTTTGATGTCACAGCCAGTGAGCGCATGGCAAACGAATGCAGTGTAGATTTATACCCCAGTTTGCCATGCACTAAGTCTCCATGTAGACGAGCCCTGCATTTTAAAATATTCCACTTCCTGATCAATCTCCCTTTAAAATCAGCACATCATGACTTATTTTTATATGCTTTAAACAACATTTTAAAGGGTTTTTCTACTCCCATGTTGATGTTTCTAAGAGCAAGGAAGATACTGAAAGCTTTTTGAGGAAGGAGATATTGAAGGCTTGTCTACATGGGAAAACTGACTGGCAGAATTATAGTGGTATAAATATTCCGACATAGCTGTAGTGGTATAACTCCCAAAGTGAATACTGTAATGCAAGTAACTTCTTCAGTATAGCGTAAACTGCCTCTGAAGCAATATAAGCTACACTTAGAAAAAGTCACTTATTCTGGAATACAGTCTGTGGGTGGGTAAGGTTCTGTGGCCTGCAATGTGCAGGAGGTCAGACTAGATGATCATGATGGTCCTTTCTGACCTTCAAGTCTCTGAGGCTATGTCTACACTATGGGGGGGGGGAGGAAATCGATTTCAGATACACAAATTCAGCTACGGGAATAGCGTAGCTGAATTCGACGTATCTGATCTGACTTACCCCGTGGTGAGGACAGCGGCAAATCGACCGCCACAGCTCCCCGGTCGACGGCGCTTACTCTTACCTGGGCTGGTGGAGTACGCATGTCGATTCGGGGATCGATTATCGCATCCCGACGAGACGCGATAAATCAATCCCCGAGAGATTGATTTCTACCCGCCGATCCGGGCGGGTAGTGAAGACAAGCCCTGAGTCTATTTTGGGAGCTATACCATTATAGCTATGCCAGAATAATAATACAGCTGTAATTCTGCAGGTCTATTTCCCTGTATAGGAAAGCTCTGATTGGCTCTATAAGGGAAAACAGCGAAACTGACTCTACCAAAATTCCTGTAAAATGCACAAAGTTATGTGAGATGGGGGAAGGGGGGAAAAACCTTTTATTTCACACACACACCCCCAACCTCCAAACAACTTTCAGGGCCCTTTGGTGTTACTTTTAACTACAGCAGATACCCAGAAGTGTCACACACATGATTTGCAAGCTGACTCCATCCTTTCAAAGGGAAAACAAACTAGCAGGACTTTGGTACAAGTGAGATTATTAAAAGTCACAGCAGAGCCCAGCTTTCACTATTTAAAATCCCTTTTTGGAAGGATCTTATAAAGGCTCCTGCTAACTACTTGGTATGGATGGAAGAAAGTATTTAACACAGAAAACACTTTAAAAACAAGAACAATGGCACTGAAGAATACCATTTCCCTCTTCTGGAAGCGTTAAGACACTGTAGGCATTTTATCTTGGTCTTTAATCACTTCTTGGGTGAGGGGAGGATTATTTGGCTGGATACAGGTGAGACGTGTCAATGACTCAGTAAGACACACCCTTATGTTTAAATGCTCTGTTCCGAAATGGCCTTGAAATGCAGGACACAGAGGTATAACTTTCTTCCTTGATTTTTAGTTCGAACAGTACATGTTTTATGGGAGCAATAAGGCCCTCCAGAGCAGCATGTTCCTGTGGGATTAACAACCTTTGGGGGGTGGGGTATTCACCTTTCTCTGGGCAAACCATTGCCCAGCACATCCTATCCTGTATATAAAAGCAGCTATGTGACTAGCAAAACAATCATCCAATGTACATCTCCAATCATATCATAAGTGTGCTAGGGATACATACAGTTGTCCAGTGACATATATACATGTGACTGAGACAGAGTCAAACACAAGCCAGCACCCCGGTCCAGTATATTTCTGATGATTGGTGGTTAGAAGATTCCACTGTCAGTAGTAAGTTCCAGGAGCAGTGAGTAAATAGCTTAACTCAAGGTGTGTACAAAGTATCAGTAGTGAAGACATTCAGTATATTGGTTTTTACTCACATGCCCTACAGTAGCGTTTTGTTTCACACACGAAATTCAGTCTCTCCGGTATCAGTTTAAGCACAATGTTTATCCCAGGAAACCGGCTGTTCAGAGAGAATTGATTGCACCAAGGACAACAAGCAACACCTTAGGATTGGCACGTCGCTGCACTATCCACGGAAGGGGAAGTTCTTAATGCAGCACTTGCCACGCTAGGAGTTCAACAGCAGTAAGTTGGATTCAATCAGGTGTCAGGCCTCTCCTCGAGAACACCCACGGCGATTCACTTCACTGCTGCTCCTTGCATTAGCTGGAGTAGGTGTCACAATGGTTTATGAATCACAGCCACACCTGTTGAGAGAACGGACAAACAGACCTCACATACGCTTTGGCGCAACTGCTGGGTTGTGCTGCAACAAGCACATGCTGCAAAGCCCAAGACCAGCAGTCAGAGCGTGCAAAGAAAGTTGGTGTCCCCAATTCTGTGAAGAAATCCTCTCCAATGGAAGCCCTGTGGGGCATCAAATGAAAAGACCAAGTGGCCAGGAGGCACAGTCCTCAGGTTAAGGAATAGACACTCCTTGACCTAGTAGGGGCAGCTGGGCACATATTTGGTAGCTGGCATGTCCCAAGTTCTGTTCCCACCTCTTCCCCTGACTATTTACCTGCATAACTTCTTCCAGTGCTCATATTTGTTGGCAGTAACGTCCATTTATCAGTGACAGGATTATAATACTCTACAGAGGCCAAATTGCAAGAACCATCATCTCCTCCAACCACATAGAGTAGCCCATTCACAGCACACACGCCTACGAATAAAACGGACACACTGTTAAACTCTAGATTCTATATCCTACTACACCCCTCACGCGCCATCTTTTCTTCATTACAGGCGCCTGTACATCCAAAATCTTGCATTTTAACCGTGTGCACACAGTACCATTAAATACTCTCACATGACCGAAGAAACAAATGAAAATACAGACAGAACACAAACAGTGGTTACCTGCATTTCTTCTACACATGTTCATATCTGCAACTTGTTTCCAGGTATTTGTTCCTGGATCATAAACCTCCACACTCTTCCTCACCAAGGGACCATCGTGCCCTCCAGTAGCATATAGCTGTCCACTGAGAACACCGACGCCTGCCAAGCAGAGAACAGAATTAGCCAGACCCGGACAGGACAGACATTTCACATCGTTAGCACCGCGAACTTAATAGGCCTGCCTCATGTGCTGGGTTAGTCGTGTCCATACTGCGGACCACCCCTGGAGAAAGAGCGCGAGAGGGTGGACACCTCCCTTCCCATTCCTGATTGTGGAACAGCATGACTGCAGCTACAGCAGTTCTGTATACGAGCAGTCACGGTGGGGAGGTATTTACTGCATATTTAGCTCTCCCCCTCATGTGCATTTGCCTTTTTGAAATACAGGTTAATCACATGGTCTATTTTTTGCTCTTCATTTCTTCCTCTCTCCCAGCTATTCTGTTCCCGCAGCTTCTTTGTCTGCTGGTCTCCATATCCTTTGCACCGACCTTCTTGCACTTGGTTCCCTTCTCCCTCTTCTTCTGGTCACGATGCCCCAGCTACTGAAACCTCTTCTCTCCCTCTTCCTCCTGTGCATACTGCCTGGATGCTACATTCTCTTCTCCCATGGCTCCTCTTTTAACCTTAACATAGCTGCAGCTGCCCTGAAGAGAGACAACTAAGCCGGCTCCTCCTTGTCCGCCACTGTGTTCGCAGGCCCTCAGGCCTTGACCCTGTAAGGGAAGCGGGTGAGCCGGCCTCATGTGATCAGCCAGCTATAGGCACTGTACCAGTGGCCACAGACTGAGGCCGGGAGCCACTGGTTTAGGTGCCTTTGACAATCCATGTGAATTAGCACATCCAGCAACTTATTCTCAGCAGCAGCGTCAAGACCAGTCAAAATGAACCAGCCAGAATGTTAATAAAACAAAGACGGATCCAAAATGCACTAGCCAGAGGCTCCACCCCCCCATTTCGGCCCTCCTCCCATGCCCTAGCGGTCAACACATTCAGGTTGTTTGGGGCAAGAGAAGGAGTTCTAAAGTCAAATGCCCCCAGCGAGCTCCCTGCTAGCCAAACCCTCTCTTTTAAGCCATGCAGGACCCTGCTCAAGTGCCTCTAGTGATTAGCAACTGTAGTACAGCGACATGGGGAGAGGAGCGATTTTAGGCACGCAGGTCCCATGGTATTACAAAGCAAATCATCACCGTCTTAATCCAATCAAATCCTAGAACACGGCTGTAACGTGCACCTCCGCCAGCGGCAGTTTCCAACGGAACGAAGCTGCAGCCCCCACCTTTACCTTAAACAAGGGGCCCACTGGTTTTTATTGTGTTCTTGTATTTCACCCCAACAACTTGCTCAGTTAGGTGCCTGACCCATATCCCATAGATGTCAATGGGACTACATTGCATTAGATTTAGGATGTGCTGCAGTAACTGATGGAAAAAAGCTAACAGCAGGAGAGAAATTAACCAGACTGAACGTGAGTAATAAAAGGCAGAGACAACCACCTCTACAGAGGTGGTAGCTGTGCTGTCCCTGACCTACCAACATCATTTCTATCCTATCTGACCTCCGTTTTAGCCAAGCGGGCCTCATTCACAAGTATGCCCCAATCCCTACTACACACCTGGGATGGTTTGGACCACCTCCAGCTGAGTCAGAAGAAAGTAACACAGACGGATGTCAGCAGCCCAACAAAACTACCCTAGCCCATGGCAACTCTCTATTACATACAGTATTTAACTTTTGCTCGCCAGAGAAACAAACCTATCAGCAATATTAGGCCAAATTCCAGGTTCAGTGGAGTAACTCTGGATTTGACCCAGCATGTGTGTTCTGATACTGTGATTATTGGGAAACAGTGGGAAACGGGCAGAATCGTCACTAACGAGACAACGTGTTACACTTGGAAATATTCACACTGGAATTGCAACACTTTCCAAATCATTTTTTTTAAATATTAAGTGCAACCAAAGGTTAAAGAAGCTGGTTAAATTATTTTTCCTCTCCTAATCTAATAAAATTAGAAATGTCCCATCCAGCCTAAAACTGCCTCTGCATCTGCAATGCCTGTAGGTTTCCATCTGCATCAATGCAGGGTATGTCAGATCCAGAGAGAGGACATCCCTTTCAGGAATGAATGGGATTCTTTACTGTTGACCTAGTACACAGAAAGAGGCCTGCTGATGCGCTGCCAGAATACATGTATTTTTTTCGTCTGTACAGGGCCTGCAACTAGCAATCAAAATTAAACTGCAACTATCCAGTATACACGAGTACTTGTTTCCCAAAGAACACTAGATGGCAGCATTGAGCCAATGATGCTGGAGGCACTGAATGTGGTTTTATTTATTGGAGTAGTGTTATACTGATAGTCACTTTTTATTGCTCTAAGTAGTGAATTCCATTACTGGCATTTTCCCCTGAGAAGAGGAAAATTCACTGCCTGTTTTGGTAACTGCCGTAATTTGCTGCACCTCATATCCAGTTGAGGAAAAGAAAATGAACAACAGTATTCGGCAGGAAATTGAGAGCCTGTTCAGAATATTAGAGACTGTATTCCTGCCTCTGTGTTTCGTTTTAGAAGTACGTTTAAAGCAGGATTCCCAGAACAGTCAGTTTAATAAGGAAACTTCACCAAAAGCAGAGATTCATTATAACCAGAATTGCTATAAACAAGGAACGTCAACTGCACATTGCCATGGACTGAAAATATGGGATATTCAATCTATTTCTCTGTAAGACAGGGTGGGGCAGGTTCAGTGGCCATGCATAGAGATGTAAAGCTCTTTTGCTGACTCCCCCTGATGTCAGACCAGGTGGGCAGAGAGAGGTCCTGCAGAGAAGAGTGCTACAACCAGTCAAGCAGAAAATTCTTACTGAGGCTTATGCACGGTTATTATTTCAGCTAGTAATAAAGGCAAGCCCCTAGGAAAGGGTTGACTTTGGGCCCTAGTCAGAATGTATTTCCAGTGCTAGGAGCAGGGTGGGAACTGCACCTTAAACATAAATTTCACTATGTTCACATTCAGCAAAAGTGAGTTTCCACTGCACGTGTTACACCATAATGATAAAACTTCTATAGCATCTTTCATCCAGAGATACAAAATACTTACGCACTGTGGTTCAGCATTATCATCCCCATGCCAACAGACTAGGAAAAGGCACTGAAGTTCAGTAGCAGTCAAGAATGGAAACAAATTCCTTGTTCCCTGTCTTCCACAATCCTCTGGCCTGTCCACTCACTAAAAACTGTGTCGAGATGGAGCGCTCATTAAGCTGAAATAAACTGCTTTAACTCGGTTTTTAGGTCACTCGCTGCAGGTGAATTTTGATCGATGAAACACCTACTATACAGTGACCTATGGAAATCAAGAGGAAGCCCACAGGACAAGAAATGAAGTGGTGGAAGGTGCAAGTGATGGTATAGTCAGAGCCTGACTTTCTGGTCCCAGGGTGAGTTTGCGGGCTGGCAATTAGAAAAACTGTCTTTTTTACCATACGGACAAGGCAAGTTTGATATGGAAGCAACTCAGAGACAATAGTCGTGATGCCATTTCTCAGTCAGAACTAGCAGCCCAAGAACGCACCTTCTTCACTTCCTCACCATGCAGTGACCGGGAATAAAAGCCAGATGTATGTGAATTAAATGCTGCCGAGAAGCGGGAAACAGATTGATTGATTTATTTAAAGGTGTCTCAGAATCGATACCTGCACCGCTGCGCCGAGTGCTCATATCAGCAACGTAGGTCCATTCATTTGTAGCCGGATTATACTGTTCTACGGTACTAAGGCACTGACGTGATGCTCCATCATAACCCCCCACAGCATACAGCTTACCTGCAAGAAACAAACACGGCACAGACTAATCAGAAAGAAATGGGTGCATTCAGTATCTGCTGATAATAGGGTACATCATCCTCAATCATTTGTAGACTACCGTAGTGCCTAAAGAACCAATTGAGATTGGGGTGCCATTGGATAGGTCTCTCTTTTTGGGGGTGTGTGGGGGGGGGCACTCTAATACACAAGGTAGAGCATATTTACAATTGATGTGCCCATTTTTAAGTGGCTAACACTAACACTGTCTCCATAGGGAAATGCAGGAGGATGGGATCCCAGAAGGCTGGAGTTCTAATCCAGTTCTACCAAGGGATTCACTGCACCAGATTCAGAGGTAGGAAAACACAATCAGACCCTCAGACCTACTAAAACCCACTTTATGATGTGTAAGGGACTCTAAACTGCTCCAGCTGATACACCCAGGAACCCAGGGAGAAGGTGTCCATTTACACATCCTTATGTCCTCCCATTCAGTTGCTAGATTTTCTGTCTGTTACATACTTTATGCTGATGTATGCTCCCTTATATTCACTTAGCCAAATGCAGAGGTGATGCGTAAAGGCAATATACTGCAAGCTACATATTAGTAAGTGGGCATGAATCTAACTGATTCAGAGGGAGACTAAGTTAGTGTAACATGCACTATAAAGGGGGCAGAACTATGTGGAAGTGTCACCTATTTAGGACACTATCTCAACCATGAATTTGGCCGGTTATGTTGCCTTGGGAACAACATTCCAATTTCTCTGCTTTCGTAAAATGGAGCTAATATTTACCTCACAGGGGTCTTACATAGGAGCTAAATTACATTCACTTCAATAGCACCTTCTGGTTTGAAAACACAGTGCAATATTTAAGATGCCATGAAAGCAATAAACACAGAATAACCTACTCTACTGCAACAGGCTATGGTTAAGAAACACTAAATCCCTATTTTGAAGAATCCTCGCCAGTCGAAAGTGAGCTGATGTTGTAACTGCAGCTCAAGGTTGTCTGCTCCTTTGGACTGAGCGTATAGCATCATGTTGTGCTGATGCATGCCAGGGCCATGTGTACGATTGGGACCCCCAACAAACAAATGAAAAAAAAAAAAAAAAGTGACCAGCATCTAGCGAGGCTGCATCCCGGAGCAGCATTGTCAACAAAATAATAATTAAACTCTACCCTCAGTTTTTGCCCCAAACCCTCCTGAGGTGAACAGGATTACAGTACTTACATTCTGTGAGGTACAACATGAACCTAAATGGGTCGCTCACCCCTTTGCTCTGTGACCCTCCTGCTGTCCGTTTTTACAAATCAGTCTGGTCTTTTCCATCTTCTTTCCCTAATGGCTTTACAACTAAGAGGATGCAGGCTATTTTCCTTCTCACAGCGTTAGCACATACAGCGGGGTCTCAGCCACAAATCCTTACATACAGCACCACTGACTGTGACCACACACGAGTAACTGCTGACCCGTACAAGGGAGAGGTTCACAAGAACCAGAACCAGCACCAGTCTTTTGTTCCTTCTATCCTGTTTCATACTAAGAAACACTGGAAACCTGTGTCCTTCCAGAGGGTGACTCTGGTAGTGACTTTGTTAGTGGGAATTATTACATCTTTCTCAATGCTGCTCCTGGGTAGTATCATCAGTGGGTAACTGCTGGAGTCTGGGGATTTATGGGTATTTTTAAGAGTGTGCCACAGGTGCTGAGAGCATGTCCTTTTGGTTAGTGCACTATACAACTCAATAAATAGATACTGTCTAATTTCACTTTAAACGCCCTCCCATAAGCCTTGCCAAGAAAGCCTCCCTTTCTCCAATTTGCCATGTAAAGCATTTAATTCTCCTCTTTGTTTTAATCTCAACAGTACAGGGTATTGAGCTCACCCATATCAGAGGGTCCCTGAAAAGCCCTTTGTACCAATTGAGTCTCAAATTAAGCACAACTGAAGTGTGGTGGGGGCCCATGCACCAGTCTGAACCTCGCCTAATATGAACGCTAATAAGCCTGTCTACACTCAGGTCCTGGAGGACACACTGCCTTTCTTCCTACTGGTGAAGACTGGCTTAAGTCAAAGTCAGTCCCATCACACTTCCCTGGCAAGATCAGTTTCTTACACTTCCATACGGGTAATTGTTGCTGTCTCTTTAGACATTTCATACACTTATTTGTGCAGTTACGTCAACCCAGCTGGTGTTTTAGGTTAACACATCAAAGCAGGAAATATTTTGGTGCTGACTATGCTCTACCAAGGTAACATTTGTTGGTCTGCATCAACTATTAGTTATTGTCAATAACTGTAGGCACCAGGTCATTTTCACCATATTCAGTCTCTGTTGCTAGAACTCTGGGGGTATTGTTTAACTCTGGACAGTGGCTTAAGCCCTATATCAAATTTGTTATTAGCTCCTGCTGATTTAAAAACTGTTCAACTCCAAGACACTTGGCTATTTTTGCTCCAGAGGGTCTACACATGCATTTGTTTTGCCTTGTTTAAAAGAAAAGTTACCATAGTATTTCTTAAATCTCTGTTAAGCACTTGAACTGAGTATGACCCACTTTGCCTTTTCGTAAGTATCCATTATCAGAGGGGTGGCCGTGTTAGTCTGAATCTGTAAAAAGCAACAGAGGGTCCTGTGGCACCTTTAAGACTAACAGAAGTACTGGGAGCATAAGCTTTCGTGGGTAAGAACCTCACTTCTTCAGATGCAAGTATCAGTGTTTACTAAGCACATCATAAGCATATGAATATGCCAATAATTAAGGAAATTATTATTAAACTCCACAAGCAGCTAAGCAGATTTTAGCCGCTCTATCACTACTTAAAGAGAAACTGACTTTGGTTCCTCTCCTTCTCCGCCTCTCATTTAAAAAAAAAAATTTCCAATCCCTTCCCGTTTACTGGCCAAACCAGCCCATTTGCAATCCCAGGAACTGGAGTTTGTAACATACTGGGGCTAACTCCACCAACCAATCGCTACACACTGTACTAATGGGAGACAGCTACAACCCGCTGCAATTAGGGCTACATAATAAAAACATTGCCACCAAGTTCCACAGAATGGAAAGAAATTCATATTCTAAAGTGATTGTTCCCCTGGATTCTAAGCAAGGTAAAATGAAATCAACCCACTTGGCACCAGATCTCAGGACTTTCATACTTACATGTTCATGCTGATGGCTGTTTCAACAAATGCAACTGCCCCTTATCCTTCCCTGCCCCATTCCTGAGCTGGCATGGTACTGACATTTGTTACTGTAAATTCCCCATTTATGCACAACGCAGGATGGGCAATGCAACACGTGAGTCCGATGCAAACAACTGCAGAATCTTATGATTTTGTTGGCAGTGCGCCCCCCAACTAAGGTGCCAGGATTTTTAACTGCGCTTCAGCCTTCATTTTGGAGGGCAGATTTTTAAATGTCTTCTTCTTGCGATTGCCATTGTCTATCACGATGCTTGCTGATGACCACAACAGAAACACCCTCACGGTGCCTTGTTTCACTGGCCAGAAGTGTCTCAGACGACGTTATTGTCCCACCAAAAAACTAAGAATGCCCCACGCAAAGCTGGAGACGTGGCCAGCTGCAGTTGGGCCCAGCATCAGTATCAAGATCCCGTGCCATGTAGCATGGATGGCAAAACATACAGTTTTCCCATACAACAGAGAGACTATTCAAAGCTGCAGCAATTCAGTCACATTAAAAAAAATAATCTTTCCCAATGAACAAACCTCTAGAATGCAGCTTTTAGAAACTGGCCTGGCTTGTTCCTGTGCTCATCTGGCAGCAGGTTACCTCAGGGATTGTTTGGACAACAGCTCCTGCCCCTTCGCTGCAGGAACTCAGACTTTAACCACTTGGGTTTTCGTTTTAAATAGTAGTATTCAAGTGACTGAAATGGCTGCTATTATTCTTACCCTCCACAACTCCAACTCCAACACTGCTTCTTCTTGTGTTCATGGGAGCCACAAAAAACCACTCATTGGTTTTATAGCTATAGGCCTCTACTGATGCCAGACCTAGTTAAAAAGGGGATACATAGGTTTTCTAATTAAAAAGATTAGCATTGTACTGTTCTCCCCCTTAGGAGACGCATTTCCCCTGTGACCTAGACTGAAGTTTCCCATGGTTATTAATTCCCTTCCCGCCCCCATGGCAGTTGCGTGGCCATTTTCCTGCGAGGCAAGGAAAAGCAGGTTGGTACTGGCCCATCAGTGCTGCTCCTTCTGCAGCCAGGAAGATTACGATTGAGCCTTGCCAGATGACTCCCCGTCCCAGGGCTGCTGCCACGGCTAACGTGCTGGAGTAAGAGACTGGATCTGGGGCCTAGACCCCAAGCTCTTCAGCTGGGATAGTCCAACAGCAAAATGTCCTTTCAAGCAGCATTAAAATCAATCCAATGCAAAGATTTTAAAACTGCCCCTTTAAGTCCTCTGAGGTTTGCTCATCACAAGCTTGTAAAGGTAACTGGGAGCTTGTCTACATTGCAAAGTTATACCAGCACAAGCTAAGGTGTGAACTGAAACCATTATGCTTACATTGGGATAACAGCCAGGCGGGCATTCTTATTCCGATACAAGACAGCTTTGATTTGGTTTGGCTTTTGTTACTTTGGCAAGGGTTTAAAAAGCCTCTCTTATTCCAGAATAAGTGTCCACACAGGGAGTTCCACCAATATAACTATATTACAGTAACTATGCCAGTACAACTGGTAAAACTCGCCTGTGTAGACAAGCCCTTCGGGAAGGGCAGAGTTAGTTTTGCATAAACACCCAAAATCTGGATGCTTATCTGAACTTTCTGAAGCGTGTGGGTCTCAAATACAGCTGGAAATACAGCAAAAGCAGTCTCCTGCAGTAACTTCAGCACTTTCCCTTCCAGTCCTGGGCAGAACCTGGAAGCACTGAAGTGTGCAAAATAGAAGGACAAGGAAGGGTGTGGGAGAAGTGACAAGCAAGTATTTCACCTTGACACAAGTTCAGAGAAGGCTTTTGTTTAATCCAAACCAGTTCACCCATCTCCATTTAAAACAGTAGGAAACTATGGTCAATCTGGGGTTTGAACTAGAGCTGGTCAAATACTTCAGAACATTTTTGTATTAATGTTCATTCAAATTCTTAAATAAGGCTGCTCTGACTGCATTTGTGCTGCATGTTGTGATCACTTTCCATGTATGTTCTAAGCGAACCGTTTACTGGAAAGAACATTTGCCTAAAAAGGAAATTGTTAGTGTATACCAGAGAATAGTTACAGAAAGCTAATTCTGAGTATTTACACCAGAAAACTGATTCTAAAAGAGAAGTTTTAATCTAACCCAAACAGGAAAGAAAACAAGACCATATGACCTCTGGCAAAACCAAATTAACAAACACAGTTGAAAATTTCAGTATAAAATAATTGCATTGAACAGCTCACCTGCAAACTACAGCTCAAGAAATGTTTGCAGAGATCACGGTGGACAGGATTTCAGAACAATTAAGGTATTCAAGAAAGAGGCAGAGTTTTTAGAAATGAACTATTTGCTCAGCTCTAGTTTGAACCATTCAAGCACAACTGCAAAGCGAATGTAACTATTATTTCATAGCAAAAAAAGACCCCGCCAAGAATACCGATACTTTCCAACAGTGAGCTGCCTCTGAAACAAGCACTTTAAAATATCTCCATCATTCCCAATCCCATCTTCAATAACTAGATCTACTAGCAAATCAGGATTTTTGCTGCTCCTGTGGATGGTCACTTAAAAAAGTGAATGTCAGTGAATCACTTGCCTTGCAATAGCAAGATCCCTACAAAAACCAAAGATGTTTGCTATGAAAACATTTCCTTTTAAAGAGTCAGATTCTTGTTGAATAAATTCATACTTTCTAGAGGAAAAAAAATAATAAGCACAAGACGTCAAAACACAAGGCTAGAAACGTAGGTGTGGAGAACTGGTCGGAACTAACTGCTGTTTTCTACTGCGAGGGAATTTGCCATTCAATGGCTGCACTTTCAGCAGAGCTCTGCATTCCCTGTGAGGGACCTGGAGAACACAGAACTAGTACAATATCCATTTCATTTGGCTGCCTGGCTTTTGTGCAGTAACATACCAGTGCTTCCATCAAATCCGCCCACAGCATACAGGAGTTCATTCAGCACAGCTGCCCCCAAAGTGCTTCGTCGTTCCTGCATGCTGGCAATTGACGTCCACTGATCCTTCACGCCATCATACACGTCTACAGTTCGCACTCTGAGAGAGCCGTTAAACCCCCCGACCGCATAAACGTTGCCTGCCATAAACACCACACCTGTTAGAAAGGGAGAGAGACTTAAGTCTCCGAGTTAGGTTTAGAGATCAGACCGCAGCTACGGGTAGCTTGGAAAAGAGATGCCATTAGATGCTTTGTTGATATTTGTAACAGAGAAGGGATGAATAGGACATTTGCAAATGTTTAGCATTTACTTGCTCTATATGACCATCAGATCTGAATAAGAGACCGTACAGATTGTAGGGAAAATAACGCACCACACACACACACACACACACAAAACCAGGGGGAACCTGCTAATTCTGAGGTGGGTATGGGACCCAGCTAATTTCAAGGTGCCTCAGAGGGGGAGAAAAGTATGGATCCGGAGGGCACTTCTGGATGGTAGGGTCAGTCAGATCTCCAAGGACGAACAAGTTTCAATCCCACATATCTCACCTCTGCTAGGAAAAATCCCTTCTCTTTCAAACTGCAAGTCCAGCGAATGACCTCTGTTCCCAGCTCTTTACTGGAATGCCAGCAGGTAAAATTGGCTCCCACTGTGAAGCCAGGCCAGAGGAGATGGAAGGAATAGCATAGAGGAAGTAGTGGGGAGTGAGGTGGCTTTGTGCCCATTTGGGGGAGTGAAGCCTTCTCCTGGATCTTGGTGGGAGGCAGAGCTGTTGGTGGCTGGGAACAGAGAGGGGTTGAATACACTTCTGTCCCCTAAGGAATTTAGCAGGAAAATGATAGAGGCCACTGGACATGTTCCACTTACCTGCTCTGCATCTCCGGGAGGGAAGCTCAGCTATCTGCTCCCACCGATCCTCCTCAAAATCGTAACACTCCACACTTCGGATGGCTTTGGGCGCTTGCCCACCAACCACAATCATTACCTGGGAAGGAAAAACAAGAGAAGGGAACCCCTTAGGTCAAGGACTGTTTACACAGCGGGCTGCATCCTGCAAAATAAAAACCGCTACCAGAACCTAGTCAAAGTGAGCTATATTGACGGCTGAGGGGCTGTCTCTGCGGGGAGAAGGGGAGATTTTTCAAAGGCATAAAAGGGTTGGTCCCTTTGGGAATCTGCCCCTAGAGAACCTATACGCCTGGGAATACAGCTTATTACATACTGTTTAGGGGGAAAACCTACAAGGAAAGCAGGCTTTTGTGCTTATGCTGACCTCAATAGACATCAAAAGATTTCCCCTCCCACAAGCTGGTCTGCAAGCAGTTTTTTGGCTTGCATCAGGGTGCTTCAGCCCACCAATTATCATTCCTCAAGCAACCCAACTGGGTCAGCAGAACTTCAACGGCCCCAAAGACTGCCCAAAGCTCTTTGCATTCTCCCCCTCTGGGGGATGGGATACTTCCCCCTTAGGAAATCTTGCTCTATGGCCAATCTCTATGGAGTTGCTGTGCCCTTTTCCCTCACTCTAATGCAATCCCTACATTTTCAAATCCCCACTTATGGCTCTTACTCAGAGGCCACAAAGCACCAACGTGGTTCTTGAGGGACAGTTGGTGAGACAGAGGTGCTCTCTTTTGGTTGGACTGGATCTCTGGGATCTATGCCCAGACGACAGGTTAAATACCACAGTTAGTAGTATTGCAGAACTATGACTGAAATCGGCCTCTGTACCAGATGACTGGAAGGTAGCTAATGTAATACCGTTTTTTTAAAAAGGGCTCCAGAGGCGATCCTGGCAATTACAGGCTAGTGAGCCTAATGTCAGTGCCAGGCAAATTGGCAGAATGATAGTAAAGAAGAGAATGATCGGACACACAGGTAAACACAATTTGTGTGTGTGGGGTGGGGGTGGGGGGAAAGAGTCAACACGGCTTGTGTAGAAGGAAGTCAGGCATCACCAATGTGTCTGAATTCTCTGAGTCAACAAGCATGGGAATAAGGGTGATCGAGTCAATATAACGTATTTGGGTTTTCAGAGAGCCTTGACAAAGTCCCTCACCAAAGGCTCAAGCTAAGTAACCATGGGATGAGAGGGAAGGTTCTCTCCTGGATCAGTAGCTGGTTGAAAGATAAGAGACAAAGGGTATGAACAAAAAAGGGACAGTTTTCACAATGGACAGAGGTGAACAGCAGGGTCCCCCAAGGAGACCTGGGCTGTTCAACATATTCATGAATAATCTGGAAAGGAGGTAAATAGAGAACTGGCAAAGTTTGCAAACAATACAAAACTATTCAAAATAATTAAGTTCAAAGCAGACTGTGAGGAGTTAGAGAGATTTCACAAAACTGGGTGACTGGGCAACAAAATGGTAGATGAAATTCAGCGTTGATAAGGGCAAAGTAATGCATATTGGAAAACATAATCCCAACTATCCATATATAATGATGAGTTCTAAACTAACTGCTGCGAAAGAAAGATGTTGGAGTCACCATGGACAGTTCTGCTCAATGAGCAGCAACAGTCAAAAAGGTTAATAGTTCCTAATATACTGTTAGGAAAGGTATAAAAAAAAAAAAAAGACAAAATATCTTACTGCAACTGTATAAATCCATGATGCACCCACACCTTGAATACTAAGTCCAATTCTGGTCGTCCCATCTCAAAAAGGATATAGTGGGACTGGAAAACATTCAGAGAAGGGCAACAAAGATGACCAATGGTGTGGAGCAGCTTCCCTAAGAGGACAGACTAAAGATTAGGCCTGTTCATTTTAGAAAAGAGACAACTAGGAGGATATGATAAAGGTCTATAAAAATCCTGAATAGTGTTGGGGGGGGAGGGGGAGAGAGAGAATGAATAGAGAAGTGTTATTTACCTTTTCACACAATACACTAACCAGGGGTCACCAAATTAAATTAATAGGCAGCAGGTTTAATACAAACAAGAGGAAGAACTTTTTCCACACAACTAACCTGTGGAACTCATTGGCAAGGGATGTTGTGAAGGCCAAAAGTATAACTGGGTTCAAAAAAGGAATTGGATAAATTCAGAGGATAGGTCCATCAATGGTTATTAGCCAAGATAGTCAGCGACTCAACCCCATGCTTGGGGCAACCGTCAACTTCTGCCTACCAGAAGCTGGGAACGGAAGACGGATGGATTACACCATAACTACCCAGTTCTGTACATTCCCTCTGAAGCTTTGATATGGCCTATTGTCCAAGACAGGATACTGGGCAAGATGGACCATGATCTGACCCAGTATGGCAGCTCTTATGTTCTTATGCAATTGGGATTTCCCCATGGACTCTCCCTCAAAACCTTTCCCACTGCAGCAGAAGAGTTGTAAAGAGACCTAGAGATTCAAGGAAATCCCCCATTCCCACCCTGCCAAGGAAAAGGAACCAAAGGGAATGGAAATCGTTAGCCTTTAAGGGAGGAAATACATATTTGAAGGCTAATCAGACATACTCCTGGCTGGACGTCCCATCTCTCAGGACTGTCTTAATAGAATTTTCTCAAATGACCTCTGAGGATTCTTTTTCTAAGTCTATCCCCCATTTTGTAACCCTGCTTAATCCAGCAGCCCATCACCTCATTGATGTATTTATTGCCCATGTGCCTTGTCACATTTACCTTTGTCATGCATAAACCAATGCAGCATTTCTTATCCCACCACAGACATGCACAATGCACCAGTGCTCTAAGTGGAGAAGACCTCAGTGTCGTTTCAGTGGCCAGACCACTGCTTATTTGCGGTTTTCAGAGTTATGCTGACAAAAGTTGATGCTGATAAATAAGTGAAGCACTCCAGGTGGACCACTCCCCCAGAAAGCACCATGTCTGTGTAAGGGATTAGAGTATTACAGGGAGTCTCAAACTTCATTGCACCGCGATCCCCTTCCGACACCAAAACTTACTACACAACCCCAGGAGTGGGGACCGAAGCCTGAGCCCGCCCGAGCCCCACGGCCCAGGATGGGGGGCCAAAGCCTGAGCCCCACCACCCTGTGCGAGGGAGGGGGCAAAACTGAAGCCCCAGGGCTTCAGCCCCAGCAGGGGGCCTGTAACCTAAGCCCTGCCACCTCAGGATTCGGTCCCAGGGTGGTGGGTCTCAGGCTTCAGCTTTGGCCCTGGGCCTCAGCAAGTCTAAGCCAGCCCTGGCAACCGCACTAAAATGGGGTCCTGACTCACTTTGGGGTCCCGACCCACAGTTTGAGAACCACTGGATTATTAGGTCTGTCTGTGGATTGCAGAGTGTGATCCTTGTCAGCTTCTTAAGATCTCTGGTGCAACATGTGCACGGATACAAATCCAGTGCATTTTAAGTCTAAATTGCGTAGATCTTAGTAAACTTTATATTGATCAACAGCAGGAAAAAAAAAAAAAAAATCAAATCCCAATGCATTTTCTGAAGCCCCCGAACTACACGTTTCTTGCACGTGACTGTTGTGTTTGGGAACACGGGAACATTCCCGATGAGAGCTCAGCAGTTGATGGTTGCCCATAGCAACCAAGCGGCAGCGGAACCCAAGCAGATTTTTGAAACAGTCGCTGGCTCCTTCATTGAGAAAGCAGTTTGATTTGTGCATTGGTCTGAATACATTACTTCTTATTCTTTCCAGCTATTGAGAGTGAGATTTATTCCTCTTATCACAGCACAGCATGCCAGCAGGAGCAAGCATTACACAAGACAACCGTATTTTAAGAAGGCTGACGAGTTGGCACCAAGATAATTAGCCTTGGAACAGACAAACAGCATGCCGGCGGAATAAAACAAAACCCGATCTCTTGTTTCTAAGAAAAAACTATGTAGCCTAGTATGTAAAGGTCCTGAGTTCAAGTCCCAGAGGGTCGGGGTGGAATGGGATGGTTAGATAACAGTCTAGAAGTATTTACAGGGCATAAAAAACAAGGAAAGAGCTCTTCTGTATAACTATTTAATGTAGAAGCAATAGCATGAAATTGAGGTGACAAGGTAAAAAGTTATTAGGAAACATTTCCTAACAAGGGTGACCTACTAATTGTGGACTATACTCCCAAGGAAAAGGGTGGAAAGCTATGGAGCTTAGGACACTTAAAACGAGACGCTGACAAAGCAGTGGAGATTATACAGAAGGAAACAATCCCACATTGGTAGGGGCAATAGACAAGACCATATGTAGTTTCTCAATGAGGAAGGTCCAGCAGGATCACAACCTCCCTCCCTTTTTTTACGGCTAGATAGAAGGCAGAGGTGGGGGGCCCGGCTAGTAGGTTTTTCTTTCGTACTTTGGGGTCATGGTATAGAAAACCTTGAGAACCTCTGAACTTGCTGACCTCAAATCTTTTCCACCTCTCGTTTCTACAGTTCTATGATACAGGCGCATGGTCCGTAAAGGACAGTGACACATTCATCATGACAACCCAAAAGGTAGAGTCTGTAGATTAATTCCTATCAAGAACCACAATATGTAGGCAAATACGATGCGCACACTATAGAACTGCAAATTAACAGTATCCACAATCCAGCAAATCAATATCTGAATACTGCCTCCTGAGATAAAACTGGTACACAGTCTCACGAAATCTAGCGTCCTATGGTTATATCTGGAGGACTAGGCAAGTGATTTGACATCTTACAGTCTGAAATTCTCATTAATAACTTCAGTTTTCTGTGCAAGCCGCCTGTATGCTTTGGGGATAGGGTAGCATTTTTCTTCTCCATCTTTTTCTTACTAATGAACATGGATGCAGAGCAGCGCACAGCTCCCATATCAATACAGGGAATCTCTGAGTTATTTTTGCTTGTGCCGCATCTATTTTTAGTCGCTGCTCAGAATCTGCTATGAGCCAGTTTTCGGATAAGGTTGTTTGTTGTTTGTTTTTTTTGCTATATCAGGCTCTGCCTCCAACATGCAGATGAACTAATGAGAGCTAAAAGCACCATATCCCTCTCCAACTGGACAATATCCATGCTGTTTCACTCAGCAGAAATCTCAGCCAACACTCTGAGCACTGTTAACCTCTGCCTATCCCATGGACCAGCGGTTCTCAATTATAGTCCCAAGGCCACCAGTTGCCCCCACAACACTTCTGGTGGTCTAGAATGAAATATTTTGAGAACCAAACAGTAGG
The DNA here is from genome assembly GCF_011386835.1 of Chrysemys picta bellii. Classification (NCBI taxonomy): domain Eukaryota; kingdom Metazoa; phylum Chordata; order Testudines; family Emydidae; genus Chrysemys; species Chrysemys picta. The sequence continues at coordinate 101,420,720 of NC_088798.1, forward strand.
AAATTGGAACATAGGAACTGCCATATTGGATCAGACCAGTCTACTCCAGTATCATGTCCCTGATACTACAGAGAGTACCGCAGGAGGATGCAATAAAACCCTGTAATAGACCACTATGGAATTACTTGCCCATAAAGGAAGTATCTTCATACCCCTCATCAGCTAGTGACTGGCTCATGCCCCAATGCAGAAGGTTTTCTAGCTCTTCTAAAAAACAGCTAGCCTATCTAATGGAACTGCTGCTGTTCTCGTTACGCATGAGAGTGTCGAACCCTATTTTTAAATGGTCATTTCAACTAGTTTCCCTCCTACGGAAATTAGGCTCGCTGGTCTGCAATTCCCAGGATAAATGCTAGCTATTTCTGAAGACAGGTAGAATATTTGCTACCCTCCACGCTTCCAGGATAGTAGCCAATTTTAAGGAGACTGCAAGGCAGATTCTTGTCCCTGTTCTGCTCAGGCAACACAAAAACGATCGGAGACTAGCCACACACCCTCTGCTGGGCATTCCCCTGGCATGGGGAAATCTCCAGTACCCGTGCCATTGTCAGGGTGACGTCAGCAGGCTTTGGGTCATGCCCTATCAGAGCCACTGAAACGCAACAGAATTAGGAATCAATCAAATGAAATCTAGTAAGAGAACAAGCTCTAGCCATTCAAAGGTGGATGATGCCTCTAATGAGGCAATATCAAAACCAATAAAAAAAAAAAAGAGACCTACATTTCCCCTCCCAAGTTTCTCTATTTTGGAAGAGAATTTAGCTTACCTTTGGCAGGCTAACTGGAGTCCTTGGTTTTGTTCTAGGATTCTTTATCAATTGCCTTTGATCCAGAGGAAGCAAGTGATATTTCATGGCCTCAATAAGGAAGTCTTTACACGTGTTGTTATTCTTGATTAAAGCTTCTTCTTCAACTGTCTGGGAATGCCAATAAAGATTATTTGAATGGATGTATTTCACTAGGGAGTTTTCAGCGAAAATATAGGAAAGAGATTGAGATTTTTTTTGTAAAAGTACCGCAGTGAGAAAGATAGAATAGCAGCAACATTAGTGGGCAAATTCTGAGTCTTCAGTAAGGACCTGCTACGGCACACAATATTTACTTCCAAGTTTGCTCTCTTTCTTACCAGATCTTTAAAGATCTGTTTATGCAGGTCTATCTGTTCTGAAGTCATAACTGCATCCAAACAATGAGGGTTGCTTTCATCCTCATATTGGAAACTAAATCCTTTCTGCAGAAAGGCACTGATTTTCCTGAAAGGACAGGAATCACTTTGCACCCAGTTCAAACACAAGGATTGGCATTTTACACCAATAGTGCCGCTTCTATCTGGGGAGGATGGAGTCCTGCACCCTGACCATCACTTACATCACGCCCAAACAGTTGAGCTGTATACAGAGGGAGGCTTGGGGAATATTGGGGGTGGGGAGGCTTTAGCTGGTTTTATGTCGAAAGCCTAACATATAGCAACTACAACTTGCATTACTGTTGCTCCTTCTCCCAACACCTGTGTCCTGTTCTGACATCAGCCCTCCCTCTCTCCCAAGCAGAAGCAGACTTCTAGGGCCTTTCAGGTCAGCTTCTCAGTGAAGGAGAAATCAGTGGTGTAGAGTCTGTCTCTAGTCTAAGTTTAACTTATTTACACAGATACACCAGTCCTGGTACAGAGGTGGTCCAACAGCATGCAGGCTGATCTTTTTTTTCCAGGAAATTCAGCCCAGCACCAGTGCCTAATAGCTCTGATCGAAGTAGCGTGCTAAAAATAGAGAATAACCATGGTGACAAGAGGTGGGAAGTGCTAGCTGCCCTGAGTACGTGCCTATGGTGTCAGACAAGTACATACTTGGGGCAGCTAGCCCCTCCCACCTCTCATGCCACCGCGGCTAAACTATTTTTAGCATGCTAACTCCATCAGAGCTACCGTGGCTATGTCTCCTCAAGCTGGGAATCACATCCACAGCTTGAAGTGCAGATATAACCTAAAAAAAAAAAAAATACGTTGAAGTGCAAAGGTGACATTAACAGCAGCATTTTTGGATTCTGTAGGGTCTTGAAGCACATATATTCCCAAAAGCCTCCATCTGGATTCTGCAGGAATCCCATGTGCATGGCTCTGCTTCAGAATCAGACCCTTAATTTAACCAGCTATAAAAACAGGTAAGTGGATGCCTTTTTAAAAAAAAAAAAAATACACATTTCCACATTTGTGGCAGTTTTAAGGTGCACTGCCCAGTAGAATACAGAAAACATTCAGGGAGAAAAAGGATTTTCAGTGCTTGAATTATCTTTAGGTCCCACTCAGATTGAAGGCACGCTGTAAAGTATTGACTCTGGTCTTCCGCCCACAGACACAGATAAATGCCAAACCACCCACAACAGAAGCGCTCAAACAATGGAGTGCACAGGCGAAGGAACTACACTCCGTTTTAATGTGAGGATTTTTTTTTCTTTAAATGCACTAACCTGTACAAGATAATCTCTGGGCAAAAGGGGCAGACGAACATGCTCCATCAGTTTAGCCATGTGTTCTAAGCGAGACTCTTTCTCATAATTTATCCAAGATATAACAGCTTCAAAGACCTATGCAGAGAGAGTACAATTAATCATAGAAAAGAGAACGTGCCTTCTCAGTAATTATCAAAGCCAGAGGCTTAGTGGTCTAAGCATCAGGTTTGCAGTGTCTAAAGAAAGAGAAAAGATGCACCAGGGATAAGAGTTCTAGCAGGTAATAATGCAGAAAGAGATAAAGCGGCACAATGCTGCATATATGCAGAGCACAAACATTTCCCCAAGCATTGATCATGTGTGTCAAGAGAACAGGGCTGCACACTTTGATAAACCCCGTTTCATCATTAGATGATCAATGACATTCGCAAAGCGAAGCAGGTTCATCCAGACCAGTACACACCTCTGTTATGTTAGGTATTGGAATGAAGACAAAGCCAATTAGTCCTTCAGCATTTATGCCAGGCATTATTCGTAAAAACAACACACAAGGATTTATTATTTGTAATACAGGAAAGATCAGCTTCACATATGTTTTGGGATCACATGCTAATTCAGTGCTTAAGATCAGATTTAAATCCCTTCATTACCGCCTTCCAAAACCTAAAAACAACCATGGAACACGCTCACAACATGTGCAATGAAATCCCTATTATTTTGACTGTTCTAGTTCTTAAATTTCACCCTCCTCTGATAGCTGAAACAAGGCAGCGCAGCTAAATAGATCCAAACACCACACACAAAAAACCTGTGCTTCCAAGAGGGAAAGAAGGGGGGTGTTGGAAATTTGGTGAGGAAACCTGGTCTGAGCAGAATTCCAGCTTTATTTCCGGATCAAACAGGTTCAGATAAGCGGCCAAACTGAAGGCCAAGAACAAACTGTAAATAGACAGACACTTTGTATAGCAGTAGCTGCAGTGGAGAGTACGCTGTAGAACAAACAACACAGAATCCTGGAAGAATATGCATGGTGTGATGTACTAAAAAAAAATTAAAATAAAAACCTCAACTGTTGGGTAGAGAGTGGTGTTTGGTGGAGTATCTAAGAGCATTTCATTCTGCCCATACTGTTCAACATTTGGTTAAAGATCAGTTAGTAAAGGCCCATCCACAAAGGAGTTGAAACCACAACAGCTACAACCCTAGTGTAGACAGGGACTAAAAACCTATCCGAAACATAAAAGTCATTCCAGAAAAAACCTGCAGAGTAGGGAAAGGGGGCAGGGCAGTTGGAGATATTATGTAATATAATCCAGATCCTTGCAACAGGATGACTGACTGACAATTCCCATGTTCCCACTGAGCCAGAATTGTGAAATTTGGCATTTATTCATGGTGGGCCTCTAAATACATGTGAAATATCCCAGTGCTGACCTTTGCCCTTCCCATCAATGGGCACCAAAATATCCTCCCCCTCCCCTAAGAGATTTCAAGTGTATCCCTTACATCCAGCATCTTGGAATCTGGCATACTCATTCAGAGTAATGAGTACATGCCTTCCAGGCAGTCACAAATGATCAATCCCACAATTTACAAGTGGGATTAATTTCTTCTGGGAGGCAGCCATATTGAGTCCAAGGCCTCCAGTTTGGAGAAATTAAGGTCATGTGAGGGCACCAATTCTACTGGTCAGAATTTAGTCAAAAAGAGTTGACGGCTATCTCGAGCCATCCAAAATAAGATTGAAGAACACTGCTGGTATAGTGTGAAGGAAGTTTATACTGATGCTACCCATGCTGTACCTACTCTGTGGATAAATGGGAAAATTCAGACTCACAAGGTGTACCTCTGGCACCTCCCAACAGCACTTAATTCAATTTTTAAGAGAGGAAAAAATCTTAGTCCAAAATCCCAACTTCTTTTATTTCAAAAGTTGTCAGTTTCCACTGTTCTGCAGAATTATAATTGTTACCAGGTTCCGACCAGTTTTTGTATTTCAGTGCACGACTCTACTCGTGATCCAGAGCATTTCACAGCCGGCCCAACAGAATCTGAATGGCCATGACCCTTCCATTGTTTGCAAAGCCCCTGTGACTTTGAGACAGAGCTCTTCAGCTACACATCACAGAGAACCTGGATGTGAGAAAGCCAATCTCTCTGAATTGGGGCAATTCCTTCCATTCGGTTCAATGAGAGCCACCTACCCAAACCAAGGTGCAGCCCTCGAGTTTAGGAGGAGGGGAGCTCTGACTTGCTGAGTAACGAACAAAGTGTAGGAAGAGACTGGGACTGCCCGAAAAGCTTTTATACGAGGTTGGAATATCACCTCTGTGCACACTACCTGAGAGAAGACGGAGTGAGCCTTGGCGTTTTCCCATACAGAAATCTCTGATGACCCCAGATTCTGAGGGGAAGTTCTACACCAGCTTCCGTAGCTTGGCATGGGGTGCATGTCCATAGGGGATTGGGCTCACAGCCTCGGTTATATTATATTAGGTTTAAGTGATGGATCAATAAGCAAATTTTAGCCCAAGACACAGGAGACGTGGGTTCAATCCCCTGTTCTGCCACAGACTCCCTGTGGGTCCGGCGACAGAACTTCAGAGTGAGTGAGCGAGCGAGCTTCCCAGCCCAGGTCTAGGGATGGAAGCAGGCTTCAGGACCCAAGCGCTTCAGGACCCAAGAGCCACAACATCAAAGCCCTGTCCATACAGCTATTTTTAGAGCACTGGCGCAAGCCCTGCTAACCCGAGTCCGTCAACCCAGGCTGGGAGACATGCTCCCGCTTGTTCCAAAATGCTGTGTAGACGTACCCTGTGTGACCTTAATCTCTGCCTCAATCATCCCACTCTGTAAATTGGGGAGAACAGCACTTCCTTATCTCACATGGGTGTTTGAGGATCAATACATTAAACATTGTGAGGCACACAGTAATGGGGGCTGGGTTACCACTTCTGCAGGTTACTGCAAAGTCCCAGTTTCATGCACTGTTAGCGCCTAGTTTTTAGATGTCTGAACAAACTTGATTTTGTAAAAAAAAAAAAAAAATAAGGTCCCTCTTTCTATGTCTGATGTCTGCAGTTAAAGACGCAATGAAGTAAGGAGGGAGACATGCACCAAGGTACAGCAGAGGTACTAAGAGGACAACCCTTCAGGCTGACCAAATGTATACAAACAAGACAGATTACTTTAGTGACAGGAATATTCTAAAAGCAGTGCCTCCCAATGCCCTGTTACAGTTTGGGCCTACAGGTATCTGACTAGAACACGTCCATCTATTCTGGAAGATGGAATTTGCTGGTTCATTAGTTCCATTATACACAGAAGACACATCAAGAATAGGCATTTCAACTTATTTCTTTACCCATGAAGAGTTTAACCTACTTTAAAAGTGACCGCTTCTCATAAAATCTGGTTATGACAATTTAGCCCTATGCCGTTTTAAACATTTGTCTACTTACTGCATCAAATGATTTAAAAAATAATCTGCTACATGAGAACATTGGAAGAGATGAATATGCAAGATCAGAGAAATGTTACTGCCTACAATACTGAAGTTTACACTAGCTAATGGACTACTGTGTCAATAAAACCTGAATTTCTGGAATTTTCTTTGGATGCCAGAACATATCCTGTGTGTCTACATTAATCCCATTCTTTTTGCATGTCTAGCCTGTTATTAATTTCTGTTTTGAATGTGCAGCTTCAGCTTACATTTTCTTTTACAGTCTTGTATGCTGAACTTCAAAACCTACCAACCAAATTATGTTTTCAACTGTATGAAGTCCAGAAGAGACGAGTGAAAGGCTGGCTTTCCAAACTGTGGGAACACGGACGGTAAAGGCTATTTATTAACACAGCGGTGGGAAGAGCTAGTAAAACCCTGTGCAAGCTGCTCAGTACAAGCAGAGCAAATCTGTCAAAATCATACGTACAGGATGACAGTTTGTTCTTCCCTTTTAGTTTCCTGATGACAAATTCATTACACATCTATAGCTCAGTATTTGCATGTGAGTGACCAGGTGTCCGGTTTTCGACCGGAACACCCGGTAAAAGAGGGACTCTGGCAGCTCCGATCAGCACCGCCGACCGGGCCATTAAAGGTCCGGTTGGCAGTGTCCCTACGTGTCCTGGCATCGTGCTGCGCCCCAGAAGCAGCCAGCAGGTCCAGCTCCTAGGCGGGGGGAGCCACAGGGCTCTGCGCGCTGCCCCCGCCCCGAGCACCAGCTCCGCACTCCCATTGGCCGGGAACCTCCTGCCCCCACTCCCTAATAGTGTCGGATCTGCTGGCCACTTCTGGGGTGCGCGCAACTCGGTGTCAGGACAGGCAGGCAGCCTGCCTTAGCCCCGCTGTGCTGCTGACCGGGAACCACTCGAGGTAAGCCTGTGCCCCAACCCCCTGCGCTAGCCCTGAGACACCCCCAAACCCAGAGCGCCCTCCTGCAAACGAATGATCAGAAAAGGTGGCTGCTCTTGTGTCTTTGCATCCCTCTCTCCCATTCGCCCTCCCAAAGCCCTCATCCCTGACCCCACCCCAGAACCCACACCCCCAGCCCTGACCCCCTCCTGCACCCTAACCCCCTGCCTCAAGCCTGAGCACCCCCCCCAAACCTGGAGCCTCATTGTGCACCCCAAAGCCCTCATCCCCAGACCTGAGCCCCCTCCCACATCCTGAACCCCTCATCCCCGATCCCACCCCAGAATCCTCACCCCCTACCTCAACCGGCAGCCCTCTCCCACACTCCGAATCCCTTGGCCTCACCCCACAGCCTGGAGCCCCCTACTGCACTCCAAACCCCTCATCCCCAACCCCACCCCTGAGCCTGCACCCCCAGCTGCAGCCCTCACCCCATCCCGCACCCCAAGCCCCAGCCCAGTGAAAGTCAGTGAGGGTGGGGGAAAGCAAGTCACCGAGGGAGGGAGAATGTAGTGAGTGGGGGCGGGGCCTCAGGGAAGGGGCGGGGCTAGGGTGTTCCATTTTGTGCCATTAGAAAGTTGGAAACCCTGGAGTGAGCTGGTCATGTCAGTGTGATGGATCAATCGTCACCGGAACGTGATTGTAGTTTATCATTTTCAGTGCTTAACTGACCTCCATTTCCATAAAATCTGAGCACCTCACAATCGGATATATTCATCCCCACAACACCCCTGTGAGGCAGGGCAGTGCTATTCTCCTCATAGTACACATGTGGAACGGAGGCACACAGGCTACGAGACTTGCTCAAAGTGAGACAGGAAAGCTTGCAGGGGAGGGTGTAATTGAATCCACTTCTCCTAAATCCCAGGCTAACTACTTGGCCATCCTTCCCTCCAGCTATTTCATCTGCACTTGACCAACAGGTAGGGCCCTACCAAATTCACAGCCATGAAAAATGCATCCCGGACTGTGAAATCTGGTCTCCCCCTGTGAAGTTTGGTCTTTTGTGTGCTTTTACCCTATACTATACAGATTTCACAGGGAAGATCAGCGTTTCTCAAATTGGGGGTCCTGACCCAAAAGGGAGTTGCGGGGGAGGGGGGGCTCACAAGGTTATTTTAGGGGTTTGCAGTACTGCCGCCCTTACTGCTGCGCTGCCTTCAGAGCCGGGAGGCCGGAGAGCGGTGGCCGGTGGCCAGGCACCCAGCTCCAAAGGCAGCGCCCCACCAGCAGCAGTGCAGAAGTAAGGGTGGCAATACCATACCAAGCCAGCCTTACTTCTGCGCTGCTGCTGCTGCCACCCAGCTCTGAAGGAGCAGTACAGCAACCCCCGCTACAATTACTTTGCAACCCCTCCCCCCACAACTTCTGTTTGGGTCAGGCCCCTACAATTACAGCACTGTGAAATTTCAGATTGAAATAGCTGAAATCATGAAATTTTTAAAATCCTAACTGTGAAATTGACCAAAATGGACAATGAATTTGGTAGGGCCTTACCAACAGGGTATGGTGCCTGACATTCCAAACGGCACCAGCCACCATTATTTTTTCTTAAAAAAAAAAAAAAAAATTACACGCTGCCAGAGAAAAGTGTTTCCTTATTTCCTCCTAATCGTGGACCTCTCCTCCTCCCCGAATTACCCAGTTCTGAATTGCAGAACATCCTGGACCAGTGAAAGGCCTAAGGTTGGCTTTCTCTGATGCTTTGGGTCTAGAAGAGGAGCTTTATACCTGTGGAAGAGAGATTCCTGTTTTCCAAAGAGAAACAGAATTTCCTTCTTACCCTGGGAGGAGCTGGACAAAACACTGGATTTTATAGTCAAGACTTTATGTAGAGAAAATTGTGGTAAAACATGTTGATGGAGTTCTAGAATTCTTATTGGTTATAAATTTCCTCTCCTTTTGAGATGTGGTGCACGGCTGGAAAAAGGACTCTAAGAGAGCATAACCAGTTGCCAATAAAATGACTAAACTCAAAACATGCCTGAACAGATTCTCTATTACTACATAACTTACTGTACCTTTTCTTCTGAAGACACAGTGAGCTTGTCACTTGATATTAAACTGCAAACCTGGTCCAGACTAAGGCTAAGGAATTCTTCCCCTAGCATCACCTCGGGAAAGTGCTGCTCTGTTCAAAAAAATCAAAGGTTGGAAAGGAAAATTATAATGAAATCCATGCTTTCAGTCAACAGAAGGACTACAGTGTTCAGAGAATTGTTATTCTTACAGCAACGGCCCCCCCAAGACAAATATGATTACACTGGAATCAAAATGCTGAATAGACTAAAAAAATATTCTTAGTGCAGGTTAAAGCAACCTGATGTTATTTGAAATACTATTTATGCCGCCCCAGAGACTCATTCACTAATTGCAATAAATCATAAAATGGCACAAATAAAACTCTGTAGTGTTGCTACCTATTTTTCCTCCGACAGGTATAATTACTAACGGCAATTCAGAAAGAAGAGCTCCTTTCTAGACCAATAGATAACCTGCAATCATGCCACCTCTGGATGTGATCCTGGTCTGCTCTCACAAGCTAAGCAGCATTAGATTTGTTCTGTACTTGGATGAGAGACCCCCCAAAAAGAAAACCACACGGTGAGGCAGGAAGTGGTGTTGGCGAGTCAGTAGGCAGCACTGGTCTAAAGAATGCTGTGATGTAGAACGGAGGCTCTGAACATTGCCAGTTATTAAAAAAAACTAACACTGACTTGAATCATTTCAACAAGACTGGCACTGTGTGTAACCCAGCGGCTGTCTGACAGCCACACAGGAAGTGAAGAATTACACAGTATCCTGCTGAAATTTCAGGCAGCTTGGGGCGATTAAATAGAGCATGGAAAATCATCAGCCTCCCGTCTTCACTCCTAGGCCTTCCATAATCTCCAACCCATCAACAACCCAGGCATCTCAACAGCAGTCAGCCACACTCGACCCTGACCCCTCTCTTGTGCCACCCTACCTGTTCCACTAACCTCTCACTCCCCCTCCATCCTGGCTGACACCCAATACTTACATCTTCCTCTCCTGCTCCAATAAGCCAAATGCCCAGGGTCAAAATCACTATTAACAGTAACTCCAGTCTGTAGGCTGGTCTCTACCTCCACTACCTTTCCTGACCACTGACCTCCCCTGCCCCTGCTCACACCCTCATCACTCTCTTCCACCTACTCAACCTTTTACTGTCCTCAGGCTCCATCACCACTATGTACAAACCTAGTCTCCCCCATCCTCATAATTCAGACTACAGACCCCATCAACTACCTATCCATCTACCTACCCCACCCTTTCCGCTAAACTCATAGGATCCACCCTGGCCTGAGTCCCTTTCCACCATCCCAGCCCCCTCCATTCTGACTGAGAGGCACTGTATAAAAAACCTACAATATTTGTGTGTCACAAATAATCAGACAGGGAGCAATCTCCCCGGCTGCTACACAGTTCTGAAAGAGCTCTTCAGGTCCGACCATGCTTTCCGTTACATATTAAAGCTTAACGAAGGGCACAGGTCCATATAATTAAAGAATTGGACATCTGTTTAAAAAGGCTGAGATCTGTTTGCAGACAATTTTATTGCTGGAAAAATATCCATACTACTGCAAGCTGGCTCTCTTTTATACAGCCCAATCCATTATAATGTTTCGCAGGAGAGTTGGTGCTTTATGTTATTATGTAAATCGATAGATACATACACAAATCCTATCTATCTCGCATCATGCATGTAGTACTCTAAAGGCGAGAACAGGCAGCCCCTGCCCCGAGGCGCTTACAGTCTTACCCATCGCTTGTACAGCCCCCATTTATCTTTTAGCTGAAATATGGCAACATGAATCTTTACTGCTGGGGATTCTCTTTAGAGCAGCGACTTTCAAGCACTGAGAAATCCAGCCATGAGCACCGACATGAGAGCTGCAGCTCGTGTTCTGTTCTGTACTGCACTCGTGGTGCCACGTGGGTTAAACAGCAGCAAACAGGTGGCAATGCCTTCCCTTACATTCCTCTCTTTCCGCTCGCTCTGCTCTTGCTGTCCTCTAGGAAATGGTCATCACAAAAGACTATTACTCCAGCTAACGGGGCAAACTCTCTGGCTGAACTCAGACATTAACAGGCCTGATTCTCACTGACATTTTATAGAACACTGACTGCCTAAGGGTGGGTGTACATTACAATCGGCACCTGCTTTAGGGCACCTTCACACGAACGGCTTTGGTGTGAATGAGAATCAGGCCCTGACGTGTTGTGCCTATGCCAACGGACAGTACAAGACTCCCTGCAGCACAATGCACGTGCTGTGGATAATGCAATCTACATTTCAGCCAAGACAGAATAGGGATTGGGCAGTTGACAATTTCATTCCTTGCTATTTGTTACAAGCATGTAAAATATGTTCTGATTTTAAACATTTAACAGCGTCTGCCCTCTCATATAAAGAAGAGAACTTCACCTGCCTAAGTTATCCATCGTTTAAAATTAAGCTTTTAAACTAGGCATTTTCGAGTACTCGAGTAACTGAGCTCACAAAATCCTTGGGGTCTCTCTGATTTCTGGCTCGGCTTAATGCTGTTACATAAACAACAAAGAATTTTAATGGCATTTTTATTAATGGAGTTTCATTAACATTATATAGGCTATTGTATTAACAGGGACTCATGAAGGCCAATAAAGCAACAAAAACAGGCCTTCTAATTGCCAAACAACCAAATAAATATATACAGAATGCACTGCTTGTTCGGTTAAAGATTAAACAGGGTCCTGGAAGCAAGGATAATGAGGTATTACAAGCAAACCCTTACACAATGAACCATTCCTTTCAGAGTACGTTTTTCTTCAGGGGATAATGGAACAAGAGCGGCTGAAAGGTTGTGTCTGGATTTGAGGGAGAACGCAGGAGAATTTGGTGGCCACCCTATTTTTTTTTGTTTGTTTGTTATGGAAGAGCCTACTCACCATATGATTAAAACCCATAAATGCCAGGCAAAATGTCGCAGAGGAGAGGAAGCGTGAGAGCGGAGCCTGATTGGGGAAGGACTTGGAGAATAGCACTGCTGTGCCTACACAAAGCACAGCACAACAGGCAAACGCTCAAAGGCAAATCTGCTAGAAAACGGAGGGCACGGGGGAGTTAAGAGCACGGGGAATTCTCACTCAGGTCCACTTGGGTTTCTGCCTTGGGCACCAGCTAACAGATACAGGAACAAATCTCCTGGACGACGCAGGCAGAAAAGCAAGCAGCGAGTCTAAACCCACGTCATCGAGAAATCGGTGTTATGCGATAGGATAGTATCCAATTAAGTCAGCCATTAAACTGAAGAGGCATTTCCTCCACGGGTGTCAGTTGTCATACTTCCTTCCAAGTCAATGGAACGATGACAATGTACACCAGCTCAGGATTTGTCCCTAAGCCTGTTTGCCTAGACAACTGCTCCCAGAATGCACATCAAACCAGTGCAGGTTTGTTATTGGCTACCAGCTGCCAAACAAGAGGAATACAGACTGCTCCATCAACATGGCTGACACTGCTCAGTAACTAGCCAAAGGGCCTTGACAGCGCAAGGCAGCTAGCATTCCTCATCCAAAGGCCATCAAAAGAGCATTTGGTGTGTACTGGGACCATTTAAGTTGAATTTAGCTGAGGTGGAGCAGAATGACAGTGTGCTTGGGACACACAGAACCTGACACACTTTGAACGATACGTCTGTAGCAGTTGGCATGGCTGCTAATAGTGGCAACCATTCTATCCAAGCTTGGCATTAATCTCCAAGACTTGTAGTCATTAGGTGTTACCCAGAGCATGGACGTTAACTTCTGATACGACTTGGTATATCGGAACTCGCCAAAGTCAGGGAGGCTTTGAGCGGGATTGGTGCCCTATGGTGCGGCTGCAAACTATAACAGCAGCTTTGTAACTGGACTGACTCCCATTTAAGTAGAAAATGTTCTCAGTGATTGAGCACCTTGCATTAGGGTTTGGCTTTTAGCTGTCCAGATACTCAGCCTTCTCTTGGCTCATTTAGATTAAAAAAAAAAAAAAAAAAAAAAAAGAGTTCTTGGTAGATAACATAATGCCCAATACAACTAGACAGATTTGGGCTCATGCGATCTGTAAGAGAACTGTTGCAAGTAATATCAAGAAATAAAGTAAATTCACAGTTGCCCATTGGGATCAATGAACGGTTGCTGCCTAAGGTTGCTTCCGAGTATAAAACAAAAACAACCTCTCCCTGCACCCCTTCCCCCCAAATTCTCATCTTAAGTGTAAAATGTATCTATAGAATATAGATCAAATGTATTAAGAGACTGAACTAAGGATTGTGTTCTCTATTACACAGACTGCAGTGTATGAGGTCCGGTACAGAGAGACAGAAAGGCAAGATACTTAAATTAAATAAATTTAAATTAAATTAAATAAATTAATGGAGATATCCCATCACCTAGAACTGGAAGGGACCTTGAAAGGTCATCGAGTCCAGCCCCCTGCCTTCACTAGCAGGACGAAGTACTGATTTTGCCCCAGATCTTCAAGTGGCCCCCTCAAGGATTGAACTCACAACCCTGGGTTTAGCAGGCCAATGCTCAAACCACTGAGCTATCCCTCCCCACCAAGGGCACATCTAAGATGAATAGACATGCTTTTCAGTTAGCTTATGGATAAATATTTGAGAAAACTGTGAGAGCAACTTCTCCCTCGTCCGTCATAGTAACGTAAATCCTCAAAGGATCAGTCAGAGGAGCCCACTACAAGGCGCTTTGAAAGGCTGAGCTCACAGAAGAGGAGCAGGGGAGAAAGAAACTTGATAAGACAAATAGATAAGATATTCAGCCTCTGTTCTATACAGTGTTTTTTTCCAGAAGAAGCAGCTGTATTTCTATTACTGATTTAGGAACACAAAGGACATAATTCACCTGACACCTGCCTGCATTTTCCATAACAAATTAAACTAAAGTTCTTCATTTCACCTCCAAAGCTTCCATTATTCTGAAGGGCCTCCGTCTTTTGCAGGACCGTCACATGTCAGAGCCCTGCAAAGGCCAATAGAGAAGCCCACTGCATGTTCTTTGGAAACATTAAAAGTACGAGTTGGTAATGGCTCCAGCCCCAAGTATCCTTTATACTTGGGACCAAACTCTAAGTGGCTGGGATAAGCCAGGATGTTTTGCTCACCTGCATAGGCATTTGCCTGCTGCAGAAGTTCAGTGCAGGTGTGCACATCTGCAAAGGCTCGAATTCCAAGGCAATTTGTGGGGTGCAGCTGGGACTGGAGAAAATCACAGCAGTTTTGTCTAACATCCATTAATTGCAATAAGCTGGCAGCTGGCAACAAAACCTGAGAGCGGGGAGGAAGGGGGAGAGGGAGGAGAGAGAGAAACCAGAGTTAGCACCAGAGGCACCAGTTTGATTCCTGGCATAAACTCACCAATTATTACTACCCTTCAAAACAAGGACAGGTTTCTTGGGGTTCTTGAGGGGGGGGGGGCGGCACAAGAGGTGCTAAAGTTTTAGGAGCATCTATGGACAGAGGTTCCTTCCCTCATGTGGTGACTGGCAAAAGCAGCAACATCTCGGGGCACCCAACAGTGAAGGTCCCCCCCTCACTTCTTCCCCACTGAAGAAGTCGCACAGGCAGGCAGGCAGAGCAGAGACAGCACAATGGGCATGCTACAGCCAACCACCTAAAATCCTCAATTGGTTGACAGTAGGTCCCTTGTGCAGCCTTCGTTCTGGAGAGCATTATATTATTTGCAGGCTTGGGATGGAACTCACACCCCACACAAGCACACACAAACATTCTATTATGCTTGGGATCCCAACCACCTGGAATCTGAGTTCCCAACCAAAAAAAAAAAAAAAAAAAAAATCCCTTTATTTGCAGGCAGGTGCTCTGTACCGGCAAGGAGCTGTTAATGTGCTCCACAGCCCCTTTTCAATTTAAAAGGTTTTCAGGTACAGAACTATTCTCTTGGGGGGCAGCCCTAATACTCAAACAATGGTCACATCTTTGCACCCACAAAACTGCAGATGCCACTTATAGGATTTAGATGTTGAAATACTCAACTGCATCCACAAATGAGGTACTTAAGTGTCCAGGCGCTGGAAATCGCACCCAAAGAATTATGAGTGCAAAAGTGGAGGCAAGGATAAAGCCAGGACAAGAGCTCAGCCTACAGCATTTAGCATTGTTCATCTGCAAAAGAAAATGCCTTCAGAGTCCCTGGACAGGAAGTCAGAGATAAAGTCAGGCTGGACACTGGAGCCGTCACATCAGCTCCTTATGTTTTCTTCCCCTTGTCTTTTGCCAATGCATTGCGATCCGGTTTTGAGTCCATGTTTTCATAACTCTGGCTGGTGCCGAGAACTCTCTTTTAATGGGAACGCCAGCCACACATTAATGGGGTTTCAAAACATGTCATCCACTTCTAAATCATTTCTGATCAAGGGAAACAGAAGCCTCTTAAAAAAGCTCACCTTACTCCAGCTCAGTGTTGGTGAGAAGCAAAAATGTTTTTTCCCCAAGCCTTCCCCTCCCCCATACATCTCAGCAGAATAGCAGTAAACCAGCAACCTGCCCTTAGGTACATTCTAAGCCACTGATCCATTCCAAGGGGAAAAAAATCTAATCCAATTGGATTACATGTTAATATTACCAAGCAGTAACTTTCACAGACAGCTACAACCCCAACAGGCAACAATAAAACAAAGAAATCAATTAACCCATGGGGCTGTTTTGTCCAAACACTTCGATCCCAGGAACAGATTAGTTTGTCTGGTTGATTAAGTTAAAAAGGCAAGAGTGGTATTATCTTAACATCTAGCTATGAACAACTCTCTCATTATTCTACTAAAACCACCTCCTTACATCAACGTGGGGGTGTGCACGCAGCTTACATAACCATCCCAAGGAGAGAGAGATCCCCCCAGGTTCACTACAAGCGGAGGTTACTCCATCTGTAGCAACACATCACAGCTTCCTAAGGTACTGTCCTTAGCAAGCCGAGTGAGAGGATTTCCTTGTGTGTTTTGGGATAAAATCTGCATGAAAGAGGCCATCCATAATAAAGCTGTACTGTTCTGGGTTACAAATGCACAACAAAGCCACAAACTTCCCGGAAACCCTCCTATTAGAGCACTGGGCATGTAAGAGGTGAAGGGTACTTTACTCTGAGTAGTGGAACAATTCCCCAGGACATAAGCATTTGGCCTGCTGCATGGAAAAGAGCCATCATTACCTAATGCTTAAAGAGAGAGAGCGAGAGCGCGAGAGAGCATATCAACAGATAAGTGGGTCGTCGCTCTCTCTTTTCTCAGCTATGTGCCTCTCCACCAGTCTTGTTTTTACCAGAGAACATGAAAACCCAGCTAAGGATATCCGTTAGCACTGTGTATGTTTCCTTTAGAAATAACAGGAGGAAATGCCCTGCCTAATCACATACCCTGGCTAAATCTCAATTCCACTATAATCCATGCAAGTTTTTGCCACGTATTTCAACTGCATCAGAATTTGGCTCTTACTGCTTGAATTCCAGTTGCTGGATGCAATGTAGAGTCAGCAAATGCTAATCTGGTTTCTCACCTACATCAGCTTCCTGGCTAAAACTTGAGTCTTCCTTTGAAAGTTACATCAAAATCTGCGCTACATTTACTACTGAAATTCTCTATTGGGAGGATTTATATCTGGAATCTGACACATGGTTATAAGCTGCAATATCCAGATCTCAGCAGCTGCTGTAGCTGGCTCTCAGATTCTCGTTTTGCTGAACACGATTTACATGGGATTGTATTTTTCTAAATGTTTGGCTGAGGTCACTGAGCTGCCACAGACCTCCCGTGTGATCTCAGGAAAGTCAATGAGGCACAGAGACAGTTTATCCTCAGTCATACGGGGATAGTAGCATTGTCCTGCCACACAAGGGTGTTGGGAGCTTAAATACATTAAATATTGGGAGTAACTCAGATGCTACAGTAATGAGGGCCAGATAAATATGACTGAAGCAAACTAGGCAGACCTAGACAGCCCATTCAGGTTGAGGGGGCAGGTCTGAATCAAAGATTTAGATCTGGCATTGTAACCCACCCACCCCTGACAAACCACACAGCCTCATTAACGAAAGGTACTCTGCACATCAGCAGAGGACTGAAGGCTGCTTCCCGAACCGATGTCCTGAAGAGCTGCTGTTTCCTTGCAGCCTCTTCCTGGAAAGTGCTCTACATAGTTTGGGACACAGAAGCACACGGATCCTCCATGGGGAAGGCAGATGAAAACGCTGTGCTGTTAGATGAGCAGCTGCAAACGGCAGGTGGGACTGAGAGGAAGCTACATTCAGCTTCCTTTGATTTGTCTAAGAGAATTTGCCTTATTGCCCCGCTCTCCAAATGATGTCCAACCGGCACTAGCAGCTGGGAATGAAGAGTAGCTCCTGCATTTACATAAGAACATAAGAACGGCCATACTGGGTCAGACCAAAGGTCCATCTAGCCCAGTATCCTGTCTACCGACAGAGGCCAGTGCCAGGTGCCCCAGAGGGAGTGAACCTAACAGGTAAGGATCAAGTGATCTCTCTCCTGCCATCCATCTCCACCCTCTGACAAACAGAGTCTAGGGACACCATTCCTTACCCATCGTGGCTAATAGCCATTAATGGACTTAACCTCCAGTTAAAAGAGAATTTATCCAGTTCTCTTTTAAATGCTGTTGTAGTCCTAGCCTTCACAACCTCCTCAAGTAAGGAGTTCCACAAGTTGACTGTGCGCTGTGTGAAGAACTTCTTCCTTTTATTTGTTTTAAATCTGCAGCCTATTAATTTCATTTGGTGACCCCTAGTTCTTGTATTATGGGAATAAGTAAATAACTCTTCCTTATCTACTTTCTCCACATCACTCATAATTTTATATACCTCTATCATATCCCCCCTTAGTCTCCTCTCTTCCAAGCTGAAAAGTCCTAGTCTCTTTAATCTCTCCTCATATGGGACCCTTTCCAAACCCCTAATCATTTTAAGTTGCCCTTCTCTGAACCTTTTCTAGTGACAGTATATCTTTTTTGAGATGAGGAGACCACATCTGTACACAGTATTCAAGATGTGGGCATACCATCGATTTATGTAAGGGCAATAATATATTCTCCGTCTTATTCTCTATCCCCTTTTTAATGATGCCTAACATCCGGTTTGCTTTTTTGACCGCCTCTGCACACTGCGTGGACATCTTCAGAGAACTATCCACGATGACTCCAAGATCTTTTTCCTGATTTCTTGTACCTAAATTAGTCCCCATCATATTGTATGTATAGTTGGGGTTATTTTTTACAATGTGCATTACTTTACATTTATCCACATTAAATTGCATTTGCCATTTTGTTGTCCAATCATTTAGTTTTGTGAGATCTTTTTGAAGTTCTTCACAGTCTGCTTTGGTCTTAACTATCTTGAGGAGTTTAGTGTCATCTGCAAACTTTGCCACCTCGCTTTTTACCCCTTTCTCCAGATCATTTATGAATAAGTTGAATAGGATTGGTCCTAGGACTGACCCTTGGGGAACACCACTAGTTACCCCTCTCCATTCTGAGAATTTACCATTACATGCGTTCCCCGGAGGGAAATACTGCAGCAGCGCTGCAGGTGAAATGCTTCCATATGGGTGTGCATGGGACGAACCAAACAAACAGACATGTGGTAACATCTCCGTGTGGAGAAACAAGGAGAGGACCAGCCAGAGAAAAGAAGAGAAAAAACAGGTGGACATGAAATGAAAGGTGCAGGGGAGGCAACTCCAGCTGCTCACTCCCCCAAAATATTCCTTCCTGAACTTTATAATGTAAAATGGCTAAATGTGTCTGTTGGCAAATGGCTGGGAGAGCGTGCAACAACTCAGCTTATTCCCGCATCAGACTGACTGCAAAACCCACGCTATGGTTTTTAGGTGCTATGAGTTTCCGTTCCTTGTCCATCTTCCATCAGACGATACTGGCCTCTAATTCTTTCTAAGGGATTGGGGGGGGGACACGACGGGACCCAGTTTGGGTCCTGTTAAAACTGAACAACCACAGCAGAGGGATATTAAGGCGATCTCTCTGGTACTCCATTAGAAACAGATGCAGGACAAGAATATCTCCTGTAGCAAGGAGAACACAGATTTTAATCAGGCTTCCTTAACACTATGCTGAAGGACTCTCACGTCCTCATTCACGGCTTTCCCGTATGCCCAGGTTGTTTTTAAACAACAGTTTCCAGTGTTGCCAGACATGTGCTGGATAAAAGGGTGCAACCCCTGAAGGCTGCAGAGTTTACGGGAGGTTTTTAATTACATTTTACAGACCACATTTATCTGTAATCGTTTTTAAAAAACAGCAGCGGCTCCAGCTATTTCCTCTCATGCCTTGGATTTTTGGACATTTTTCATTCTACAAATATCATACGCACATGCGTTCCTCATGCAATGAGTGCACAGGGAAGCACTCAAACACAGCATCCTGCACCTAACTGGGAAGGGTTTAATTGTGGAATCAGCTTAATCAGCCAATTCCCAGGGAACCAGTTTATCCTAATGATACTCATTGACAATGACTTGCTCAATTAGGATGGTAATTTCTTGGATGCATGCAGGTAATTAAGCAGCTCTGTTAAGGATCTCTGCCCAGTGACGTGCTGTAGGGGGCCTCGGAGGGATCCTGCATTAACATTCCACAACCAAATGGAAAGGAAGATTTTTGGAGTAATATCCCTGCATCTGATGGAGTCACCTTCTCTGGGCACTGCCACAGCATCCCTGCCAGAGAAGATTTACCTATCCTTGGAGATCACAGAGACACTTGAAGAGCACCAAAACCTCCCCGCTCAAATAAATGTTGAAGTCCAGATTGCTCCAGGAATGAGGTATTTTCAGAAGAGTTTCCATGGGGAGGAGAAACCACGCCCACCCAAGGTTACACAAGCTGGTCACTGTGCAACAAATACAGGACAGGCATTTCCAGAACACGCGCCCAATATAATGTTGCACTGCATCCCTCCCTGGTTCTGGGGCAGAGAATGCGGTTTTGTTTAAACACGAACCCAATCATGTCCCTTCTTCTGTTCCTCGCCCTCCTCTCTGCAACATACGCACCCCAGGGCCAAGGCACTTATCACAGGCTGAGAGGGACAATTTTTGTGGCAGCCCCATGCTAATGGCACCTCACTGGTCCGGCCCTCATGAGGCTGACAGAGCTGCGTCTCCCTCCAAGTATCTGCACTACCATACGAGTTGGAACCAGGGTGCGGCCGCGGCTTGAAGTAGTAACAACCACCCAAATACATGGTTTCCGCCTTCTGCGCCTCCACTACAAAAATGGTTCCAGCACCACAGTGAACTAGTGCTGTCTCAGCATAGCAGAACTGCTCTAATTCCCCTTCCTGGGCCTTTTTATGTTCAAGTGAACTCTCATCAAGCTCACAGCATTACAAGGTTCTTCAGAAACCTGGTGGAACTTTAATTCTCTACCTTGACTTTATCTCCACTCGGGGGAAGTGGCTTTGATCCTTTGTCAGCGGCTGGCCTTTGTTCCCTGTAACTCTTTAGTGAGCCAGCAGCTTTGACAAGAGCTAAGGAAAGCCACTGGAGACATTAATTTCAGCTACAATTTGAAGTCTTCTCTTAACTGGGAAATCCACATAATTGGCACGATAACAGCCTGCTGGAACAGCCCGATTTACAGGGTTTTACCAAGCCACGTAACTAGAATACACTGGGCCACAGGCTCTACTCAGAGGCACAGCTTCAGCTTCCAATGAAGCCAAAAGGAGATGTATGCAAGCATCCATGGACAGAACTGGACCCACAATAATCACATGTTCCTGCAAATTCCTTAGGGCCAGCTTTTACAAACACACACAATAAGGGGGGGGGGGGCGGGAAGAGAAGAACAAAAACTCACACCACATTACAGCAAGAGGCAGCAGGGAGGAAACCCCATGTGAGGATTTCCTCAGATTGCTGCATGGTAGACGGGGATTTCCCCCCTTATCCATTCTCTGTAATGAGCATTCCACACCAGACCATGTGTTCTGAGAGGATGTACCAGAGACAAAATGTCATCCAACACAGAGGCCCAGGGCCTGTCCACCATCTCAGGACCACCAGCTCCATGGAGACCTGCTCTGAGAGAGTCTGCTGCCTGCGACTGCCCCGAAACACCTCCCTGAAGATGCAATTCCAAGGCACAAAGGGAGTCTAGCTCCTGCCAGGGTAACTCACACCCAAGTATTCTCTATAGAGCCAGGGAAGAGAAAGATGCGTGACTCCCTGGCCTCCCTCTCTACTCCCCATAGGGGGGGGGGATCTGGATCCCTGTGACAAGGAGAACTTCATGAACCCTCACACTAATTACCATGCAGAAAACAGCAACAGAGGGTCCTGTGGCACCTTTGAGACTAACAGAAGTATTGGGAGCATAAGCTTTCATGGGTAAGAACTTCACTTCTTCAGATGCAAGTAATGGAAATCTCCAGAGGCAGGTATAAATCAGTATGGAGATAACGAGGTTAGTGCAATCAGGGAGGGTGAGGGAAAGGAGGATGATATCTGTCTGTATTTGTGCAAGTTTCTTCATGAGGTTGATAGATTTCCATTCCATACGGCTAAATGCAGTGCCTTGCATGGTGTCAAGTATCAGAGGGGTAGCCGTGTTAGTCTGAATCTGTAAAAAGCAACAGAGGGTCCTGTGGCACCTTTGAGACTAACAGAAGTATTGGGAGCATAAGCCAGAGAAGATTTACCTATCCTTGGAGCTCACAGAGACACTTGAAGAGCACCAAAACCTCCCCGCTCAAATAAATGTTATTTTCGAATAAAGGCAATTTAAACACACACTGTAGTATTTCCCAGAGCACTCTCTCGTGCTCATTTTTCACTCCATCCTGTTGAGATGCACTGCGTATGCCTTGTCCAATATCAAAATCATTCATAAAAGGAAGATGGTTGAAACTAAGACTAAGTCTACACAGCAGCTTATGCTGGCCTAATTTATGTCGCCCAGGGGAGTGAATAAACCACCCCTCTGAGCAACATACGTTACACTGACGTAAGCGTCGTGTGCACAGCGCTTCTCCCACTGACATCACTACTGCCACTCGTGGGGGCTGGAGGAGTTAAGCCGACAGAAGAGCTCTCCCCCCCATCGGCTTAGAGTGGCTACATCAGAGAGCTTACAGCGGCACAGTTATACCGCTGTAAACTCTCTAGTCTAGCTGTGCCCTAAGTCTACCATTTTCAAACAAGCAGCAATAACAATTGAAACCAAACCTGTCAGAGATCTCAAAACCCCTTCTAGAATTCAATGACCCATCTCCCACCAGCTGCTCTTTTGCCATAAATACAAATGTAGGCATTGGACACCTTCACTATCTTCCACGCAGACACAGACACAGGAGAAAAGTAAAAATACCCGCTCCTTAGCATCATGCGTTACCTACAGACTATACTAGTCTACTGCACCCTGTCAATGACTCTTCCCCCTGCTGCCAAATAGTTTTTTCTTTCCTTGTATTCAGTAACTTCCTTTCTACTCTTGATGGTCCCTTGCCTATTTCCCACTCCACACCATCACCTCTATCAATCTGTGACTCTTCTCTCCACAAGTAGCTCCCAAAAATAGGACTTGATAACCAAAATTGAATCATATTTGTAATTCTTATTTTGTATTGGCAGGTTCCATAAAAGATAGCGGAGATGGGTGGAGAAGAGGGTTAACTAGTATTCTTTATTATCTGTATAGCACCAACAGGGTACTAAGTGCTTTACAGACTGGTACAAAGGAGCCCAAATCTGCTCCCCCACACAATTAACACTGACATAAATGCTTTCGAGATACGCCTGATTTATACCAGTGGGAGAGTAGAACCAGACCCAAACAACTTCAAGTCTACACAGACTACAAAGGAAGGAAAGAGGAACTGGAAGGTCAAGGCAAGCTCTAATTTTAGCTGTAAATTTGCATTCTACACAAAACTTCACACAACCCAGACGACTACCCATAAGAACTAAAAACTAACCACCACAGGAGTTTTCTATTGGCAACGTAAGAACCACCATCCCACTTACGCTTGTTTTAGCGTATCTTGACTGACAGACTGCCCCGACAAGTTAGCACGGCTTCTTGGAAGGCAAATGCCTAGTTTTATTACATGCAGTGGTGTTGTAGCCATATCGGTTCCAGGATATTAGAGAGATAAGGTGGGTGGGTAACCTCTGGACCCGCTTCTGTTGGTGAGAGAGTCAAGCATGTAAACTCATAAGCTTCTCTCTGACCAACAGAAGTGGGTCCAGTAAAAGAGATTACCTCACCCACCTTGTCTCTCTAGTCTTACAACAGGAACATGAAATGAAGACTAAATGTAACATGACTTATGTGTGGGGGAAAAAAGCAGTAAAGTGCCTCAAAACAATACAGAAAAGAAAGGTAGCATGCGTCACACTCTGCCCTTCATTTAGTGTAGCCTGCAGGCATCAGTTACGCTGATGGTTCCTCGGTCTGTGATTTAAGCCATGAAGGTTTTTTCCCCCCTTCAGTTTCGAGGAAGTATTGAGCCCAGCTTACCTGCACGTTCTCTTCCGTGACCTCTATTTCAGCTGTGTAGATGTAATCAATCAGCTTACTCAGTGTTTGCCCATCAACATCTTTTATTTCAATCTTCTTTGCTTTACTTTCAGTCATGTCTCCTGAAATTCAGTTCAAATCGGCATTCAATGTTTGTTTGCTTTTCTCCTCCCCTCCACTTCGATTCGCCGTATGCTCAGTGGAAACTCTCCCTCCACCCCCAATTAAAAAACATATTGAAAGCCCTGAACCCAAAATCACTATCCCTGCAGGTCCAGGATGACTGGCAGAAGTCCATTAGTGCCACCTTCTAAACATCAGAGGGTGATATCATGAGGCAACGAGAGAGACTCAGGGTGTGTGCGCAGTTTCACAGCCCAAGAACTGCAATGGGGGAGATGTACCCCAAGAATAGCATGCCTAGAACGGGGTAGTCTTCTAGCAGCCTCTTCTCCTGAGGCTTCCAGCACAGTTCTGCAGACTGAAGAGATTGGCCTGGTTCAAATACATTTCCCCATGAGCTGGGTGCTTGAAGAGAACTTCCTGAGATTCACCCAAGCTCAAATGTATATGAGAAAACAATAGGACATGATTAACTGCTCTCATATAGGGCTAAGCACAGAAGGTGACAAAGAAGTTTTCCTTTGCTAGGCTATAAGAACTAATTATGGGTGAATCTCCTGAGGGTCTCTTCCCACAAACTGGGAAACTATGAAAAATCTCTGCAGAAACCACCACTCCTTCGCTAGCATTTTTTTTTTTTTTTTTTTGGCCAAGGGACAGTCATATCTGGAGGGACAGGCCAAAGGAAATCTAAGGTTAACTTAAAAAAAAAAAAAAAAAAAAAGTGGCAAACAACAAGAGACTCCATTGGAGGTAAACCAAACCTGTATCTGCTCAGCCTACGCGTGCATACCCCAGTGTAGCTGACTGAGCTTGATTAGAAACTGTGTGTGTGTGTGTGTGTGTGTGTGTGTGTGTGTGTGTGTGTGTGTGTGTGTGTGTGTGTGTGTGTGTGTGTGTGTTTCAGTAACAAAAGAATACTGTGTGTGTTGCAAGAAAGGATCCCTGAGGCCACCTTTAAGGATCAGTTACAGAAAGGGACATTACACCTCCAAGTTTTATCATCAACATTTTGAGAAGCCAGGGAAGAAAAGAAAATTCCAGCTGCAGAAGTAAAACGATAGAAGAAAACAATTAAGTTAGGAGAAACTGAACAAATGTCAAATCTTGTGCCGGGATACGAATAATCACTACACTGAGAAATTCAGTCACTCAGTGCTGCTGCTGTGGGATTCCGAGGAATAGTTCTATACTCATCCTCTGTGGAAAAACAGTTAGAGGCTGCACGTAAAGGAAATGTTCAAGTCATCTTTGACATGACATGACAGAGCTCCATATGCTAAGAGCACAGCACGTGGCATGGGAGGAGACAGACACAGAAAGGCAACCAAGTTTCAACAAAGTCCTGACACTGGGAACTACACCTAGCTCTGGCCTTATTCACACAAGTGACATGAACTACACTGTGTGTGAGTAAGATAAGCAGGACCTGGTCCCTAAGTAAAACCCATAAAGTCTTGCGTTGAACTGAATGAATTAAAAAAAAAGCAATAATAAAAGTCATGTAAAGGAACCCAAGACATCTTTACAAGAAAAAAGACCCACATCTGTGAAGTCTTTATCTGTGCTTCAGAGCAAGCAAAAGACTCAGTACAGACACGGATATGTTTATTGGAAAAAAAAAAAAAGGGAGGTAGAGGACAGAGTCAGAGGCACTTATGCAGAGATCAATACACAAATAGCTCAGAGAGACGGATCTGAGAACATCATCTCCCTTTGTGGCACTCATAGGACACAGCCAACAAAAATAAATGCCGTGTGGGCTCACACGCCCACCCACAAGCTGCTACCTCTGCAGTTTGCATTCTGCTAGATCTCTAGATCATTATGCTCAGCTCCATAGCCCGGGCAAGTAGAGCTTCAGCGATACCATCTACCCTCTCCCCTCCACACTCCAGTAGGTCACTCCAACCTGTTCCACCGGTCAGAAGGCACCACTTTTCACATGCCTTTTATTCTTCCCAGCCAGGAAGCACATGACACTATGAGCTGAAAGGGAAGGAGGGAGGGAAGTTAGCAAGATAATAGGAGTGGGTGATAAATGCTTCCATCCAATCCCAAGCATGCATATTCAGGACAAATATAGCATCTCCTAAGGCATCTTTGGAGGTGTTGGAATGACTGGATGAATTAATTCAACTCATCCCATACACCCTTTCAAAAAACCTAAGGTCTTTGACAAACCAGAATCAAGCCTTGCTTGCGTCACGTCTTAATTTAAAGCACTGTTATTAATTATTTGTATTAGCACTATATCTACAGACAACAACGGATAGCAGGGCCCCCCTGTGCTAGCCAGTGTGCACATTAGCCAAGCCCTGCTCCAAAGAATTGAAATAGACAAGACAAAGGTAGGAGGGGAAACAGACAGGAAGTGAGTTGCCTACGGTCACGCAACAGGTCAGGGTCAACGCCAGGAGACCTGGGTTGTGTTCCTGACTTCCAGTCCTGTGCTCTACCCACTGGACCATGCTGTTTTTTGCTGCTGATTAGACTTTGCAACCACTGCTCTCACATCTGCAAGCACTTCATATGTATACCTCGCATACTGCCTCAATACCCATTACTGTGTCTATATACTGCAATGCCATTGCTCTTTCTAGCCTGCATTAACTCAGGGGGCTAGTCAGTTCTTCTCTCCCGTCTTTGATATTGCCTTGTTCATAGAGCACTGCAGGCCGCCCTGCACCGTATTTCTTGTGCTCCACATGGACACTGTCTGGTTCATAGCTCTTTTTTGTTGTTTTTTTAAACCAAGGATCTGTTCAAATTGCCTGTGAGGAGAATACACAAGCATGTCAGAGAACACAACAGCAGCCCTTTCACACACACAAGAGGAGAGCAGATTCTGAAGTGATGCCGAAGATCTGGATTGCTGCTGGCTGCTTCTGTGCTTCCAAAAACACACAATCCCTCTACAGTAACGGTCCCAAACATTCCAATCACGTCACTGCAGCTTTTGCAGTCATTATTGGAGTGGATCTGGTTTTGTTTTATTTCAAAATGTTGTACATTATAATGACCATCCTTGCAGAACAAAACAAAACCATCAAACCTCCATGGGAAGTGCTTTTAAAAAATAATGAAGGGAAAGCAATCAGTTTAGGAACACTGCTCCAAATTCAGATCTGGAGTTAGCAAGGGTAAGTCCCATGACCTTCAGTGGGCGATGTGCCTGCTTATTCCAGAGCTTCAAAGTCTTGGTTTTAAACAATACGTAACTAGAAGAGATCAGCTGGCTAAAGGCACTGGCATAGGGAGTCCTTCATCTCAAGGTCATTGGTTCAAATCCAGTACAGGTCTACACTGATTGAGAGTTGCTGAACAGCAATGGGATGATAGTACATAGGTAATGAATGGCTGGTCTACGTTTGGATCCTGCTTGTCCAGTGTCTTCTTTTCTACCAGCTAACCCTATGAGCACCTTCCTCATGGGCATGGCCATAAGATTTTTCTCCTTGAGTGAATTTCTCTGCCCCGGAAGAGGTCCCTTTCAGGCCAAGCATGACACATACTAGAGGCTTTCACAAACAGCTCACTACTGCTGCGTGGGTCCTGTGGATAAATACAAGAACTTGGTTTCCCCACTGCTATCAAGTTTCATCTCTGAGCAGTAACACAAAGAACATGAAGACTATTCAGATTATTGTAAAGGGTCACGCTCCACAAAGTGAAACAATGTGGAGGTACAGAGAAGTACTTCTGACCTTGCAATAGGGAGCCTCAGAACTTAAATATGGGATCAGCCAGACCTAAACTGAACCCAGGAGAGGCCTGATAGTGACCTAGCGCTCAACTTGTTTTACAACCAGAGCAGCAGCAAATAGTAATCGTTATAACTATAGCCAAAGGTAGTTTACAAAAAAAGTCACATGATTGTGGTTAGATGGTTACTGTTTAACTTTCAGATCTGAGCATTACTGGGCCCCACAGAATTCCAGTACAGGAACAGCAACAGCGTCTACCTGCCTTTATTAATGCCCGTTAATCATGATGGCTGGTTTCAGGCAGACATGACCTCTAAGGATCATAGGCTCCTCCGGGGCTGTGCTCTTGTTGACTGGTGTAGTAACTACCACAGACAGTAACAAATATTCTCAGTACAAACCTTGGAGCAGCATACTCTTTCTTGCTTTGCTCCTTACACGTAGCGGCATTATTATTACCGCTAACATCCAATCCCAAGATACCGTCTCAGCTCTCTAGCTTTTTAACAGCTTAGATTTCTCAGCCTTACGAAGAAAAAACTTCCTGGCAAACAAAGTACCTATCAACGCACTCCTGCTTATACAGACGTACATCCCACAACGTCAACCATCAATTTTATTTTTTAAGCGAATCCACCTTCTATTTCCCACACCCCAAAAGCCACTGATGCATGCAATCCCAGCAGAACACCAAGCGCAACACATGAACTCACATTTGCATCTCCCCCTTTCCCATTCAGTTAGGACCATATTCTTTCTGGCACAAACTTTGCCTGGCTCTGCTATAGCTTTTAAGTCACGACAAAGAAAACACCTTTCGCAGATGATTAGCAAGGAATTCAATTCTTCCAATGTTAGGTTTCAGAGTAGCAGCCGTGTTAGTCTGTATCCGCAAAAAGAAGAACAGGAGTACTTGTGGCACCTTAGAGACTAACAAATTTATTAGAGCATAAGCTTTCATGGACTACAGCCCACTTCTTTGGATGCATATAGAATGGAACATATATTGAGGAGATATATATACACACATACAGAGAGCATAAACAGGTGGGAGTTGTCTTACCAACTCTGAGAGGCCAATTAATTAAGAGAAAAAAAAAAACTTTTGAAGTGATAATCAAGATAGCCCAGTACAGACAGTTTGATAAGAAGTGTGAGCATACTTACAAGGGGAGAGAGAATCAATGTTTGTAATGGCTCAGCCATTCCCAGTCCTTATTCAAACCGGAGTTGATTGTGTCTAGTTTGCATATCATATTATTCTTCCAATAAAGCTGACAGAAAGAGGCCCAATTTAAGCCCCTTTTAAAGGGGGGGGGGGGGGGGGGAGCATCCATGTAGAGACACAAAACAGTAGCTCCCAGCTCTCTTTTGACCCTCCTCCAACACTTTGGTGACCACAAATCAAGGAGCATCACAGAACGTTCCCAAAACTGGGTTTCCCACATAACGCATTGGGCTGAAGTCAAGCTATCACAAAACTCGTTCAGAGGACCTTAAAATCCAATTTGTTTGATTACTGGGTATTTGGGATTGTTTTTCAAGAAGGGAAGGCGAGTGAGGGAACAATGTGGCCTCCTGGTAGCTGCTCCTTTAAGAAGAGGACCAAAGAGCAGATGGCCCAGGTGGAGGGGGAAGTTAAAGGTCTCCTATGTACTCAGGACAGCAACAGGAGGAGAGTCAGCAGCTGCAGAGCCCTGCAAAGAGGTAGAGTTGGGTGGGGTGGCAGTATGGATTGGAATTATTTGAAGAGGGGAAGAATTGTTTGGGATATAACTGATCTGTTGGAGGCACAGAGATGATTTGTCAGGTGGGAACAAAGATTTGCCAATGGAAATTCAATATGCATGGCCAAGGGGCTTGGGAACAGGGAGGGAACTGCAGAGCAGGTGTCTTCCAGCTGAGCTAACAGGCTGAGTCTTCAGTTGAGTTAGGTGTTGTGGAAATATTCCATCCCTATCCTCAGACTTTTTCCGCTCTTGACCTTTTTGCCTTAACACAATACCTAATCTTGCCAACGCTGAAGCGTGCATGTAATTTTGCTTACATAGAATCATAGAACTGGAAGGGACCTGAAAAGGTCATCTAGTCCCGTCCCCTGCACTCGTGGCAGGACTAAGTATTATCTAGACCATCCCTGATAGGTGTTTGCCCAACCTACTCTTAAAAATCTCCAGTGATGGAGATTCCACAACCTCCCTAGGAAATTTATTCCAGTGCTTAACCACCCTGACAGTTAGGAAGTTTTCCCTAACTTCCAACCTAAACCTCCCTTGCTGCAATTTAAGCCCATTGCTTCTTGTCCTATCCTCAGAGGTTAACGAGAACAATTTTTCACCCTCCTTGTAACAACCTTTCGCATACTTGAAAACTGTTACTATGTCCCCTCTCAGTCTCCTCTTCTCCAAACTAAGCAAACCCAATTTTTCAATCTTTGCTCACAGGTCATGTTTTTTAGACCTTTAATCATTTTTGTTGCTCTTCTCTGGACTTCCTCCAATTTGTCCACACCCTTCCTGAAATGTGGCGCCCAGAACTGGACACAACGCTCCAGCTGAGGCCTAATCAGCGCGGAGTAGAGCAGAAGAATTACTTCTCGTGTTTTGCTTACAACACTCCTGCTATATACATCCCAGAATGATGTTGGCTTTTTTTGCAACAGTGTTACACTGTTGACTTATATTTAGCTTGTGGTCCACAATGACCCCCCAGATCCCTTTCTGCAGTACTCCCTCCTAGGCAGTCATTTCCCATTTTGTATGTGTGCGCAACTGATTGTTCCTTCCTAAGTGGAGTACTTCGCATTTGTCCTTATTGAATTTCATCTTAGCTACTTCAGACCATTTCTCCAGTTTGATGATCACTTTGAATTATAATCCTATAATCACGGACAGGGTTTCCAAAGCCTTGGTCTGAGTACTGCCATTGGAGTCAAGACTTCTACCATTCGCTTCAGCGGGAGCAGAATTAAACCAATGCCGAACACTTCGGAACATCTCCATCTCTTGTGTTCAAGTGTTTGTAGGACAAGGCCTTTGGACTGTAAGCTCCGAGACAGGGACTTTTGTGGGAGGACGTGCGTGCGATGTACCATGCAAATTTATAGCACTGTATAAATGTTTGATATAAATAAATAAAAAAACATACTTTAACACCCTAAATTCTGGTCTAGAAAAGTCAAACATCTCACTTCAAAAGCTATCTACCAACCCACATACAATTCCTTCTGTGTCCCACACTGCAGAGATCTCTGACCTGAGGGACACACACGGTAGCATCCAATTTTTACCAAGTGCTGCCAGTGTCCTCAAACCTGCACAAGACACGGTCCCCTGTCCAAGGGGGATTTAGCCAAGAGATTTTTCAAGCACATTCATTGGTATAAGCAGCTAGGGACTTCAATACATTTCTTCTTTTCCAGGAAAAGACCTCCATACAGCCCCGAGCCCACCCCATCTGCAGCAGGTCTATCGTGAAGACATGACAGTGTGTGTCTTGGAATCTGCAGGGCACACTCAAGCACAGAACTTTGTTTGGAGACAGAAAAGTACCTGTAAACATTGCACAAAAATAGGGGCTGCAGGCTGCTAGGACAACGCGATGGGCTTCCATCTCAATGGCTTCGGCAACAATCACCACGTCACAGAGGAGCCGCTTGCTGGAAAACACCAGAGAAGACAACATGGTTTCAGAACATCTGGCCATGCAAAGGGACCTTTGTAAATACCCTTGGGGAAAATGAGCAGAGTTCCTACGTCACAAACAAGTGACCTGAATCATCCAGCAAGACCTGACAACTGCTGGAGTCTCAGTGGAAGGTTGAAACACAAAGACAACCAGCCTCTGTCAACTTTTCTTTATGGAGCATATCCTGCTCCCATCCAAAGCGGCAGAGATCCCTGCCTGAAATAGAACTGGACACATTCTGTTCCACAAAAGGAAGGATTTGGGAGGCTGGCCACAGGGTTCTGAACCCCAAAGTTCAGATTGCCTCCATCTCCCCCCATAGAATGGCCTAGGAAAGGGACAAAGGAGCCGCCTAGCAGCTCTGCCACTACATTGATCTGCCACCCACTTTTCCCCATAAAGCAAGGACGTAGCACCAGTAGGGGATGCTGCAGCTTTAATCTCTTCACAGCCTTGAGAGGGAGGTGGGATAAAAAGGGAGAGTTTTCCTTCCTTTCCCACATGACACAACAGGGCTGGTAGAAAGAGAAGGTTTGATGCTACAGCACATGAACAACAAAGCAGGTTCCTCAGGTCCGAATAGCACACAAAGGGTTCCTCACGTTATTCTCACGAGCATCACCACAAAGTGCACTCATTCACTGGAGTCTGCTATTCACCTTGACTGAGTTTAATGCACAAGTCAGCATGGGGTTGGGAGTCCAAAAACTTCCAGGTTCTAGCCCCAGTTCTGCCACTCACTCACTGTGTGGCTTTGGGTAAGTTTTTCATGAATCTGTGCCCATTTTTATCTCCACCACAGTTCTCTCCTTTGAGGATTTGTTAATTGAGGTTTGTATATCGTAAGTGCTCAGTATTATCATAAAATACCTGGTCCCTACTTGAGCATCTAAACGCAGAATAAGGGTGCTCATTGAAGGGGTCACACTAGGAAAAAAGATCGGTCTACAAATCCAAAATGTCACTTTCTCTTCTATACGGCTTATTGTGCTTTTGCTTTAGAAAACCCCATATCAAACAAAAAACACACTTAGCCTTCTAACAGACTAGGTACGTCCCCCGCATTTTGTGATACCTAATAAAGCGACTCCCAAAACACTGAAGATTGAGCTGGAAACATGCAGGAAAGACAACACCTAGAAACAGATAAGAGACTGCGTGTTCCATATTTATGCCAGCTTTGATGGAATGGTGATGGTAACGGGAGCTTTTATGTGAGCAATACACAATGCAGGCTTTGGAGATCATTCACTTCAGTCTATCAGGAAGGAACCCAGTTTAGTCCCTCTCTGGGATCCTATCACCTAAAAAGTGCATTTCATGCAAATGAGATTTCCATTTCCATTTCGAAGGTGGATGTGCCAAGCAACTAACCCGTCGCAAATAGGTTAGAGGTCTCACTACCCCTCAGAGAGTTTAAATCTAGACTTTCTGTAAGGGATTACTAGATAAATAGGAATTAAATCACTGTTATTCAAGGTAACCATTTCCACAGGCTGTCTGACAGTATTACGGAGTGCTGGTTCAAAGCAGTGCACCATACAATCATCAGGATTGCAGACTCCAGAACAGCAGCAAGAGCTGAGAGAAAGCAATGCTAAGGAGCATGCAAAGATGCAGTCTGAAAAGCAGGTGCTTCAGGGCAGATCTAACCTTCTACAGTCAGCTGAGTAACATACAGGATCTAGCAAAACCCAAGGAACCCAAGAGAGCAGCACTGCTAGGGCCTCCAGCACACTTCAATTAAAGGAATACAATACTGGATTTTCAACATAACCGCGGCAGCCTGGTGCTCTGCTGCACAAGCACCTGCATTCAGGTCTCCTGATCCCTGTGCCAGCAGAGGGAGACTGAAAAGGAAACGCACTCAGCATCACAGAATTGAGAGACGGGAAGGATACTTCATAGATATATATATTTTTATAACACAGAGAAATCTGGAGATATACCTATCTCATAGAACTAGAAGGGACCCTGAAAGGTCATCGAGTCCAACCCCCTGCCTTCACTAGCAGGACCAAGTGCTGATTTTGCCCCAGATCCCTAAGTGGCCCCCTCAAGGATTGAACTCTCAACCCTGGGTTTAGCAGGCCAATACTCAAACCACTGAGCTATCCCCCAGCCCAAGCATAGTGGTATCTGCCACAGAGGGAGAGGATTCCAGTCCTTCTCCTTATTGGAGAATGCATATTTTAGAAGTGTCAACCTATTCAACCCCTCAAAGGGAGGGGCAGAGGGGAGGGAAGAGAGTGTGTGTGTGTGTGTGTGTGTGTGTTACATACACATTTTTCACATTAAATAAATAAAACAGAATAATAGTGTCACAAACCAAAGATACCATTTGGCAGGCTAAGGACTCAAATAAGTCGCATATAAATGGAAGTCAAATGCTCACTGAATTTCAACCTGCTTCAAGGGAAGATGGCAGACTCCAGAAACAAGCTGAATGTCATCCACTGCCACTAAATGGCTGACACACCTATAGGCATCTTTTAAAGAACTAGATTTTTTTTTTTTTTAAAGTCCATTTAAAGTAACAATTCTCCTCTCCCCCACACATACACACACTTGATTGAAGACGTGCTGGAGTTCTTTGAGCAGTGTGAAGTTTTTAAATTGGCTTGTGGGTGGTGTGATTTTTTTTTTTTTTTTTAAACTTTGCAGTGCCAAGCTGAGATTGAGTGACAGTGAGTCAAAGAGAATGAGAATTCTACTTTAGCAATCCTTGCTCTGTAATTACGTGTAGGTGTCCTCGTATCTGTAATGTTCTATTATTGGTCTTCAAGCCGTTTGCACTGTTGAAAATATAGTTTGTGTGTGGATTTGCTGTAAGTAGCAGGAAACTTTAAACCAATTATTGTTTGTAAATGGCAGATATGGCTCTGAAAATGTTTTCTGAGACACAGCCGGCTTCTTTTTGACAAAGAGGAAGACAGGTGTGTGGGTGGGAATAGCAGTGCTCTATAGTGTCTACACTTTGGCTGCCTCTTCCTACTGTTTTGCTAACACCCTGTTGCGGGACCTCCTTTTGTGTGGAAGCAAATACACAGAATATTATTTTTTAAAGTGCCCCAAATGACCTTCTGTTCTGATCAGCATGTGTCCGATAAACCAAAGATGATGCATGTTACATGGAAAAAGTACCTCCGTAATTCATTCATGACCTTGAATGCCTTTCCCATGTGAGAAGGATTGACTGTTACCGTGCGCTGGTCCTTCTCCTTATCTTCAGCTTCATCAGGTGACTGGGAACTCTGTTTGATGCTAAAAATGAGGATAAGAGGGAAAGGAAAGTTTATGCTTTTTCGGTGTTGTTGAATCAAGCATAATTGAATTTAAAGATAGCAATAATTTATGTTACTATAGCTAGCTCTGTCCTGAAGGATCCCCAATGCTTTACAGATTACGGCCCAGCTCCTGGAAACACTTGCGCATGCAAGTAGCACGAACAGGACAACTCACATGTGTAGAGTCACAGACACTCTCATCCTGGTTTCTAGGATCAGTGTCCATATACGGAAAGGATCCCTGAAATGCAGCTACCGCTGGTTGGTTAGATGGCCGCAGCCAACCAGACAAGAGTGGGAAGGGGAAGAAATGTGAACCAAGCACATGAGGACAAATTCAAGTCTAAGGATACATTTAAACGTCAAGCTGGGGGTGTGATTCCCCACTTGAGGAGATATGCCCACACGAGCTCTGACCAAGCTAGCGCATTAAAAATAGAGTGCAGTCGCAGCGGTGCAAGTGGCAAGAAAGGCTAGCTGTCGTGAGTACATGCCTACAGCCTCGGACGAAAACATACTTCGGGTGGCTAGCCCCTTGCGCTGCCCACGCCCGCATGACTACGCGGTCTTTTTAGCATGCTAGCTCAAACAGAGCAAGTGCAGATATGTTGAGTTGGGAATCAACCCCCAGCTCGAAGTGTGGACATACCCTGAGGGTGTGCTTTCACAGCCCGGTTAATCTGAGTTATCACTCATGTGTTAAACCGAACACAACACATGCCCACAAAAATCTCTAACCCGAGTTAAGTGCTGCTTAAAGGTCGAGCTAGCTGGCCCGTCGGAGGCTGGGGAGCGTGGCTTGAAGCTCGAGTGATGCTGGTGCTCGAGCTGGTAATTCAGTGGGGCGGCAACAGCTAATCCAAATCATTCTGTAACTCCAGGGTTGCTTTGCAGCGTGGCTGCTCTCACTAGAGCTGGGTTAGCTCACATGCAGTAATGAGGCTTACCACCTGTCCAGGTTTTCCCAGGATCATCGTTTTTTGAGGCAGCTGTCCCAGGAAATCTGCAAGTCTTCTCAGGATATTCAAACTCCCAGGTTGTGGGTGTTTAAACAGCTGTACAATAATACACCACTCTGAGCCTGCTCAGAGACGGGGGCCACACCTGCGCTACAGACAGATGGCACAGCGCACCAATGAGGGGTGGCTCCGGGCGGGGGCAGACTAGCAGGCTGAGCGAGTGATGGTGGCCGCAGCAGGAAACCTGGGGTGCTGCAGCGTCGGCCTGCCCCTGGGCCGGCCTGCCTCTGCCGACCAGCAACGGGAGCTGGAGCTTGGGAGCCCAGCTTGTGGGGAAGTGAGGGGCTTGGCTTTGGGACGCACGTGTCCCTCCCCCAGCGCTGGGTGGCAGGGGCAGACCCTGCAGGTTTGTCCTGTGCCCTGGCATAATGGTGGGGAAGTCAGATCTCTGGCATTAATAGGTATGTCCTGGGTTTGTGCATCTCAGAGGTGGCATCCCTAGCAATAACACAAGTGTACTAACTCCAGCTAACTACTACAGCGAAGACAAGCCCTGACAGGCTCTGATTCACCAGATCTTAAAGTTAAGCAGGTGCTTAACTGCCTTGCTGCATCGGTATAGACTTAAGCACAAGCTGGCCAGTGTCCAACTCAGAGCAGGATTGTGGTTTTTCCATCTCTCATCTGAAAGACACACGCTTACAGTAGATTGCAGGGAATGCACTCTACAGCGATAAGCCAGAAAACGGGAATCAAAATTATTTGTACAACGTCTATGTATTAGTTTAGAGGCCATACCTCATTCTGTGTTAAGTTTAGAAAACAGGGTGTAGTGCAGGTGAGGCATAAAGGAAGGATTATTAAACCAGAACCTCCTTTCAGGACAGCAAGCTATCCAAGCAGCAGCAGATTAGCCCAATGTATTCTGTCTAACAAGGATCACCCTAATCTGGAAGTTTAAGGCACATCAGTGTCCTCATTACCTTGTTCAGAGCGTTGCCTCTTCTGTGCAAGACTGACACAAGGTCAACACCAGCCTCTATGATTTAGACATGTGTAAAATTACTCTGAGTTCAATGTTTCTAGCATTGAAAAAAAATAGAATGAGAGACTGTCACTTTATTTAAATCCATAGCCCTTTCTCCAGGCTTTTCAGCAGCCAAACCTTCCCCTCCAATACATGAAACCCAATAATGAAGAACCCAAAAGTGCAACTGATTTAACTGATTTTCACTTCCAAAGCTGGGATAAATGTAGGAAGTAAATGAACCCCACCGGGGTTCATAGCTAAACTCCCATTGACATTACCAGGGCCTAGATTAAACCCAGAACAGTACAAATGGATTTTTAACATTAACATTGTTAATATTTTAATGTGATAATATTGCTAAAAGCATTGATTTGCTTACAACACTTCTGTAATGTGGATAGTGTCACTATCGTAAATAGACACTGTCCATAAAAAACAATTGTCTGATTTATTTTTAAAAAATCCTATTATGGTTACAAGTAATCTCCAAGATTATTACTGTATAATTATAGGGAAAAATATTTTTCTGTTTCTAGTTTGCTTACTTTATGTATTTAACACCACTCTGCATAAAATCAATTCCACTGTTTCCCCTGTGCCAGCTCATTTCACCTGATGTCGGTCTGGGATTTACACACAACCACATGAGAGAAAGCACCTATACTTAAAACAAAACAAAAAAAACACAACTGGGATGGGGCATTCTAGAGCAGCCAGAGTACTTGAAACATCTCTAAAACATCAAATTGTCAGAAGAAAGCTTTGATTGTCAATCTTGTACCTATATTACCTGCAAAAGTCCTCTGAATGAGGTTTGGGGGGGGGGGGGGAGAATATGTCTCCCCTCCTCCCCCAGTTTGTTTACTTAGTTCATTTGACAGCACGAAGCTAGATAGAGGCCACTGACTATACACCCTACCCCAGACCCTGAAAGAGCATTTAGCAGCAGCAGAGCAGAGAGAAACGGAGAACGAACAGGCTGCAAGCACATGCCTAGATGCACACAGAGAAAGGAGCAGGACTCGGAGCAGTAGGGTGGCTTAGTGGCATTGCTTGTGAGTGTGCCCAAAGACCCTTCTTATAGTATTGCCAAGCCCAAGCATTCAAAATTCCTGAGACTGGTTTAAAAATCATGAGATTTTAAAACGACTACAATTCAGGTTCTTTTTATTTGCCTTCTGGTACTGGAGCCTTTAAATTTCACATTTTCAAGCTTTTCTCCACCCCCATGAGAGCTAGCAGCTGGA
This sequence comes from Chrysemys picta bellii, assembly GCF_011386835.1. NCBI lineage: Eukaryota > Metazoa > Chordata > Testudines > Emydidae > Chrysemys > Chrysemys picta. The sequence continues at coordinate 101,458,193 of NC_088798.1, forward strand.
GGGAAGGAGGGGGCGAGGTTATTTAACATGAAAGCTGATATTCTCATATAATTAACTGACTCCAGGAGTTGGGGCTTTAAGAAAGCCATCCAATATCCTGAGGCTCACCATAAAATCGTGAGAGTTAGCTGAAAAACTTACTGTTGCCAACACGTTTAATAATTTTTTAAATCAAGACATCCCAGGGTCTCTCTCTCTCTCTCTCAAAGATGATTTTTTTTTTAACAAGTCAGTTTTTAAAGAAGATTCAAGTTGACAAGAGCCTTTAACAATTCTGTGAAAATGACAAGATTTCCAGTTGATCTCGTTCTTTAACATAGTGAGGAGGCTTAGCTATGGAATGAAGATTTCTGATGAACATTTAAGGATGATGTGTGAACTAAAGTGCATGTGGCCATGTGCAACAACTCAAAAAGTAAGCAAGATCGGCAGCCGAGAATTCCCCTGGTTTAGACAAATCCCCAAAAGGCATAAAGCCAATGTAGCCAACTCTATGCCACCTGCATCCTAGCTACCCTTAGCCAATAGAGCAGTCCCTAGAGGTTTTTAGCCTGCTCTAAAAATTCCACTTGGTGCCACATTGTTTCCCATCCCAGGGGAAGGAGAGTTTGATCACAACCCCTCTTCAATTTGAGGGGCTGCTACCTGCTATCTACATATTCTCCCAGCCTCTCTGCAGCTCTACCCCTCAAGCAGCCTCCAATTTTTGAAGACTCTTCTTCTGTGAGCCGCCTCAGTTCCTACCTCCAGTGCCACTCAGAATTTTCCCAAGCAGAAGCAGCCCTGACCTCAGAGTTTCCCCAAACAGCAGCAGTGAAATTAAGTGAAGATGCTGCTCCGGTCCAAGCAGCAACAGGTACACTACCAAGGTCTATTTGCAGGCTCAGATGAGATCATGGCATTGCTTCACCTTTTGCAACCAGATTGGTAGTTGAAATATGATGTGTGAGCCAAACAAAAAAACCACACCCAACTTTGATTTCTGCAGAAATCAGCCTCAGCCCCTTCCTCTCCTCTCCATTCATTAAGTAAAATTCCCCAATTACCAATGGGATTTTCAAGCCATACTCTATTAAATGTGGTCCACTATAACACAGAAAACGCTGATCCTCTACCCTACCCATAAATACCCAAACAACATGGCCCTTTTCCCTCTCAATAGCTTCTTACTTGTCGACCAGCAGCAACAACGAGGCCAAAACCTGCATTCCTCTCACACCCAAAACTCCCAGCAAATTCAATGGAGGCGGCCACGGGTGTATACAGAATGCAGAATCAAGGCCATCAACTCTTCTGGACAAGGTTTGATCATCTAGGGCAAGGCAGATGCAATCCATTCCGGCAGGAACAGCATGCATATTTACCAGCAGAGTAGGGGATGGGGTGGGATAAAGCTTTTACAGGCATAACTTTGGAATAGCTGCTCTAGCCACAAGCTAGTAATGCAGCTCATCCGGTGCAAGCCCCAATAAAACTTTATCACGCTTCTAACCAATCACGCGAAAGGTATTAAAGATAAATTTTACAAATCTCAGAACTTTACCAGTGCTGTGTGTGCGCATCTGACTATAGAACTGGGCTGCGTTAGTTACCAGCAGTAACTACATCAGAGGGTCTCTGTAGGCAAAAGGAAGGAAAATCAAAATATTGCAAATACACAAACTTCCTAAGAGTTAAACTGTTCCCTTGGCGCACACACGAGGCTGAAAAACACAAAGGGTGAAACCCTGCTTCCGTTGAAGTCGGTAGGAGTTTTGCAATGGACTTCACTCCATGAGTTTGGACTTCCAAAGTTTTCAGCTGATCCTTCCTTAGAGGGGGGAAGGGAATGTTTCCACATGCACATTCCACAGAATGGTCAAGAGGTTCAGCCCACTGAACCACTCAGCTTCCCAAGGTTCATGCAGACACCAGGGGATATGGCCCTGGTTTCTATGCACGAGCAGCTACTGTACTGCGTCCTGCTCCTCCACGCAGGATCTGCAACAGAACAGCTCCAGCAGGGATCAAGAAACCACCATGTCCCTGTTAGATGCTGCTGCTGGCAAAACAACCCCACCCACAGAAGGGGATTTCACGAAGCGGAGGTAGAAAGCAGTCAATGATGGGATAAGGAATCCCCATACATCTCCTGGAGAGGGAGAAAAGAATGATGCCACTGAAAGAAGTTGGGAACCTGCACTGCCTCTGATCTGCCATCTCCTTAACCACAGAGGGATTTCCATGGCGTCAGGGAAGGCACCATACAATCATCTTCTTCAGCCGAGACTGATGAATAGTGTTTCTGCTACTGTGCCAAGAATTCCATGAAGAGCTGCCCTCCTTCAAAATGGCTGCCATGCCCCATTGTTCTCAATGAGACTGAAGCTAAAATTGTCTACTTTCAAACAGCAGTGAAGCCAAGCTGCCCTCAGGGAAGATGGTGGCCCTGAACACATAGGTGGCCAGCAGGCCTACAGACACTTATGTACTCATCATAATTTTATGGCTGTGGCACAATGTTACTACAGAGGGCAGAGTTAAGGATGTTTGGGACCTTAACTGTGCATTTCCATTCCTTGACAGGTCAGCTTTCTTAAAAATTAACCTTAACTCTGAATTTCTTGGATTTGTAGTGCCTATTTATGGGATAATTACAGCATCCTTGTAATTATTTTTACCCATAAGTTGCTGGTAGGCACTGAGCCTTTACTCCAATCTAATATAGCTTGATCCAGGAACTAAACAGATATTTAAAATTGCAGTCACCTGACTTATAAAGCTAAGAAAGAATCTGTTTATCAAGATAGAACTGCTATCCATATTGACAGAGCTGTCTTCCTTATTTTTAATTTGAGACGAAAGGAAGTTTTTTATTAGCATAAATAGATGATCTAGCCAAAAAATAAGTTTTTTGGACTTTAATTTTAACTGAAGGAAACAAAGCAAGTAGAAAATAAAAAGAGCAGCAATATTTTACATCTAGAATGAGTGGCAAGAAATACATGGAAGCAAATATATTTATTATTATACCTAATATTTCCACCCCAGAGACTTGCTAACACCCACTCTACTATCAGATGTCAATGCTACAGTACAGATAGAAGAGATTGATGTAGCTAGCTATATGAGAGAGAGAGAAAACATGAATGCAAGAGCGAGCACTAGCTAATGTTTATTTTTGTAAGGCCACATGCAAATAAAATAATTTTAAAGACTATGGGCTAGGATTGTCAAAGGAGCTTAGAGGAATTAACTTGCCAAATATCCCCAGTACTCAATAGGAGTTTGCCATCTAACTCACTTTGGCTTCTTTGAAAATGCCAGCCTTGATTTTTTGGGGGAGGTGGGGTGGGGGGATTTTGCAGAGGATCTGAAAATAATGAAGCAGAACTGGCTAGTTCTGCTCCTCTCCCCCATTTAAGAAAAAAAAAATCAATATAAGGAAAGGATTTTTTGGTTTTGAGATAAGTAATATTTCCCCTATTTTGTTAAGGCATTTTTGGCATTGCCGATTACTACAAAATGGATACACAAAATTTGGTAATGTGCAATTGGAGTATACTGCAGATATGAGCACTAGAACCCAAAAGAACATTATTTTCAGGGAAGTGAACTTGATAAAAATCACAAAGATAAAGAGTTCCACAACGTAGGATAACAAATTTAACCCTAAGTTAATTATTCAAATTCAACACCAATATCAGTTGCTTTGTGATGCAAATATTAAACTTCTCAGAAAAATACTAGGCAGACGTCACCATATTTATGCAAAATCATCCAAAACCATTATTTTAAATTACAATATTGGAAAATTTAGGTTTTCAATAATTCTTCTGTTGTTTTTTTTTTTTGGGGGGGGGGGGGGGGTTTGACCTATAAATTGTGTCTAATTTCATCAGAGGTAAAGAACACACATTTTTGATCATACAGCTGTGTAGTTTTGCCAGACAAAGAATGGCCATACCAGCACTGACAAAAAGAACTGATTTCAAAGTAAGCAATTTAGATTGCCACACATGACCGGCTTAGACAAAATCACCTGCTCTGCAAACATTTAGGCACATGAGAAACTTTATACATGCAAGCAGCTGCACTGAACAACTCACAAGTGTAAACGTTTCTCAAGAATACAAGAGTTGGCAGGTTTAGGAACTACATATGACATGACCTGATAATAAAGTACTTTTCTTTAAATTTGACTGAGTGGGAGAGAAATTAAAATCCAGAGAAGAAAATTAAAGGAGGTCAAACTTGAGGCCTAAACTATCTTTATGCAAGTTTATAAAATGTTCCCATCAAAATTCTAAGCACATGTACAAATATTAAAACAAAGCCACCGCAAAAAAAACACACAGAGAAAGTACTTGACAGAGTTCTTTTTAAAGAGCTATTCATTCCACTTTTCAGAGTGTACGATGTAGCTTTTGTGGGGTTCAACAAGACATGCACTTCTAGAACGTGAGAACCTAACATCTCTCAACTGTCTCTTCGGAGGGGACATAAATCCAAGATCCTCACAGCCTGGGTTCATTGAAGAGCCTTCCCTCCCTACCCTGAGAGCAATAGTGTGGTAAGCCATAGTTTGGATAATTATATTCAAACCAACAAAATCCCCCAGAAGTTTCAGTGGGATTTTTCACTTTCAAAGACTGAGGGGATATGGAGATTGAGATACTTTTCATTCCCTCAGAACAATCAGTCTAAAACAAAATTGAGCCAAACTGGTTACTATAGGGACATGTATGTTTGTATAGTGCCCAGAATGATCAGGCCCGGTCCATATTTGGGCTTTTGGGCACTACCATAATAGAAGTGATTAACAAGGAGGATAATGAATTGCCACTCTCCATTGGGATGAGCACATGGCCTCAGCTTCCTCTCCTGTCAACTCTCAGGCACTAGCTTCACTTTAAAAACTGCAAGAATTGGACACAAGTTATATGGGCAAGTATCTAAAATACCTCCGATTTAAATACACTAATGATTAATCTCCACAGCTGGCCATTTAAACGAACACTAGATCTATTCTAGAATATATTTTACTGCAAGAGAGATCACAGGCTGACAGTTTTGTTTTGAACATTAAATATACAAACAACTATTGAGACTCTTGATTCATCTAAGGATAGAATCCCGCCCCTTGCTACTTGGACAAAATTCCCTTTGGCTGCAATGAGAATTTTGCTCAAGTAAGGACTGCAGCCAGGTTTCGTTTTAGGTACAGTATGTTGGAGAAACAAAGTTTTCCTCACATCCCAAAAGGCAGCAGTTCCATCAATGACAGGTTTCAGAGTAGCAGCCGTGTTAGTCTGTATCCGCAAAAAGAACAGGAGTACTTGTGGCACCTTAGAGACTAACAAATTTATTAGAGCATAAGCTTTCGTGGACTACAGCCCACTTCTTCGGATGCATATAGAATGGAACATATATTAAGGAGATATATATACACACATACAGAGAGTATAAACAGGTGGGAGTTGTCTTACCAACTCTGAGAGGCCAATTAATTAAGAGAAAAAAAAAAAAAACTTTTGAAGTGATAATCAAGATAGCCCAGTACAGACAGTTTGATAAGAAGTGTGAGAACACTTACAAGGGGAGATTTGTAAGTATTCTCACACTTCTTATCAAACTGTCTGTACTGGGCTATCTTGATTATCACTTCAAAAGTTTTTTTTTTTTTCCCTCTTAATTAATTGGCCTCTCAGAGTTGGTAAGACAACTCCCACCTGTTTATGCTCTCTGTATGTGTGTATATATATCTCCTCAATATATGTTCCATTCTATATGCATCCGAAGAAGTGGTCCACGAAAGCTTATGCTCTAATAAATTTGTTAGTCTCTAAGGTGCCACAAGTTCCATCAATATTATTATTCAGTGAAAACTTTCCCCCTACACAAAGGTCACCAGCACAACTTGGAAAGGGAGCACTCCGCAGATTTTTAGCTTCTAGAAGTTTAAGTTTCTGGCTTCAGAAAGTCTCAGGGGCATTCAAAGAAGAACGCCTACATGGGGAATATAAAATATTTACCTCTTCTCTAGGGCATTCCCATGCAACAATCACAAGATGCAATCTCATTATTTGCACTATGTTCAGTGGCCATTACGAGCTTAGCTTTTTCTTCGAAAACTACAGCAACCAAGGTATCACAGACAAAAACAAGACAGGTTTCAGAGTAGCAGTCGTGTTAGTCTGTAACTGCAAAAAGAACAGGAGTACTTGTGGCACCTTTGTTAGTCTCTAAGGTGCCACAAGTACTCCTGTTCTTTTTTTAAAAACAAGACTGCACAGGAAATAATGGCCCATCTACCCTATGAGCAGCTATATAGCTCGGTCCTGCTGTCTCCCTCTACCTGTCATAAAATACAGGTCGCTGGTTTTGGCTTACAAAGGATGTGTAACTATACTTCAGTATATTTGCAAAATTCATAAACGTTTGTTAACTACAAAAAGTACTAAATGGGTGCCACTGGGTACCAGTCAAGATTTACAGAACTGAAATCAACTAGCTGAAATTAAAAAGTGAGGCGAACACTAAATCAGAATTTAAAATTTTACTGGTAGGCTGCACTACATCAACCCACATTAAATTTCTACACCTCACCGCCACATGTTCCTTAAATGCCAATGTCAATAAGACAAAAATGCATTCCAACATCTCAAAAAAAAATTATGGAAAGTTTTGCATGGAAATAAATTCCCTTCACACTGAGCAGAAGTAACCTTCACCTATGACATTGCAATGTCTAGTAATTAGAAGATAAAACAGATATTTTGTGCAGGGGATTAGGGAAAAAGGGCCTTGCAGGAACAGGAGCCTAACATGCTTCAGAAGGAAGGTGAATTTTCACAGGATCATTGAGAATCTGTTAGTCTTTAAGGTGCCACCGGACTCGTTGTTTTTGTGGATACAGACCAACAGGGCTACCCCGAATACTTGACAGTCCTTTACTTAATCACTGCTTCTTGCATGCCAATGAGTGCCACTGGCTAAGTGATCTGGTTCTTACAAGTCACACATCTCACATTCTTGCTGATAAGCTTATGCAACTATAAGTAAGCTTAATTTCAAGTTAAGTTAAAAGGCAGTTCCCATGAGAATGTCTCCCCTTAGACTGCCTTTAAAAAAAAAATAAATAAATAAAAAGAGCAGAGATTCTTGTATTGTATCCAAGGTCCACCAGTTCAGAGGGATTTTAAATCTTGAAAGCACACACACACACACACACACACACTCCACTCAGATAGTTAACCTAGGACAATTTGTACGAGGAAGCGCTGGGGGGGAAGGGAGGTGTGGAAAAGTGCCTGGGGGTGATGACTGTCTCAGTGAAACACAATGCAAAAATCCTTCCTCACAAGGGAGAGCTTTGGTAATTCACCTCCGCCCAGCCCCCGTGAAGCAGGGCTGTGACACTGACGAAGAAGTGCCAGGCTCCACGGCGTCTCCTGCGGGGGGCTCGCAATGCCCTGCCAGCCCCAATGCAAACACAAAGGCGTCTGCCCTGCCCAGCCCAGCACATACCTTTCATCCTCCATTGTGCGCAGCCGGACTGGAGCCTGAACTCTGCATGCACTCCAGCCCTCTCGCAATCCTGCGGCCGCGGGCAGGCAGCGGGCTGGAGGGATTAATCAGCGCCGGTGATTCAGCACGGCTGCAGTCGGACGCTTCAGAGCGGCTGCCTCTCACTTGCTCCTAAAGCAGCAGCAGCTAATGCAGCAGCCCCAGCGCTCCTTACCCAGAGCTCCCTGCAGCTGCCGCTACTGCTGCGGCACCAGCCCCCTCCCTCCTCCTCCCCTCCCCCCTTCCCTCCAAGCTTGCTACTCGGTCTCCTGGCAACAGCAACTGCGGGAGCGGTGTGAAGTTTACACCTCTCCAGCGGCTGCAGCTGCACAATGCATCCTCCGGTCTCTGTAGCACCAGCCAGGGATTTTGTCAAGGGCGGGGGGGGGGAGACAGGGAGAGTCTCTGGCTTGCCACATGCCTATACCCTCCAGCTGCAGGGAACCTATTTCCCCAAACACACACTCCCCTCCACTACTACACTTCAAAAAGGTGCTAGTTACCCCCACCCTCACCTCTAAGACCTTTGCATGGCTTGTCCTACCCTAGGCATTGCCCAGCCAAACGGGGAGAATGGTCCCCCCACTTCCCACTCAGATCTGCAGCTGTCCCTTTTAAAGGCTGTAATTCACACAGTAGAAATCATTGCAAATGTAAGAGAACCAGTCAACCGATCATGGACCAGATCTGATTCTAATGGCTATTAAACTAGTAAATGTAATTGCTTTGGAGCAAATCCAGGTAGGACACCGGACAGTGACATTCCTGCTTGAGGAGCAACTGTGTTCGTCACAGATTTCTAGGCCAGAAGGGATCTTCTAGTCTGATCTCCTGTACAGCACAGACCACCGAACTTCCCCAGAATAATTCCTAGAGCAGCTCTTTTAGAAAAAAACATCCAGTCTTGATTTAAAAATCTCCAACGAGGATGAATCCACCAAGACCCTTGGTAAATTGTTCCCATGGTTAATTACTCTCACTGAATTTAGATCTGTGACATCCTCTGAAGCAGATCTATATATGCTCTCTCTTCTATCATTCCCATCTCCTCAGAATCTGAACCCCTAGCCTCCAGGGGAGGAGACAGGTCAGGAGCATGACTAGTTATGGGCCCCATAACTACACACATCCCTGGTATAAGAGCAGGAGCAGCAGATGTGGCTGCATTGTACCAGTGGTGCCCTTCCCCCGAGCTACAGTACAACTCTCACGTGGTGCCCCCATTCACACTCACTTGACAGGGAGCAGGGGAGCACTTGCCTCTAGCTTCTATTTTTATAAAAATACTGCAGAAAAGGCCCTAAACACTGCCGTAAAATGACTAAACTACAGTGATTTGGACCACTATTGTCAAATACTGTCACATTTGACTAAGGAGGTTTCCTTTTTCAAATGCTTTTCCCTATTGTTTCTCTTTTAAAAGAGCTCTGCCCTGTAGGTCCATCTTTGCCAAATACCCACCAACATGCCATCTGGGGTAAAATTAGGATGCATACACCAAAAATAACCTGCAACCCAACTGGACACTGACCTTGTAGTACTAAAGAGCACAGGAACCACTGTCAGTGTATTATATAAGCTTATTACAGTATATTTGGTTATAATGCAGAATACTGTAGGATTTCTTAACAAAACAGACTAATGGGGTATTTAGCCCTCCCCTACAGATGTATAGTATGCATATTATACAAGGCCAAATGTAACTCACTCTTTGGTAGAGAAAATGCTTCTTCTGGACTTCAGGTGCAAGTCAGTTCATGCCCTGAAGCATGTGATTCAGTAACTCTTGCTAGGTTTACCCCCAGTTAATATAACTGCAGATGCTACACCTCATTTTAATCATTTATTAATTTCATTAAGTTTTTTTCCTCCACCATACTCTCTGGCAGTTAGCTCCAGAAACTAAAGTATTTACTTTCTTCATTAGATGAAATGAAAAAGCAACGTTCTTACACTATGGAAAGAGATGGTTTTATATGGCACAGCGATAGCACTTACTATCTTCTAAACGGTCTCCTTTCTAAATGAAATAATCCTAGTCTTTAAAATTTCTCATACAGTTGCATTATCCCTGCCCTTTTTGTTCCCCATCTTTGTTCCATGTCTTTTAAAATGTGTTGGTAATGGCAAGTTAATAATTTACACTTCTACAGAGCCTTTTAACAGAAGCTCTTTGAAAATATTCAATATCGAAACAAGGTTCTAGCATCCCCATTTTACAGCTGAGAAAACTTAGGACACGTCGGTTAAATGACTTGGCTAAAGTCACACAAAGATGCAGCGTTCAGAATAGAATCAAGGTCTCCCAACCATCCAGTCCTACAGTTTAAACGAGTTCAGCTGTCTCCCCATAGATAGAGAAAACAGAGCATAAAGCAGAGTTGCACACAGGATTCAGAAGAACACTGAGGATGTTTTCCCTTTGAAAATACCCTTTAACTGAGTGAAAAGATCCTCACCAAGACCCTAATGTACATTCCAAGTGCCCATTCAATCACGTTCTCATGGCATATGGTATACAAGGTAGTGAAAGCATCAGAGTTCAAGGCACATGGCAAACACTAAAAGGAAATAATTTATTTAGAAACGGAGGGTCCAGGCCTGCTCCCATGGAAGTCAATGGCAAAACTTCCAACTGATTTCTAGACAAGCAAGAGCAGGCCCTGCCATTGGTGCCCAATGCCAACCCCCTGAGCAGCGTACGTTTATCAAACAAAGAGCTATCATAACAAAACATCAGCCTTTCAGCCAAAGACCAACAACAGAACATCCCACCTCAACCAGCCTAGTACCTATGACTGAACGAAACCAACAACCCTTTAAATGCTCTGTTAAACAGGTATATTTAATACTGAACCTTGAATTCCCTCCAATGGGAATGGCTTCTCAGAGCTATGAAGTGTTAAATCCCAAACAGAGACAGTGGGTAGTAACTCCTGGGATGGGACAGAGGCAAGTTCTAGTAATCAGTGATTGTCTTTACAGCAGCCTTGCAAAATAGTCTTGACCGTTTTACACAAGGCACATAATTGCTTGCTTACCATTTACTGCAAGGACTGATGGCCATGAAAATGTGGATATTTTACTCTGCCAAAAAAGTTACTCAGGGTGAATGGAATTTTTCAGGGCTGATTTACAGTGCTCCTAGTAAAACTGGAACTGGGTGTGTAATACCGGTACCTTCCTACTTGGCATGTGTGGTTGTGTTTCCAAATCTGCATCTTGACAAATACTCTGGTCTACTTTTTTTTTTTTTTTAATTTAGAAAAAAAAATTTGGAGTCCATAATCCCAGTCTGTAAAAACACACAAGGCACACTAAACACGGATATTGAGGTGAACTGAGATCATAAACTCTTCAGGGCCCGGACCATCAGCTGAATGCAACTTGTGAAATGGGATGCCATGCCTCCATTTTTGGGTGCCCAAACTGAGACATCTTGGGCCTGGTTTTCAGAGGCTCTCTCACACAGTACAAATTGACTTCAAGAGAAGTAGGAGTGCTGAACACTTCTGAAAATATGGCCTAATTATCTCACTTTGGACACCCAGCACTGCCATCATTAAAAACCAAAACCAGTTGGGGGGGGGGGGGGATTTTGTCCTGTGTCTTCACTCATTTTATGAGGTGCTTAGCACATCTTTGGCATCTGAAAAAATAATATTCAAACTTGACAGAACTCAAAGAATGCAGCCAATCTTTGTCCTCTCTCCTGAGAGGAACAAAAGTAAAATGACAACCAAAACATCTAACATATGAATATGACGACATCATAAGGCCCCAAATCATCGGAATACTCGAGAGAAAGGTCTGGGAAGGGCTCAAGATAAGGATTTTTTCAGATCAGCCAATTAACGGGTTTTGGCAGCGAAAGCATAGGAGGTAGAAACATTGGCATCACCTTTGCTTTAAGCTTTTGCCTTCCATGATACATTGTCTTCAAAGCCTTTTTCAATGTGCCAGTATTCTTTCTCCACAAGCAACTAACGTGAGGCTCGAGCACTGGGCCCCAGACTGAGATGCAAAAGAATCTTTTTATGGAATGTTTATTTTTTTAAACTGACTGTTGCCCTCTAGTGGTGGATGTATATTTTTACACTAATCCTGTTTTCCACTAGTTCACAAAGCCACACTTGTTTAAAAAAAAAATAATAATATTTTTCTAGTATCGGGGGGGGTAGCCATGTTAGTCTGTATCCACAAAAACAACAAGGAGTCCGGTGGCACCTTAAAGACTGCATCTGAAGAAGTGAGGTTTTTTTACCCACGAAAGCTTATGCCCAAATAAATCTGTTAGTCTTTAAGGTGCCACCGGACTCATTTTTGAACATTTTTCTAGTCTGGGGAACGCAGGAACATTCCTTTATTTTTAATTTTAAATGATCCGTGACTTATGCCGATCATTCCCCCTTACATTTAGGATTTAAAGATAAGTGGCCAAGATTACAACCTAGCTATGAATTTTGGGTGAGGTAATAGCTTGTATTGGACCATCTTCTGTCAGTAAGAAAAACTTTGGAGCTACACAGATCTCTTCTTCAGGTTAGGAAATGTAATCAGCGTGACACAGCTAAATACAAAGTGGAACATATTGTTACGCATCAGGAGTTAACACATGTCCCAAGAGACCTATCCTAAGTGCAGGACACTGCACTTGAATGAAGAATCCCATGCACTGCTACAGACTAGGGACCGAATGGCTAGGCAGCAGTTCTGCAGAAAAGGACCTGGGGTTACAGTGGACAAGAAGCTGGATACGAGTCGACAGTGTGCCCTTGTTGCCAAGAAGGCTAATGGCATTTTGGGCTGTATAAATAGGGGCATTGCCAGCAGATTGAGGGATGTGATCATTCCCCTCTGTTCGACAATGATGAAGTCTCATCTGGAATACAGTGTCCAGTTTTGGGCCCCACACTACAAGAAGGATGTGGAAAAACTGGAAAGAGTCCAGCAGAGGGCAACAAAAATGATTAGGGGGCTGGAGCATGTGACTTATGAGGAGAGGCTGAGGGAACTGGGATTGTTTAGTCTGCAGAAGAGAAGAATGAGGGGGGGATTTGATAGCTGCTTTCAACTACCTGAAAGGGGGTTCCAAAGAGGATGGATCTAGACTGTTCTCAGTGGTACCAGATGATCGAACAAGGAGTAATGGTCTCAAGTTGCAGTGGAGGAGGTTTAGGTTTGATATTAGGAAAATCTTTTTCACTAGGAGGGTGGTGAAGCACTGGAATGGGTTAACCTAGGGAGGTGGTGGAATCTCCTTCCTTAGAGGTTTTTACGGTCAGGCTTGACAAAGCCCTGGCTGGGATGATTTAGTTGGGGATTGGTCCTGCTTTGAGCAGGGGGTTGAACTAGATGACCTCCTGAGGTACCTTCCTACCCTGATACTCTATGATTCTAAGTGGACAGAATCACAGGACAAGTTGACAACACACACACACACACTACCAAGATATGTCAAAACCTGAACAAAGGTAAAAGATTTCTCTATCTGGCAGACAGAGATAGGGGCCCAGGAGGCAGCAAACAGGAGCCCGGGAGGGGAAGTGCCCAGCCTGCGGCTGGGGTCCGGAGGCAAGGGGGCTGCCTGAAGCCCATAGCGCTCGGGCAGCTCGGCTCTTAAACAGAGCCAAAGAGTCAGGGGAGGAGCAGAGCAGCCGCAGGAGGGGAAGTGCCTGGCCGGCATTTTCCCGGACATGTTTGGCTTTTTGGCAATTCCCCCCGGACGAAAAGCCAGACATGTCCGGGAAAAAACGGACGTATGGTAACCCTAGTTTGAACAGGAAACGTAGGCATGAGAATATTGTAGGGGCTTATACCCTTGTCACCTACAGTAGGAATCTTAACAGAATTCACAGCACCACCTTATCCATGTAATCCAATATAAGGGGAATTAGTCATACTGTTGTATCAACCAGGCCAGGTACTAACAAACTTCAACAGGACTTTATTTTTACAATGGAAACCTCTTTACCAAGCTGCTGCTGCACCTTCTGTAACTCTCACTCAGCCTTCTCAACTCCTCCCCCCTCCTTCCTGTTTCCTGTCCTTTCAGACTCCCAACAGCCAGTACTCCCAGTTCTAATAATCACAAGCAGCATCTACACACCACATATACCACACAGTTCATTCATTCTGCAGACTAGGTACCTAGTAAACTGACTCTCAAGAAGACCTGAGCTCACAAACCTGGCATGACTCAAAAGAGTTTCCTTCAATTAAGGGTCTGTCTACACAGCCCTACATGAGTTAGTGCACAGCAAGCTAGGGTGTGACCATTCAGCACACTAGTCTACCACACACTAACCCGCCACATAGACCAAGCCCTTAGTCAGACTACGTCAATATTCCTTAAAACAGAGTGGTGAAGGCAATAGGACTGAATGTGTCAAACCCTGAAACCGCACATCACTTGAAGAGATGAGGATTGGCCTACAATAGTCTAGCGTTGTTGCCCAACAAAGTTGGATGCTAATAAACGAGAAACATGTAAGGTAGTCACACAGATATGATTGGGACAGTAGGATAGGAAATTTCACATTCCTCTAGAACTCTACCCAACCAGAAAGCAGTCAGTGAGGGTAGAGGTCTTACAAGTCACCATTGCTGACTAGAGTCCCAGTTAGAATAGCTTCCCAGCTACTCAGAAAGGCACACTAGCCTCCAGACAGTATTGACTTCCTGAGACCTGGTGAGAGCACCGCAGTAATCTCAGAACATGCATAAACCATCTGGCTGTGTTCCTTTTCGGAACACCACCTGAGGAACCACCAGTAGTGTCAATACATTGAGAGAACCCAGCCTTGGCACTCAGTGTTCTGAGGCAAGGGTACCTACTTGGCAAAGTGCCCACTTCTAAAACTCAAATTTGATAATAGGTGTGCCTATGCTAGTCGTGCGTAATGATCGGAAGACCACCAAAGCAGGGACATCAGAGCAATTATGAGTCACAGCTGCCTCTTTGTACAGCACACAATGGGCAGGTTGTCCATGCCCAGATAGTCTAGGTTCAACCATTAACACAACTGATGTAACAAGAGGAAGTGATAAAGGGTCTAACTCCCTCTACTGCCAGTGCGCTGGGGCCGAGAGACACTTTGCCAAAGCAAATATACACTAGACCAGGGGTTCTCAAACTGGGGGTCGGGACCCCTTGGGGGTCACAAGGTTCTTACGGGGGGGGGGGGTCATGAGCTGTCAGCCTCCACCCCAAGCCCCGCTTTGCCTCCAGCATGTATAATGGTGTTATAAATTTAAAATACTCTATTTAAGGAGGGGTCACACTCAGAGGCTATGTGAAAGGGATACAAAAGTTTGAGAACCACTGCACTAGACCCCACAATCTGCATGGCATCAAGGTTGGCGATTCTCTGTGCAGGCTCATGCACTTGCTAACATCAGAGAGCCGGAGGGCTGACTACCCATGACACTGCTGCGGTAGACAGATGTACTGAAACCCAACACACCAGGGATGAAACACCTCTGCCTGGCGCTGTTGCAAGGAATCTCCTCCTGTGATGTGGTTATAGATTCACAGATTGCAAGGCTAAAAGGGATCGTTGTGATCTAGTCTCATCTCCTGCCTAACACAGGCCATAGGACTTCCCCGAACCAATTCTTGCTTGAACTAGAGCATATTTTTTTTAGAAAAAAATATATAGTAAGATTGAGGTGTTCATCCGCTACCCTTCCATTCCATTCTAGCACTCCATAGTGCGGATACACCGAAAGTGGAGAACTACACCAGTGAGGAAGCATAGACATGTTGGGGTGCTACTTTCCTGGAAATGATACCCTAAGTATGAGGCGCCTTTTCCTTAGCACCAAAGTGCCAAGAGTGGAGAACTAATGCACATGGGCACCCCTTCTTCCATGGCACAAAAGGCAAGGAATCAATACAACAGTTCACCTCCCTCCAGAGTCACTGACTTTAGGGTAGAGTGGCCTGGGCTTCCCTATCTTGGCTCCAGGGTGCCCCCTTTTGAGGTGCTGCTGATTTGCAAGGGAAGAGTCAATTTACCAGGACAACCCTCTTCATAAGTGCTGATGCTCTTATGGGGGAAGGTATTGACATACTCACATGCCTCCCCTTCATAGCACTGATGAACCAAGGCAGAGGTGTGTGCTGTAGGGCACTGCTGAGCCCAGTGAGAGGTACCAGTTAAATATATTGAAGCAATAGCACTTACGCAAGGAGAAGGTGCTGGCCCCAACCTCCATGATTGTCACTCAAATGTTTTATAGACTCTGACCTTAATACCCTCTCCTGGCATTCAGACAGACAAGGCATATAGCCCCCAATTCACTGTGATACTTAGGCACCTAAGGAGCAGTTACCTTGTGCAATAACTGAAGTTCTTTAAGACGTGTCCCCCTGTAGGTGATCCATGTCAGGTGTGCTCACACCCCTTGTGCTTTTAAATTGGAGACTTTTGGTAGCAGTGCCCATTCGGCCAGCATGGGCACTACATTTCCTCAGGCCCCGCTCCTAGGCTATACAGGGCTAGGCAGATGAACCAACCTCAGTTCTCTCTCTAATGCAAAGTCCCCACAGGAAACTCCGAAGCAGGAGGAGGAGGAGGGTGGGTAATAGAACACCCACAGAGAGATGTATCTCAAAGAAGTCCAGTTACTGTCCAAGGTGAGTAACAGGTGGAACACTTCTCTGGACACATCACAGGCTCAGTTTTTCCACTTGCAGAGTCAAGTGTATCTCATGAAATCTTTCTTACTGTTCAATAATATCTTTTGTACCTTCTGAGAACAAGTCGACTCTAGTCCCATGAGCCATCGAGGAGCCATGCTTTGAAATTAAGGCTCTTCAGGTTGGGATGAAGAGTACGGCTGTCATCCTGGGAAAGAAGATGAGGAATGGATGGGAAGTTGATCTCCTGACAGACAGCTAGATGAAACAGATAAGGATACCATATCTGTCTGGGCCACATTGGGACTATCAATATAATTCTGGCTTTGTCGCACTTAATCTTGTTGATTACCTTCGGAATCAGGGGCATTGAGGTGAAATGCATATAGAAAGTCTCTTGTCCATGGAACAAGGAAGGCATCTCCCAAAGACAGAGGACCCTGGGGTAACAGTATCTAGCAGGGGAAGGTCTTCCTCCCCCCAGGGGAAAGGGATCGAGAGAAAGCCCACCCTACATATTAAGTAAATAAAAACTTGAGAAACAATAAAAAGAAAGGCAGCTAGGCTAAGAGACTTCGAAAGTAAGGCACAAACATTGCGTCTCAGGCCCATGCTGTTGAGAAGGAGCAGAGGATGGTTCACCCACGCAGCCCTAAATAGGCTCAAAGCAGGGCATGAGGAAGCATAGGGAGCATGCACAAGCCCGAACAGGCACTACTACCAAAAATTTCCAATTAAAGCCGCAAAGGGTGTTAGCGCACCAGAAGTGAAGTGCCCATTGGGACACCACTCAAACAAGTCATCCAAGTTTTAGGCTCCACCACAAACGTCCAGCTGAACTCCATTGGTGCCTAAACTCACCAGGTCCCTAAGTTTCTGCCTCTGGGCATGCACCCTGCTGCCTCACTCTAGGCATCCAGACACATATTCCACCTAAGCCCCAGACTGATCTACAAACCAGGGGAAGACTGGTGTTCATCTTCCTAAGGCATGTGAGGGGCCTAACCTAGTTGGCAAGTTTAGAGGCGGCCTTCAGGATCAGGTCCCATTCACAATTTCACCAGAGAAGGTGCTGGTGCCCACCTTATACCTTTTGGCCCAGTGATTAGAGCACTCCACTGGAATGTGGGAGACCCAGGTTCAGTTCCCCCTCTCCAAGAGAAAAGGATTTCTCCAGCAGCAGCGAGAACTAAACCTGGGTCTCTCACATCCAGGATGAATGCTCTAACCACTGGGCTAAAAGGTATAAGGTGGGCACCAGCACCTTCTCTGGAGAAATTTTGAATGGGACCTGATCCCAAAGGTGGCCTCAACCACGGGTATGTGTACCGCTGGGGGTATTCAGAGGTCTTCCAGCGGGTACATCAACTCATCTAGATATTTGCCTACTTATACAACAGGCTACATAAAAAGCACTAGTGAAGTCAGTACAAATTAAAATTTCAAAGACAATGACTTGTTTATACTGCTCTATATACTACACACTGAAATGTAAGTACAATATGTATATTCCAATATAATTTTATAAAAAGTAAGCAAATTTTCAGTAATACTGTACTCTGACACTTATGTATTTTTATGTCTGATTTTGTAAGCAAGTAGTTTTTAAGTGAGGTGAAACTTGGGAGTATGCAAGACAGACTCCTGAAAGGGGTACAGTAGTCTGGAAAACTTGAGAGCCACTTCTCTAATCAGTGGGCTAAAAGTTATAAGGTGGGCACAACCATCACCACGGCTGCCTCTTCTGGCCATTGTGTGGCAGGCACCTAACTTATTCCCACAAGAATCTACTTAGGTACCTAAGCCACCTGGGGCAATAATTTTCGCAGGGGGAACACTCCACAAACTTTGCGAGGTGCAGGCTCTGGCCGGGAAGCGCTTACCACAGGCAGCTCCCAGCCAGTAGCGCAGCTGGGCTCAGGCAGGCTGCCTGCCATGGCCCCATGCCGCTCCGGCCAGCGACTGCTGGCATGTCTCTGCACGCCCTTTGGGGGGAAAGGGGGCAGCAGGTCTCTGTGTGCTGCCCGTGCCCGCAAGCACCGTCCTCGCAGCTCCCATCACCCAATTTCCAGCCAATGGGAACTGAGAGGATGGAGCTGAGGGCAGGGGAAGCGCACAGAGCCACCTCCCCAAGCCAGGGGCGCACAGAGACATACCAGCAGCAGCCAGCTGCCTCTGGGAGCAGCGTGGGGCCACAGTAGGCAGGCAGCCTGAGCACGCAGCCCCAAAAAGCCTGGCGGGCCAGACAAATGTTAGATGGGCCGGATCCAGCCCATGAGCCGTATTTTGCCCATCCCTGCTCCAAGCAATGGGTTCCCATTCATGGATTGCCAGCAGAGATAAGTGCCTCCCTACGGGCCACACTTAAGTCCTGTCCAGTTCACAGAAATAGGCATCTAAGAAACACCCGTCATGAGCATTTCCCATTGGCTAGCCTACCAGCTCTAATGGATCGTATTCTTAGGTACCTCTCTACCCCCATTCACTGTATAAGGAGCTTAGGTGCCTAACCCACACTTTGGGGATCACAATATTGTTTCTGTGATTTTACAGGTGCCGAAGTTAGGTGCTATGACACTGAACATCCGAACATGTAGGTCCCTTTATGGATCCCGGCCATAGCCTACAGAATCTTCCGCTAACTTGAGTTACAACTCCAGAACTTTAGAGCCATTAAGCTTCAAGAATCTAGTGACAGATGGGCCCTGGATCAAGGAATCTTCCCTCCAAAAGCACCCAAATGGATACCTCATCAATTAAGTGGTAAGAGAGCATCCTGAAACAGATGAAAACCAGGGGGGGAGGGGGAGAGAGAAGAGAGAGAAACAGGAACATGATTAAAAAATAAGCGACAGACACCAAACCAGGTAGTTAAATACATTTTAAAAAAATCAGGCCTTAAGTGCCTAAAGATTCAGATGGGAGCCTGGTTGGATTTTCAGAAATGCTTAAGAACCCTAGGTACTTTTGAAAATCTCACTAGGCATCTATTAGCATTTTTAGGCACCTAAATACCTTTAAACATCTTCATTAGACTGAAGAAACAACTGCCCTCAGCCATGAAACGTGCTTCAAGAACAAATTGTCTTTGCCAATCACACATAGGAAACACTTCAGGGACAAAGCAATTCACAAACCAGTAACTGATTCTCCCCATTCTAGTACTTAACACAGATCCAAGGAACACTGCAACGCTTCAAAAGAATTCAGAGCTCAGACCTGAGACTGGAGCTCTGTACCAATTCAAAACCAGACGTAATTGGAATGACTGAAGGAGAAACCAATAAAAGACGCAGCAGAAGAGTTATATGAAATAAAGGCAGAATTTTTTTAAAAAAAGCCAGAGGAGCAGCAGATTAAGTTTGGTGCTCGGCTCCAGGAGGCAGCTTCCTTGCTATCTGTGGTCAGAAAGGGACAGAGTTCCAGGGTTAGACTGAGGCAGCTGCCACACAGGTATCTGGAATAGAACATGGAAGAGGTGGCTCATCTTGGCAGCCATAGCCAGAGAGGACCAAAAAATCAAACAGCTAGGGGAGTATGAACTGGTCTCACAATGGAGGTTGGAGACACAAGTAAAGAGAAACTGTCATTTTTCACTTTGCTTACCATGCATATTTGTAGGGCCCGTCCAAATTGATGGTCCATTTTGGGCACAGGATTTTAAGATGTAAATTTCATGATTTCAGATATTTAAATCTGAAATGTCAGTGTTGTAAGTGTATGGGTCCTGACCCAACTCTGAAGACAGCAGTGCAGAAGGGTGACATGGTATGGTATTGCCACTCTTACTTCTGTATTGCTGCTGGTGGGATGCTGCCTTCAGAGGTGGGTGCCCAGCCACCAGCCGCCATTCTCCGGCCTCCCAGCTCTGAAGGCAGTGCAGGAGTAAGGGTGGCAATACTGCAACCCCACTACAATAATTTTGAGAACCCTCCCTCCCCGCATTGATCCTCTTTTTGGTGGGGACCCCCAATTTGAGAAACGCTGGTCTCCTCTGTTAATCTGTATAGTATAAAGTAAAGTACACGAAAGACCAGATTTCACAGTCCTGGATGCATTTTTCACAGCTGTGAATTTGGTAGGGACCTACATATTTGACAGCGCTGTGTATAGATTTGCTACTTTCCCCTGGTCCCACAGGTCTTTCCCATAGCAACAGGAAAAGAATCTTTTTTAAAAAACAGGAAAATATTGTAAAACTGCAAAACTGGCAGGTATAATACCTGAATATTTTAAAATCACTTTTGCAGTGGACTAGATTTTTAATTGACTACACCCCTTTAAGATATGGGCTTAAAAAACCATTTCATTTCCATTTTTGAAATAGTGTTCTGATATTACTACACATACTTTTTTTAAAAAGAGTTCAGACTTTAATCTCTAGTGAGAACAGGGCATCTTGGGATGAGAATATTTGCCTTTTGAGAATATTTTGCCTTTTCCCCTTCCTTTTAAATTAACAATTAAACTGCTAAAGCTTTTTATGGGCGGCAGCACCTCTGCTTGTCAGGAGAATTCCTATAATGTTCATTAGCCACTCATACGTTCAATGGTTGTGACTAACTGTGCATCTTATATTTGCAGAGCTTTGATCATTTTCACAATTGCTACATATAGTCAGAATTCCAGAGGTAACAGCTGGAAGCTTCAAAACAGATGGTATTAGTCAAAACCAGGCTTGATATCTAGGTTTTCAAAGCTAAGGAGCTTTGGGCTTGGTTACTTGGATGGCTGACAATCAGAGGATAGATCTAGTGTTCTACAGTTGATGTGTCCCTGTGGCAGGCAGCAGTAACCGATTTAAAAATTTTATTAAGATGATGTTAAAAAAAATAGTGAACAGAGTTTGAGCATAGAAGTTTCTGGTTATCAGGGAATAACATACAGATTATCGAGGGTGCAAAGTTTGGTTTAAGATAAGGTGGCATGAGGAATACATAATCTGCAATATCCCCGATTGGGGGTAAAAGATTGCCTACACCACACTTAGCACAAAATTCCAACTTATGCTACCATCAGGTCAACTGCAGCAGGGTAGCACTAATGCAAAACACCAGGTGCTGCCAGAGCTGTGTCCAGTATAGTTCTTAACTAGTGGTAGCACCTATGGGAATCCTGCCCTACCCCACCCCTCCCAAAAAAATCTCTTACAGTAGGTACAACCTAAAGGTCTGTGATGTTTAGTCTTTGTACCTAAGCAGGATTCAGGCTGGAAATTAGATCAAGGAAAAAAAGGAATCAGGAATGGCTGTCACTTCTGACCAGATTGCAGCTATTATTCAACCTCTTGCAGTATTTGCTCCTGCAGTACCCCCACTGCACTCCTCTCTCCCTCCCTCCATGAGCTAGTTTGGACATTTTGAGAGAGAGATTAAACAGCTGTTAGGATTTGAACTGATCTCTGCCAGTTGTACAGAGTGATTGTAGCTTTCCTCCCGTTTTTATCAATTAAGGAAATTCCCCAAAGAATTCTTGGAGCACAGAAAGTAGAAAATTAGGAGTGGGGTTGTCAAAGGAACCTCAGAGATGGGTACCCAATTCCCTTGGCTTCTTTAAAAATGCCAGCCTAGAACACACAAAAGTGCCAGAAAATTCTCAACAAAGAACACACTTTGCTACAGCCTCTCATTTCCTCACATAAATATACACCAATGCCAAAAAGGGGGTAGGAGGCAATTAGTAGTAGCCTTTACATAACACTATTGTAATCAATATATGCACATCTTACAGGTAAGCACATATTTTTCTGAGTATTTTAAAGAGTAATTAATAAATGCTGTAAAAATATAAAACTCACAAATGGTCATTAGGTGGGCTTTTAACTCCATTGTGTATCATATTGCATTTTAAAGCAAGTATGAAGATGTAAATCCACTTTTATTCATTTTAAACAAAATGTACAAGCAGGCACTTCCTCTTAAGTTAAATATTTAAGAGTTATACATCAGTTAATAGAAGGAACCATGAAGGAAGGTCAGTTAACCCATGTCACTTTGTAAACTCTAGTTGTAGTTAGGGAAAGAAACTTCAGGTTTTGGGGGTAAATTTTCAGCCAAAGAGTATGTTGACCCAGGGAACGTATTTATATAATAAACACAAAATTTCACTTAATTCTTCATTTATCTTTCACCAAGATTAATTTTTCATATTTAAGAAAATCTTCATTCCTTAAGGTTCCATAGCAAATTATACCACATGAAATCCATTCACAGATTAAGTGATAAACTTCTGTTAAAAACAGAATGGACACTGACTTGAGAAAACTCTAATGGGTACCAGCTCACCCATAAGTGAAGCAAATGTGTTTGACCAGATTGCCATAGTGAACACCTGTTTCTTTCCACCAAAATACTTGGTATATTCTTTCCACCATGCACACAATAGAGCACCATAATTTCATAGTGTCCTTTGAGGTGTATTATTTTTTAGAAACCAGAAAAGTTTAAAGCAACAAGAATAGGTTTTCCAAGCTGCAATTAATTATTTAAGAACAAGATCTCCCTGAGTTTCTAGACTTCAAGGGGAGTTAGGATCCTCAGTACACCCAGTATCAGGCCCTTATGCAGGAACGGAAATGCAACTACAGTGTGATAATAGTACCAATAGATTGATCATCCCGGTCTTTGCAACTATCAGTGCACTTATCTAAGGCTACACTAAAGAAATGTACTATTCTAAGACCTAATAATTATAAGAACAGCTTGCATCCACACACACTGGTGCTCCAATTCAGGGGTGGGGATGAAGGTAAATACCATTTGGAATGGACTGTTTCAAGAGGATTAAATATCATTTCAGCACCAGTGCAGGCACAGACTAGCTGAAACAGTTCAACTAGTCATCTTACTATTGTTCCACAGTGCATATTTGTGGCCTTTGACACTTCCCAGAATACAACAGAAGGTCCCGTGGCACCTTTGAGACTAACAGAAGTATAGGGAGCATAAGCTTTCGTGGGTAAGAACCTCACTTCTTCAGATGCAAGTCTTGCATCTGAAGAAGTGAGGTTCTTACCCACGAAAGCTTATGCTCCCTATACTTCTGTTAGTCTCAAAGGTGCCACAGGACCTTCTGTTGCTTTTCACAGATTCAGACTAACACGGCTACCCCTCTGATACTTCCCAGAATAAACTGTTTCTTGAAGCAGAGCTGGATAGTGAGAGATACTTACCTAGAGCACTGCAGCTGAAACCATTTAGGACAGTATTAGATGAACAGAGCAAACCTAAAGTGTTTCACTATGGCCACTGTGTGCACTGAAACCTTTGTTCAATGCCCTAGCATGCACACAAGCCCTGTCCAATTAAACATACTAAACGGGTGGGGGAAGGGGCAGGAAGAGGTTTCATTTTTAAAATATGTACTTTGTCTCTGCATCATAACTGTAACACAGATCAGTGACCTACAGAATTTTTAAAGTAATCAGAGTGAGGTGCGTCAGCAATGTTAGTTAACATTTGAAAAATCAGTCATCTGAACTGCCCGTCACCTTACATGCAAGAGAAAATAAGCTGTTTTCATTACAGTAATGGGTAGGGATTATATATTAAATATGCAGGTGTTCAGTGGGTTTTTTTAAATGCACAAGTTGTCACTCTTAAAAATGGTTCTACACCAGGCTTTAAATGAGAAGTAATAAATCACTCAAATTTTTAAGCTAATGGGTCAAGTGCTGTTCGAGAATAAGTGTGTTGAATACTCCTTCACCAACGTATCTAAAATCCCTTTGAGGTACAAGTTAAAGCAACCCATTTTACAAAAAAATCCCTCACCAATTCCTTAGATTATAAAGATGAAAACAGTTAACTAAATTATGCCTTTTACTTTTTGTATTTTAATCTGTTTGGAAAGCAGACTAGCTGGTTTCATATTCTCATGTGCAAACCTAACAATGTTGTCTCTATTTGTATCCAACAAAAATGCTTAAACCACAGAATTTTAAAAGATTTTAATGTCATTTAACACTTAATCTAACATTAAACTATATTAAACTACAGTAAACTAAGGCCATTTTACTTCTGATTGAGGGTATTGTTTAATACACTTTAACATCACACCTTTTGTTAATTCATCTTACCTTTCCTTTAACTTCCATGGACAGACATGCCCACATAAGAGAAACAAAGACTAACTAGAGAGAAAGTGCCATAAAATGCACCAAATAAACAAAGTAAAAATATTTCTCTCCCAATTAATCCTTAGGAGTTACTTGTATCAATAGTAGGCGAAATATTTTCTCACAGATGTGAGAGATTTAAGCTGGGGTCCTTTTAATACACCACGTTTTTATATCAATAGGATACACTCTTGGAAAAAATCCTGTTCACCTGAGTCTCCAAGACAGGTTCCTTCACAACGGAGTGTTCCTGTTCTTTAGAGAAGCAGTCACAATAGAGCAACTATTTGAGACATTCTCCACAGAACAATTCTTACTGGAAATTGTGAAACACTACTATGAAGTTGTAAGTATTGATAATCCTTCAGGACATAGCAGTAAACAACAAGTCAAGCATCTCCCTCATAATATAGGTGCTATTTCTGGGGTTCATCTTTCCTAAAATGATGTAGTGGTAAATGCCAGAGGAAGGATATTATTGCATAACCAAATAGTAATTTCCAATATAGCATTTGGTTTTGGCATGAACAAGTTGCCACACAAGATATGTAGGCATATTGTAAAGTTACAGAACTGTATGTGGCACTTGCCCAGCTGAATCAAAGGACCAGTCTAGACTACAAAAAGTTTTAATTGTGTCTTCCAAAACAACGTTCTGCCTTGCTATTGTTAAAACAAAGCGACTTGGCAAGGGGCAGGATTGAACCTGATTTAACTGTCTCCCCAAACCGAACTGGAATTCAACGCTTAGTTGTTTGAAGTGCACTGGGGACAACTATGCTTTTATGTGGGTGGCCCACCCCCCAACCTCAGCATGTTTCCAGAGTGTAGAGGAGGTAAAAAGCCTTCAAGTTTAAAGATCTCAGATAAAACCAAACAACCAAAGGTCTTTGTTGACAAGGACAGTTGGTAAAGCTAATTAAAGGCAATATGGTATTTTGCATAAGCTTGTTAAACATAACTTACATTTGACTTCTGCACTTTGCCTAACTACTTAGCTGGTTCAGGACAGATATGAATTTTTGGACGCAAATATGCACTATACTTGCAAGCCAGATTACTTAACACCCACTAACAAAGCAAAAGGGCCTAAAAGTTTCACAGTTTAAGAACTCTAAATTATAGTTACTGAGCACAAGGCCTAGAAAGGCCTCCATTTTGAGAGGTCAATTCCACTCCAGACCTTTAGGGCTTTGTCTACAAGAGAAAGTTGTACCAGTTTGGTTTAAAAAAATAAAAATAATCACAACTAGATTAGTTAACTGAAGACTGAAGGACACTCATTTCATTAGAAATCAGGATTATAATTCAACTATGCTAAATCAAAACAAGCCCAATTCCAACTGAAATCAGTGCCCACTAAGTCTTTTAAACAGATTTGAAAATTACCCTTTATACTGGTGCAGCTCTCATGGGTTTTTAGAGCAGGATACCACTTCCACTTAAGACAATGGTAGTTTTGCCACCGACTTCAATGGAAGCAGGATCAAACCAATAGAATGCAGTGATAGAAAGCAATATGGTTAAATGTTAAACATTAAGTTCTTAGAAACCTGGAATCAAAGTGATTTTACTTTTTTTTTTTATAAAATCCATGCCCCATGTCATACATACTCTCACTCAAGCATGTAAGGAATTCAATTCTTTATTTGTGATATCCATAAACCCATAAACGATGCTATTCTATATTTCTATCCAGGAAGGCAGTTTTCCCCTATAACATTATGCCTTTTTTTTCTCAAATAAACAACAAACTTTAATTCTATTGCGTGAAAGGGCTACAAATATACATTTGTTAATCAAGCAGACTACACAGATATTTTGCTTTACAACTGGCACCTATGTTACTGGTACACTTAGCTGGCTCATTTATCATAGCACTTTGCCCAAACAATTTAGATTATCACTTCTTTTGAAGGATGGGCAGTTATAAGAGTTTTAGAAATGTACTGAAGCAGATACTTCAAATCCATTTTGTTTCAGTCAATATGCAGGGAGCCCATCTTTAGTCACATGCAGATTTGATTTTTATTTCAGTTTACACCGAACGTTTAATGGCATAAGACAGCTTTCAAAAATCTAGTAGAGTTAGCAAACAATTTGCCTCTGTTTGTAATGAAGCCTAGAGCAGTGGTTCTGCCATTCTGCCAGTAGATGGTGCTGCAAAGGATTCTCTGGGAACTTTAAGGAAGGACAATAGTTCAGACCAAGTGAAAAGTCTGTTTTACCCTGGTACTATGAAAACAAGTAGGCATTTAATTGAAGAGATAATGTTGACCCTTTCCTGTAACGAATCATTTACAGACAAGCCAATAAGAGGATCTGAAACTAAGCAATTGGAAATTTTGAACATTTTATATGAATGAAGCACATGCTTAACACAAACTATTTTAGAACTACACAGTACATACTTGATGGAAAAGTCCTATAGAAAAAATTGACCAACCATGTCAGCACGTCAATCAAACTGCCTAGTACAAGATGGTGGATGCACACAAACTGCAAAAGTGAGAATGAATATTTAAAAAACAGACCACATCCACCAATTAGTACTTCAAAAAGTTTCCATAAAGAGTTTGAAAACCAATAAATCCACTAATGGGACATCAAAAAGTAAATTAGGACCTTTACTGGCAATAAAGTCTCTAAATACATAGAGAAATAAAAGCAGAGGAACAATACTTGTTTCAAACCCAGAAAAGCCTTAAACCGTACGGAATGGATCCTAGGAAAAAAGTTAGACATGTAAAGGTCAATGAACACAATGATTTATTTAAAAAATAAAAAACGTAAAAACGATTTTTTCCTCCTTTACAGAAATGTTAATTTCAGTCATGGATCCGAGCAGATTTTGTAGGGAAAAAATGTAGTAGCCAGGTATCGAGTCCTTACAACAAAGTAAATTCCCCCCCCCCATCTCCCTCCCCAGTTTTTACTTCAGAATCAGCAAGACATTGCCCACCCCACACCCCAAAAAACAAATTAAAACAAGACATTTTCATTGCTAGTATAAAAACGACCAAGGTCCAAGTAATAATAAAAAAATAGAGTCCATCAATGACTGTAACACAAAGTATGTGTGTGTGGGGCCCAGTCCATCTTCAGAGAGAAAGAAGTGGCACAGGCAGAGGCGACCCCCAGAGGGCATTTAGGAGCTGCTCCCACAGCAGGGGAGGCATTTACTAGGAACTGCCCTTAGGCGAGTGAGGGGAGAAACCATTAGAAGCTGCCCCGTAACAAAGGGAGGGCTCTCCATGCCACCCCCAATGGGTATGGGCGCCGCCGGTTAGAAGGAGCTGCCGCCATACCCTCCCCCACCATAGCCTCCTCTGTACGGTCCACTGTTACTGCGCCCTCCCCAGCTGCCGCCCCCTCCTCCGCCTCCTCCGCCGCTCTTCATGGGGCCGTAGGAGGACTGATGTTGGCTGTAGCTGCCGAACCCGCCGTACCCGTTGCCGTAATCTCCGCCTCCACCACCTCCTCCGTAGGAGCCGCTGCTGTAAGATCCGTAGCCGCCGCCTCCGCCGTAGCCTCCGTAGCTATTATAGCCGCCGCCTCCTTTGGAGAGACCGTTGTGGTCCCGGTTGCCGGATCCGCCGCCGCCCCGTCCTCGTCCTCCTCCCCTGCCGCCCCGGGAAGGCCTAGAGGAGCCACCGCCGCCCCCGCCCGACTGGATGTCCTCCTTGGGCACGGCCTTCTTGACCTCCACGCGGTGGCCCTGGATCGGATGGAACTTGACTACAGCGGCCTTGTCGGCGGCGTCGTGGTTCTGGAAATAGACGAAGCCGAAGCCGCGCTTCTTGCCGCTCTGTTTGTCGGCGATGATCTCGGCCTTCTCCACCGGGCCGAACTGGCTAAAGTGCTGGACCAGGTCCCCCTCGCCCACGTCCCCCTTTAGACCGCCCACGAAGAGCTTCTTCACCTTCGCGTGGGCCCCCGGCCGGGCCGAGTCCTCCCGGGACACGGCCCGCTTCAGCTCGACCGCGTTGCCGTCCACGGCGTGGGGGGAGGCGGCCATGGCGGCGTCGGCCTCCTCCACAGCCGAGTAGGTGACGAATCCGAAGCATCGGGAGCGCTTGGTCTGCGGGTTGAGCACGACCACGCAGTCGGTGAGGGTGCCGTAGGCCTCGAAGTGCTCCCGGAGCCCGGCCTCGGTGGTCTGCACGTTCAGGCCGCCGATGAACAGCTTGCACAGCTGCGAATTCTCCATGCTGCCGCCTCCGCCGGGGCTGCGCCTAGGCCTGGCGCCGAGACTCCGCCTCCTGCTGGGGGGGAAGCTCAGGCCTCTCCACGTTCAACGAGCACCGCAACTTCAAGACAGCAGCAGCAGCTGCCGCGGCTCCTCCTTGGCGTGGCCTAGCCTCGCCAGCGACCTGGCCGCCGCCGGTACCACAGAAAAGGGGCCTGGGGGTGGGGGAGCACACCGACACGCACAAAATGGCGGCTGCTACTCCTCAGGCGTTCGGCCGGCAACTGGTGCTGCTCACACAAAGGGGACGCTGGGAGCCCCGCCCGCCGTGCCGCCGCAGCACACGTCCTCGGCGCCGACTGGGCCAATAGAAAGGCGCAACCGCCTACGTGAACGAGTCATTCTTTAGGGGGCGGGGCTTCGTTAGTGATTGACGACAGCTAGGACTAATCGGATTATGCGACCTCCACCGCGCGTACGCAAGAGGCAAAGAGAGGGCGGGAGCGTGTTAGTAACTGACGTCCTGGGGAACCAATAGAGTTCCTCTAAAGCCGCGGGCGGAGAGGCGGGGCCTAATCAAGAGTCGACTAATAAGATTCTGCAGCCTCAACTCGCGCCGAGCGAAGAGTAGAAGGGGGAGGGAGGGACGGGGTTGAGGCTGCGCCAATGCGTCAACCCAGCGGATGTGAGCCAATAGGTCTCCTCCTTCCCAGCCGCGCGCTTTCCCCCCAGGAGCCCTAGTCCCGCCCCCGCGGGTGGGGGAAGGGGATAGCGTAGCTTTCATGGCAGGCCGCGCGGGAGCATTTGAAAAGCTGACCGTTAGGAAGCGGTTTCAGTCATCATAGCCCCCCCTCCCCCTCCCTTAATGAAGTGAGAGAGAGGCCGCACCAACCAACTCTCCCCTCGAGGGGGTGGGGGAGCCACCCGCCCCCAGCACGTGACTCTTTCCAAGCACCTCACACAGCCCCCCCCCCCCCCCCCCCACCTCGCAGCCATGAGGGATTCGTTGATACCGGGGGTTAATTCATGGCTCCCCCATGGTGCTGCATATAAATCAACTCCCTGCTCCTCATGGTCCACCCCCACCCCCCATTGCTCTACCTCAGCCCCCTCCTCCCCACATCCAGCAGTGCCCAGCCAGGCCTTCCCAGGGGGGCTCTGGGGAGCAGATTCCAGCTCACTCGCGGGAGGGGCACAGTCCCATTTTGCAGATGCTGGTGTCTGGGTCCCTGGAGCCACCGCCCTGTGTTGGGAAAAGCAGCCCCTGAGGCAGGGGGGCTGGAACAATTTTTAAAGTGTGAACCTTGTATATCATGGAAACCACTTCAAACCGGGGGTGCGGCAGCCCCCCGCGTTCCAGCACCTGTGCACTGAGCATAGGGTGACCAGACAGCAAATGTCAAAAATCATGACCGGGGGGGGGGGGGGTAATAGGAGCCTATATAAGAAAAAGACCCAAAAATCAGGACTGTCCCTATAAAATCAGGACATCTGGCCACCCTCAGCAGCCGAGAGCAAGGGGGATACATGCCCTGGATGGTTCACTGTGACATTTACAAGCCCCCTTTGTTTGATAATTGGGAATCTGCGTGGGACGTTATGATCCTTTGGTGGCACACTTACACCTTGGACAGGGCCTTGCCAGGCTGTGGGGCAGCCTCCTAACCTCACATGTAATTTCCCAGCACAGCACTTTTGAGTGTATTTTAATTTGCTTCTTGCTTCCCCTCTGGGTGGAGTTATGGATTTGTACTTTCCTACTAATTATACTAAATAGCTTCACCCTGCTAGTCTTGGTGTAGGTGTAGTGGCTCCAGCCTATGAGAAATATAAGGGGGAGGTAAGGAAATGTCTTGTATTGGACCAACTTCTGGTGGTGGAAAAGACAAGCTTTCAAATGCCACAGACCTGAAGAAGAGCTCTGTGGCGCTCAAAAGCTTCTCTCTTTCACTAACAGAAGTTGGTCCAGTAAAAGATATTCCCTCACCCTCCTTGTCTTTTCCATTTTTAAACTATCATTTTTCTTTTCATGACCCTTCTCCAGTCCCTGTTTTTTCTTTTTTCTCTTACTGTTCCCTTTTTTGGCTCTCTTTACCCCTTTAGGTTCATTCTCACTTCCCTTTCACGTGTTATGTGCCATGCTGTTGTAGCCATGTAAGTCCCAGGATACTAGAGTGACAAGATGGGTAAGAACTTTTATTGGACCAACTTCTGTTGGAGAGAGAGAGAAGCTTTGGAGCTTATACAGAACTCTTCTTTCCCTTTCATATACATTTCTCAGTCCCCACTCTCTTTTTGCTCTTCCTCCCAGTATTTCCCTCCCCAAATTTCCAATCTATTCCATACCCTTCCCCTCCGATCACTGTTTTCCCGTAATTGATTTAGTTAGTTGTTAAACAGCAGGCACTTTCTATTTAGCTAAAGAGGAAAATACAAGAACATACAAATATAATGAACCAATTAACAATGATGTATATCAACTTCTGATTTTGACATTATATAGATTAGAGGTTGCTAGCTGGATTCCTGATGCCCTTGGTGTAATTGGGAACACAATTTTTATCCATGGGACAAGTTTTCAAATAAGCTGGGTGTTATGGAGCAGGATGGCCTAGGAGCTGCTTGTGAAGTTTAGATTGTTATGCTATTATCCTTCTTTGAAGGTGACAGAGAGAAAAATAAAATTTCACCAGAATGTTCATGTGCCTGAGACCCAAGGTTTCCAGAGTCCCATCTTAATTTAAACTCTTCCTTGATTATTTTGCCTGCTTCCCACTCTCTTCAATCTCTTACCCACTAGTACTCCCTAATGCTCAATTGCATAGTTCCTATTTGTTCTCCACGCTGCACCCCCTTGTTACCTCAGACATCCCCTTGTGCTTCCACTCTCTTCCCAGCCCCCACTCTTTGTTTCCCCTCTTTTACTTCTGCCTGCATAAGATTCTCCCTCCCACTTTGTCACGAGTGTATAGTGCACAGATCCTATAGCCCAGTCCAGGCAATTGCATCATTCCTCTCAGCTTCATTAGAAACAAATGCCTGGAATGACCACTGAGAAAGGCTAAGAAGAAACTGGCTTCTTGTTGGTAAGGACTCCCAAGGCTAGCAGGAGGAGGGAGGAGCTGATCAAATGCTACAGATACATGATGTACACTACAGGCACGGCAGCAGTATAGCTATGGCTGACTACAGCGACAGAAGAGGTTTTTCCATTTGTGTAGAAACTCCACCTCCCTGAGCAATGGTAGCTGGGTGAGGGAAGCATTTTTCCATCAGCCTAGCTGTGTCTACGCCGAGGGCTTAAGCCAGCACAACTACAGCACTCTGGAATGTGGGTTTTTCACACCCTGAGTTCCATACCTAGGTCAACTCGAGTTTTAAATGTGAACCCGCCTGCGTGAGCAGAGGTGCTGCCGTTATATAGCTGAGTTACAGCCCACAGTCCTGGTACCCTGACAGCTGTGCATGATGCAATACAAGCAAAGATTAGCTGCTCCTACCTTAAAGGATCCATAATAATTAATAGAGCTAAAATAAATGGGAATAAGATTTAATGGGGCGACACCACTTTATAGAATCGCCTCCTTCCTCAGCTTCCTGACAGCATTGCTAAACTTAGGTAAACAGTTGTGTATACACAAACAATGTCAGATCTTAAATTGTCTGATTGTTAAAGTAAGATTAAAAAAAAAAAAAGGACAACATAACATCAAAAATAAGTCCATAGTTCAAGTAGTCTCTTCATCCTCCAAATTCTTATCCTGCTGCACTTTGCCCAGCAATTTCTCAGCAGCTAAACAATCCCTGAGCAAAGAACATCTCCCTTAGTAATTTATCTGTAATTTGGCATAGAAGAGAACATTTTCCCTTTAGAAGGCAATAATAATTTAAGTTTTCTTTTTGCAGATGTAGGCCTAGTCTACGCTACAATGTTTTACCAGCATAACTTGCCTTAGTTTGGCACATCCTCATGTAGCTCCACACTCAATTTTGAGTCCTGCCAACACTGACTTTCTGTCAATAAAGTTAAACTACATCCCCGAATGACAAACCCTCTACTGGCACTGTTCCATTGGTACAGACACAGTGCCTATGTGGATGCTGCATTACCTGTATCACTAAAAACAGTCCCACAATAGGCACAACAATGACCATTGTGATCACCATTCTGAACTCTGTTGCTAAGGGGATCACAGTGACCAAAAGCCTACCCTCCATTTTAAAATGCCTCTCTTTGCATGCCCCTGGGTGTGGCTCAGTGCAAAGCTACAACTACACCTCATGCTACTGCCTAGTTCAGGAAAGTAGGCCTGAATATCCTTGGCTTGTGAGGAGAAGAAACAGTGCAAGTTCAGCTGCACAATACTGGCAGAAATAAAGATGTTAATTTGGACAAAAATGGTGCAGAAAGATTATGGGATGGAACAATGGGAATTGTGGAAATTTCACCCCAAGCTACCCTAATGCCCTGACAGGACTGCTGGTATCCCACAATGTGTTGCAAAAATATCCCACAAGGTAATGCACCAGACAGTGTCACAGCAGACACAGGGATGCCTACGCACAGTACACAGCATCTTTTACCAATGCACCCTCTCACAGCGATTATCCGAGGCCGCAAAGACAACCAAGTGTGCTCATTCTGTAGTGACACTGCAGTCTCTGCCACTGTATGCCGGCATAAATGCTACCGATAAAGCTTTCTAATGTAGACATTGCCATAATCTGTGGGGGGGAAATAAAATACAGGCATTTTAAACAAATAATTTTACTGTCTTGGGTTTTGCAAGACACTTTCCCTATCTTTGGAGTTAGATCATATAAATAATTACTTTCCTTTTTTAAGGCTCAGTCTTATATGCATTCATTTATAGCCAATATTTATACCCTAATGGGGCTGCAGTGGTGGGAATGATGGTTTAGGCAAGGCAACAACAGTTGCTGGCATGTTCAACACGCTGTCATGTAGACCTGCCCTGACAAATATAGATGGGGTAGCTACATTTTCAGGAGTTACTAGTGTTTTGGCCAATCAAGTTAAAACACCTTCAAGCATCCTGCTGCTAGGGTTGCCAATCTGACTGAAGCTATTCAGGAGATTCTCCTCCGCCCCCCCCATGACGTAATGTCATTTTCTTAAAATAGCCTATTAAAATCTTCCGGATTGCTTTCAGTAATCACTAGGAGACTCCAGACCAATCCTGGAAGGTTGGCAACCCTACCTGCTGCTCAGAGGGAGGGCAGTTGGCACTTTGTGAAAATTAGATCCATTTCAAGTGTCTCGAGTTTGGCATTGAAAAAACCCAAATAAGGCACCTAAATTCATTAATTAATTACTTTCAAAAGTCTTGCTCCCCCTCCCCCAGTGCTACCCCCATGACTGCTGTTTCAGCCTTTGTTAGATCAGCTGTGGCTGTCTATTTGGCACCTTTCAATGATCTAAAGAAAAATTAGTGTTTAGAAAGAAATCTTAATTGTCATTGTGAAGCTCCATTACAGCTCACTAAATGCTCTGGGCAGTGATTTTGTATTCCAAAGTAGTTCTTTGCAAAAATGAAAATGACACAATAAGAAGAGTTCATATTCTACATAAGAACTTCTTAAGAAGTCACTGAGAACACACTAATTAAAATAGTAGTATACTCCAGAATCCTTGTCTACAGTAATTGTACCACTATTAACATCAGTGGAGCTGGACTGGTGTTAGAATCAAGGAAATATTTCAGTCAAAACCACAACGTTGACTTCAGTGGAAGCCCCATTCACTTCAATGGGAATCAGACGGGGAAGCTAGCTCCAACTGAGGATGTAGCCAGGAATGCTGACTGAAACCCTAGCATGAAGAGAAGTATGAATTTCTCCTATTACTTTTCAGGTAGTGCTAACCTGAAAGCTTACTTGTAAAACACTATGAATGAAATCCTTGCCCCATTGAAGTCAATATAATTTTGCCATTGATTTCATAGGGGCCAGGAGTTCACCATTTAAATTCAAACAGCAACATTTAACTACTTTACTGCTGAATGATACATCAGATGCTTTCAACACAGGCATCTCATGTCAACATCTTGTTACTGATTTTCTTGTTCTACTATACATTTATGTAAACACCACACTCCTAAAAGAAAGAGTACATTAAAATTAATAGAATGACAACATAACTGTCTGTATTTAACAGCCATCAGTGGAAAATATGACAAAGTATATTTGTTCAAGTTCATCTTTCTCAAAACATAAATGGACTGTTGGAAACCTTACCTAGTCAGTTTCCTAAACTAATTGTGTCAGGTATTAAACCTGTTCCTGAATCCCACTGCCAGTTTCTGTGGCTTGGGGGGAAAAAAAGTCACTTTTTCATTTTTAAATAAATGCTTTTTCTCTTCCCAGCTGCCAGGTAAAAAGTCAACACAATTAGGGGAAATTATTAAAAGATATACTTGTTAAAATGAATGAGTTATAGTGTTATTAAATTATTTAAGCTACTCAGGCAGGGTGCTAGCATGGAGGCTTTTTTTTGCCAAATAGCCCGATTAATAGTAATTAGGGGATGGTGGGCAGGCTTGTCGTTATCTGCTGCTAGATACCTCCTTTGCCAATGGACATGGGTTGTAAGCAACTAAGTCAATTCATGCTGGACAGCCTCTGCCATTTTCTAGGTGTCAGCATTACAGCAACTTACTGCCAGGCAACTGTTTTTATAACCTTAGGACACAAAAAAAAGTCTTCCAGTTGATGTACCAGTGTCAAATTTCCCTTCTGATCCATAGAGCCCAAGGCCAGAAGGAACCATTGTCATCTAGTCTGACCTCCTGTATAACATAGGCCATAGAACTTTCCCCAAATAACCCCTAGAGGCTAGAGCAGATCTTTTAGAAAACAGCCAATCTCGATTTAAAAATGGTCAGTGCTGGGGAATCCGTGACTCTTGGTAAATTGTTACAATGGTTAATTACTCTCACCATTAAAAATTTATGCTGTATTTCCAGTCTGCATGTCTTATATCCAGCATACAATATGTGGCTTGACCAGTTGTTTTGGAGCTTATTAGCTACCATAACTCTGAAGAGTTCTATTTTCCTGGCAGCCGGATAGTAAAGCAAGTCACAGGTCATCAGTGGAAGAATGTTCAATAGAGGCACAGAGGGTAACAGGCAGCAATAATACAATCCTGTAAACAAGGATACAGCTAGTCCTCCTTTCACTTACCTGACACTGTGTTACTGTAGTCTACCTATTGCATTTTATATTAAGCTTTACAATTATTGCACAGTTAATACTATTATGTGATGGCCAAGCTCTTATAGATTAAAGATTCCTAAATTATATATACATATTGCCCAGCTGAACCCCAATTTGCCAGTCAACCTGGGAGAAAGAAGCTAAGAATACACCATCCAAACCACACCTGCCTCTGCTTCATAATTAAAATAGCCCTTGAGGGTTTCAAAGGCCCTTAACAATTTACAGCAGAAGATGAAGAAAAATTAAGATGATTATAAAATAGCAATCTTTCTCATCAACCTGGGGAGTTATCAGTCCTTAATTCTTGCCTCCAGGCTCCATTTATTGTCTAAAAGCCCACACATGGAAAATAAACACTTTCCCCTACATTCTTCCTTGCCCAGAGACCACTTCAATGGGACTGTCCCTTCCTGAGGCCTCTCTTTGAGTTCCCCACTTCCTTGTCTTCTTATCTCTTCCTGCAGCTCAGCTCTTTATAGGGAACACCTGTCCTCCTTCTCATTTGCATTTGATTAGTGAACAGGGCTGGCTGGCTGGCTGGTTGGGCCCAGGTCTCTGGCTCTTAAAGGGCCTGGTATCTTGATACAAGAGGATAATTATGGTCTCCAGGGATTAGTCGGAAGCCAGAATGTTAGTTTTCATAGAGAGACAGTGGGATGGGAAGGGAAAGGAAGGGATGAGGAGAAACTTAAAGGAAAGAAGGCACAGTTCAGGCAGGAGGAGATAGAGGCTCTCAAAAGAGGCATATAAGCCAGTGGTCAAATTCACCGCCAGAGCAGTTCAAATAAAGCCCAAATGCATTTTCACATCCCTTTTCTCTTGGCTGGTTTATTAACAGAAGACGGGGTGGGGGAGAGACTCTAAAAATAATATAAACACTTGCTAAGAAACCTTTCCTGGCAAATGTAGAGAGAGCACACAAGGGCTCCCCTGACCCTGTGGGTCTTCTGTCTGTTGCCTTATAACCGACTCCCTGCAGGTCACATCATTCCTTGCTCCTAATCGTGTTCCCTGAGGCTATAGATCCCAGTTTTAAAGGGCTCAAGAGCTGTAACAGGCATACTGGGAAGCGCACATGCCCTAAGGCCCAGTTACAAAGTGGACTCAACAGGCTGAAACACAGGCATGCATGATGCAAATGATCCTGGACAAACAAGCATCATATTTGCTCCTAGATCTGAGATAGGATTTTTGATAACCTCCATCCCCAATCAGATCATTTGAACCAGATTAAAAGATCATGCAGACAACCTACCAACAGAAACAACTATTTCCACGCTGTTTTGATTAGATTTCCTTTTCAGATGCTTTAACTAAAAAGTTGGGAAAAGTAGGTCTCGCCATTGAAGCTTGTCTACAAAAAAGCTGCCAGGGGTTCTAACAAAAGTTCAACAATTTCCTATAAATTTCCTCAGTGTAAACACAGCTTTAATTTGTTTTGATGCCAGCTGGGGTTTAGGATTGCTAAAAATCAATTTCAGAAATAGTTTGATTTTTTAATATAGACATTCCCTGGGCCTTTTATACAATCTAGGAAAATGTGATTTCACACAAATTGATGGGAGACTCGGGCACCTGATTGTCATATTTCAGTGTTTTAATTTAAATATTTTTATGTAGCGTGTTAGAGTTTGAATTCCTAGATGCACTCAAATGTGTTACTTCTCTGGCTCAAAAACTCCCCTGATGAGTCGATTTAAAAAAAAAAAAGTACCATGTAAAGACCACACGGGGGCATAGAAGTGTAAGAGACCAGCTTTATGGCATTCATAAAGACTAATAAAAATGGAATATTGTGTGCCCTCCTTTTCCAGTGTTAGACATCATAAAATAACATTTCTTTCACATCATCTTGTACCAAAAGCATATCAGTACGGAAATGATCATAGTATTTCTTGTCATAAAAATGACAGACTTCAGCCATGCTATGGTCAGTTTAGTGGGCTCAGGACAATGAAACAAGACAAGAGTTTCTGGGGATAAATAAGAGAAGAATACTGAAATATTGGAAGAGCGTGTCAGAAATGATGGAAGGACATGTATAATTCACAAAGAGCTCTTACAAATTCAAAAGAGCTTTCAGTTGTTTAGAGACTGCAAAGTAAAAGCCTACCAAAACTACTCATACATAGGCCCGATTCATCCACACACAAAGTTACAGTGGTTTAAATAAAGGTGTGATTTAAACAGATTTAGATAAACTAGTGCAAACCCCTGTGTAACCATAATGCTGTAACTAAGGGTGCTGGGGGTGCCATGCTGCCATACCCCCTGGCTTGAAGTGGTTTCCATCATATATAGGGTTTACAGTTTGGTTCAATGGCTCTCAGCACTCCTGTGTTTAATCACTCTTGATTTCATTCAAGCCTGGTTCATAGTAACATAGTTTGCCTAGGTAAATTGATTATAACTGCTATTATAATCCATTTTAAACTGGTAGAAGAGTGTTCATACAAGGATTTGCACAAGTTTAACTAAATCAATTTTAAACCAGTTTAGTTAACCTGGTGCAAAGCCCTGTGTGTAGACTAAGTGTTAGCTTTTCAACTGACAGAACATCCACTGGAACCCACGGGATTTCGGTGTGCAGAGGGTTTGCAGGATCAGTCCCATACTAACATTTTGCCCTTTGATGCCTATAATAATAATTTATTGTACTTCCTACATATATACACACTCCACTGAAGAGCTCGGTGCACTTTACATACATTCAATATTATATACCCATTTTAGGGTGACTAGATGTTCCAATTTTATAGGGACAGTCCCAATATTTGGTGCTTTTGCTTATATAGTCACCTATTACCCCCCCACATCCTGTCCCGATTTTTCACATTTGCTATCTGGTCAC
This sequence comes from Chrysemys picta bellii, assembly GCF_011386835.1. Lineage (NCBI taxonomy): Eukaryota > Metazoa > Chordata > Testudines > Emydidae > Chrysemys > Chrysemys picta. Next base: position 101,496,783 of record NC_088798.1, read on the forward strand.
CGTAACCCATTTTGCACAAGGGGAAGCTGAAACACAGGCTGATGCACTGGTTCACATGGCCTGCAGGCTGCAGCATATGCCAAACAGAGCTCAGTGTCTCTTTGGATGCTCAGGGGATTTTGAAAACAGCTTGTTAGTTGTATTCAAGTCCCGCCAGAACCCTCAGGACTGCACACTTCTAGAAGGAGAGCCTGGGGGCTGGCCACCTAACCATGATTTTCAGAGGAAGGCAGAGAGCCACACTCACTCAGCCAGGCACTGCTAGTCTAGTCAAGTCAGAGGCACAAGTAACTCTTTGCCATTCCTGTATGTAATTGATTCCATTTAACCAATTTTAGCTCTCATCTCTATCTTTTTCCTTCTATGAATAAACCTTTAGATTTTAGATTCTAAAGGATTGGCAACAGCGTGATTTGTGGGTAAGATCTGATTTGTATATTGACCTGGGTCTGGGGCTTGGTCCTTTGGGATCGGGAGAACCTTTTTTCTTTTACTGGGGCATTGGTTTTCATAACCATTCATCCCCATAACGAGTGGCACTGATGCTGATACTCGGGGGAAACCTCTGCACACCATCACACAGTCAGAAACCCCACTCCAAACCAATTAATACCCTCCAGGCATAGGGCAAGTCCAGTATCCAGAGAAAGAGGTTTACAGGTACAACATGGGCATCTGCAATGCAAATTTCCCCAGTCTGGCCTCTTGCTATATACTCCAACCCTGAGCTGGAGGAATCTCCTAGGAGACTTGTGCCAACTGTCCTTGGGATAGTCCCAGCTTTCTAGAAAAATATTTTCTTTTCTCCCTATGCTGCCTTTGGGTATTTAATCTCCATGGCCACCAAATCCTTGGCCTCTTTGTTGAGACTGCAAACACAAGTGTGAATTAGTGCCGGTTGGGAGGGTGTTATTTGTCAGCAAAATGGATGAAAAAGCAGGTCTTCAAGGGGAAACCGAATAACCTTTTTCATACCCAAGCTGAGAATATGGGACACACTAAAATAAACAGAGCTGTTACTGGATGCAAATATGAATGTATCATAAAGCATCCACACTTTTTTTATTAATACACAACAATTTACTCTCCATCCCCAAATGTGACACTAGAATGACCTATAAGGACCTCTTCTCCACACACAAAAAATGGGGGGGGGGCATCAAACTGTTCAGAAACTGAGCATATTGATTCCCTCAAAGGTTCCTAAGCGGATTATAAGGGGAACATGCTGAAAATAGAAGAGCGTTTGTCTGTAGTGTGGGAAGATGTCATGGAACTCTGCTCATGTCCCACTTGCCTCCTCTCCTCCACTGGTGACTCTTCTCTATTCCCCTTTCCCCTTGGTGTTGCTATCCCCTTCCTCGTCTCCTCCCAGAGAAGTTCTTTCTCTGCTTTCCTTCCCCTTGGCTCCCCTCTGTTTCCTTCCCTTCACCCGCTGTCTTCTAATGGTTCACGATGAGTCCTGTGTTATAACTGGGAGTAATGGGATGGAATAAAAAGAAGAAAAATTAAGGCTAATAATAAGTGGTGGGGAAGCTTAACAAGAGTGAAGGGTTCTATTAGGCCACAGAATAGTCCCCCAAGGGCAGAGGTGGAAGCATTGTCTTTTGAGACATTAGAAACTAGAGTGGACGAAGCATGGAGACTATATACCTCAGAAGCTCCAGGGGATGGATTTAGATTACATCACTCTTTTCCCATCTTTAATTTATGGTGTGCAACCACACTAGCTAAGCATATTACTGTAATGGGATGTTTCTGCTAAAATTATCAGCATTGAAATAATTATCAGTGTTGACATTTAAATGCCATCATTAGGCTTCAAAGCTAACATTACTATAGTTGGATAGAACCAACTCAGACCTTTCTCAAAGCTGTTGTTTCTGCAACCTCAGGAAGATAGCCTTATGTCGGTGACATTTGGAAGGTTTTCTTCAAAACTATAAGGACTAGAAAATTAGGGCTAGATCCTCAGCCCCAGATCAAGTTGCTTTGTGCTGCCTTAGCAGAACCTGCTACCACCTTAGCAGCACAAAGCACCCTGAAAGCTTTCCACGAGGGTCTTCTGAGGATTGGAAAACATAGTCCCAACTATAAATACAAACGGATGGGGTATACATTAGCTGTTACCACTCAAGAAAGAGATCTTGGAGTCATTGTGGATAGTCCTCTGAAAACATCTGCTCAGTGTGCAGCGGCAGCCAGAAAATCTAACAGAATGTTAGGAACCAACAGCAAAGCAGTAGATAGTAAGACAGAAAATATCATAATGCCACTATATAAATCTATCGTATGCCCACACCTGGAATACTGCATACAATTCTGCTCGCCTCATTTCAAATAAGATATATTAGAATTGGAAAAGGGCAACAAAAACAATTAGGGTTATGGAACAGCTTCCGTATGAGGAGAGATTAAAAAGATTGGGACTGTTTTCAGCTTAGAAAAGAGACAACTAATGGGGGATATGATAGAGATCATTAAAATCATGAATGGTATTGAGAAAGTGAATAGGGAAGTATTATTTACCTTTCACATAACACAAGAACCAGGGGTCACCCAATTAAGTTGATAGGCAGCAGGTTTAAAATTCACATAAGGAAGTACTTCTTCACACAACGCACAGTCAATCTGTGGAACTTGTTGCTAGGGGATAATGTGAAGGCCAAAATTATATCTGGGTTCAAAAAAGAATTAGATTTATTCATGGAGGAGAGGTCCATCAATGGCTATTAGCCAAGATGGTCAGGGATGCAACCCCATGCTCTGGGGGTCCCTAAACCTCTGACTGCCAGAAGCTGGACTGGATGACAGGCGATGGATCACTCAATAATTGCTCTGTTCTGTTCATTCCCTCTGAAGCATCTGTCACTGGTCACTTTTGCAAGACTGGATACTGGGCTAAGTCGACCATTGGTCAGATCCAGTATGGCCTTTCATATGTTCTTATTACTCTTACCACAACTTAAGAGAATCCTTGAGTAATGAAGGGCTGGCATCGAAGTGGTGTGATTGGAGAGGGAGGGCAGATACCAAGGATGGATGAGACATTGGGAAGATAGCATGGCATTCTACCAGACTCTCAATGTGTACAGTCCCTATGGGACCACTGCTGTTGGCATAACTTGCTCTAAATTATGCTAGGGGGCCTTTTGGCCCACCCAGGTTATCCACAATTTTGAGTTTTGCCTGAGGAAGAACTTCAGGTCTGAACCCAGTGTCAGTGCTAGTTGCACTCTGATTTTCTCAGCTGCAAATCTCTCTTTATGTATTTTCCATTTACATTAAAAGCTTCTTACTGTTTTGTATGATGTCGTCACTTTTTTTCCAGCTAGTCCTAGGCCACATCTATGCATTGTTCTGCAGATGCTCTGAAGGGCATATTTTTGTCTTGCCTTTATATGACTGACATTTATCTTTATTTAAAAACAGCAGGACCAATCTGCTTCACCCTGGAGAGGCAAGGCCAACATAGAGAGTTCCATCTACTTTGGCTTATTTTCCCATGTCTTCTTGAAGTGTTATAAATGATAGTTTTCATTAGTAAGAAATATTCTGGCTCTTTCATAGACACTCACAAGACACTGGCAAAATCTCAGTTACACTGGTGTAAATTCAAAATAACTCCCTTCATCATGAAGAATCAGAAACTATATACATACATTACTGAATTGCAGCTTTCACTGAGATGGGGGGACACTGCACAGCTATGTGGGGAGAGGCAATTTTAACCAATACCCTAGGGCAGGGGTGGGCAAACTTTTTGGCCGAGGGCCACATTGGGGTTGCGAAACTGTATGGTGGGCCAGGTAGGGAAGGCTGTGCCTCCCCAAACAACCTGGCCCCTGCCCCCTGTCCGCCCCTTGACTGTCCCCATCAGAACCCCCGACCCATCCAATCCCCCCGCTCCTTGTCCCCTGACCACCCCCTCCCGGAACCCCACCTCCTATCCAACCCCCCCACTCCCTGTCCCGACCTCTATCCACACCCCCGTCCCCTGACAGCCCCCCCCCAAATCCCACACCTATCCAACCGCCCCTGCTCCCCGTCCCCTGACCATCACCCCATCCAACCCGCCCCCTGCTTCCTGTCCCCTGACTGCCCCCCGGAATCCCTGTGCCTTATCCAACCCCCCCACTCCCGCTCCCTGCCCCCCGCCCCTTACCATGCTGCTCAGAGCGGCAGGAACTCACAGCCGTGTGGCCCGGCCGGAGCCAGCCATGCCACCCAGAGCGCTGGCGGCACAGCGAGCTGAGACTGCGGTGGAGGGGGGACAGCAAGGGAGGGGCCAGGGACTAGCCTTCCCCGGCTGGGAGCTCAGTGGGCCGGATGTAGGGTGACCAGACAGCAAATGTGAAAAATCGGGACAGCGAGTGGGGGGTAATAGGAGCCTATATAAGAAAAAGACCCAAAAATCGGGACTGTCCCTATAAAATCAGGACATCTGGTCACCCTAGCCGGATGTGACCCATGGGCCATAGTTTGCCCACCTCTGCCCTAGGGCAAACCCCCTTACTCTCATGAAAAAAGCCATGGGATCTTTAGTGTCTGCAGAGAGGACACTGGGCCCCAGTGGTTCCACTGGGAGTGGAAGATGCTTTGAACCTTGCTAGAATCAGGTCTTTGGTTTTTAGGGTCCCATCTGAATTTTAAATTTATGCACAGCTGCAAACCCCAGAATTCCTCAAACTCCTCCAAATAGTGAAAGAGAGTCAGTATTTATATGACAAGAAAATTCTCCTTGAATCTCTGATAAATGGTTTTACTTTTAGATAGTTTGGCAGAATCAAAGGCCCTCCAAAAAAGTGGAGGTATTGTTACCTACCCTCTGGGATGTGGTAGTGACTGGGGATCCTGGACTGCAAATGAACAAAGAAATGCTTCTATAAATCATGTCACAGCAACACCTAATAGACCTCATTGGTTGCCAATATAACATCACTCCCTGAAGCATCGTTACTTCAACTTCCAAGCTGGTACAATATATGACGTGATCTTTAGAGAGCAGACCTGGGGAAAGGGTAACTTCAGGGGAAGTTGGAACACGGGAGCAATATTGGGGAAGGACATGCAGAGAAGATGTTGGGAAGTGGAAGAACTGGGGCACAAGAAGCAAAGGAGGGTGCTGGCAATTCTAGGGAGTCATCAGTGAAGAGAGGGATACTCCAGAGAAGGGGTAGGGAGAAGGATACAAATCATATCCGCGGATAAATATATATTTTGGATCCAAGCAAGCATCAAGCTGTCATTGACCAGAAGCCCATTGTGTTAGGTGCCATACAATCACAGAACAAATAGCCCCCACTCCAAAGATCTTACAGTCTAGTTAGCAGAGCTCCTCTTGACTTTATTCAGAGTCCTGCACATGGGGCTTCCGAGATTGGACCTAATGTCAGAAATCTTCTGTGGAGATGTGATTAAGAATCAAATAGTGATGACTGGGATTTTTTCTTTACACTTGGGACAGGGACCTCTTATTAACCGCCCCCCACACACACCTCACCGAATTCCTACTGTTTCCTGAGATATAAGACCACCCCTTGAGCTGCTAGGGTCCCCCAGAGGTAGAGTTCCTACATCCAACATCTAAAATCAGTCCTGTTTAGCATGGCTAACCTGCAATATGATGTTAATTATTTGTTATCAGATTACAGAGATTAAATTTGTTTACTAATATAGATGTAGTCTTTCCTTCCATGAAGTTATCAATCTGTCTCTACTTGCTGCAAAAGGCTGTTTCCCATAATTTTTATTTAGCAATTAAAAGTAGCATGAAAATTCATATAAAGTAAATATAATTCAGCTATTCATTAACCTATTTTGCAAACACAGATACTACACAATTTGGCTGAAAACAATAGACCTTTATCCCTCTATTCCTGGCCATATACTCCACTTACACCATGCCTAGGGAGTTGCGCAAACAGATCACGAGCAACTACATCTTTGAAATTCTGGGACTTAAATTAATCTTATTTATACCAGTTAACATCAAGATTAAATCAAATTAGATTGATAGAATTACACCAATTTAAAACCAGTGTGAGATTAGAATCAGCCCCCATATATTTCACTCTTTCTACAGGAGGTTATGTGAATCAAGAGATACAGTAAGACTGGAGTACCCATTTGGATAAGAACTATCCCAAACCTTTGTCCAAAACTTAAATTGAATGGAATTAAAATACTTATTGAAAATTTACTAACTTATTTTCTTTGTTGTTGCTGGTTTTATATATCTACTTAAGAATTTTTATGATCTATAGTTAATGTTCCATTTCTGTGTGCTATTCCATTTCTTGGGTTTAACTGGGACCAGATGTAGAAATTCCAAAATACATTAAGAAAGCTAGTTTCAGAGTATTTCTGACCCGATCAAAACCGTAAATGCGAGCAATCCTTCAGGAAAATGTATCCTCACAATATAACAAAACAAAATCTGTGCTAAAAACTCAAACTAAAACAAAAACTCAAACAGCCTCATCATTTCACTCCCTCATTCTGAGAATCCTGCTGCTTTTCAATCATCACATTCTGTGGGGTTTTTAAAATATCGACCTCCCTCCTTTTCTCCCCAAAGTTTTGCCCACTACTTTCCCTTTCTCCAGCTTAACAGGAAACCTTCATCTGCTCTGCCTGCAGCTTTCCCCACACAAACACCCACTAGGTCTGGACTAATTTTCCCTCTTGTCACCACCTCCCCAGAACTGAAAACCCCAAGATGACACAGCATCGGAGATGGGGGCATTGGGGAGTAGAGGGATATGAGGAAGAAATTCACTGAAAGATGAAAAACTCAATGTCCCTGCACCACTCCCTGAGCCGAAAAGTTCCTTCCTTGTCACCTCCACATCTAAATAATTAATAAATAAATATTTAATAAAAGCCTTATTAAAGAAATGACTGTATATGTTTTTAAATTGTAAAATAACAGTAATGACCATGAATCCTATTTCTTCCCAAGCTTGGATAATGGGCTATGGTTTGATCTTGAGGAAATATTTTACAGCACAGGTACAAAATACCTAAAATAGAGGGTATTTATAATGGAAAAATCACAGTCCTAATTGTACTAGGGCAAATAACATCACTTCAACAGAACATGTATTCTCCTTCTAAGCAGTCTACTGTATAGCTGTATTTTCATTCCCCCTTGGGGAAAAAGCAATAAGCCATCTGCAAATATTTACCCATGTGAAATCCAACTGAGATTCTTAAGAAAACATTTGTACTATAGAACAGATAAGATAATTGAAAATGAAATTTCAAGATAATGCTTGAAAAAACGGGGAAAGAAAATATCATCCCCATGGCTACTGGTCCTCTCTCCTCCCTGCTTTCTCCTCATTGGTGTTTCCTTCTTCTTAGATTCCAGAGCTTGTTTTTGTTCTCAGCAGCCTTTCCAGGGTGAGGTGGCTTCAATTCCCCATTGGAAATCTGAATGAAGCTGCAGTTTGCTCAGGAAGGGAAGAAAGAAAAGTTTAGATCTGGCTTTAGCAACAGACAGATGCACTTCTGATTTCTTCAGGCACAAAGAAGATGTGTTTGCTGACGTTATACTTCACCTGAAAAGGAAAAGAAAATCCGTTAAAGACAGAAGAGTGGAAATATTACTTGAATTTTCCAACAGGTAAGCAGTCAATGCATTCGTGAACCTGCTGAACGGCAAAAATACCAAACCATCTGAAGGGGAAAGATCTTTGAAATATGTATTTCAAAGTATTATTTTATTCCCCATTTCTTAAATTTAAGGATGACAGGGCAACTTTTTGAAGCTTTTACATTTGTAATGCTTTCAAGTTTAAATCATAGATTTTTTTACTGAAACTTTTCCTAATCACTTTGGAGGGAAATATCCAACTTTGGCATAACTCACAGCAAACTCAAACAGGGGTGTTTATGTGTTTATTTTTGTTATTCTTATTTTATGTTCATACTAGACTTTTAAATTTCATTTGTTTCTGGATGCTTCAAGAATGTTTCTGGCAACAATGAAGGAACAGGGTAAATGGCTTATCATTTGGGATGCTACTGAACTTTCTGTGTCTGGTTATGGTGATGAATCTTTTTTAAAATGGGTATTGTAGCATGAGAAGTATGTGTCTCAGTATTACCGAGATTAGTTCTCTTAGTAAATATTTAAAGAAAGAAAAAAAGAATTCTACATCCAACCTAAGTCTCAGTTCAAGGATGCAAAATATTATGTTAACATTGCTGGTTAGTTTAAAAATGTTGTTCAATAGAATTAATACATGCTGCACAGCATGGCAGTGTAGGTTGTTTTTCCAAGGCATCATTTGCTAGAGATTATGTATTTTTCCAGCTGTCGAAAGAAGAGGGGTGTAATTACCTTACTGCTGAGGAAATGTTTAAATTACCTTTTATTATGATATATATGCTAAAATACACTTTTATTAACCCACATTACCAAGCAACCCAGTAACAATTTCCAGTTGTCAGGAATGACGCTTTTTTCCTGGAACAATGACAAAATACAGTCAGTGTACAAAGAGTTAATGAACTGCAAATGCCCACATTACAAGGTCATTAAAAGGACATTCCTTGAAGGTAGAAAGTGCCAAGAATCCACACTGAACACAGCAGGAGGACATTGGGCACTTGTTGATACATAATCATTGGCATTTAATTAGAGATCCTTACATTCTATTGTGAAATAGTGGATAAGTAAGTAAACATAGTAAATAATGCATAAAACACCACAAAGCTGGCTCAGCCTCATCTCCTGGTGGGCCCACATAGCCTCCCCTGCTAGAGTAAAAGAGACAGCAGAGCAGGACTTGTTTGTAGTGGTGCATGGAGCCTAAATAGATAGGCTCCCACTGCACCCTATTTGCAAGGAGGCAGGGCCCAGACCTGGGGTCAGGCAGTGGGAGTGGTCAGTGCAAGGAGCAGAGGCCAGAGATCCAGAGGATCATCTCATGGACAACAATCCGTCCATACAGCCAGACCCTGGATCTGTGACCTGCACACACCCTAACACTGGCAGCAAGACTCTTTGGAAGACAGGATCAAGCTAATGCACTAAGATAGCAGTGTGGATGTTGTGGCTTGGGCTCTCAAGCCTAAGGGGCCAGGTGGGCTTGAGAGTCCGAGCCGCAACGTCCATGCGGCTGATTTTAGTGCACTAGCGTGAGCCTGTCTCCCCAGACTAGGAAGCTCACTCCTTGCTGCTGTGTAGTCATATCCATGGTTGCAGTACGGCTACTGGCTAGCTTTGCTTTTCCAGCTTTGCTTTTCCCTGTGCGTGAGAAAACTCCAGTGGGGCAATTACTGCTACTTAGAGCAACTGTGATTTATAGTGGATCCCAGGGGAATATGCTTAATTTAGCTCCTGTTCTCCAACTGCTTGCTTCTCCAACTAGCCACATCACCCATTCACATGGGGCCCAATCCTGGGAGCTGCCAAACACCTTCAGTTCTCACTGAAATCACTGAAAATGGAGGGCACTTTGGGAATCCTGAGAGAGCTGCCCTCGCGTATGCACCCACAGAGGTGACTTCTTGGGATGACAATGCTGTCATGTGGCTATCTTTCCTCACTGGTTGCGGGGGTGCACGTAAAGGACCATGGAGGCTATTTCAGCCATTAGGTTGCATTAGCTTCTCCTTCTCCACTCCCTCATACAATCATACAGTTCCAGGCCAGAGCTTAATATTATCCCCTTAGTGCAGACTTCAGCACTCACATTTGGATCAGCAAGGCCATACAAAGCCACATAGTACAGTCATAATGCCATCCCTCGTTCCAACCGGCCTGCACTAGACCCTTCTTTTTATTGGGATTAGAGTGATTTATCTCCACTTGTGACAGATCTTTCACAAGCTTCTAGACTCAGTTGCCTGATCTGAAATGGTAGGACTAACTTCAAACAGAGGTATTTGAAGAAAGCAATCCAAGCTAGAATTCTGCACCTAAAATTCTACAGGCAGCTGTAAACCTGGGAGTCCCATGGGTCTTGGCGTTATATCACCCAGCTCAGCCACAGACTTGTATGATCTAATGCAAGCCACTGAACATCCCTGTGTCTTGGTGACCTAATAAATATAATGACCTAATAAAGCATTTTGCAAAAGTGGGGTATGTAAATGAAAGTGTTTGTCGTAATGATTTTTCTTTTATTTGTTTTCTCTTAAAATTTATACTGCTTCCTCTTCCTGGCTTTTTCTCAGGGCTAGCATAGTGTAATGCTTATTGCTACAGATGCAGAATGACTGCTTCAGGCTTATTTCCCTATGCCTCCCACCAAAGGGACTAAGGTGAGTCAAATCTGTGTTTAAAGAGCTGTAAATGTACCTAGAGGGTGTGACAAGTATAGTCTTTAAGAAATGAAAGATGGGCAAGCAACCATTCTATGTGGTACTTTTTCGTTCTCAGGTTTCTGCCCAAAAATTCACTGAGCTTTGGCTTTGAGTTCAGCTCTTCTAACTAGTCTCTAACTCCCAATCCATAGATTCATTAATGCTGAACCTGATCTCTCATTTCAGTCTGTTTTACAACAGTGTAAGTCTATTGATATCAACAGATTTACACATACACATGTGTAAATCAGGAGTAAGTGAGAGGAGAATCCGGTCTTTGTTTCTATAGACCAGACACTGCATTTAGCTACAGTAAGATTCCTTTGTACTGTTTACCAAACTAGTGCAAATATTAAAAGCATGCATCTATGGAAAGGAAGGAGAGAACCTGAGGCTAGTATCGTATGAAGATACTGCTGTATATGTGAAAGATGCTGCCTCCATCTGGTCCATATTCTTCTCTGTTTATATTTAGGGCCAAATGGAGGTGGTCTCTTTGACATCGACACAAGTAGAAAAAGGCATCCAGGATGGAAATCCAGTACACAACCATTGCATCCTGCTCCTGTATTCCCCCTGGACCCAGCTCCTGTATTCCCCCCTGGACCCATGATGTTCATATTCTACAGACCTCATAAAGGTAGTGTTCTAGGACAGGACATTGCATGGGGTGGTGTGGTTAATCTAATATGCTTTACCAGATACATTCCCTCTGTTCCCATTTTTGTAAAGATTACTTCTGCACAACAACAGAGCATTGTGCATGAAGTCACAGGCAGACTTCGGCATATTATAGCATTGCTTAGTAATTTTTGGGAAGTTGGTGCCAGACTTGAATTTGGCCTTTTGATGGCAGAAGCATTATTCTTTGTTCTCCTGATAATCAAAAATGACTGAACCATTTTTGGTCAAACTTTCCAAAAATATGCACCTTTGGGCAGAGACTGACCCTGCAATATTTTATCCTGAAAGTGAAACTAAAAAAAAAAAGAGGGTTTGAATGAGAACTGTTATGAAAACTTAAATAGAGTGGTCATTGCTGTTTCTACTATAATATGTTGCAATCACTGAATCGTGTGAAGAGAGCCATTGATTCTCTGTAATCATGAGTGCAGAACCTCAAAAAGGCAGACTCAAGCCACTTGTGTCAATCTCTTTGATTTATAGGTTTAAAACTAATGTTTTACCATTTGCTTTTGTTTTCAGGATTCTTCAATGCTGTAAGTACTAGTATCAGATCTGCTCAAACAGAGCATCATGAAGAACAAGCATAAAGATTGAATCCTATTAATCATGGTCTTGGGAAGCTCCAAGCAAAATATCTTCTAAATAATTAGGGCCAAAAAATAGGCTTTGCATACTAAATTATGTCCATGGTTTTAGGATTCCTTTATGATGGAGAAACCCACTCAGCATCCTACTGAGGGTTTGTTTAATCGAACTATTGCAAACAGCAGCAACTCACAGTTTTCACACTTTGATTCATGTCAGCCTTCTTTCCCTGCAGTCTTCTTGCTCATCACGGCTTATACTGTCGTTACAATAGTGGGGCTTTTTGGAAACCTTTGCCTGATTGTTATAATACAAAGACAGAAAGAAGCTCAAAATGTTACAAATATTCTGATTGCCAATCTCTCCTTATCCGATGTCTTGATATGCATCATGTGCATTCCTGTCACAGTTGCATACACTTTGATGGACTATTGGATATTTGGCGAGGCTATGTGTAAAATAAGCTCTTTTGTACAAAGTATGTCTGTCACAGTCTCCATATTCTCACTTGTATTAATTGCTGTCGAGAGACACCAGTTAATAGTGAACCCACGTGGCTGGAAGCCGAATATGTCACACGCTTACTGGGGAATTATCTTCATTTGGGGGGTTTCCCTTATCATATCCATTCCCTTTTTTATATTCCACCACCTATCTGATGAACCCTTTAAAAATCTCTCTTACCATAGCGATTTCTACACGAACAAAGTTGTTTGCATCGAGGCCTGGCCATCAGTTGCAGAGCGACTGGTCTTTACCACCAGTCTGCTGGTTGTCCAGTATTGCTTCCCACTGGGCTTTATTTTTATCTGCTATCTCAAGATATTTGTATGTCTCCGGCGGAGACATGGTAAGGTGGATGGGATGAGGGAGAATGAGAGCAGACTAAATGAGAGCAAAAGGATTAATATGATGCTCATTTCAATTGTCGTGACCTTTGCAGCTTGCTGGTTGCCTCTAAACATATTTAACGTCGTTTTTGACTGGAACTATGAGGCACTGATGAACTGCCACCATAACTTAGTGTTCACATTGTGCCACCTGGTAGCCATGCTCTCGACATGTATCAATCCTATCTTTTACGGATTTCTCAACAAGAATTTCCAGAAGGATTTAATAGTGTTAATTCACCACTGCAGATGCTTCACATCTCAGGAGGAATATGAGAACATCGCCCTTTCAACCCTGAACACTGATGTATCCAAGGGGTCCTTGAAATTAAATAATACCCCTGTGAATAGCTAAAAGAATCCCTCATGACAGTCTCCAAAACTCTGTATTTATTGTGAATTTACTGATTCTGGTTGATCCTTTCGGAGGATTATAAAGGTCTTGAGCTGTTCCCACTAATGCCAGAGGGAGTCTTTGCCGTTTAGTTCAGTGGGAGCAGGTAAACTTATCGTGTAAACTGTTCCTTCTACATAACATTATTTCTTATTAATTCTAGTAAATCACCCCCCAGAAATCCTTTACAGTCAACACTATGAAATACCAGCAGTATTAGCGTATCATTTTTAAGTCCATGATTTCACTATCAATGACTGCCTCCCTCAGAAATTTTCCACCTCAGTGATACATGTGACATTCCCTGGGTAAAATGCTCTCTTCTGCTTCCCCAAGATAATCCATCCATTCCAAGGTGCCCCCAAATCCACCAGTCCTTCCTCTGCCCTGCCCTCTAGCCTTCTGCCTCTCGACCCCACCGTGTTTTTTCCTGCACCTCATAGAGGCTACTTCAGATGGCCCATCTACATGGCCGCTGTCCCTCACAATGGCTTCTGGCTAGGAGTGACTGGTCCAGTAGGGAGCAGGTCCCCCTGCTGGATGGCAGTTTGGGGAAGGGGTTCCCTTTTGGTTTTTGATGCAAGTGGTCTTCCCTAATTAATGGGGAAGGTTGGGTTTCATGGCTGATGTATGCATGGGTAGGGGTGGCAAATTAGAACCAGGTATCCCAGGCTGCTGGACTGGGAGCTAGGTCAGGCGATGGGATTCCTCTGGGTAGAAATGGCAGGTCAGGGACAAGGTGGGAAGGAACCCAGATTTTCAGATTCAGATCTGGGGCTGGGCAGGTAGGCATTATGAGGTGAGGCGGGGAGGCAGCCAGCAGCAGCCGCAGGACAACCACTCAGTACAGCAGCAGCTTGGCCTGCCGCTTCTCCTTTCCTCCTGGTGCAATGCTGAAGCAGCAGCAAGGATCGGGAGTGCAGGCATTACGTGGTATGTGCTCCATTGGCTCTGAGCAATGCTTGTTGGGGGAGAAACAGGAGAGGAGATCTCATTGGAGCAGATCCCACAGCCTTGGTGGATACACCCGCCGCATGATGGCTGTCAGAGGCTGCAGCCACCAGCACAGTCCTAGTGCTGAGAACGCTGACAACAAGAGCTGGCCTTAGCATTTTCAAGTTCTGTTTCACCCAGGCTCTTATACCACTCCCATCACTGTAGTATGAGAGCCTTCCATTCGTGACTACACATCTGTCCAAGTTGGCCTGTGAAACAATTTTTAGTTACCCCTCCATCCACCAGTACCTGACTCCTGTATTTTGTTATTACAGCAGTATGGGCACAGATGGACCAATGGTTTTCTGAGGGGTTAGGAAGATCATTATTTGGGATATGTCCTTAACTCACTTATTTTACGTAAAAGGTGAGTCTGGGGGAAGCTTCGTTAGGGTCTCTCAACCCTCTCTCTGCTTCTTGCTTTCAGCCCTAGCAAGTACTTTCCTTTGTTTTATATCCACTTGTGCTGGTTTGCAGTTCCAGACTTTGTTCACAATTAAAAGAGCTAGAGACTTAATTTTTGTTTTTAAATGAAAGTTGAGATGGGCCCCAAATGAGCCCCTACAAGTGCCATCCAGCTCACCCGTATTCAAGATGAAAAATGCATAAAGCATCTCTCTTATTTGTATTGTATTCTCCTCTCTTTCTCCAGCACAAACTGTAGGCGTCTGTTATAAACACCATTGCTTCTGAAAACAGGCTCTTTAAAACAGCTATTATCAAACCGACTATGAATTCATAATTACTCATTGGCTTCAGCTACTTATACAGATGAAAACATGTTTGTCTTTGGATAGAAAATTTGTTTTGTGCTTTAGTTTCAGAAATATCCTCCCCCATCCCTGTGTGTTATGCACAAAAGCGATAACGCACAAAAGGCGTCTGGGTAAGAGAGGGTATTTTTTGTTTGCCATGAATATCCTGTTCAGACTGGCTTTTGCTACAGTGCAGTGCACGGAAGACTAAAGCTGTAAAATTAATGTTTTTTAATTAAAGCATACTGTTGGTTGTTTTAAAAGTTAAGACATACTGAATATACTCTCTATCCACCTTTATGGTGCTATCACAGAATCAATTAGGAATGTCCGAATGGCAATAATTAGAGAGTTTAAATGGGGACAGATAAAATGCTTAAGACAGATATGCACCAGCATATTTCTCCATTTTCCTTTTCCTGTTTGGATTATTTTTGTATAACTTTCCCTACCGCTCTGGCTAGTTAGCACAGATATGTGTATGTCAGAAAAGGCTCTCTTCCTCATTGATCAATATCTCTAAGTACAGTGACCTCTCAATGCTAAATATATTACCTCAATCTCTCAATGGCAACTGATTGTGATGTCATAAACACAGAATTAGGTTTCACAGCAGGAAGTACCTGAGAGTGACTTTTTTTAGTCTTAATTTTTTTTTTTTTAATTTGAGAGAGAGATTTTCGGACTTATCTTGACCCAGCTGTCACCAGGCATATTTATGCCTTTGTCACTTTCTAGACTGACTACGGTTATTGACGATAATTTAGGCAGTCTGAAGACCGTTTAAAAAAACTCCAGTTATTCTAAGACCGGCAGTCTTAATTACTGTACTAATTCAAAAAGTATCACCCTTATTTTTAGTCACAGAAGAGAAGTTCATAATAATTTTCAAAACAAGTTTTTTAAAACGTCCCAAACTACTACATGACTTTCATGATTCTGGCTTGACATAACTAATAATCTGATCTTTTATTCACCTATACGCCAGCTCACATTTTAAGTCCCCATGAACAGGGATATTAAGTTTCTCCAGCTATAGACCGAAGATTGTAAAGGACAGAGCATTTCAGGGTTCAGCATGTCCCAGGGCAAAAAGCATCTATACAAGTTCCAAAACAGCTTAAGTACAGTTTGGTTCTCTGAAGACTTGCAGATTATCTGAGGGTGTGTCTACCTTAGCCCTATCTGAGGGTCTGTCTACACTAGAAATGCTACAGCTGTGCTGTTGTAGTGTAGACACTTACTACGATGACGGAAGGGGTTCTTCCATCACTATAGTAAATCCACTTTTTCAAGAGATTCTTCCATTGACCTAATGTCTACACTGGGGCTTAGGTTGGCTTAACTAGGTATCTCAGGGGTGTGATGCCAGGGCCGCCCAGAGGATTCAGGGGGCCTGGGGGTCTTCGGCGGCGGAATTGCCGCCGAAGACCCGGCACTTCGGTGGTGGGTCCCAGGACGGAAGGACCCCCCCCGCTGCGGGTCTTCAGGGCACTTCGGCGGTGGGTCCCGGGATGGAAGGGACCCCCTGCTGTGGGTCTTCAGGGAACTTCGGTGGTGGGTCCCGGAGTGGAAGGACCCCCCGCCACTGAATTGCCGCCAAAGACCTGGAGCGGAAGAAGCTCCCGGGGCCCGGGCCCCATGAGAGTTTTCTGGGGCCCCCGGAGCGAGTGAAGGACCCCGCTCCAGGGGCCCCGAAAAACTCTCGTGGGGGCCCCTGCGGGGCCCAGGGCAAATTGCCCCACTTGCCCCCTCCCCCCCCCGGGCAGCCCTGTGTGATGCAGCTAGGTCAACTTAACCTTCTTGTGTAGACCAGCCCTGAGTTCTGTAGACTAGAGCACAGTATGTCTTATAAAGCATCTTTTAAAGTGCACTCATGAAAGCTCTTGGAATACAGTATGCATTTTACAAATCCACATGGGCAGTGGGAACTCTGCCTGAGCTAAGAGTGCAGGACTGGGCCCTATATTGTTGTAAACCATGAATTCTTCTCTGATAACAGTAGGCATATATGGTTTAATAACTAAGGATATGTCTACACTTAAAAACACGACAGCAGCACAGGGACAGCGCAAGTGCAGATGTTTAGTACGGGGCAGGAGGGAGTCTCCCATTGCTAGAGGTAATTCACCTCCCCAAGAGGCAGTAGCAGCTAGGGTGATGGAAGACTCTTCTGTCGACCTCGAGCTGTCTGCACCAGGGGGTAGGTCGGCTTGCCTACGTCTCTCAAGGATGTGGATTTTTCACATCCCAAGAGACATGTAGCTATGTCAATATAAAGTTTCAGTATAGACTAGCCCTAAGTTTTAGGAGTTGCCAAATAACCTTTAGCTATTTCAATACTGACATAAACATGCCTTGTGATGGGGTTAATTCCTAAAACCATAACTATTTATCACGGTGTCCGGCTTCAGTGAAAAGCCTTTACAGAAGTGGGCTGTAGTCCACGAAAGCTTATGCTCTAATAAATTTGTTAGTCTCTAAGGTGCCACAAGTCCTCCTGTTCTTTATGCTCCCTAGTGTATATTGTACTGTGAGCGTTACCTGTATTCTGTCATTTACTATGTACAGCCCTAGAACAGTGGGACTGTGACCTAGTTGAGACTTCTCAGTACTGCTAAAACGTAAATGTTAACTGATATTAATAATACTTTACACTCAAGACCACCTTTTTGAAGACAACTTAGTGTATTTGTAACAATTTGCAAGAATGGTGTAAGTGTTTCCTGATTCACTCTGAGCAGGAAGGAGACCTGGTCTCAAATGTATCAGGGCTTGATCCCACTGAGGTCAATGGTGCTGCTCTCATGAGTAAGTACTACTCACATGAGTAAAAGTTGCAGAATTAGAAACACAGTAATCAAAGACTTGAGTGACACATCTGGATAGAGTGGCTGTGCTATAATTAAAGCAGTGTACTAATTAATCAAGAATAATGTATCCGAAGTAGGAAGTTAATTTTTAGGTTCTTAGTCCATAACTGCATACGTCAGTCCTGTGCATCAAAAGGAGCTAATGTACTTCCAAAGAAAAAAACTAAATAGTTAAGGACTAAGGGTGTGATCCACAAAGATACTTAGGCACCCAAGCCCCATTTTTAGGCCGTTAAGTCCTGTTTTTAGGCACCTCTGTGATCCACAAAACTCCCACTCAGCTGCCACCTAACTGTGTAAGTGCCTAAACCCACTTAGCGCCTAAGTTTTTTCCTCTGGGCATGCTCACTGTATACTCCCTCTAGGCACCCAGGTACCTATCTCCTGCCTCAGTATACAAAGTACTGCCTCATGATGGACATCCAGGCACACATCTCCTTCCCAAGCCCCAGAGTAATTCACAAACTAGGGAAGACAGGTGTTTGGCCACCTATAATGTGCAGGGACCCAATGTGGTAGGGGACCTGTGAGCATGCTTACCAGATCAGGCATGCTCAGTCATGCTCATATGAAACAGCTGGGAGCGGGGGAGGCAGGGGGAAGGACATCCCTTATAACTTCTAGTCTAATGGATGGGTACTCACCCAGGGTGTAGGAGATCCCTATTCAAGTCCTGAGGGGGAGAAGGGATTTGAACAGGAATCTGCCATCCCTCATCCACTCATTGTATAGGGAGCCTAAACACCTAACTCAGGCTTTGTGGGTCACACTGTTCCTGTAATTTTTTCTAGGCACCAAGACATACAGGGTTGCAACACCAAAGTCCCTTTGTGGATGTCTTCCCAAAACGGTCTACATTTGAACTGGGTCTTGTTGAGGACATAGGCAAATCTCCCATTAGCTTCAATGGGCCAGATCCTCAACTGGTATAGATCACTGAGCTCCAGTAACTTTAATCAAGCCATGTTGATTTATTCCAGCTCAGAGACTGGCCCAACCTGGCCCAGGAGTTCTGGCTGCATAAGGAGAGCATGGTCAGACCCACATTCATTAATACTGCTGGACACATCAGGCTTAATCAAAGAAGCTAGTGTATATACTGGGGGGTAAGGCGGACCAGATTCTGCTGTCACTTATAGAGGTGGAAATCTAGGGTAAAGAAAAAAGATCAAAACTGCTAAAAAATAGATTGCCTAGGCTTGGTCTATCCACACCCCTGAGCCATGTAGTTATACTGACCTATCCCCAGTGTAGAGCGCGCTATGGGTAGAGAAGCTTTCCTGTCAACGTACCTCCCACCTCTCAGGGAGGTGGAGTACCTATGTCAACGAGAGACGCTCTCCCATTGGCATAGATAGTGTCTTCACTAAGCACTACAGCAGCACCGTAAGTGTAGACAAGCCCCTAGCTGGTTTTCATTGTGGGATTGTCTACACTTGAAATGCCACAGCAGCACAGCTGCAGTGTAGAAACTACCTACACCGACGGGAGGGGTTCTCCCATCAGCATAGGTAATCCACCCTGAGAGGCGATAGCTAGGTTGATGGCTTCTCATTCATGTCAGGATCAGGACAGCTTGATCCTTAAGGAGCTATAACCAGCTCTTTAACTGCCTGCTTCTCTCCTGGACTGAGTAGATCTCACTGCTGGAGAGAATCTGGGCCTTTCAGAGTATAGCACTGTCCTTAGGAGGGAAGAGGATCATCCAAATATTTAATCTTTCCAGGATTTGCCTTCTGTTTTTTAAAATTTAGCTATTAATTTATACAAGAACACAATGTTCATCTTAGAAATGGCCCATTTTCTGTCTGGTAATACAATGCACCTTATGAAGCCACACGAGCAGCTCCCACAGTTGCAGATGTAAGAAACTTTCTGTTATTACGGCTACACTTTCCATCCTCCTCCTTACCCCCTCCAAGGCCAATCAGCTGATCTTGACATAGTGGGGTGGACTAAAGCATCGAGAAGCAAACAGTGAGGGAGGGGGGCATTGGGAGGAAAGGTCAGGCTCTCTCACAAACTGGTCTGTGGAATAAGGCCCCAATCCTGCAGCAAACACTTGTATTCATGCTGAACTTTATTATGCTGACTGAGTAGTCCTGTGAGCAAGCGAGGGAGCAGCCCTGCAGGAGTCTTGAAGCCTGGAGCAGGCTTCGTACTTGAGCCAACCAGAGATACCTGGCACTGGGAAGAGGTTGGTACCTTAAGCAATTGATTCTTGATAGAAGAGAGCCTGAAGCAGCCCCTGGGAGGGAGCAGCTGATGCTAGGAGCTCAGAGCAGATGGCCTCCTAAGAGCGATGAAAGACTTGTGAAGGAAGTTTTTTTGCTCACCCAGGCTGTGCACAGGGAGCCCTGGACATGAGGGAGTGCATGGGTGGCAACCAGCCTGTTTACAAGTCCCATTGTGGAACTCCTCAGGGTAGTCAAAATTAAGCATGTACATAAGTGCTTGTTGCAGGATCAGGGCCTAAGAGTTGGGAACCACAATACATTTAAAGCTTTTCATGCTAGTGAGTCTAACAGTGGGTTATAATACTGTGGGCTTAGAAATTTCTCTCTTTAATTATACACAGCCCACTTTAATGTGACAAGTATTGCGTAACTTTGCCTTGTTCTCCTAAATAGCGGTTTCCTAGGAAGTTACGAACAAGACCATAAATGTCCTATTAATAGAGCTTTTTTTATGCACAATTCAAAGCTTGAAATAAGCACAAAGGAAAGCCCTATACATTTTACAGTGATCTTCTTTGGCACTCAGTGGTTTAAATTCAGAGGTGACATAAATGATAGCGTAAGTTGTATGTCAGTGAGTTGGCAGAAGTTGAGGTCAATGCATCACAGGAGCAGAAATGTACAGATGGAGCAGGAAAAGCAGTGAACGCATCCTTTTTCTACACATTCTTATATCCACTTCTTAGATTTTTTTTCTGGCACAAACCTACCTTGCCTCTTCATTTTGTAATTTATAATCACAGGTCCCTGTGCTGATTTACTGTGAATGGCTCTTTCTCTCTGGCCCAGAGGGAGTGCAAACAACATCATGCATGAATTAACCATCAAAAGGCAATCGAGGATTGATACAGCCAGTCCCCTTCTCCTCCCATTCTTTTTAATCATGGAAAAGATATTTCATTTATTAAAAATGAGTTTGAAGTACCTAGCAACCAAAGAGTGAACACGTCCAATCTGCTTCCATGACGTAGCAGCTACATTACCATTCACTTTGTGGTCCCTGAATCAAAGAAATCTGCAGCCGCTGATGGCTGAATTATATCTGTGGTCTTTTTAGTCTTGCTACATAGATAATACATTTGCTAGAGCATTTTGTTGGTATGTCATGTCATTCTCATCAGAGCTAAACCATTTTTGTCAAATCTTATCACGCTTGCATAAAAAAATGCTCTTCATTACCCAGGTGGAAGCACTTTGAGCACTGAGATTGCTTCAAAATGCAATGTTGTTAATAATTGTGCCTTGATTTCTTCACATTACTATTTCTTATGGCTTCATTTGGATGAAGTGTTGACAGTCAGACTCTGCTTTGAACGGATATATCTTCTATCCAGCTTTTGGGGGGCAGAGCAGTATGTATGGGTATGGTGTTTTAAAAGATTTTGGGTCAAATAATCTCTAGATGAGCACATGTGACTTCACTGGCTCCAAAGAGCTATGCCCATATGTGATATTACCTACATATTACATGCACCACCCTTATCTGGGGTCTGATTCAATTTCCAGTGAAGTCACTCAGAGCCTTTCTATTGGCTTTAATAGGAACTGGATCGGACATAGAAATTATTTACTTTGAATGCATAAGCAACACAGAACGATCTTTGGTGTAAATTAGTGTTGTGGTCATAACTGTGGCAATATGCAGTGTATGGACACTGTTCAAATCCCACTTTATCACAATGACATGTCTCCACACTGGCTAATACTGACCATAAAATATATTTGTATTATATTTGTACTGAGTGATGTACAAAGTTGTATCAGTTTTGTGCACTAGAATACTAAACTTTGTAATCCTATGTAACAGAGTATTTTGAGTTTCGTCTGGGAGGTTGAAAACCGCACAAGAGAACCCGTGGCCTTTGAAACAAGCAGTTTCCCTGCATGAAGCAAGTAGGAACATTTGCAGTCCAGAGCTCTTGCTAAATGTGAGCAAAGTAGTTCCAGTGATGTTCAGCTAAAAAAAAAACAGTGTCAAAATTTTGTTAAGATATTCCAGTCACAAAGGCCACATTAGCACTGAGAGAGACAGAATGTCCATGTGGAATGTATAAATATAAATCTCATGGCTCCTGGTCAGTTTGACTGTAAGGGTAGGTCTATACTTACCTCCAGGTCCGGCAGTAAGCAATCGATCTTCTGGGATCGATTTATCGCGTCTTGTCTAGACGTGATAAATCGATCCCGGAAGTGCTCACCGTCGACGAGGAGAGGAGTATGCAGAGTCAACGGGGGAGCCTGCCTGCCGCGTCTGGACCCGCGGTAAGTTCGAACTAAGGTACTTCGACTTCAGCTACGTTATTCACGTAGCTGAAATTGCGTATCTTAATTCAAAGTGGGGGGGTTAGTGTGGACCAGGCCAAAGTGTATGTAACTTGAGTTAAACTCTGTCCACGGTAAGGGCTAGGTTCCCAC
This sequence comes from Chrysemys picta bellii, assembly GCF_011386835.1. Lineage (NCBI taxonomy): Eukaryota > Metazoa > Chordata > Testudines > Emydidae > Chrysemys > Chrysemys picta. Next base: position 101,518,935 of record NC_088798.1, read on the forward strand.
AAACTGTAAGCGCAATTGGATATTGTCTGTAAAAATGTACATGTGCAAATGCAGTGTCATTTTAAACTTGTTACTGAAATGCTTTGAGTGACAGTTGAATATTGACTAATAAATGTTATGTCTGTTTGAAACCAATCCATGTTGCCTGGCTGGTAAATATTATTCAGTTTAACTTTAATATTGTAGTACAATAAAATTCTTCTTGGAAACCAGGTTTGGATTTGATATATTTATGTTTCGGATGGTCTTGATAGTCATCTTCCTTTGTTATCAATTATTTCCATTAGTGACAATGACTTTAAACTCATCTGAAAATTTCAGTGTTTTGAGTACTTATATCTAGAGTTAAAAGCTAATAGCAACAGAACTTAATGCTCCCAGGTGTGGACAATACTGAAGACAAAGGTTCCTGATGAACTCATACTCTCAGGGTAGAAGAACCTCCTTTGCTGCTGGAACTTTGTAATTGGGGGCAAAGATCATTCATGCCTTTAGGATACTGTTTTTTTTTCAGATATACCATGTACACTAAATATTGGATTCCCTTGTCTGGACCTTTTCTTTTTAAGCTCTATCTTTATTTAGGAAGTTTGAACAGGTTTACAAATCCTTGCCATGTAAATGTCAGAGACATTACAATAATCATTACAATAGTGAGTGATAGACACCGGGTCTTATTTTTAATAACAGTGTATTGAGCATCTGGTCAGCTGCTCAGGAAAATCTACCCACAGCACAAGTACTGGAAGTATGCCTCTGAATGCTGTGTTGCAGACTAATTATATTGACTTTTGGCACACATTCAGTTCCTAGTGTAGTCTCCAGTACTGTTCTAAATCATTGGTAACTCAATGGTGGGGAGAAGATACAACAGTTTGCCTTCTCCTGTTCAAGGTGATAGGTGAATTTAGGGAGGACGGACGCAGGGAGAGTGCAGAAAAGGAGGAAGTTGTGGTTCAAAGGTAACAGTGGGACACAATAAGACTTGTTTTTGTATGGCCTCTTTCTTAAAGGTGCAATTCCAAAATGCCTTACAGAAGTATAGGATATATTATATGAATTACAGAAGATAATGGTGCAATAGAGAAACTGGACAAAATTCAGACCCTATGTAAGCATGTGCTGCAGTGGTATTGCATCTGCTTAGCCCAGTGGCTAGTGAATAAATTAAAGCATTCAGTCATCACGTCAACAATGGTGAGAAGTTAACTGACATGGCTTTAGGAGCTAAATAAAGGTCTGAGTTAAGCAGAAAGAGACAGTGCCAGGGAATAAAGTTCTTGGGGAGGGAGTGTGGTTTGTTAGCCAAGATACTGTCCTGGGACTCAGAAGACCTGAGGTCAATTTCTAGTTCTGTCACAGACTTCCTCTGTGACCTTGGGTAATTCATTTCACCTCTCCGTGCCTCGGTTTCCCCTCTATAAAACGATGAGGTTAACACATCCTCTCTGTTCGGTGTGTTCAGATAACATGCTCTTCCCGGCAGGGATGGCATCTTACTGTGTGCATGTGCAGTGCCTAGCACAGCAGGGCCCTGATCTCAGTTACTGCTTCTAAAAGCTACTGTAATATAAATAATAATAATAATGGAGGGATTTGTACTAAGGACGATTTCTCTCTGATGCATTCATTAACAGACCCTGTTTTCATCTAAGGCTCAACTAGGGAAATTTTGTTCCCTCCCCTAGGCCCATCATTATGGTTAAGTGACATGAGATTTAACACAGTTCTTAATTATGACAGCAAACACTTGATTAGACTGAACTTCAAAAACCAGGGGGAAAAAATGAAGATACCTCTGAGAAAAGAGCACAGCATACAGGAAGGCTTTCAAGACTAAACTCTGCAAGCAGAAAGCACAAGGACAGCGGATGTGCTTCAACGCCACTTTATAGACTTAACCCTCGTCGACACCTAAAACTTAGGTTGACATAGCTACATCGTTCCAGGGTGTGAAAGATTCACACACCAAGAGATGTTGTTAACTGATCTAACCCCTGGTATAGACGCCACTATTTCGATGTAAAAATTATTCTGTCGACCTAGTTGGCGCCTCTTGATGGGGTGATTTACTACAGTGATGGAAAAAACCCTTCTACTATAGCTACTATAGCTAGTGTCTACAGCGGCGTAGCTACAGCACTGCATCTGTGCCACTGTAGCATAGACATGCTTTAATCCTTATAAGGTGACACTGTCCTTTCAATTTTATGCTAACAAGCTGCTTTAAAATACTCCGATGACAATGCTAGAATTGTTTGCAGTGTTGTGGTAGCCGTGTTGGTACCACGATAAGAGAGAGACAAGGTGGGTGAGGGAATGTCTTGTATTGATCCAACTTCTATTGGTGAGAGAGACAAGCTTTTGAGCTTACCCAGAGCTCTTCTACAGGTCGCTGGAGCAGGAAAGCGTGTCTTTTTCACCAGCGGCAGTTGGTCCAATAAACGCTAGAATTATCTGGTCTACAGTTACTCATCTTTCAGTGTTCTGTAGCAGGTCAGGTGCAGTGGCAAGGGCCTGTAATCCCAGCTACTTGGGAGGTGAGGCTGGGGGATAGCTCAGGGGTGCTGGGCTGCCGATTGGGTGTCCAGTGCCACTGGCAGCCTGGCCAATGGGTGGCTGAAGGACTGGCTAGAACAACACGAATGACGTGTTGTGATCGGTGCTCTCTCTGTGAGGGCTGATGGACCAATCGATCAAGGTGTTCTGTTGCAAATGGCTTGGTTTCAATATCAATTCACTGATTGATGTCATTTCATAGACTTTTCTATTAGTCACAACCGATTTACATAACTTGATGGAAATGTCACCTGAATGGAATTACGTTCTGCATGCCCCAGAATTAATCTTGCCCTTATCTTTGAGAATTAACAAAATAACTTTTTTCTTTAGGTAAATTGTGGCCTTAAACTTGTGGTTCTTAAACTTTTTTAGGCCCCCTACCTCATGTTCAGTCACTCACCACTATGCCTCCTTGTCATGTCCCTTGCGACAGTGAAGAGAGAATTCAGCTGTACTCAACACAAAAGGGTCTCTGCTGGGCCTTGCTTTCTAGCTTGCCAACATAGCTCAGGCTGCATGATATTACCACACAGGCTCTGTCTAAGTCCTGTCCCGGAATAAGTAATTGTGGAATAGGTTGCTGATTACACTACTTTCCTCTGAGGCTCCCCTGAATTCTTTGTGCCATTTCCCACAATACTTTATAAACACCGATGAGGGAATTGTTGCAGAGATCTGGGTGCCATTGCTGGCATCTGAGGAGGATGGGTTTCAACTAAGTGAGCGAATGTGCCCTTGGGAAGACTTGGAGTACAGAATGGGAGAAGGATTAGAACCACACGCCGCATCCCCCGAAAAACTTGTTGGCAATCACCTTGGGGACCATGTCCCCCTTCATGAAAATCACTAGTATAGCTAATGGTCCATTTCTCAGTATCCAACTCCTATGGTGCTTATCTCTCCAAAGTTATTGCAAGTGTTTTCTTGGTGACATTATGTCAAAAAAAACACATCTTTTAAAAATATATCCATTCTTAACTACTGATGGGTCCAACCAGAACTCCAGATCTGAATGCTCCCAAACTGGGAGGAAGTCTGAATCAGAATATAAACCTCACAGCTAGCCCAAACCTCAGATACGAGGGTTTCCAAACTTTGGTGGACTTCTGATCCAGCTCTGAAGTTTGTGGTTTGGGCCCATCTCAAGGAACACACTGTGGCACCCATGAAAATTATGTGCAATCCTACAAAGCATCCCATTTGGGAACCTTAAACCCTTCATACTGCCACAGCTATTTACTAATTTAACAATTAGAGAAGTGCCATAGAGAAATATAATATATTCATTAAAATCCTACAAATAAAAAAACATAACCACTCACTAGTTCATGAAACCTACCCATAAAATTTGTACTCTAGCCATACTGTTCTGTTATTTACTGGTCACTGAGTAGGAGAGAGAACTTTTCCAGACGTTAAGACAATGGAGTTCCTGCCTCTTCTTGAAGAGATGGAACAACTGTCCTCACCAACAAGTAAAAAGCTACCTTGAAAATCTGAGTCTATTATTAAACAATCTCCTTTCAGCTCCTATGCTGCAGAAGTGAATGCCAAGTAGATGGATGTCTTTCTTTCTTTCTTTCAGGGTGGGGGGAATGCAGGGCCAGTGCAACCATTTAAGCAAACTAGGCAGCCACCTAGGGCGCCTAGTGGTTGGGGGCGCCTAAAAGCTGATCCACGTGGTGGTCGGGCACCAGCAATATTCAGAGCCAGGGGCCCAGCTCTAACAATACTTGGGGCCATGTGTTCGCCCCGGCCCCACCTGCAGCCCCCCCACACCTTCCCCGAGTGTCCCCTGGCCCCGACTTGCTGCCCCCGCCCCTCCGGGCGCCATGGCCCTGAGTCTCTGTCTGGGAGCAGAGCCTGTCTGTCTTTGTCTCCTCCATGCTGCTTCCCTGCAACAACTGCTGCCGCAGGGTCCCAGTGCCCCCCTTCTCCACTGCCAGGGCAGACTGACTCTGAGCCTGCCCTTCCCCCTCAGACCCTTTCATTTTCCAATGGGACCCTCCAGCAGCACAGGGGACCCCCGCTGCCCGCAGTCACTGCTCCTGCCCCATGCTGGGCAAGGAGGCAGCCCCAACCCTCACCCCCAGTGAAGCTACAGTCAGGGGCAACAGCAGGGGAGGAGGCACACACAGCGCCCCACCGTGGGGGAGGCGAGGGAGATTCCAGGACCTGAGAGGGACCCTAGGAGTACATGCAGTGACAGTGGTGGGGGTGAGTGTGCTGCTGAGGGGGGGGGGGCGGGAAAGGGGGGCTTGTACCCCAGAGCTTGCTTCTGCTGGCAGGGAAAGAGCTGGGGGGAGTCCTCCTCTCTGGCCCCTGTCCCAGAGCAGCCTGCCTGTACCCCAAACTCATCTCCAGCTCTGCCCCACCCCAGAGCCCACACCCCCAGCCAGAGCTTTCACCCCCCCACTGCACCCTCAACCCTCTGCCCAAGCCCTGAGCCCCTCTAGCACCCCAAACACCTTATCCCCAGTCCCAGCCAGAGCCCTCTCCCCCCACACTCCTACTCTTGCCCTGAGCCCCTCCCACACCCCAAATCCCCCATTCCCAGCCCCAGGCAGAACCCTGCACCCCATACCTCTGCACCCCTCCCATCCCAAAACTCCCTCCCAGAGCCGGGGTTAGCTGCCACAGAGGGGGGGGGCTCCCCAGGCGGGGTTAGCTGCAGAGGGGGGGTAGCTACTGTGTGAGGGGGGGCTCCCCGGGTGGGGGGTGTGGCGGGAAGCTGCTGCGGGGGGAGGGCTCCCCGGGGGGGGGGGGGGCTGGGTTAGCTGCCATGGGGGGGCGGGGTTAGCTGGGGCAGGGGCGCAAGGTGGAAGTTTCACCTAGGGCGCGAAACTTCCTTGCACCGGCCCTGGGGGAATGATGATTCTTCTCTGGCTGAAACACAGGCTAAAATACCCCTACCATGGAAGATGTTCCAGGGGTCTAGGAGGAGCAGTATGTTGAAGATGTTAGGAAGGTTTTGGAAGAAAAATAGGGCATAATATAATAAGGCCCACATTCATTCTAAACAGAATTACAAACCGAAAATCCATTTAGCATCGCACAGGCTGGCTGTTGTCTGGACTATAAGGACCAGATTCTTTTATAATTGCTACATATACGTCTAGCACAATATCTTTGTACAGTGTGGTATACAGACACAACATGGTCTGTATCAGAGAAAATAAAAAGAACAGACCCAGGGAGGAGGGAAGGGTGTGGGGGGATTTAAATGAAAGTGGGGGGAATCGCACTATGTTGCTGATTAATCGAATACCCTTCAGCTCCAGCCTCCAGTTACAACACCTCCTGCAGTTATGCTTAGTATTTTCTACTCTCCTCATTGCATTGGTGGGGTGAGGGGCTTTCTTTGCCCCAATGGGTCCCTGACTCCCATCCATTAAGTATCCCGGGAGAGCCCTTTCTTGCTCTCGATGGTCCATTCAACCTCCCTGCTAGGGAGGAACCCATCCCTCTGTGGTGTTGGGAAGGCACTGTGCATTCTCCCTGCCTTCCAACCCCAGCCAGCTGCTGAGGGAATCATGGAGAGGGGACAGGTTGGATGCAGGTCTCCCCCTCCCCCCCAGAAGAAGCAGAGGGGATCAGGATTTCATGAGGTCTTGAGGTCATAGCTGCATCACTCCGGCAGGCTCTGCAGAGGCTGGTGGGGCCAGGATCTGGCCCTTTGCTTGCATTTTATTTAGGAGATAAAAATAAAACAAAACATTGAGACGGTTTGTTCTCTGGCAAACCTCCTTTCACTTGGAAACAGAGAACACAAAAAGATCGCTCTGCCCCTGCACAGCCATTAAACCATATTTTATCCTCGTTAACCAGGACCTGTGGTATCATTACTCAGTGAAAAACATCCTTCCAGGCTAATAACAGCCACCCTCAAACAGAAGTCTCTGAACTTTTAACAGTTAGCACTACACTGCGGCTCCTGATAGCCCTGGATCTCTGCTTAATGGCCTGCCTGCCTCAGGGACACTGCAGCCCCTGCTTGGTGAAGGATGAGTGTCTTCAGTACTTGAGATCCACATTTAATGTCTGATCCTGCACCACGGATATCAACAGCAGCCGCACTTTGGACTTCAACAGGTGAAGGATCACGGCCATGGACTACAGTCCTTACAGCCAAATACCCTGGGGTAGTGTTTCTATTGTTGAGGAGGTTAAAAATATAGCTGTGACGTTGTGCAGTCTATATGGTTTTATAAAAACGTGATAAGTCAATATAATGTAACTGAGATAGTTTTAGAGAAAATACGGTAATAAGTGAATGTAACGTAACTGGGATACGCTTCATGCAAAAGGTCTCTTGTAAGGTATCATTACAAAGCTTATAATCTACTGAGTATGATCATCTGATTTGTATAAATGTACCTCTCTTGTATCTAAAACTAGAAATATAAAATGTAACTCTGAGGGCCTATTGTAATTGTGTAAAGTGTGGACCATTAATGATGGTTTGGAATCTTGATGACTCCCATTGTCTGCAGATGGCTGTATTTACCTGTGAGTCTTCCTGTATATGTGTGTGCTGGCAAGTGAGTAATGAAGTCTTGCAGTGACATGTGATCATGTCACCTGAACTGGAATCCATCTTTAACCTGGTGCTTTTCCAGTGAGGGGGGGTGGAAACCCAGAGAGACAAAGGGTTCCCGCCTTATGCAAAAGATATATAAAGGGGGGAAGAGAACAGAGAGGGAGAGGAGCCATCATGAAGAATCCCCTAGCTACCACCTGAGCTGCAACAAGAGCTGTACCAGGGGAAAGAATTGTGCCCAGGCCTGGAAGGTGTCCAGTCTGAGAAAAAACTTACTGAAGCATCTCTGAGGGTGAGATTATCTGTATTTGGTTTGATGAGGCATAGATTTGCGCATTTTATTTTATTTTGCTTGGTGACTTACTTTGTTCTGTCTGTTACTACTTTGAACCACTTAAATCCTACTGTCTGTATTTAATAAAATCACTTTCTATTTAGTAATTCACTCAGAGTATGTATTAATACCTGGGGGGAGCAAACAACTGTGCATATCTCTCTATCAGTGTTATAGAGGGCGAACAATTTATGAGTTTGCCCTGCATAAGCTTTATACGGGGTAAAACGGATTTATTTGGGTTTAGACCCCATTGGGAGTTGGGCATCTGAGTGCTAAAGACAAGCACACTACTGTGAGCTGTTTTCAGGTAAACTTGCAGCTTTGGGACAAGTGATTCAGACCCTGGATCTGTGTCTGGAGCCAGACAGGAGTGTCTGGCTCAGCAAGACAGGGTGCTGGAGTCCTGAGCTGGCAGGGAAAACAGAAGCAGGGGTAGTCTTTGTACATCAGGTGGCAGCTCCCAAGGGCGTTTCTGTGATCCAACCCATCACAATAGCTGCATAAGTTTTTCCTGTGAAATAATGAAAAATCTTCCCCGCCTCCTGAAAATCCTAACTTAGTAAGCAGAATATTTGAAAAATCCCTTTTAAGTAACACATTTTATTTCCCCGAGGGAATTTCCCCCTTTTCTCCCCTTCATTCCCCTTCAAATGAACTCAAAGAGGCAGAAACCTAATCCAAGTTAACGCTTAGGCCAGTTTGGAAGCTATTCCAAAAATATTCTTTGTAACTCCCCTCCCCCAGACACTCCCTTCTTTAGAAGCTGCATTGACTGAAAATTGTGTCTAAATGTCAGATTTTTTTTTAAATTTTCCCCTGTTCCTGCCTTTGAAAGCTGCCTCTGGCTTGTGCCACACTGGTATAAGATCAAGTGGGAGACCAATAATGCTGAGACACTGACCAGTGATCCGTGCCTCCCTGTCCACACAGAACAATGCCCCAAGGCAAAAGTGGACATTAGCTGTTTGCAGACTCTCCTTCTGTTTGAGAGTTCGGACCCCAATCCTGCAAACATTTACCTTTAAGATCTACCAGTAAAAAGCACTAGAAGGGCTAGGTATTATTTAGCAGGAATAATCTCAGTGAACTCAATGGGACAATTCACATATTTAAATGTTTTGCTGGAGAGGGGCCCTAAAAAGCATCTTCCTACACTTGACCTTTCTGTGTCAATTAGGGCCACGCATGGGATTTACCCTGGAACCAGTGCAGTACTGCCCCATTGCAAGGGTCAGCCATGGACAAGTCTGGGGGAAGGGTGTGTGTAACATAGGAGGCGAGGAGCTCATGTCTGTGATGATCCCTTCTCCTCCAAGGAGATGGCTTTGTTTTGGTTTGGCTGTTTCTGAGAGGCACAGGGTTGCCAACCTTCCAGGATTGGCCTGAAGTCTCCCGGAATTGGCATCAATCTCCCGGTGATTAGTGAAAGCAATCCAGGAGATTTTAATAGGATATTTTAAGAAAACAACATTATGTCATGGGGGGGTAGCGGGGGAGGAAATCTCCCTGAATAGCTTCAGTCCGAATTGGTAACCCGAGAGAGACACAGAGTTATTCAGTCTGCTGTATTAAAGTGACTCCCCACCCGCTTCTTGAACTGGCTGACCGTGGAACCAATCTGCTCAGATGTAGGGGAGAGCAGTAGCGGCTGGGAGCCAGTTGCAGCTCCCATCCTCAGCTGCCTGGCCCTGGTGCAAGTTAGGGCTACACTGAGACAGTTCCCTCAGGGCCAGTGGAGGACCATGTGGCAGACACCTGCTCCTCTATGCCTCTTCCCACCCCCTCCATTGGGAGTAGGTGGATGGCGGGTGTAGGTAGGCACTTTACACAAAGCAGACTTAGACTGAAGAATCTGGCCTCAGGTATCCTGTTCCTCAGCAGGTGTAAATCAGGCCAAACCTACACTACAGACCTCTCTCAGTATAACTACGTCGCTCAGGGGTGTGAAAAATCCACACACCCCTGAGCGACATAGTTACACCAACCTACCCCTATTGTAGACAGCACTCTGTCGATGGAGAGCTTCTCCTGCCGACACAGCTACCGCCTCACAGGGAGGTGGATTAACAACGCCAACGAGAGACACTCTCCTGTCAGCGTAGCAGCGTCTTCACTAAAGCACTACTACAGTAACGCAGCTGCATTGGTGCAGCTGCGCCGGTGCAGCTGTACATGAAGACAAGCTCTCCGTGTAGTGCCACTGATGTCAGCGGAGTTATGCTAATTTCTATCCAGCTGAGTTCTCACCCTACTCCAAACAGAGAATACTGCCACACTGGAGAAGGTCCCAAATGACCATCTTCCTGGGATTTGTCTTTATTGTTAAGGTAGATAATAACCAACACGAATGTCTTAAATCTCAGCTTAAGCTTTCTTCTGAAAGAGGCTATCACTAGAGTATTTCCTGAAGGCCGCTTTTGTCTCTATCCCGAGTTCACTCTGCCGCAGAGGGACACACCAATTCTTAAACTCTTGAATTACAGATAACAGAACTCAATTTACCTGCCAGGGACAAGAAAGGTGGCCTACTGTCTGTCTGACCCTGACAATTTTGAAGGCAGCAGCATGAGATAGGATAGCCCACAGCATTGGAGATCACTGACTAAGGCTACCTTTTTCAAGTCTTCTCTGAGCACATCAGTTTTTGGAGCACATCAGGTTTTTTTGAGCACATCAGTTTTTGGATGCCTAACCTCAGATACCAGGTTTGCCAGGTTGGAGTGCCCAAAAATTAAGCATGCAAAGTTAGAGGGCACTTTTGAAAATTTGGGCCTAATTGTTTAAACAGCTTCTCATGTTGTGCCTACAATTAGTTCCAGGTGCAAAACTGCAGGCACAAATTACAGCATTTAGACATTTAATTGCCTGATTGCACTACAATTCAGGCAGTAAAAGCCTAAATGCTATCACTTGTTCCTGTGACTGACTAACACAAAACTGATGGCACATAATTAGGGATTAGGTTGAGGCCCCTTTAAAAAATTGGCCCTAGTAGTCAGATTTAACACTGGATACTAGAGCAAAAGCAGAGTTTAGTGAAAGGTCAGCAAACGCAGGAGGATGATTGCAACATGATGTTCCAGTAGATCCAAGCCCTAAATGAAGAAAACATTACAGACTCCTAGTCTACCAGAACAATGAGGTGTTCTCTTTGATAGGAAACTCTGCTTTTCTGCATGCAAGCAACAGATGTATCAAATACTATCAATGGAGGTTGAGTACTTGCCCAGGGCAATTTAGAGAAAGATATCTGCAGTTATGTGGACTGGAATGTTTTGATAAGCCTTAGGCCAGGTCAGTTGGAATGCATTACGAATCAGATAGTTGTATAGGAAAATCAGTCTGTGCTAACATCAACATCGAACTTGAGGAGTAATAAGTCAACTATACAAAGTCAGGAAGCTCTTTCCTTATCCAGATTTAGGTCTTTGCCCTCCTTCCAATTCAGATGTAGAATATATACTGAGCCATCCTAGTGCTTCTCAGAACATATCAGTTGAAGGTGTTTTTCATTAAAAGATGGGAAAATACTATTGATAAAGTTTGGAGGTTTTTTTATTTTGTTTTCTGACCAGTTTAACTGAAAATGTTTGTAAATTTCAACTCAGATACAAATGTAAAAGTTTGAAATATTAATGTTAATGTAATCTAGCCTTCATTTTTTTTTATCAGGAGCTACAATATTTCTGCTGCTAAGAAAGATTCCTGGAAGAGCTGAAAATCAACTATGAGCGTTTAATGACATGGAGTGGTTTCAATACATATATAGGTAATTTAAAAAAAAAAAAAAAAGTACAGTCAGCATTTCAAAATAATCAGGTAAATCAGTAATAACCGCTCACCTAAAGAGCTGTAATTTCATTCTGTAAAACTCAAATAGCTAATAAAGAATAATAAAAACACATTGAAAATGTATCATATGTTTAAATCTGACATGCCACTTCCTTATTAACATTACTGCACAGTTTGGGAGAAATATTAAATTCCATAGCTGAGTTAGGATAAAATAAACTAAACATGGAAAAGCTGATGTCATTCACATGGCTGTATTCTTTATTCAGCATCAGACCCAAACAAGACTTAAGCATTTGCTAAGACTTAAGCATGGTCTACGCTTAAAAATTAGGTGGACCTAGCTAAGATGTTCAGGGCTGTAAAAAATTTCACGCCCTGAGCACTGTAGTTAGGTCAACCTAACCCCCAGGGTAAACATGTCTAGATCGACAGAAGGATTGTTCTGTCAACCTAGAGGTGGATTAACCACAGAGACAGAAAAACCCCTTTCATCCATGTAGGAAGCATCTACATTCTGGTGCTACAGCTGCAGCATCAAAGATGTGCCACTGTATGACATGCCCTCGTTCAAAAAAACTTTTTTTTTCTTTTCAATCTATAAATGTTCAATTTTTATTACAAAGTATGAAAGGCAGAAAATACTGTACCTAATACACAGGAGGCTGAAACTTAAAAAGGTTAAAAAATTGAATAAAACTACATAGGAAGCAGGAAATAGCATAAAAGGATGCAACATTCCACTTTCAAGAGGTTTCATAAAAGACTGACAATTTACAGAGTTTCAATAATATGATTCCAGGTGTTAAAATCCACTGTAACAAAACCTTTTATATTGTTTCTCCATAAAAATAATTAAAAAAGGAATACCAGGACACTGCAGTTACTCGAGGCTAGGAAGAATTTAAAGGAAACCATGGAAGTATTTGCAAAACCTACCAACTATTGTTGGGAAATAATCACCATCATTAGACATGTTTTTCCCTGAAAGCCTAGAATCCACAATGCTTTGCTGATTAGTCCTCTTTGGAAGCTGGTGTTAAATAATAATAATAATAATAAATAATAATAAGCACTTTACTAAACCTGCAAATAATGGAAAATCAAAGTTTTAACAACTGAAAGAAAATGCAGAACACTATAATGTCTATTTTGTGCAGGCTAATGATCTATATTCACTTGTAAATTAAAGAATAACTGCAAACAATATGTCCCTTTATATACTGTATTTGCTAAGTACAATTATACACAGAGTTAAATATTTAGTAAGGACAAGGCTGGCTCCTGACTCCGGCCTGGTTTACAACTAAAACTTAGGTCGACCTCGCTACATTGCTCAGGGCTGTGAAAAATCCATACCCCTGAGAGACACATATCCCGTTAAGCCTAGGTAGAGATGCTGCTGGGTTAATGGAAGAATTCTTCCATCCACCTAGCTACCACCTCATCAGGGAGTAGATTTACTACAGGGTGGAGAAACCCCTTCCATTGCTGTAGCAAGTGTCTACAGTGCAGCAGCACAACTGCAGCTGTGCCACTGTAGCACTTGTAGTGTAGACACAACCTCAGGCAGTACTCAAGAGAATTTCCATGGCAGTTACTAAGGGGTTCTGGATGAAGGAGAGAAAGAACCTATACATGGTAATCTCTAGGAAAATCTCCACTATCCCAACTAGTTAGCTTCATAATCAGTTAAGAAAGTTTCACCCTTAGGGATGAAGATTCAAAGAATGTATGTTCCACACACTTGGTTGTTAAATTGTTCTGAGGGTGAGCTTAAATGCATAACTTTATTAGACACTAAAAATCACGGTCACAATAAAGAGACTGATTACAACAATCTATAACCCACTAACCCTCCTCTGTCCTGAAGAAGTGTTAACATTTGGTCACCTGGCCGGAGGGCTGAGTCACAAAGAGGCATCAGCAACCCGTGGAGCAAGAAAGGGGCTGCAGAACCAGAGAGCGAGACTGACAGGGAGACGGCACGCAACCACAGGATGGGGCAATGAACTCACGAGCTATTCCCCAGGGACCAGGTGGAGGTGCCATCTCTGTGGTGACTGGACCACCCCATCACAGACAGTTACACCTCAAAGTAAAGTTCATTTGAGCTGTGAGGAAGGCAACATAGAATGTGGTGGAGAAGGAAGCTCCGTGCTCTTTCTTCCCCTGCTGGTGTTTGCTAAAATGCAAATTGTTGCGTTTCCTGCAATCTCCCCTCCCCTTGTAGTTTGATGACCCTGTTTACTGCTTATATGTAGACCTACACTCCTTTGTCTAAGGCAGACTGTGCTTATGCATTGCTTGCTGAACACAATTTAAGAATATAATTCTGGAATATATTCAGAACTTTTTGTACACACCCTGTGCATGCATCATACAAGAATCTTAATGATCAGTGAGTTATCAGTTTTCCAATGATATCTTACATGCCACCTTTTAGATACAGATTATGACAACAGTGGGTGAGGTGTGGTGAGTGTGTCAGGCCTGACTATATTGTTGACACAGTAGTGAACCACACACGGGCTTCCATGCCACAAGGGGCTCATGTCTAACATATCATTTTAAGTGTACAATGATCAGTGATGGAGATACAGGCAGGAAAGTCCACAATGCCATCAGTGGACACATGGGGAAAATCAAAGCCCTGCTTTAACCCAACTGTTTCGATTTAGTGTTTGCAGCTAGCACTAGCAGAGGGTACCATGTGGTGAGCATTATTCTCTTGAAACACATTACTGGGAAATAGGGGTCACATGGTTTCCTCTGCAGTGTTAAAACCAGAAAATTGAATTTTCTTCCTGAACATTCATTTAGCCACTTGAACAAAAGTTCAACGTTTAGCGGGCACTCAGCGGCTAATTCGATAGCGTAAAAGGTGGCATACAGGTAATACATGCTGCAGCTGCTAATGCAATCTCTCTAAAGGTGATGGGCACATACAAAGTTGGTCAGTATTCTTGCAAATCAAATTTGATACCCCAAAATATGCTTAATATAATTTAGTGCCAGAAACTTGTCCCTGGCTAACCAGGAACTCGGAATATTGCAGATTCTGGTGGCCTCTATTCTTGTGGCATCCTGAACTTTTACTCACATATCCTTTGCGGCTTCACAAACAACGGGGGATGGAGGAAGAGGCTCCTGCCTATTAATTTCACCCCCAGGGAGGTCTTGACAGGTGAAAAATCCAATTTTTCCTCAGATGTTTACCCAAACATGCCAGGCTTCTGCATTGCTGCATCAGTGCCCCCATGTGGCATGCCCAGAGCGCTGCCTTTCCAATGGCTGTTTTCTTCTCGTCTTTCGGAGCGGGATCCATGTGGGAATTTCATCCCTCAGAAAAGCCAGCTCCGAGTTGTTGTCTGTCAGTAGCACGAAGTGGAATGGAGACAGATGCCTCGGGACTAAGCATTTATTGACTCGAAACCAGGGTTAAACCTCCAGCTAGAACCAGCCAGCATCCTGTGGCACACCGCGGTCTAATACACTGGTGGAATGACAGCTTGTTGGGACAATGTGATGGGCACAGGGGACACTGACTGCTCCGAGGTCACGGCCGGAAAACCTGACTCACCCCCCTGCCCAAGGAGAGCAGGAATTGTGCCTTGGCAAGTGGAGCTGCTACCTCCTCTGGAGGGAGCACAGAGAGCATCGAGGAAAGGGAGGAACAAATCAGAGGTGCCACTTCTCCTGTGAGAGGAGAGGAGGCAGGAGCAGCGTGTAACTGGAACTGCTGCTGCCGTCTTTGGAGGGGGAACCAGAGCAAGCAGAGCTGGGGGGGGGGAAAAGGAGCTAGGCCTCCGCTAGCAAAGCAGCGGCAATGCCCTGCAAAGCAGGAGATGGGGGCAGAATTCATTAATTAGGGGGAGAGTGGGGAACCCGGAGTTTGTCTGTTGGACTGCGAAGAGTCACCCAGAATTTAACAACTGGCAGGAGCACAAGGTGTGAGAATTGATCTTCTTTATGGGGGGAGGATTGATTTATTGGGGAGGGCAGATGGATTCATAGGCGGGTGGATGGGTGGGGCTGGGCTGACGTGTTGAAAGACAAGATGTATCAGTGTGTAAGTTAAATAGACAGGGCATGGGATGGGGAGGAGCCATGAAGATATTTGTCACCTTGATTAGTAGCCTCAGTCCTTGGGCAAGAAGGTGTCAAGGAAATGTTTCCAGCCCGTCTCCACAGTCGTAGCTTTGTTCTCCTTAGGAATTACCGTTTTGTCCAAAAGAGCCACTATGCAAGGACAACTTGCTCATGAACATCACAAACCATAAAGCATCCAGCTGCTTTGACACGTTTGTTTTCTTTTAAGAGTTACCAAGCATAGATAGGTCACCCGGGAGCCCCCTGCAGAGAGAGAGACCGCTGAGCGAGCTTTCCACTCAGCCTACAGCACAGCAAGCTGTGAGCTACCCGTTCATATGCCACTACTGGATGGTGCCTCATCGCCCCCTAGAACTCAGTGTGTTGGGGAGGGTAGTTAGTCCAGGAAAAGTTAGGAGTTCACGGAAGCATAGTGCAACTCTCAAAGAAGGCAGCAGGTGAAATGAATTTAGCGCTATTAAAAGATGACAGATAACGTCCGTTTCCTGGGCAATCTTTTCATTGAGCTGCCACAGCACAGGAAGTGACAGTACAAGTTTCCGCCATGCTGCAGACCCTGCTTTGGACGGATACAATTTCTCTATGGGAGGAGACAGCTTCATCTCCATTGGACATGCAGTCTTTGCCTTCTCTTGCTGAGATGGTCAGTGAATGTGACATGAACATTTGTCCATTGGGAACCAGACTGACACCTCCAATTCATCTCACATAATGGACAGCTGTCAGATCTTTTGGTCACTAAGGAATGAACCAGGGGTTACACAAATTTAACCCGGTGCTACTCAGACCTCTCCACTTCTGAGGCCCTTTACAGGCTCAACCAACAGGGTTCTGTATAAAAGCAATGGTTGGTACCTACCGTTCAAAGACTGGAGTGACTTAACAGACAATAGAAAAGATTAGTTTCAATCAAGCAGTGTGAAAATACATAGAGGATTAAGTTGTACTGGGTTTGCTCCTTATTAGCGGTCATTGATGTAAAGTAGAAATCTTTTAGCACATCACGCTATTTACCTGAAATCACACAGGTTGTCTTTGTTCTATTTTCAATAAGATTTGCAGCTTCCCAAGGGAAGACCCTTGACATTTTAGCAAGACTTTTTACTTCTAAGGGATCCAACTAATTAGCTGTGTGCCAATAATCCTGGACAACGTTTACTTTTAATTAACAAGCTGACAAGAATTCAAATACAAATTACTCTTACAAATTAAAGGTTAACCACAGACTGTCAGCCTTTGCCATAGCTTTAGACAGTTTTAAGAGTGAAAAATCATTGTAATTTAATTAAAAAGGGAGACTCCATTTCTATAATGAAAAGTGCAGACTTCTACTTTTAAAACCCAGAGATGTGCTTTTGGGGGACAAAATACTCACTCTCCCCACTCCCAGAAAAGAGGATTAAGATTATAAAATATTCATATCTATTTTCCCCCCTACTACTGAGAATGTAGATGAATCTGTTGTCCACTTTTCATATTCAGACATCCACGGAAGAAATATTTAACACAGTCCAGCAGCCTTAAAATAATTTAAACTGTTCTGTGGGGTTTTGGGGGTATTTTTTAAACAGTAGCTCATTATTCCTTGAAATTCTCGCTGCAAGCAGGAAAAATCTTGAGTCTCCAGAACTGCATGAAAGGCAGAAACCTGGCCCTGACTTGCATAGATAGGTGAACAATGTGTTTACCAGAGGGATTGGTCCTATCTAGGGCCTGATGGTGCATTAGCACTGAAGGGCCTAAGGGTATCTAACTTGTTTTTTCTACAAGAATCTCTCCCTTAACCAGGAGAGTACATGTTTCTCATGATATTTAGCAAACATCAGTTCCTTCTGCCAGGCAGCTGCCTGCAGCTGGAATCAGACTGCCCAATTAAGGTTAAGATTTTGTCACGGTTATTTTTAATAAAAGCCACAGACAGGTCGTGGGCAATAAACAAAAATTCACAGAAACCCACAACCTGTCTGTGACTTTAACTAAAAATAATGACGGGGGTAGGAGGAGGGCTGACGGGGTGATGACTGAAGCCTGAGCCCCGCGGTAGTGGGGTGGGAATCCCATCTGGCTGCTGGGCGCACACATGACCGTGGGGTAGGGATAAGAATGGCCGTACTGGATCAGACCTATGGTCCTCCTAGCCCAGTATCTGTCTTTCGATAGTGTCCATTGCCAGATGCTTCAGAGAGAATTAACAGAACATGGCAATTATTGAGTGATCCATCCCCTGTTGTCCAGTCCCAGCATCTGGCAGTTAGAGGCTTAGAGACACCCAGAGTGTGAGTTTGTCTCTCTCACCATCTTGGTTAATAGCCATTGAAGAACCTGTGCTGTATTCAGTGTTGCTGTAGCCATGTTGGTCCCAGGATATTAGAGAGACAAGGCGGGTGAGCTAATATCTCTTATTGGACCAACTTCTGTTGGTGAGCGAGACAAGCTTTTAAACATACACAAGCTTGTCACAGAAAGTTAAAAACAGTTCCTTAGCCACAGGATCAAGACACTACCCCACATTGCCTCTCTCTAGGCCCCCGGTTTTCCAGAGTCTTTTCTTACAGCAGTTCATCTTCACAGGATAAGCCAACCAACCAAAATAGATGAGCCCGGCTTCCTTCAAAACCAGCCTCAATGCTTCTGTGTAAGCCTAGCAGCATGGATGCTTTGAGATCATTTATGGCCAACACCCTACTCACAAGCAAAAGCAGCATATTTTCAGCTAATTTGTAGTAGCAGAATTTCCAGGTTCAGTTTTCAGCCACTGCTTCTGATCAACACACAGCTGTTTTCTTATCCTTCTCTGTGGTCAACGTTCCATTTTCATGCTTAGAGACAGCATGGGATTGGGTGCGGATGGGGGGTGGAGGGTCAGAATCCAGGCTGATTGCATACACATTGGTCAGTGAGGTTAAAAAAATTGCAAAAATAACTCAATGTGTCTTCATTCTGTAGACACTGTAAGACAGAGTGTGTTTTCAGATCTCACTGGACAGCAAGTAAAGGAAAATATTACAAAGATATTCTGCTCGACACAAGCCAAAAACCTTTTGCAGAACACTTACACACCCTGAAAAGACAACAGTTCATGTTGAAGGATATTGGCCAGAAGAAATCACTTCACTTTGTTATTAAATGTTGCAGTGAAAACAGTTCTAGGGCTAAATTAGGATGCACCCCCCTTGTGCATTTGTTCATAAAAGGGACTGTGTTATTTGTGGGTGGTCATAGGCTGGTCAGCCCAAGAGTGTCTGAGTAGCCGTCCACTCGTGGTCTTGGCTCAAGTAATCAGGGCCATGCAACGGGGGAGGAGGGAAAGTGTGTAAGGGAACAGGTGGCTATGCTACAATAACCAGACCCTGCTCCTTGGCCCCAGAGGGTCCCAGAGCCAAGGCCATAATTAAACGGCCCCGTAGCCTGACGTAGGCCAGTTGCGGGTGCTTATCTGCAATGTAGACACACCCTAAGCCTTTTCCCCACCAGGTCCTTCTGTGGCTGGAGCTGCAAAAGTCTGAGGCGCATGAACCCCAGAGGTCTTGTATAAACCAGGATTAAAGTGCAACAGATCCACCAAGTGATTTCCCTTCTGGATAGGGCTCATGCCCCAGTAGGTTAACCAGGATTGTGTCACCAACTCATTATAGGCCCAATCCAACATCAATGAATTCAATGCTATTGACCTCAATGGGCGATCAGACCTCCTAT
Source organism: Chrysemys picta bellii (assembly GCF_011386835.1). NCBI lineage: Eukaryota > Metazoa > Chordata > Testudines > Emydidae > Chrysemys > Chrysemys picta. The sequence goes on from NC_088798.1 coordinate 101,537,975, forward strand.
GACTTGGTCAGCTTATCTGAAAAAAATAAAAAAAAAATAAGGGTGGCATGCGGGGAGGCCACTACAGACCAGATGCTGCATCTGAGCTGAGTTCTCAGTAAATACTTTACAAAAGAAAGCCTGACCAAATGGAGAGTCCACTCAGGGGTATATTGAGCCCCCCATGAGTTAAATTAGATCTACTCAGGAGAGATTTGAAAGTAGAATAATGACTAGATAATGAAGTGTGCTGCAGTTACAGGCTACAGTACCATGTTGTATTGGTCTGAATCAGGACGAATCTTCAACTTGAGTCAATCATCATGCTTTATTAGAATTCTATATTTGAGCCAAAAAATAAAAATCAACCCTTCAGATTAATTTATTGAGACCCAGGCCGCCGCTTCCACTAGGTGACCCTAGGCGGTTGCCTAGGGCGGCAGGATTTGGGGGGCGGCATTTTGCCGCCCTCAGCAGAAATTTGGCAGTGGGGGGTCCTTCCGCTCTGGATCTTCAGCGGAAATTGCCCCGAAGACGATGAACGGAAGGACCCCCGCCGCCGAAGACTTCAGGCCCCCTGAATGCTCAGAGGAGGAGCGCTGCTGCCTAGGGCAGCAAAAACCCTGACGCCACTCCTGATTGTGACCATGGAAGTATCAGTGATACTGAATTACGCCGCACCTTTCGTCCCAGGATCTCGAGATGACGCTGAAACTTTCATCAAGTCTCAAAACCACAAGGCATTTGAAGAGCAGATGGGCAAACTGAAGTAGAGAGGTCAAATGGCTCGACAAAGGTCACCAACAAGGCATGATTGATCCAGGAATAGAACACAACACTACTGGCCCCAGGCTAATGCTCTAACCACTAGACAGTCATAGAATCATTGGACTGAAAGGGACCTCAAGAGGTCTTTTAGTCCAGTCCCCTGCACTCAAGGCAGGACTAAGTATTATCTAGTCGCAGCAATGCTCCCTCAAGTAATCAAATGCACTTCAATTCAGCTGAATTTGATGCAAAGTTATTGTGCTCACATCACACCCTGAATGCCAATTCAAGTTCATAATTTTTTGTTTCCCAGTATGGTCTTGAGTCTACTTAGGTGCCAAATGAAGTGAACTTGCAGGTAACTCCATGTCACTGATGTTTTAAAATGCACTCGATTGACTTGTGTATCGTTTTATGACAAGACACGTCAGTGGGCTGTTATGAATCAGAGGTGAATAAGAATAAGGTTCACAGACATTCCTCTTGATAAGAAAGAGAAGATTTTATAGCCATCTGCAACTCCCACAAGTATATACACATATAGTCTGGCCCAGACCAAACTGCTGATCTCATCATGTCCACAAAGCACATCCTAAGGCTACATCTACACTACGGGGGGGGGGGTCGATTTAAGATACGCAAATTCAGCTACGCGAATAGGGTAGCTGAATTCGACGTATCACAGCCGACTTACCCAGCTGTAGGGACGGCGGCAAAATCGACCTCTGCGGCTTCCCGTCGACGGCGCTTACTCCCACCTCCGCTGGTGGAGTAAGAGCATCGATTCGGGGATCGATTGTCGCATCCCGACGGGACGCGATAAATCGATCCCCGAGAGGTCGATTTCTACCCGCCGATTCAGGCGGGTAGTGTAGACCCAGCCTTAGGCTCAAACAGAGACGGTCACTCCCAAATCTATTTTAGTGTAGCGTCGGCACATCTTTCTGGGGAAACTATGCCACTAGTAAAAAGGTCCATTACCCTAATTCTTTAATGACAAGGATATTGCTGTAAGCCTACATAGCCTCAATGGAGCTACATCAATTTACTCCTGCTGCTCTTAGGCTATTTCAGGACTATAAAGTTCTTGCTTCTTCTGCAAAAGATCGGTTTCTTTTACGAGCTGAGGAAGAATATTTGGTTTGACCAAAAGACTCAGTAACAGCAGCATGGCATGTATTCAGCTGTTTTTCCCAAGCAGGTAGTCTCTATTCTACTGTTGGATTCACGTGGACAGTAATACATGCTACATCAGCGGGTCACTAAAGACCAGCAATTGCTTTCTGCCTGTTACTGGGGTTCTCCAAAAACTCTTTAGGGGATCATTTTGTTAAGAATTTCTACACAAACTAAACAGATCCCACACAGTGCTCCTCACGCCTACAGCACTACCACATATAGGTGAAAATAGGCAACTATATTACGAAGCCATTTAAACAGCTTTTCATGTGCTGTGTATTTATACCTGCCTACTGTATTTTCCACTCCATGCATCTGATGATGTGGGTTCTAGCCCACGAAAGCTTATGCCCAAATACATTTATTAGTCTCTAAGGTACCACAAGGACTCCTTGTTGTTTAAACAGCTATGTTTGCAATCGGGCACAGCTAAAATAATCTAACCACATGCTTCCATTTACTCGCTCTACTACATACAGTTTGTGCTTTCACTGAAGTCAGCGGGAACTGGGCATGTATCTAGGGGCAGAATTTGGCCAGTTTTTAAGCTTTGCTGGAAATACAGTAGGGTTTATACATGAAATAACCAGATTTCTTCTTTATTAGGTTTTGAGATGGCTAGAGGAGAGAATTTACACCTTATTTTTGTTTAAACTACATTTATTTTTGCATTCTTGCCTTTGTTACTGCATGAAGAGAGTTTGTCTTTCAGCTCTGGAGACCTGGGGCTCAAATTGTAATGTGGACACAAGCGACAAGGAATTTGATGGAATCACCACAATCCCTAGTGTCTATTAGTCCACGCCATAAAACTACTACCACGCAGCTTGGCATCACCAGCTGTCACTGATTAGCCAAGGCCTAGAATAGCAGACCCTTTCAGGTCAGGGCTGAGGTGCAGACAGGGTTGGGTGTGGTAGCCAGCACAGCACCCAGCTCCAAGTAGGGCTATTATTCATTCATTTGCACATGGAGCAAATTCCACACCAAATTAAAATGGCAGGTATTTTATTTGCATGTTTTGCAGGCTCAGCAGGCACAAACCAGTTATTGCAACGGAGAAAGTCAAGGCAACATTCTACTTGGACAGTATTTGCTTAATTATTCGTATTAGGAAATCATTCTCAGTGCCATATAGCTGTTACGCAGAGTCATTTATAAACCAATAGCAGCAGACAGGCCGAACACTTTGTTCACAAAACAGAGAGGGTAGCCACCCCACTTCCTTAAAACCAAAGCGTTTGGACCTTTATGCTTTTGAAAAAGGAAATTAATGTTTCACCAAAGCCAGCTAGGAAACCCAGCAGCAATGTATAGCGTATCCATGGAATCCTGGTATTCGGTATCTATGGAAAGCTCATTATCCTGGGCCAGGCTTTTCAGTTATTTACACATAACTGGATTCCCATTCTGTGTCAGGCCTAGTAAAACAGCGGTGAGAAGGTCATATCTTCCTTGATATTAAATCACAAGGCTACTTTGTTCCCTTGTAACTGCAATACTGAAGGACAGTGCTGTTCTTCAAAGAGGTGAGGTCTTTGTATATGCCACTGTCATGTTGTTACATAAGCATTCGAAATCTCTTGAAAGACGAATAAATAAATTAGCTTTCTGTTCAATCGTACCGTGAAAATGTCAACACCGGGAGAGATTTGATTAGACTGCTAAAGTGAAAAATGACATTTACCTTGAGTCTAGCTGGGCTCAACGAAGCAACAGATCATCCAGCAAAGTTTTTTGTTTCACCTGCACCGAGATCTCCCCGTTTCAATTTGGTTTGCTAGTCAAATGGTGTTACGTGCTTCCAAACAGGAAAGTTGTTTGAGGACCATCTGGTCTGTGTATATTTAATGCAATTCTCATGGTAGCATCTGAGTAGCATCATGCCTGTCCATCAAGGCCCATACACTGGCCCTCTTCTCCTTTATTTTATACTGCAATGATCAGAGTGATTACTTTGTGGTCTGCCAGGAGAGTATGTTAACAGGCCATTTTTTTCCCACCGTGATTACTGAGGGATGGTTCGAAGGAAGAGATGGTCTTACAGGGTGCACTAAAAGTTGCAAGATTTAGGTTCATCCTAATCCACAGCAAGTAGCACTCCTCCCAGAAACCCTGTCCCTGACAACTTCACAGGGACCATCAGCTTAACATCACCATTGACTGCAACTGTTACTGTGCAGCCCAGAGGGAGAAGCAGCCCCTTCAAGAATTGGGCCTACCCCCTTTAGATTAGGACCAGGACCTTGGAATGAATCCAGAATCAAATGTGGAGTCAGCACAGAGCACCAACAACCTACATAATGTTTTCTAGTCAGAAGTGGCAGAAAGTCCCTAAAAATGGAGGGCCACCAGCACCCAAACCATGGCCACACCCTCCCACACTGCCCCTTCCCCCCCAAGGCTCCCCCCTCACTCCTCTCTACCCCCTCCTCCCACTGCTTGCCCTTACGGCTGTAAAAAGTGGGAGAACACAGCCCTCCCACATTTAAAAGTGACAGGGCCATGGCCTCCTGCCCATCCACCCACCCGTGCTTCTAGTCACTCTTATCTAAAAGAGGTGTTGCAACACTCTGAACCAGCTGAAGCCTCTGCAAGGCCCTCTTGGTCAGCCACAGGCAGAGCGCCGCATCTAGCAGTGTGAGGTGGAGGTGATAAAAGCAGGCGTTGTGGCCGGGCCCTGACCATAAGGATGTGGCCTCCTAGCTGGCAAAAATGGAGGAAAGAACTTTTCACCATTGCAACTAAATGAGTGGCAAGGAAGAGATGAATTCAATATGACCCTGAGTCACTGCAACACGCTGAAAATTGACCACCGATTGTAAGCAGGGACAAAAACACATTTTGTTCCTAGTAGGGTGACCAGATGTCCCAATTTTATAGGGACAGTCCCGATTTTTGGGTCTTTTTCTTATATAGGCTCCTATTACCTCCCACCCCTTGTCCCGATTTTTCACATTTGCTGTCTGGTCACCCTAATTCCTAGTCATGTTTAAGTGTATGCCCTGGTCTACATTTAAAATTTATCACAACCTAGCTAAATTGCCACCAAGTGCCATAGTTAAAGTAATCTAACCCCCAGCATATACGTGGCTAGAATTCTTACACTGACACAGGGATTTTTCCTATGCTGTAGGTAATCCACTTCCCTGAGTGGCAATAACTAGGTCAATGTAGGGTCTACACTGTAGCTCCCATAGTGTAGACATGCCCTAGGGTTCCCCCTAGGGTTATATGCAACTAGGAACAGACATGTGTGTCTTGTCTGCACTACAATTAACCTAACCTATATGTTGGTTCACAGTTGTCAAAACAGGAATACAAGTTCAGAAGTAGATAAAGCCCAAGGGTACAGACCTTTTTGTTGTACAACTCAGTATCTTTATTAACAAGTAAAAATGCAGAGTGGGGCTAATCTAATAGTCCCTGTTAACAGAGACCTGGAGACTGATCTTTCAAATGATTATTAACGGCGCAACAAACATGTACATTCATGATTCAGAGTCTCGGCATTAGTGTCGGACAGCTATTCCTGTTACATAAGGAAGGATTAAAGAGGGACGATCAACAGCGGACATTAGCCTCAAACACTAATAGCTTCATTAACCGAGCACTGGGGTTTGAAATCATATTTCTAAGCGTTGTTTCTAAAAAACAGGAAAAAAAAAACTCAAACACCAACTATGTGGTTTCCACGTGCTGCTTTAATTGCTAAAAGCAAGAATCTTTCTGAACCTTCACGCACAGGGTATTTCAGTGACACACTGTCACTCGTTGGAGGAGAACCCGTTCATCTTAACACATCCAAATCGTTTACAAGCAGGATCATTGTGCCATGATAATTCACACACCCGAGCTTAGACCGAGGGGAGCAGCTGCCAAGAACTCACCGAGTCAGAGGGTGTTTCAAACAAGTCTCCTGAGGGCAGCTGCTTAGAAACAATGTGCCATCCCAGAAGCGATGCCACCTGCCCAAGCGGGCCATCTTTGACTCTTCCTCGGTAGGCAAGATAGCATGCAGAGAGAGCCGGGACAGACATGTTTGCAGTGGTTCCTTCTTTATGTTCATTGACATCCTCAGCCTTGAGAGGTGCTGAGTACCCTCAACTGACCCCATTCATGCCAACGGGAGTTCCCGGTGTTCAACACCTTAATGTTCAACGGTTCTCTCGTTCACATGGAAACCATTAATGAAGGAAAACAGATAAGGCAATAAATCGCAACCATTAACAGAATTTGATTTAATCCTCCCTGCTGTCCAGCCCCCTCCGAGGTGGTGCCACCAGGGGAATCGTCTGCCTACAGTCTGCTTCCTAATTTCATAAATGTAAGATTCATATAAAAATCTCCCTACTGATTTAATACCTGAGAAATCCTGGATGAGCCGATTACTTTAAATCCCTTAAATTCTGTTCCCACCCCTGGTCAGGAAGCACTTCTGAGCACATCCCTGGCATGGGGAAGGACTTCTCCATCTATACCCTTCTACACCAAGAATACTGTGTGGGGTAGGCTAAAGGTATCCTCTTTCACTCCCTCTTCTTAGAGTTCACTGATTCGCCCCCACAACGGTCTGCGAGAAATTCCCAAACAGCAGTCTAAAGCCACTTGAATTGTAGTGAACAAACTATCTGTTAAGAAAGCAGATAAATTCCTATGGAAGCCAGAGACAGAGGTAGACAGAGAATTCTGCAGTCTAGGACCCCTTAGAATATGTCTACCCTGCAGCTGGGTGGGAGCCTCCCAGTCTGGATAGACAGATTCATCCTCGTGCACTTAAAATGGCAGCGTGGACATCGCAGTTCAGGCTCAAGAGCCCACCTGACCCTCTAGGCTTACAGCCCGAGCCGTAAGGTCCATGCTGCTATTTTTAGCGTGCTATCTCGAGCCCCATTAGCACAAGTCTGTCTGTCCAGGCTGGCAGCTCACTCTACTGCAGTGTAGACATACCCTTAGAGCCATCACCAGGGAAGCCCCACTACTTGGAAGTTGTAGCAAAGAAACTGAGAAGTTTATCCTTATATGTCTAAAGAAATGCCTTCCAGGCAGCGCCCAAGTCCTAGTCCCTACTGTCAGATGTCTTATCCTTTCCCGCTGGGCTTGTCTACAGAGAGATTAGGGTTAGAAAAGGTTAACTAACAGGATTTTTAGGCACAACTTAGTACTCAGTGTAGACAGGGACTCTGGTGTTTAACACTATCAAAGGGTGGTCATTATAAGCACGAAGGTCCACCCTCGGTTGTATTATGACCAGACATGCCTTTAAACAGGAGGCACCCCTTCTACATTAAAGCTGGAATTTTCAGAAGAGTGTAAGGGATTTAGTGTCCAGCTCTCAGTGAATTTTAGTGTGATTTGGGCTCTTTCTTCGAAAATCCTAGCTCAGACGTTCAACCTTGTGTCAGTTAACACATGTTCTAACACAATGTCGTTTTGCGCGTGAATTAAGTCACCCATGATTCTTCTCAAAGTACTAGGTGCTGAAACTTGAGAGCCATTCTGTCCCCACTGGATTTTAATGAATACCTGCAATATAGGTGATAAACATTCATGCCTATAAACTTAGATGAACAATTCAGCACAATGCAGAAATACAGATACAACTAGAAGTCACCACAGCGAGTTAGAGCCAAATTTTTCAAGTAGGCTCCTGTAAGATTGTGGGGTGAGAGAGACGGCATCTGTTTGCACGAGTCAAACCCAAATTTGCTCACACAGAAGTGCTGATTCTTCCTGAGCAAACAGACAAGCCCCTAAATATTGTGTTTAGATGCTGTGCTGAAAACTTGGTTCTCAAAAAATCAAGTCAGAAAAAATCCTCCACCATTATTATTTCACTCTTTAAACAAGACCAAAATTTACACCGCATTTGCCCTTACAAGCTTAAATGCTGCAACCTTTTTCTTTGCATGAGGGAAGATTACACCTCTGCCCCTATATAACGCTACCCTTGGGAGCCAAAAAAATCTTACCGTGTTATAGGTGAAACCACGTTATATCAAACTTGCTTTGATCCACCGGAGTGTGCAGCCCCGCCCCACCCCCCCGAGCACTGCTTTACCGTGTTATATCTGAATTCGTGTGATATCGGGTCGCGGTATATCGGGGTAGAGGTGTACTTACAAGGAGCCTCTACTGTGATCTGATTCTGATTTAGAGAAATGACAAAATTCATGGCAAGTCCTGGAATCTGCTTCCACAATGCTTTATTGCTTCCAAGATGTGGCGTTCATTGCTCCTTGCAATGTACAGAATCATACGTTAACAGCTTACCCATCACACGAGTACTACAGAATTTCCACTTTCACCCACTATGTGCTGTTGTTATTAGAGTGCCAAGTGACATAGCAATTTACACAGAAGCCTCCATCATTTTGCTGGGTAAATATAGTCTTGTGAGCAAAATGAATTTATCCCCAGTTTTTCAACCAACATGCCTTAATTTCCAATTAGTGCAGTGCACGGGGCACTGTTATGGCACATGCATTTAGTATGATTAGCCATTGCATCGGCGGTAGGGAGAAGAATAAATTAAAGCATTGGTTACGCACTTGCAAAATTATGCTCACTTATTCTTCAACTAGATGTTTCCTGCTGTATCTGTTTTTCCTCTCTCAACCTTCCCTCTAGGTGGACTATTAGGTGACTCTCGGGTGAAATAGGATGAAGCCAGTCAATGACAAAACTCCCATTGACTTCAATGAGGTCAGTTTTTCACCCTTGGAGAGAGATTTGGGCCCCAGTGCCAGTGCTGCAGAGCAGCTGGGAAGCCAGTTTAACCAGCTACCTGGGACTCCCCCTGGAAGGTGAATCCGTGGCTGACACAGAGCTTCTACACTTGCTCTAAGTCGTTGCCCTTCTAGTCCTTGGCATTGATAGTGTAATCGGGGCATATCTACACACCAGCTACTTGAATAGCTCCTTTGGGCCATGGGTAGCCAGGCATAAGTTACAATAGCCTTTGGGCTGGGAACCAGACTAGTCCCAGGATTGGGAAAGCCGGCTGTGTCCTGCTGCACCCGCCATCTGGTTTTGGATTCTAAAAGTCATCAAGGTGCCCCCAACTCTGAAGTCCAAGGGAGCCGAGGGAGCGCCTCACCTTGGAGAAGTCAGCGCTTAGTGAGATCCTACTGCATCCGGCTCTCCTCAGAGCACAGATCCCAAGGATCCTTCTGTTGACGTGAGCTACTAGACTCCCACTGGTACCCTACCGCAGTCCAGCTCTAATCACCAGGCCCAACTCCCTCTTTAGGTATGTCTCCCCATCTCCCATCTGTATGAAGTGTGTCTTTCTGGCTCACAATACCGTGACTCCCAAGCTGACCAAAAAGCATTTATGTGATGAGTTCTTTATACCTTTCTAATCCAGGCTCAAATTCATTATCTAGTATCATGCGAGAAAACCCCGCCTTTCATGTCAATATGGATGCAATGCAGCCAAGAAAGCCCTGTTAAAAGAAAAAGCAAAGAAAAAAAAGCGGGGGTGGGGGGCTTTTTTTTATCCTTTTCTCCTACAACATTTTAAACAGGATGCGCATGAAAGTGTAAGTGGACACATACGGAACCAGAGAGAAAATCAGGTTGATGCTTTAGGCTAGTAAAGGTTCAAAAATAATCTTACTGCAATTCACAGTTAAACTGACTCATTCACTGGAATGCCCGTAGCATTATCAAGATGTGAATAGGAACACGAACACCAATGTCCATCTATCAAGGAAGGGGCAATAAACGATGGCTAATTGTCCTTTTCATTTTTGCTTCTGTGTTTAGAAATGCTTTGTAAATATTTTCCCTTAGGCAAACGATTCAATCCATAAATTGAGAAGTTAAAATCAAAATATACTGCGTGCCTGCCCTCTTTGACATAATATACCAACCTCATTTATTCCAGTCTGATCCTTTCCTCTCTGACTGAGAGGAATGTTCTCAGGGTATTTTGAAATAAACTAGTACCTTCCTGAAAAACAAAACAAAACGTGTTTATTTTCAAAAATACTGCAACCAACCTCTGGGACTGAGACCATACTTATCAGGCTGGCCAGCAAGCAGCCACTGATGACGACTGCTTTGGTTATTGCTGTGCTAGGCTGAATTTGAACTGGCATCCTACGGGCAGGACGCTCCAGAGCACCTTAACAACCCCCTGAGCCACCCCCGCCTCACAAGTAAAACACACACACAAACAGGTTTGGTAGGTTAATAAGCAGCCTCCAAAAAGTTGCTCTCTTAGGACTTCTCCTTACCCTCCACCCTGTAAGCTACTCTGCTATGGGTGGACAGAGGAGAATTCAGCATTAACAACATGGTTAAGTAATTTTTCTTTCCATCGCTTATCTCCTTTTCATCTCTCACGTCTGCTTTTAATTCCTCTTTCTTGCTAGCTTCCTACATGTTTACTTTCTTCGGGGTCTGTCTAGGCTCCATATTGGAATTATGCCAGGGTTGATCCCCATTAGGTCAAAAAATGAACTTCCGTACCTCCTAGCAAGGGGAGGGTCACCGCTTCTAGGTCTAGCTGTTGAATTCCAACTCTACTTATTAAGCTCTACCTAGATTAGAGAGGCCAGGGAGATGTAAAACAGTTGCCACATTTCCAAAAGCCACCTAGTTCCAACAATAACAACCTGCTCTTATAAATGGAAAGTCATGGTAGTACAATGCATTCTGGAGAGTTAATACAGCAAACACCAACTGCTGTATTAGGGAATTATTTACAGAGTCCCAGTCTTGTAAGTGTTTCAGTAATTTTGTTTAATGAACCTCAGCCCTCTGAACATTGCAGATGGACACAGCATACGTGTGTCCTCTTAAGCATTTATTTGGTTGGCCATCTGGATGGAAAATGCCAGTATCATTCTAAGGATTAGCAGTGTTTTCAAGAGCTGTTGATACAGTAGATGGGAATTTATACAAGATGTAGCATTGCTGTTTCAGGAATGCTCCCTAAAACCTCTCAGTAAACATCTCAAAGACAGCAATTATCCTCATCGAGCTATGAATCTCTGCAGCATGTCAAAACACTTGCCCTTCCTAATCACAGCCATCCGCCAGTTCTTTAATTATTTAGGGACATGAAGGATGCTAAGATAATCAGAGCATGCAAACACTTACTGTAGCAGGGATTCAGAGAGACTTGGTAAATATGTATTTTAAGTATGGAACATGATGGTAGACATTTAAAAAAAAAAAAACATCTTTTGTCTCTTTACTGTCTCCCATTCAGCAAGTTCATGGTTCACCCCAGTAGTCCCCAAACTTTTTCCATCATGCCACCCCCTTTACCCTTAAGGGAACCTGTCTGTGCCTGTTCCCCTCCCCACCCCACACACACACAAACCACGGGAGCCACAGTTAGGAGTGGAGCCCGGAGCAGGGCCAGGAGCAGAGAACCAAGGTAAGGCCGGGAGCAGAGCTGCAGCCAGGGCGGGGAGCAGGACAGGGGGCCTGGCTGTGGCCGGGAGTGGGGCCATGACCGGGGCCAGGAGCAGGACCACAGCTGGGGACCAAGTTGGAACTGGGGGCAGGACCAGACTAGAACTGGGGGCAGAGCACAGATGGGTGGGGTTCCCTCCCTGCATCCCGTGGGTGCACCCCACAGTTTGAGGACCACTGGTTTACCCTATGTGCGCTCAAGGGAGTAAGAGAGTATAAGGGCTATCTGCATGGTGCGGGTGTGGGGTCACTACTCTCCCTCCCATGCAGGTCTGTTGCCAGTAAGTGGGCAGGGGCAAAGCCTTAATTCAACCCCTTCCCCCCCCATCACCACCCCCCAAGGGACCTACCAGACCAGCTGAGCCAGCACCGAAGGGGTAGTAACATGTTACTGGTATAGGCCTGTAGCGGATTGCTCTCACAGGGGCAATCCCACACCAAGAGGGATTTGAGACTCCGATGCCTGGTCTGCACATAAAAATAGATCCACCTAGCTACTTTGCTCAGGGGTGTGAACAATTCACACCCATGGGCACCACAGTTAAGCCAGTCTAACCCGCAGTGCAATCACGGAAGGTCTATGGAAGAATTCTTCTGTCGACCTAGCTACTGCCCCTTGGGGAGGTGGATTACTTACAGTGATGGAAAAAAACCCTTCCATCAAGGCAGGAAGCATCTATGCTACCGGTAGGGTGACCAGATGTCCCGATATTTGGGGTTTTGTCTTATATAGGCACCTATTACCCCCCCATCCCCTGTCCTGATTTTTCACACTTGCTTTCTAGTCACCCTAGCTACCAGCACGGCAACTCCGTGGCTGCAGTGGCCATAGTGTAGACATGGCCTCAGTCACATTTTCCTCCCTCCTGATGCCCTTCTTGCACTGGGGGGGAGGGGGGAGAGAAAATAAGTACACACCCTTCATATTTTACAGCAATCACCAGAATTCAGCACCAAACCGGAATGTCAAAGCCCAACTTGCTGAAGACATTTTGATTCTAAGGACCTGCAGATTATTCACAATTTTATTACATTGGATCCGGATCTTAATTTCCTAAGCCCACTAAAACCAGAGAAATTCTTTCCACTGGATCAGAACCCTGAAGGCTTGCCTTTATAGAATGGTTTGCATCTCTTATACATCATTTATTGCTCTCAGTTACACTGGTGCAAATCCTAAGTAACACTATGGCTTGGTCTACACTAAACCCCCAAATCGAACTAAGGTACGCAACTTCAGCTACGTGAATAACGTAGCTGAAGTCGACGTACCTTAGTTCGAACTTACCGCCGTCCAGACCCGGCAGGCAGGCTCCCCCGTCGACTCCGCGTACTCCTCGCGGCGAGCAGGATTACCGGAGTCGACGGGGAGCACTTCTGAGTTCGATTTATCGCGTCCAGACTAGACGCGATAAATCGAACCCAGAAGTTCGATTGCCTGCCGCCGAACCAGCGCGGTAAGTATAGACAAGCCCTATGAGACCCAGTTATTTACATCTCTGTTGCTGAGATTTGGTCCTGTTTGTCAGACTACTCCTTTGAGGGAGATATTGTAAACATTCTCTAATTACATAAACTATTAAACCAGCGTAGCAAAAGTTGTTCTAACTATTCACTTAGATACATTTTGCTGTTATATTACTGCATTTAAAGAGTACTGATACCTAAGAGCTCAACACAATGCACATGGATGCCAGTGGAAGACTTCCTCTTGACTTCAATAGGCATTGGATGTGGTTGCATCATGCTACAGGCAGAGACAACCTTTGGGTATGGTGAATTGGGGAAACTGCTCCGGGCCCCGCGCTTTGTGGGGCCCCGCACTTCAGTGTGCATGTCGTTCAGGGGACTCTAGGCTGGCCCAGGGGGGTAGCGTTAGGGGTGCCTGGGAGGCCTGGCCAACCCAGCCCAGGGGGTGGGGTCAAGGGTTCAGGGGGCCAGGCCGGCCCGGGGTGTTAGTGGGGGGCCTGGTGCCGGCAGCAGGGGTCGGGCCTGCACTCACTGGCAGGAAGTGCGCGTTGTATTTCTTTTTCTTGCTCGGCATCGCAGGGCTTGTGCTCAGTCTCCGGCAGCAGCGACCTCAGCCCTCCCCGGCTCCACCCCAGCATCACCCGCTGCCGCACCAGCATCCTAGCACTGCCAGAACACGCCAGTGCCAGGCTGACCCCATCCATTGCCCTTCTGCCCTAGACTCCTCCCTTTCCCTGGACTCCTCCCTTTTCCGGCACAGGGGGCACCATTGCACCTAGCACAGGTGCCACCCTGTGACTCTCCATCGTCCCTCACCCCCCAGCACTGGTTTGTCCCCTGCCCACACCAGATTTCACCTATATAAAAAAAAAATGTTAAGGGGGGCCCATACAGGCTGATTTGTCCTGGGCCCCGTTGTAACATTCCCCTCTGGTGTTATACAGACCAGTGATCTGCGAGGTCACTCCAATCCTTGACTCTGGGAGACAGCCTTACCCTGCTCTGCTGTGAGAACCCCACTCCTGGGCTGTTCACTTACAGCCTCTGTCATGTAAGCTGCTCCTTGGATTGTGCAACCAAATGACACTAGCCAATAGCTCCGGTCCCAGACACAACCCTAGGAACCTCTGTCTTGGAGTGTTCAGTTATGCCCACTGGATGCTGCAAGCTCATATGAGTTCGTCAATTTAACAAAGACATTGATAGGTAGCAGGCTTGTTATCTGAAGGGGAGCCTCTAACACGTTTCAAACCAAACAGTGCTTCAAGTAGAATAGACAAAGATTTATTAACTATAAAGATTGTCTTATCACTTAAAATCTAAGCATAACAAGTCTGATTTAGTCAAATGAAATAAAAGCAAAATGCATTCTAAGCTGATCTTAACACTTCCAATGCCCTTACAAACTTAGATGCTTCTCACTACAGGCTGGCTGGTTGCTCTTCAGCCAGGCTCTCCCCTTTCATTAGCGCTTCAGTCGCTTGGTGTGGTGTCTGTAGATGTAGGTGGAAGAGAGAGGAAGAGCTGGCAAACGTCTCTTCCTTTTATCATGTCCTCTCCCTCCTCTTGGTTTTGCCCCCTGCCCCTTCAGAGTCAGGTGAGCTTGAGTCTCTCCAAGCACGGTTGAGCAATTCCCCTGGTGTGGCCTCATGCAGGTGAGTTATTGCATTGTAGCTCCCTTGCTGGACAATGGCTGTTGATGGGTTGTTTGACAACCAACCGCCTGGGCGCTGGTTACTTTCCTTGCTGTTGCCTCTGGGGAGCTAATATCTGGCTGATTCTCCCAGTGCACAGCATGTTTTAGTGACAAACATACTACACAATTCTCATAACTTCACATGCATTAATGATATACATATCTGGATAGAGAAATGACTTTCAGCAGATCATAATCTTTCCCCTGATATGTATAAAGCATGCTCTATAAGGCAAGATCATGATTATATGAAAATGAGGAATACAGCACGCTCCCCCAAGGTATAGAATGTCACACCCGCACCTCCCCAGGGATGGCCCTGGCTACAGGCTTGCATATTAGTTCCTTGCAGTGAAACATGTTATCAGATCAAATCCTATTACAATAGAACTCTACCTTAGCAATGGTTGACAAGAAAGAGATAGTTTCCTAAAATAACCAAGGTATCTATTGGTGTCACCCACACAAGATTCTCTGAGTTCTAGCAAACATTTGTGTTCAAATAAATAATCTCTGGAAAGTTAGACACAACATTTAGGTTTTGTTTACAATTTTTAAAGTGCATTTTATGAAATTAAATTATTTTTGGATTAAAACAAGTGAAAAGAAGTTCTATTATTTTACCCAGTAGTATCAACTGCAATGCGTGGGCTGCACTATGCAATTGCGAGAGCACTATCGTGAGAAACCGACTAGTGACTCACTGACATTTGCTGGTTTGCTTTAAGTACGCACGCTTCACACAGCTCTGCTGACTTTTTATTATTGTGATCCAATATTAAATAGAGAGAAGGAACATTAAAGGTGCCAGTTCCTTTATTCTTCATTCCCTCATGCTGGTACTCAAGTTGATCACTTGTCTAATTAGTTGTCCGATATGTCCCCATTAAACTTGGATGGAAATCTAAGGTTTCTTTTGCTTACACATAATGCTCCTAGTCTAATCACTAGGAGCAGAGATTTGTAGATATTAGTCCTGATTATTTTATTGCTAGGAATCTTGAGGGTAGATGTCGTATGGAAATGATGAGGGAGAACTTAAGTACCTGAATGGATAAGAAGTGGATTGCTAATATTAATTACTATCAAGGTGCCCAGACCACAAGTGGAAGTCTTCATTCAAACAGCACTTTTTAGTACAATCAAAATAATAAAGAACTTAAGCAACACGTAATAGCTTTTTGGATCATAGCCGTTACCATGAAAGGGTTAAAGTATAAATTAAAACAAGCAGATTTGCTTTAGAAATCAGGCATGCAAAACAACTGTTCACAAATTGCTTTGACACATCAGTTTCCTTCATTTGCACAAGCTGAGGCATTTTTTTGAAATATAGTTCCCATCTTCTGTGGCCTCCTAGGCCATGTAAACTCTCACTTGTACTTTACTACTTCTGAATTGTACAGAAGAAAAATAAATGGGCAAGGGAATCCTATCAAATACATGGGGATAAAAGATGTGAGAAGCATAACAAACCTATATGACGTGAGCTATCAGAAACGAACAATCACTAAAAGGCAGGGGGTTTGTCATAACTATTTGTGCTCTTTGTCTGCTCTCTTTCTCCCATGTGTTCATATAACTTGAGCTCACGTCAGTTAATGTCTGTTAGACAGTGTCCCTCAGAGACCTTTCTTGGAGATGAACTGTTATCCTAGCTAACCGATACTGTAAGCCTGGAACAATACAAATAATTGAAGAGTACTCTTTGTTTCACAGCAGGTGATGAGAACACACCATAAAATAATAGGTTGTAAAGGTTTCACTTTGATAGAACTTCTAACAAAATGTGTAACGGGAGAATGAGAATCAAACTTTTTTTTAAACAAGCAAGTAGAAAGATTCTTTAGTGCACACATTATTTATCTTGTTGTGGGCCCATTTTTGCGGCCTCCTCTCACATGGAATCATGACAGGACTGGATTAAAGCAGAGGTAACACGATTACAGATTCAGAGCTGTCAGCTGTCAGTTAAAAAGAGAAAAGTATTTTTCTAGCCTTCAAGATTAAAAAGAAAAGCAGGAAAATGTGACTGGAGTATAACTGAGACAGTGACGCCTGCCTGAGTCTGCTGAGAGCCTGAAACTATAGCCCAGAGAAATTAACTACAAGACCTACTGCTCTGGGATTCCCTCAACACCACTCCCGTAGGGGCCTGTGTGTTGCAGAAGAGTGAAGCAGTCACAGCCATGGCCTGCCCACCCAAAAAGATATTATGGCTGCTAGGTTAAGTACTGGGGCTCTCCCGATGCCATCCCTACCTCTCTAAGTGTGGGGAAAGAAGGGACCCTTGCTGCCACCCTTAGTGCTGCTAAGGGCAAGAAGGGACCTGCTTCCTAAAGAAGAGGGCTTTGCACCTGCTGACCACTCCCACTGTGCATCTACACATGGGCCAGGTGCAGTCTAGCCCTGTCAGGTGAACAAGCAAGGCTGGGCGCTTCTTCATCTTGGCTTCTTCTTTCTTGCTAAGGAATATTATGCAAAGAATTCAGCCACAGAGCCCTGCGGAGATATGGTGCACACACCAGTAAACTGTGTACACTCATGTGAACAGTGATGAATTGTGCCCTATGGATCAATTGCAAAAAGAGTGTAGTTACCCAAGTAACTGCTGTACTACATGGGCCACATGAAAATGGAAAGTGCTATACAAATAATTAAAAATAAAAAAATCACTGCTTCTGCAACAGATAATGTCCTATTTTTTTTTAAAAAGGGTTCTTCCATCTTGCCAGTTTTCAACATTTTATTAATTAGTGATAGGAGGAGATGCGAGAGCACCGTAGATGGAGTGCAGGGGCTGAACCCCTGGAGACAGAAAGAAAGGAAACAAAATGGAATCAGTTATTAAAAAACCCAACATCCATAGTGAAGAGCCCAAGAGGTGATGGTCTGCTCCAGTGTGGAAGGTTAGCACAAGGGCTATGTTCCAGCTAGGTCTCACTGAAGCCTTGAGGAGTCCTTCGCATCTGTGTTTAGCTAGTTACAAGCTGTGAGGCTTAAAGAAATGGGCCAGATCTTGCAGTCCTTATTCTGGTAAAATATCAGTGCAGTTATTGCCTAAGGACTACAACCTTCATGTCTTCCTTCAGTGTCTCAAAACTTCCTTCTTCTCGGTCTTCCTCATGGTCTTTGTCCCGTGACTACGATTTCTTGCACTCTCTGACCAACATGTCCCACATCTCGTCATCTCACATGATCCAACCCTCAGTCAATACTCCATCAGCTTTTTCATGATGGGGACATTGTGACTTGTACTGTTTCATTACATAGCCGGGGGGCATGGATCAGCGTTCACATCGCACTCCCCGTCAGTACGTGGCCCAAGTTGGGGAAGCTAATGATCCAACCAGCAGATCAAATTCGGTGATGAATCCTGGTCACGTGCCACCCGAGGCATGTTGCACATAAGCTAAGAAGATTGCATAGCCTATCAGCCCTCATTTTACCCAGTGTCCACCTGAGCATTATCATTTCAGTAGTGTGAAGCCATTGCTTTTCTCCTCATTGGCCAGCATTCCAACCCATATGTCAAGACTGGCCTAATCATGGTCTTATGCACTTTGTTCTTTCGTTTACTTGGTATGTTGTTATCAGAGAATTCCCAATCACACTCTCTATTTGCATCAAGTGCTCTTCATGAGGCTCCTAACATCTGCTTCCACATTCCCATCAATGCTCAATGCTGCACCAAGGTGTCTGGTTTTACTGGCTTCTCATTGTCCCTCTCAACAAAGCATCTCCTGTATTTCAACTTTGGTTGCTGATTCATAAACCATTTTCATCTAATGCAGCCGTCCATCATTCTAGATCCTTTTCCAGCTCATATGTATCTTCACGGCACAACACAAGGTTATCAGCAAAAAGCATGCTCCATGGAGTCTCTCCTTGAATCTTGTGTCAATGTGTCCATTACAAGCACAAATAGAAATGGGCTTAAGACTGATCCTTCATGAAGGCCTACCCTCACAGTGCAAGTCTCACTGCAGCTGCAACTGCTTCTCACTGCTGTTGTGCTGCCCTCGTACTTGTCCATGATAGTCTGAACAGGTCTCCAGAAGACTGTAACCCAGGGTTCGGCAACCTTTCAGAAGTCGTGTGCCGAGTCTTCATTTATTCACTCTAATTTAAGGTTTTGCGTGCCAATAATACATTTTAACGTTTTTAGAAGGTCTCTTTCTATAAGTCTATAATATATAACTAAACTATTGTATGTAAAGTAAATAAGGTTTTTAAAATGTTTAAGAAGCTTCATTTAAAATTAAATTAAAATGCAGAGCCCCCGGATCGGTGGCCAGGATCCGGGCAGTGTGAGTGCCACTGAAAATCAGCTCACGTGCTGCCCTCGGCACACGTGCCATAGGTTGCCTACCCCTGCTGTAACCTCAGGCACCATCATATCAATTCTCTAGAAACTCTGTCATAAGCCTTCTCTAAGTCCACAAACACAAATTGAAATTTGTTTAATTTCTCCCTGTACTTCCCCTGCAATATTCGGGCTGCAAATGCTGCGTCCACTGCTGACCTTCCAGGCATATTGGTTGTTGATTACTTGATGTTCCAATTCCTCAATGTCTTTTCTCAATAACTCTTTCCAACCATTTCAACGTGTGACTCATTAATGTGATGGATCAGTAATTTATTAAATTCTTGCACATCCTCTTTATGCTTGAAGATAGAGACCAATGTGCTCTTCCTCCACACTGGCCTTTTTGCAGTTCGGAAGATTAAGTGAAAGAAGTTCATCATCGTGACTTCTTCGTGGCTTAACACTTTAAATGGCTCCATTCTTACACCATCCAGTCCTACTGCCTTCCCACGTTTCTTCATCTTTAGTGCTGTCTGAGACTCCACTGCAGTGATGGGCCTTGTGAGGTTGTTGCCTGTGCACACTTCCCTCAGTTTCCTCACATTCTCTTCATTGAGCAGTTTCTCATAAAACTGCTGCCACCTCGATGATTTTGCTGTCTTCCACCAGTACTCTTCCGTTTTTGTCTTTGACACACTTCATAGCCTGATCCTTGCTAATGTGTATATTCCTCATTCCTTCCTTTTAAGCAGTCCTGCATCTAGAAGGTTTTAAAAGTGCTTGACCCTTGAGATCTGCAATGGCTTTTTGCCTTTTTTCTTTGCCAGCTTGTATTCCTCATCATTTTCCACTCTTCTTACTTTCTGCCATTGTGTAAACCTTTCCTTCTTATTTGCCTCATGCAGATTGGTGGACCACCACCACTTCTTCTTGCCATGAATTTTTCCTCCTTTTGTTTGACCACAGGCAGCATTTGCACTTTCTGTAATATGTTTAGATATTTCCATTGGTGTCATCATGGTCGGTTTGGTCATTGTCCAACCTCCATAGAACTTCATCCTTAAATCTTAGACTCCACAATTTTATCCTTTGTTCCACAGCTCGTCTTTTGTCCCCCCCACTCGCCTTTTCACCCAGAAATCCATTACAAACAATCCATTGCTCTGCAATCTGCTCTCCCAGAATCACTTTATTGTCTCTCATGTTATTTAGATCTCGCCTTGTCAGAAAGTAGCCAACCTGGGACCCCGACACCCCTCTGGTAGGTAATTAGCGCTCCTCCCTCTTTATGAGGTCTGTATTGGCAACAGTCAAGCCCTGGGCTCTGGCTAACTAAGATATCCACAACAGCTTCATTTCTGGCTCAAAAGCTCATCCTCCATGACAGTGGCTGTAGCCCTCACTGTGTTCTGCTGTATGTCCATTGAGATCTGCTCCAATAACCAAGCACTCGGATTGTCAGACTACACTTGTCACTTGGTCCAGTGCATCCGAAGAAGTGAGGTTTTTACTCACAAAAGCTTATGCCCAAATAAATCTGTTAGTCTTTAAGGTGCCACCAGACTCCTTGTTGTTTTTGGTCCAGTGCTATCTAGAATTCCTCCTCCTCCTCCAGAGTACAGCCAGTCTGTGGCACGTGGCTGTATAGAATATTAAATATGTGGTCTCTGCTCAGTGCTATTCTAACTTTCCTCAGCCAGTCACTCTTCCATTGGATGTCCGCTACCTTATCCTGTAATGTTTCTGCTACAATTATTCCTGCTCCATTCCTCTTTGCTACTAAGCCATGGTACATCATCTTGTAGCCTTCACATCCTTATGTTTTACCGTTTAAATCCTGGGTAACATTTCACTGAATCATTCCTCCAACCTTTGTCTTCTCTGCAATATTAATACAGACAAGGATGGTGTTCTGCTGCCATCTGCTGTTTTCATAGTGTTGGACAGCAAGCTGCAAACAAGCAGTTCCACACAAAAATACACTGCAGGTGTGGGAGGAGGCACGTCACTTGTGTCTGTTTTGGGCTAGATTGCATTGAGCCCCGTGTGGGTGTACAACCGGAGTAACCTTCCAGCCCACCTGGTGCCTCTTCTCAGGGTCCAAGCACAATTCTCACTCCTGGAACCCCTAGTGACTGGCCGTTAGCACCTCAACAGGGGACATGGTGCAAGGATGGGACCATAGTCCCTGCCTTCCCACCGCTAGGACAGCTGAACTGAGGGGTAAGGAGGAGACTGAAGCAGATTGTGCCTAGTTAAAGGACATAGCAGATGCCATCACCATGTGCACTCTCCCAGCATCCCTGAAAGCCTGCATCTCCTGCAGCCCATCCAACCCCTTTCCAAAATATGGCTCGCACCTCAGAGCACTCACACTGGCATTCAATTCAGCAGGAGTAGTCTGATTAGTGTGTCCCACAATTCCCCTCTGGCTCAACTCATGTATGTGGGAGTTGATTCTCTTTTGAAGGGTCTCTAATTTTCATGTGTCTGTGGCCCCTTCATTGGTAAACTGGCCTGTAAAATGTAACCATATTGGGTATTAAGGTTTGACTTACTACTACGGGCTTTTAGAATAGTAGACTAAAATGAAGAATTAAAATTAACATAAGCCTCCTTTGTGACAACCTTCTAAACTGAAATCCTGTTCATGAAATTAGTTTTTGACAGAATGGTCAATATTTATGCTGCCAGAAACTGAATTTTGAGGCTACTTTGGATTATACTTTTGGAAAAGTAAGGTAAGATTAAATCAGAATTAAGATCTCTGCCCAGCAAAACTGTTCCATAGCTTTCTATGTAACATCCTAATAAAGTTGATTCCTGTTTTTATAAGCCATTTATGCATATTGGTTAAATCAATGTTTTCTGAAAATCATGGCAAGAACCTTTAAATAGATTTCTGCATCTCTTCTACTACACAGTGGCAATCAGAAAGAGACAACACGATAAGTTAATACAGTGTTCATTACCGTGAGGCTAACCCTTAGGGCCAAATGCTGGTTGAAGTTCCACCCAAGCATAACATATAAAGGCAAATCATTAATGGCCACGATTTTCAAGAGTGACAAGTGATTTTGGGTGCCCAACTTGATGTCTTAAGGGGCTGGATTTTCAGCGACTGCTGAGTGCCCATCTTCTGAAAATCAGGCCCCTTCAAGGCACCCAAAGCCATTAGTAATTTTGAAAACCTTGGCCAATAATGATACACTGTACCCATATTATTATTATTTTCATCCTGGAGCATATTTGCAGACACTGGGATCAGTATAGTGTTGCCATTCATTCCTGTCCAGGGGTTGTTCCTCCTTTAAGCTCAGCCTGGTCATGTCCCTGCGTACGATGTCTAATTGGTCTTCCTCTAGGTCTGACTGACCTTTGTTTGCATGGTTTTCTTTGGCATCCTCTCATCTATCTTCTGCAGTGTGCTCACCATTATAATCTTTTCTATTGTAGCCACTCCCATGCTCTGATTTCTCTTTCCACTCTCCTTTTAACTTGTTCATTTGTCTTAAAATCATTCCACTTTACATCTGCCATCTTTCAAAGAACTCATCTCTACTGCCTCCGGCCTTCTGATGTCTGTTTCATTTAATGCAACTGATCACAAAGTAATGCTGTTAGGACACTGATTTGATACATTTTCACTTTGGTACCAAACAACGTTTTTATCAGTCTACAATTTCATCAATTTCTATGCATCGCTCAGCTACAGTACATCTCCTTTTAATTTCATCCTTGGTAGAACTATTGGGCTGATCAAGCTGCCTAGGTACACGTAAGATTCTACTTGTTCTAGCACTTCACCATTACTGAATTTCAACGCTTTATCCATTGTCCCTTTTTCAAGATGCAACCACTTTCGTCTTGACATTTATTGTAAGTCTGAGTCAACTACACCAATTTTCCAAGGCAGCAAAGAGTATCACTGTTAATTCAAAAATGTCTGCTGTTGTACAGTGTCATCTGCATAAACGAAGGAACTTAACTGTAGACATTCAGTGTTACATCCTCCAACTCACCTAGCATTCTGAATGTCCAGTTTAAGAACATGTTGAAAAGCAATGGTGATTCCATGCCCCCTTCTCTTACACCAAACTTTAACGCGAACCAGTAGCTTAATTTTTCACCAATTCTTATGACACTGCAGGATTCTTTGTACATAGCTTTTATAATGGCAATTATTTTATCTGCAACTCCTATGGTTTTGCTACTTTCCATAATGTTGCCCTCAAAATCCAATCAAATGCCCTCGTGAATTCGATTAAAACAACAAACATCTGCATCCACAGAGCACTTTCTATCCAGGGATCTCAAAGCGCTTTAAAAAGACTATGTCTTAGAACAGCCCTGTGAATGGGAGAAGTATTATCCTCATTCTACAAAGGGAGACTGAGGCAGAGGGAGAATAACTGACAGAGGGGCTCACAGGAAGTCAGCAACAGACCTAGAAAGGGAATCCAGGATCTCTCATGTATTTATGCCCAGGATCCTTTCATGCATTTATACCTGCTACTGTGTTTTCCACTTCATGCACAGGGCCGCCCGGAGGGGGGGGGGGGGAGAACAAGTGGGCAATTTGCCCCAGGCCCCGGGCCCCACAGGGGCCCCCATGAGAATATAGCATTCTATAGTATTGCAACTTTTTTTTTTAATGGAAGGGGCCCCTGATATTGCTTTGCCCTAGGCCCCCTGAATCCTCTGGGAGGCCCTGTTCATGCATTTGATGAAGTGGGCTCTAGCCCACGAAAGCTTATGCCCAAATAAATTTGTTAGTCTCTAAGGTGCCACAAGGACTCCTCGTTGTTTTTGCTGATACAGACTAACACGACTACCCCTCTGAAACCAGGATCTCTCGACTCCCAGTCCTGAGCTATGGCAAGAAAACTATCCTTCCTATGATAGGCAGAGAGCACGTAAGCCCCGATGACCCATTGACATGCTTAAGGGCTTTTCTGAATTAGGATGCTTTCCTAGGGTGCAGCCATTAGTGCATACGTATTGGCATGAAACAATGGATAGCTGCAGAAAAAAATAAATGGAAGGCTTGAGCAGAGAGGAGAGGAGAGGAGAGGGAGGGGATGATGTTGACCCATAAGCAGATCATTGCTGACGCAGCCTAGCCAGTACTCTTTGCACAGCAACTGCAAAACATATTCCCCGTCTACAAGTAAAGAGCAAGTTTCACATGTGGCTACACTGACCTTCTCTTGGAGGAGTTTATACAGCTTTCTTGTAGCACATGGTTAGCCAAATGCCATCCAGAGTTGGGTACTTTTGTACCTGGATGTTCAGGTACTTTTTTGCACCCCAGTGTGGGGGAAGACACAGATTTCCTTCTCCCTTGCCTCATCCCCTGCCCTACCCCTCACCCCCCACCTCCCACACACACAACAAAAAGTGAGGATGAAAGAGAATTTCCGGAGCATTAACATTCAGCTGCGATGACTCAGGGCCTGAAGTGCCCCATTGTCTGTTCAAGATGTCCAGTTTAACTTCAGCCCCAATATGAAGATTGTAACTCACAAGAGTACTGATCTGAACATGAAGATCCACCTGTTTTGACAGAGCCTCATTCACCCACTTCCCACATTACACTCTGTATAAGAATCATTTGTACTGTCATTCAGAAGTTATTCTGACATTCACCCTCTGCCTTGAGCATACTCACCATCCCTAAAGAGAGGGCTCATCATACCGGAGACATTCTCCACTTATTTATTCAGTTGGTGGGTGGAATTTTATTAAACTGAAAAAACAAAACAAACCTCCCTTAACCCAAAGAGAGAACAAGGGTAGAATATTTTTGGCAATGCCTAGCCATTTTGTTTTTGACTCTCCTCACCAATGGGTGTTGGAGTCAGTGATCTTGGAAACCAGAGGTGCTTTCATACACACCAGTATAGCGCGTGCAGCTGTTCAGATGGTATTCTGAACATTCAGAGAGGCTGCGAGAGCTAAAAACAGAAACCATGGCTGGTACGAGGCTAAGTGCATTTTCTGACTTAAGTCCAAAGCTAGTTAGAATGCATGCCGTAATGCATCCAAAGGAGACAGTCTCCTGCTTTTAGCTGTCTTGTTCCTTCCTTTACCGTCTGACCCTTTTCTCCTAAGCACAGAGAGAAATGCCCAATACAAGATCTACTGTCATTAATCTGAGATGCAACAGATCTTCACATATGCCTGATATTTCATATATGAAAACAGCTTGCTTAGATGAAGGTTAGGGGGAGACACTTCTCCTTCAGGAATCTCTATTATATGTATATATAATATACACACACTTTTAAAAAGACAACATGTAACACATATATAATGGAGCAATTGCTTGCTGTATTAGGAGTCAAGCAGCAAAGTTATATCAGGGATGAATTTGGTCCGGTAACATTTTTCTTGGCAGGAGAGCTCATAGAAAGGAAAGGTTTTTGTTGGGCTAATGAACCTATGTTGTGAAACAAACAAAATATATGTGCATTTCATATGAAGACTGAGTGGGTGTGGGTTTTTTTAACCCATTTATTCTACCACTATGCTGGAAGTTACATTTTAGATTATTCTGCTGCATAGATTGAGGATAGTCTAGTAAGTGAAATAAAAGGATTCTCTAATGATTTCTGCACAGAGCTGAGTAAAAGGGAATCAAAGTCACATCAAAGAAACTAGACGACATTTTAAAAGGAGCTTGACAAATATTATTTGTGTTTTTGAGAAGTATGCCAACTTTAGCAGTGAAACTCAGAGCATTTAGCCAGTCACATACCGGTAATTAGGGCCCCAATCCTGCCACATTCTAGTCCTATTGAAATCTCTCAGAGTGCTCAGTAACTCACAGGATCGGCTCTTTAAAAGTCAGTTCCAGGTATTTGTAAATTCATCCAGAAACTGAACCAGGACTGCATGGTTTTTCCACTAGAAAAACAACCCAAATGGACTGCTTTGCCTACTTTCTTCACTCCTACAGTCGTGTTTGTTGCTCTAATGATTGTTCCAGGAGGACATGGAGCACTGGCATAGAATTATATGTGCCCTACAGAGATTGGCACATCAGTAACATGACAGAATGCTATGCTCTCATAATCCTGTTTGATGCATTGGGCTCTTTGATTACCAGCCCTGCTAAATGATTGCATCACATCAAACCGGATCAAACGACAGTCACATTCCGTTTCATACCAGAAAACATCACTTGTTCCAAAAACTGCATAATCAACTGGCTGCGAGAGACGCTGGTATTGTGGGAGAAGCTTGGCTGCAGGCTCTCAGCTTCCCGTAACATGCTGGGCAGCCATAGTGTGGCATCTGAAACAGGACAGTGGCAGACTGAAAAAGCCTTGAATTAGATTCTCATCTAGGGAGAGAATCTACAGAAACAAGCTCACAGGAAAGAAAACAAAAACAAACAAAACTGAAGCCCCCTTCCCCCTCCCAATGGAAAATACCTGTTACAAGGAGACAACAGACAAAACAAGCCAATAGCGATTACCGACAGGAAAAGTATTTCTGAGCGGCTAAGGCCTTGGCTACACTTACCCGGTAGTTCGGCGGCGAGCGATCGAACTTCTGGGTTTGACTTATCGCGTCTAGTCTGGACGCGATAAGTCGAACCCGGAAGTGCTCGCCGTCGACTGCGGTACTCCAGCTCGGCGAGAGGAGTACCGCGGAGTCGACGGGGGAGCCTGCCTGCCGAGTGTGGACCAAGGTAAGTTCGAACTAAAGTACTTCGAACTTCAGCTACGTTATTCACGTAGCTGAAGTTGCGTACCTTAGTTCGAATTAGGGGGGTAGTGTAGACCTGGCCTTATATTTTTTTTTCATATCCTCCATAAGGTAAAAATTCACTCCTGAGCAGGGAGTCGGCACAAGCCCTTTGTGCCACCTGGTCCCCCACCTCATTTGGGGAGCATCAGTAGAATTGCAGTGGGGCTTGTTAAGAGCTGATGTAAGGAGCTGCCAAAAGCACCCATTGGCAGGGTACAACAAATTTTAACGGACCTACAAAATACAGGGTCTATGCTGCATATTCTTGAGCGCCATCTACTGGTATTTTATATATTAACCAGCTATCTATATATACTACAGAGATAACTCTTCTGCCGGATACCGCTGGCATCCTATGTAAGGAACAACACGACAGCAACCAGATCAGTGTGAAGAGATCCTGTGTTCTGTAAATTGAGCAGAAAGATTGTAAACTACTGTAAGATGGCAATTGTTATCCTACTGTGGCTCTAGCCACCCAAAAACTTGATTCCTTAAAGGATACTTAAAAGAAAAACCATTGGCAGCAGCGAGGGCTTGGTTCAGCGTCTAGGAGTCTTTCTTGAAACATAGAAACAACTATGGCTCAAGCCTTCTGCCTCAGTTGTGCTCTTATTTCTAATTTGAAGAAATTAGAACATAAGCCTCCTTGGCCACCTTTGCAGGCGATTTTTCTCCACTTGCGAGCAACTCAGAAGTCCTGGGGAACATGGAAGCCCAATACTTTTTTTTTTTTTTTTGGGTGGGAGGAGAAGGGGAGAACACCCAATAATTATATCTATTTACATACAATAAAATGAACAATACCCTGTCAGCATATCAGGAATCTGGACAATCCCACAATTGCAACATATTAGCATCTGGCTAGTTGAGGTCCAGAACTTGGTCACAGAACAATCCCCAACCAGCTAAAACCCCACTTGTGGGTCCAGTTAGAGGTAGACAGGCTTCCGGGGGTGGCTCTCCTGTCTGCTCCGGCCCAGAGACGCCTACACCATGAGTTCCTGCTCTGATGTTAAGTTACCTAGTCCAGTTTTGTGTCATCAGCTCTGCCCCTGCTGGCCTAGTCAGTCCCTGCTGTGAACATCAGCTCTGCACCGCTGACTGTCAGGGCACTGTGACATCAGCTCCGGACTGACACTGCTGGCCCCATCAGGCCTCACTGTGAAGTCAGGTCTCCACAGATACCGCTGCTGGCTCAGTTCACTCTAGTCCTGCACAATCTCTCCACAAGGGTTCGGAACCTGGCTGGGGAAGCCAAAGCACAACCACACCCTGGGACAGGATCCCTGCTCCTGGGGACAGAACTAGACTCTCGGACACCGTACTCTACCCTCACCCTGTTGAGCTCGAATCCCAGTGCCAAACCAGATTCCCCGGCCTGTACAGTCAGGGTGACCCAATTAGCCCAGGGTACCTCTTTGTGTTCCTGAAAAGGGCACAGGAATTGTGCAGAGTCAAACTCCAACCAAAGCAACAACACACAGTATGTGGAACCCTAGGTGCGTAACATTGCAATTCATATCAGTGAGACTGGGCAGAGGTGGCTTTTCCCCTTTCCTGGTATGGAGGGAGCCGAGAGCTCCATCCCTCTAAGCCTTCGTGTTCTGGGATTTACACGGACATAGCATGCCCTCATAACTGCACAGACTTTGTGCTGGTATCTACTGCACAGGAACGGATTTCACCCTAGGAGACCTAAATCTTGCATATTCTTGCTCAGTCCCCTGTAGGGAACGCAAGAAGTCTTTAGGATGGGGCAGCAAGCTCGTCTCCTGCCTATGCTGGGCCCATTCTCCAGACAGGGGAGAGAGTCAGAGGCTAGGGCTTTACCTCTGCCCCTCCTTTGGAGTGATGTGGATAGATGGAGCAGTCCCTTTACTATCCTCAGCATGGGAACCGACTGTCCCTGGCCCTTGCATGAAGGTGCAAAGGGGCAGGAGAGGGAAAGATCCTTGCACAAGGGCTCAGAACAACCTGGTCCTTAATCTTTGTGTGCCCCAGTTTCTCCATCAGTAAAGCAGGAATAACAGCACCTACATCATGGGGGTTGTGTCATAAAGTGCTCTGAGATCTTTGGCTGGAAGGAGACACAGAAGTGGAAAGTAATAAATAGAAAAAAGAGGAAGAGCCAGGAAAACAGTAACTGATTTATCTCATCTGCCAAGGCCAGACTTAGGCCTGATCTACACTACAGAAGAAATTCGATCTAAGCTATGCAATCTGAGTTATGTGTAATTCAAATTGATGTAGCTTAGACCTACTTACTGCGAGGTCCACACTATGCGAGGTCGACTGGAGATGCTCTCCCATTGACTTCCCCTACTCTTCTCGATCCGGTGGAGTACAGGAGTCAACGGGAGAGCGAGCTGCAGTCGATTTAGAGGGTTTTCACTAGACCCGTTAAATTGACTGCTGATGCATCAATTGCCGCTTGTCGATCCCCTAGTAAGTGTAGACAAGCCCTTAGGTCAGTTTCAACTAAGCAACCGGCAGACATAGAGCTCCAACAGCTAAAGCAATGTACACCAAAGCAGAATTTAACTCGCTCGGAATGAGCTACTGGACCTCCCAGAACAGAAAGGCAGTTGTTGCTGAGGGCATACTGTCCATTAGGGATTAACACAAGGATTTCAACACTGGGTAACCAAGGAAAAACCATCTGATTCACCCTTGTTCTTCTGAGGCGCATCATACAGATACTCTGCACCACATTACTCTGCTCACCAGGCATGTCTGAACCTGCCGAGAAAATAACATGGTTCCTACAGATTTTGACTAATTCAGACATGGTAAGAAATAACCACAACAATAATCTTGCATTAAATTTTTTCAAGTTCCAACCCCCATCACCATCCCTCAGAGGATTCCTATTGGAAGAGGCAAATGTAATAGATTCCTGAAGGGGTCACTGAAGGTATTTTGGCCTCCTCTTCTCTAAATGATCAGATATTTTTGATCACAGTTCCTATCCCTCCAGATTCCCCTCCTTTCAGAATAACTGAAAGAACACTGAAGAAATCCCCATTTTAGCTACCCATGGCCTCCTTTCCTTTAGCTAAGGGCAACTAGATGGTTGGTACTCCCCTGACTGCATGGCAGATTGGGATTAGAAACGGGGTCTACTGCATAGCAGGTTAGGGTCTTACTACGCCATCAGAAACTGACTTCCTCGGTCTCAGATTCCAGATTTAGGGGGAAAACTGGCATTTTGTTTCCACATATTTTGCAGACCTTATATTGTGACATACCTTGATTGGCTAGGATTGGACTTGGGAGCATACAAGTTCACAGTCCCTATAGGTAGCAGAATAAGCACGTTACTCTGGGCTGGCACATATCCAACCATATTCAACACGTCTCAAATTAGCAACAGGTCTGCACATCTTGGATTAGCATTAGTTTAAATTACAACAGGAAATATATTAGATATGTCGAAGGGTCTGAACTGAAACACAGCCTTGGAGCATACGAAGCAGCAAAATACTTGATTTGCTGCCAGAAAACATGGCTGTCAGATCATTCAATAAGCTAGGGCCTTGAGGCCTTGTGAAATAAAGGAATTATTGCAACACTCTGAAGGAGGATTAATTTGGATAAGGCACAACCTAAAGGGCTGTTCTTGGAATTCCATCTGGGTTGTATGAACACACACCCCTGCTAAGTTACTTTCAGGAGATTGATTTAAGGCATCAGCCTATCAAGGCCGTATTTTATTACATAGTGGGACGTCTAAGAGCTACTCCCATTCATTCATGATTTAAGTGTACAGGACCAAATTCTCCTCCATGGCACCGTGCGATCCTATTGACATCAATGAAGTTGTGCCAGTGTGACCAAGAGGGGAATATGGCCCATTGTAATGTCGTTAGAGACACACTGGATTTACACCAGCATAATGGAGAAAAATCTGGGCCAAAACTACTGATCTTTGTAGCCCAAAGGCTACTGATCTTCCAGGGGCTTTCATAGATGACCACACACTATTAACATTAGCAGTTCAGTGAAATCATCTTAAATGTCCATCCCAGGGACCAATAATCTTCTAACTGTGGAGGGCTGAATTATGTCTCCCAGATGTCTTAACTTTGCACAGGGATCTTCAGACCCGTTTGCCAAGTGGACATTTTCTTTCTGAATTAGACATACGTCAAACCCATCTGGTGGCCGTAACCAACCCATCCACTTTTAATCATTGCAGAGTGGAGGAAGATGTGTTTTCAGGCAACGTGGGCTGTCAGCATTCTCAATGACTGCCGGGAGATCATAATGCCTACAAAATACTCTATAGAGGAAGAACATCCTCCCACACACAGTAGTTGAGCTTTGTTGTTAAGGGAGTAAATTCAGAGACAGTAGAATGGGGTGCGTGGTGCCGGGCCAGTCAGCACAAAATTTGATCAAATTAATGCCAAACAACTTGACTTCAAGTCAAATTCCATGCACTAATTTAGGTTACAGGTGAACACACACCCAGGTGCTCCCGGGGGCAGATTCCATTCAATTTAATATTTGTTGGGAAAGTTTCTTTTGAGCAACTCACTAGATCTGGCAAAGAGTCTGAACTGATGTAATTTGAGGGGTCATGCAGATAAAAAAAAAAAAACACGACAAAACAATTCAGGAGGAAGGGCCTCAACCATTTGTAACCTTTGTGCCAGCTGTTTTTCCAGTCTGAGAAAGGTTAAAGAGGATTGAAACAGTCTCTCTTTTCTTGCCATCCCTGCAGTCAAACGTTCATGATAGAAACAGGATACCAAGAGGCGAGTAATAGTTTAAATTCCTCAGGCCAGATTCTCCAGCCACAGGACACAAGAAAATCTCATGGACTTTACTTGTATCCTGGGAGGGGGTGTGGGGGGGGAGAATAAGGGTCTGAGTGAGCGATACATTTCTCTGAGTTCTTCAGGCACAACACAGGACTCATGAGGCCAAATTCGCTCAAAAGCTCCTTAAAGGAAACAGGTGTAAGACCCATGGACATTCCTGAGCCAGCGTCAGTGGTGACAAATGGTGGTGTATGTTGCCCATTAATTGTAGATTGGCTATAGAAGTCTGAGAGTAGTAAAGCAGCGTAATTTCCAATGCATTGGTATTTAGGTGGTTGCAAAATAAGTGCAGCTTGCATGCTAATGGGTATGGAAAAGGGTTTGTTGAGCAGGAAAGCAACTAAGGGAAGAGTGTAAGGGTACGTCCACACTACCCACCAGATCGGAAGGCAGCGATCGATCCAGCGGGGATCGATTTACTGCGTCTAGTCTAGACGCGATAATCGAGCCCCGAGCGCTCTCCCATCGACTCCTGTACTCTGTCGCCGTGAGAGGCGCAGGCAGAGTCGACGGGGGAGCAGCAGCAGTCGACTCACCGTGGTGAAGACACCGCGGTAAGTCGATCTAAGTAGGTCGACTTCAGCTACGTTATTCATGTAGCTGAAGTTGCGTAACTTAGATCGATCCTTCTCCCCCTCCCCCAGTATAGACCAGGGCTAAGGTGCATGCGCGCGCACACACACACACACACACACACACACACTTTTAAGATCAAACTGCCAGTGACAAAGTCAGGCCTGGTGTAAGCAACCATCGCTCCCATAGACAGAGTTTAATGGCCACAGAATCCCAAACCAGTGCAAGTTACACTCATTTTGCACCCCTGGTGTTTTGGTGCAAGTTACAGAACATCATCTGTTTTCTGACTACTTTATAGCCAACGTGGAACTGGGACTGTACCGCCCACTTCCATAACCACCTAATTGGCCCTTGGAGTGGTCCATCCAGCTACATCTCTGCGAAGACAGGGAATCACTAACTCACCATGCATCGTCATTGCTGAGTCTGAGCCAATGGGACAGCGGGGTGACAGACTGCAGGAGGCAGACATGCCAGCGGCATGAAGAACTGTAATGCAAAAGGGAACATAATACCTTCCTTTTAACCCCTTCCTTACAGTAAACACCCTTTGCTCCGAACTAGACATTTCAGTAGTTGTTTATAACATACCTATTCCCGACACATAGGTAAGTAAGAAAGTCAAAGAAGACAGAGATCCACTAGTTATACCTGTGTCGGATCAGGACCGCCCCTTTACACCCTAAAGTTAAGGATCATAGAAGAAATGGCAAAGCCCTATTCTATCACCCATCTCCTTGCCCATAAAGGGTTCTTCCCTTCCTGCACATTTTCTAGTGTTTAGCACAGTCTAATTTTAAATGCCCCAAACCACTGAGTTTTCATCTCCCTTTGGGAGACGACTGCATAAAACCTGGAATGGATCCTTTGGGAGCTCTCGCTACTTTGCATGTTCTGAAGTCTTGGTCCAGGATACCTAAGGGTATCCTCAATGCATATTCTACTGCCCATTCAGAACAGTGTAATTTCCCCATGATCTTTTAGCATAACTTTCAGTAGTCAGGTGAGTTGCCCCAAGCAATCCATGGGAATAGGACCTGACGCAGGGAAGAGAAGAGAAAGCCGCTCGGGTTCAAACTATAATGGCACCTAGCTACTACAGAGATGAGTGCATTAGAAATAGACAGATAAGAGAGTTATGTTCATGACCTACAAAGAGGGGAGTTAGATAAAAAAAACACATAATACTCATTCTGAAAAGTTGCAATGTAAAAACTATTTTTTCCTTACAATTCAGAACCCTAACACACAAGAACCAAAACCAGAGAGAGACAAAGCAGGCTGCTCCCTAAAGTAGAGCCATACAACCTACTCCATTGTGCTCTAGACTGGCTCTCTGCAGACTGACTGCACAACACCCAGATCACACACTACCCTACTGTGCCCACAGCCTGCAAGCATGACCAAGAAACCCTTGTTTTATTTTTAAGTGATAGCTTATCATTTTAACAGTTTCCAATACACCTCAAAAGGAGTCAGTCTCAATGGGAATAATGCATGAAGGAAGGATATGGCCCTTAATAAGATTACACCTGTGAACCACTTAGGTCAGCTACGTGGTGGTCAGGCTGATGCAGCTGCCTGCTTGAAGTTCTGCAGAATTTGATTTACACACAAAAATCCTTTCATAACTAGGGGTCTATGGGCCCCCAAACTGTCAATGGCCAATGAAATGGGAAGAAGCGCAAAGGCATGCCATTCATGAAACTATGAGTTACAGGTATGTGTCTCCCCTGCATACAGCCAAGCAAATGTGTCTCTTTGGGCTAGATAACCCCTACGGCATGCAATGCAGACAAGGAGCAAAAGCTGCTACAAGGGGAACCAATACAACAGCAGCACCTGAAAGAGAGTCACTCTGGACTACTGACATCCCCAGTAGCTGTGGGGGACAGCGTCGTACAATGAACACTGAGGCCACACTTGGCTTCCTCTCAGGGCTTGCTTGGCCTTACAAGGTAGGGATACGGACTTTGTTTTTATGGGAACTGCTATGGTGCCTTGTATGGGGGCTTAAGAACGAACCAGGGAGGTTTCAAGGTGCTGGGAGAGAATTAAAATTTTGTTCTGTTGCTCCCAACCATATGGAAAAAGGCACCTGGCTTCATATAAACCAGGCTGCAGGGTTGTACTAGACTGGTACTCACCTGTACAGAGATGTCCTCTGGACGACAGCTTGGACACTGCCGCTTCAATACAGGGTGCAACAAAGCTTTCTACTCTGCCTTATATTGAGATTAGGAAGGGGAGGAGCTAGAGGGAAGGTTCCACCGGTGCAAGGCCAAGGTCTGCCCTGAAGAATAAGAGGCGGGGCTGTGGAAAGGGGTATGCAGAGGACGGTGGAAGTGCAAGCTGTAGCAATGCTGGAGACAAATGAGCATGCAGTACAGATCCTGGATCTAGTGCTGCGTCCATAGGCGCCTAAGTAACCCACAGCAATGAGCTTCTAAGTAGGGCCCAGGTGTTTGTCATTTTAATTCATGCACTTCTGTTTGTTTGAGCCCGTGAATCACTCTTCACTTGAGAAACTGAATCTGACCATCTCACTTACCCACATCCAGAGCGCTCCTCCCAGCTGTGGGGATGCGCGAGTCAGACATGTCCATATTGTATCGTGTGTGTACAGATTTGCCAGCGCACGTTGGCTATTGGGACATTTATTTCATACTTCCACTGACCCTGCCACTTGTGTATGTTATGCTGCAAGGGCTCTGAGGGGTTAGGAGGAAGTGTGTCCAGACAGAGGGGTGGACGGCCAGCCTGGTAGCTGCTCTGTATGGCAAATCTGGGGAAGAGTCCCATGAAAACTCACCCTGAGTGTTTTAGCATTAGTTCTTGAGGAGTCCTGCTGAATTCCCTTTACGCCCAGTGGGGGAGAGGGTTTGGGTCAGAGACACACAGGAAAGAAATGTCAGCTCGCTGGGGCCCCTCGAGAAGTAGAAGCCAGAATGATTTCTCCATCTACCTCAGGCTGCCTGTTGGGAGGCCATGTCTCCTGCTTCCTGTGCATCTACTCAGCCCGGTTTCACCCATAGCATGACAAGATGGCAAATCTTGAGCATTAATTCATTTATTTTCCTACTTAATCTTGCTCCTCCCACCTATATTGTGCTGAGGGAGGACACAATCTGATGCTTTACTGACATTTTGGAGTGACTCATTTGACCAAGCAACTCTATTGGGAGCTGTTGCATTCCCCATCCCTTCTGTATATAAATGGTTCCAGACTAATTGTCTTTTGGTGCATTTTTATTATTATTATTAGAATCAAGGTAACTTGGGCACTGGGCAAGCAATCACAAAAGTGAGATGGCTCCGGCTGCTGATCAGTACAACCGTCGTTTAAGCAAGCTATTTAATACAGGAAAAATACATATCCGTACCGGAATTCTTGATACTTCTGATCTAAGAATATTATGCGACAGGGTATTGCAACTTCACACTGTTATTCTGTCACTGACAGAATGAAGAAGATGGATCTGAGATAGCTTGGTCAGTAAACTGTCCAGCTGGCTCCAACAAATCCCAGCTATCTTCTACATTCTTCGGTGTTAAGGGAGGAGGAGCAGCTCACATTTTCTTTAAATGCTATATAAATACCAAGATTGGAATTCTTAGCATTCCAGAGAGTGTGTCCCGCTTAATGAGCCTTTGCCTTGCTGCTCTCTTATCTCTCTTGCGCCTACACAGATTTACGGTGTCATGCTTAATGGTTAACCTGAGCTGGCATCTTTCCAGCACTCTGACAGGACTAAGGCGGTAAACTATAAGCAACTATATTTTGGCCGCCGCTCTATCTCACCAGCCCACATCGGAGACCGGTTTCATTCCAGTAAACGGCATTGCTCTGTGGATTTTCATACAGCCCGGAGAATAAAGTGCTTCAATTTATTCCCATACAGCTGACATTCCTGCCATCACTCACAAGCAGGGATTCGTACATTAGAAAGTTAGTCCGACTGTCCTAGGCAGGCCCCAGTCCTGAGGGAGAAGTGGGTGTGTCTGGAGGAATCTTGCCCTTGCAAGTCTCAGTGCTAATTCAAGCTGCTGGTAGTAGGAGCCCAGAATTCAACTGGTGGCTCAGAGAGGTGAGGAAGGAGATTCCACCACCTCCCTGGGTAACCCATTTCAGTGCTTCACCACCCTCCTAGTGAAAAAGTTTTTCCCAATATCCAACCTAAACCTCACTCACTGCAACTTGAGACCATTACTCCTTGTTCTGTCATCTGGTACCACTGAGAACAGTCTAGATCCATCCTCTTTAGAACCACCTTTCAGATAGCTGAAAGCAGCTATCAAATCCCCCCTCATTCTTCTCTTCTGCAGGCTAAACAATCCCAATTCCCTCAGCCTCTCCTCATAAGTCATGTGCTCCAGTCCCCTAAGCATTTTTGTTGCCCTCCGCTGGACTCTTTCCAATTTTTCCACATCCTTCTTGTAGTGCGGGGCCCAAAACTGGACACAGTACTCCAGATGAGGCCTCACCAGTGCCGAATAGAGGGGAATGATCACGTCCCTCGATCTGCTGGCAATGCCCCTACTTATACAGCCCAAAATGCCATTAGCCTTCTTGGCAACAAGGGCACACTGTCGACTCATATTCAGCTTCTCATCCACTGTAACCCCTAGGTCCTTTTCTGCAGAACTGCTGCCTAGCCATTCGGTCCCTAGTCTGTAACAGTGCATGGGATTCTTCCGTCATGCAAATAGAGGAATATAGAGACGGGGGCAGCCTGCTCTGGCAGCCTAGATGTAACCCAGCTGTACAGTGCGGCAGTAAGGGGCAAGATGTCTGGGAGACAGTGAGTTCCCCACCTGCAACACATCTCTTCTCTCACCTGAGGGAGCAGAGATTGCGGTGATGGTTGCCGTAGCAACGCCTCATTTAGACAGCCTCTTGGGACCCTCAGAATGCCCATATCTCAAAGGTAAAAAGGCACCTATCATGTGAGTTAGGTGCTTAACATCTGAGTGTTTAAATACCTAGGCATCTGATGAAATGGGCGGTAGCCCACGAAAGCTTATCCTATCCTATCTCCTAGAACGGAAGGGACCTTGAAAGGTCATCGAGTCCAGCCCCCTGCCTTCACTAGCAGGACCAAGTACTGATTTTGCCCCAAATCCCTAAGTGGCCCCCTAAAGGGCTGAACTCACAACCCTGGGTTTAACAGGCCAATGCTCAAACTACTGAGCTATCCCTAATATATTATGCTCAAATACATTTGTTAGTCTTTAAGGTGCCACAAGAACTCCTCCTTTCTGTGGATACAAGACAAGCGGTCAAGACAGGTGGTAGACGGCCTCTGGACCAGGATGGATTTGTCCTTTGTTGTTGCTCAGCTGGGTTCTGGGGTGGGAGCCAGGCCCCACAGCCTGCTTTTGCAAGACTTGGCTAATTAGCAGATCAAGATTTTTGAGGGCCAAAGGCACTTTTGTATTCCGTGGCAGCAGGAGGAAGAGGCTCCCTCCTCAGCACCGGGAATTGGGAAGAGGCTCCCTGAGTGCCTGGGGAAGCAGCCAAGACCAGGAGTCAAATTGCAGTTCAGCAAAGCCCCAGGTGCCAGGGGTGCTTTGAGTGTCACTGCTCTCCCTCCACCCGCACCCCCACCACAGTAAATGTGGAGGCCTGCTCGAAAGCCTATTGAAATCAATAGTCCGACTCCCATTAATCCCTGTGGGATCTCGACTAGGTCCCCCAACCTCAAATTAAAGAAAAATAATTTGAGGACAAATTCTTGTCCTTAGAAGCCCAAGGGTGTTGGGTAGCTGAAGGCAGGGCTGGCCCTTTGAAAGGTGCCCTCTTCATTTTACAGCCAAAATGTAGGTTCATTATTGTTTTTAAATCTTTTCCCATTCTTGACATAGAAGCTAAAGCCACAGTGAATTATGCCTGATTTTCAGGATTTCCCCCTAC
The DNA here is from genome assembly GCF_011386835.1 of Chrysemys picta bellii. Classification (NCBI taxonomy): domain Eukaryota; kingdom Metazoa; phylum Chordata; order Testudines; family Emydidae; genus Chrysemys; species Chrysemys picta. The sequence continues at coordinate 101,575,888 of NC_088798.1, forward strand.
TTATTTAGTTATTATGAACTAGGAAACACTGAACTTTATAGCCCTCACATACATCTTTTCTTCTTTCTCCAAGTTTCTGTTGTATTAATTGGAACGAGATGAAAGCCCTCTGCTAGCGAAAATGTGACCTCTGAATTGCCCTGGCTCTTACATAAATTCCCTGGCTGGTGTTTCAAAGCTGCAGGGGCCAGTTCATGCCTGGTAGAACTCCACTGGCTGCAGGAGTTGCACTAGACATGAACTTGGCCCATTGAAAAAGAGCCTATAAAGACATTTTAATTAAAAAGTGCAGTCTCAATTTGTTTTAAATCCCTGTAATTTTAAGCTAGTTAACTCATCAGCTCTCTAACGCAAACATGAAGATTGTTTTCAGAGAGCTACAGGGCCTGGGGGTCCACTGCCTTGCACTGAAGGGGGCCATTTGGGTTATTAAAGGACCCTCCCCCCTTACCAGTACCGAAATAATATCATGTAACCGTCTGTCTCCATTACCCGATCTGTGAAATGGAGATAACAATACCTACCTAACATGGGGAGTAGTTGTGAGGCTTAAGTCTGTAAAACTGCCCATGCTGCCCCTCATGCTTTGGAAGAGCTCCCCATAACATCCACAAAGCTCCTTATTATCCGCCGTCATATCCCTCCTTTGCCATGATGCCTACCAAAAACATGACTACTGTCAGCCTGCGGCTGTGCTGAGATCCTCACCAATCATGCTGACCAATGGGGTCTCACTGTTTCCTTCTGCTCCCCTGTCCGTAGTCCCCTGTTGTCTCTTGTCTTAGACTGTAAGCTCTTTTTGTTCTGTATAGTGCCTAGCACAAGGCAGTTCCTGGTCCAGGACTGAGGCTCCTAGACACTATGGTAAAACAAATAATAAAAATGTTAGTAAAAAGAGTGCTGAGACCTTTAGCTTGAAGGCACTAATGCCCAGCTCCTCTAAGTGCCTAACTCCCATTGAAACCCGTGGGAGTTAGGCACCTACACCCCTTTGCAGATCTGGTGCCTAAATAACTTTGAGAATTTGGGCCTAAGAAAGCCCAAAGAATTATTCTTAGAGCTTTAGAATAGGTGATTTTTAAATTATTATTATTATTCTCCTAACAATTATTTCCCCCATTTTAAAAGTTTAGGTTCAGCCATCATTACAGCTCATGATCTTCTCTGGGAGATTTTTCCTGGAGTAAAGCTGCCATTCTCGTTCGGCACATAGCTCCCCAAAGTCAAGGGAAACTGGGTGCACTCAACTGCTGGATTGAGCCATCATGCTCAGTAGATTGTTAGGTTCCATCATGCCTAAGAAGGGATAGTTATCAAACCAAGCCATTCCGTTGTTGTTAGACATCAAGGAATAGGCACCTGTTGCTGACACAGGATGACACGGTGGGCATTTTATTTCTCACAGATTGGAGTTTGAATCAACCCTGCTGATTTGCTTTTAAATGAAAATTTAGAACCAACTTCTTAAATGCTTCTTTTTCACTATGGCCGAAACAGACAAATTCACCTATTTCATATTTACAGTGGAGTGGAGGGTTAGGCTAAACACTGGATTGCGATACCTTTCCTCTTCCTGATGTACTCTTGTAATTATGGGTTATTTTGTTTATAGACCGTGTCAACAGAATTTAGTAGATGAGCTCTCTCAATAATCACGCCGGCAGACAGAAAGTTCAAGCCCATCTGTATTTTTAGTGCTTTTCTACCTAGGAATCTAGAGAATCAGCTGACAAAAATCCAGAAATCGGAGCACACTCTGAGATCACTTCCTAGATTTATCTTAAGTAATTAGCAGGACATCCAATAACTTGAGAGACTACTAGAAGTTCAGTCTGAGATCATGAGTGGCTGTCATTTGAAAACTTTCACAGAGTGATTTGCATTGTTAAAAGTAATTTCCTGAGCGAAAGTGCGTGGGTTCAGATTTTTACTGTAGAAACCTTTTCACGAGGGAGAGTGAGTATGACCAGAAAAGTTTTTCACCACTTGTAAACAGACACAGGTATGTACTAGCATGTAATTTAATCATTGGGCAGGGAAATATATATCTCATGTCCGTTTTCTAATTAAATGGCATTAAATGCTAGCACTCTGGGTATTGCACATGCTCCACGTGTCATTATGAAGCTATTGCTCTGATTTACATTCAGTTAAGCATACGTTAAAAAGAAAGCATTGCTTTGGGTTTAAATGAACGTGTTTGATTTAGCGATGCACTTGGGCTGCTTGACAAGCCAACAGATTTATACAACACCAGCTGCTTCTATATTAAATGGTGCACATGTAGTTAAAATTAGACATTAGACAGATCAGATTTCCCACTTTTGGCCTCTCCATGTGCTCAGGGCAGAAATTCAATGGCAGCTATTCAATTAAAGCCCACATGCCATTTTTATTCATTTAAACGAATAATAGTAATTCCCCGCCCCCATCCCCAGATTTAAGGCGCAACATGCATCACCATCACAAAAGCTCACTTTTCAGGGTTGAAGTGCTCCGCTATTTCAGCTCCAGCAAACTTTTCAGGGAGTTAGTCTTCATTGGTGCTCAAAATAGGATTGTTTTTTTAAAAAATGAAATAGTCAAGTTGCCTAAATACATAACCACATGACATCTTGTGAGCATGTGCAATTAGTACTTCTACCTGTTTCATAATCTGTGCCTTAGCACTCTATACGGGCCTTGCAGCTGACTGTGTGATTCCGACTATTTACTCAGCGTGTGCATGACTTATCTCTCGTGTACATTCCTGGGGACAGGGCCTGTCTCTTGCTCCGTGTTTGCAGTGACTAGCACAAAGGGGCCCCAATTTGGAACTTCTTAAATATACTGTAATACACATAAGGGATAATAATACCTTGAACACTTCAAAATGCATCATTCCAACCATGTTTGTACGCTATGCGGGGTCAGCCTGGCTGGGATGCGGATTTTATTTTGCATCACACTCAACAAGCAAATCCTATTAGGGAGACTAGGACAACAGCCCATTCGGTTTAAATGAAACTCTACCTAGGGAGGCTAGATCCTGTGGTGCCAGAGTAATTTGGTTCCTGGTAGGGAGCAACAGCATGGGAGTTGGGAAAATGAAGCACTGGAGTTTTGTTATCAGCTTCAGTGGGGAACAGGATGGGGGCCTTTGGCTTCCACCAGAAGGATTTGCAGGCTAAGGCAAGTCCTGGATGACTTTGGAGCGCGTCACGTGAACTGCAGCTCCCCAAGCAGGGGAGAGTGACATAAGAGAGGCGCAGGGAAGGTTACTAGGCCTGAGGTGGGAGAAGGCATCAAAGGACTGAAAGTAACAATGGTGATGAACACAAACAGTGCTCCAATGGGCTCTTATTCACATCTTCCCTATGGCTGCCAATAGCCAGATCTTTCATCCCTGCCACCTCACAGTATTGCACCTTCTGAGCCATCCCGACTGGGATCACTGTCTGACTGACTCAGGCCGGCTACATCGGCCTTTGTTGTCATCATCATCCAAACACACCCACTCGAGACACCGAATTAGCTCCTACAGGGCCAGGGCCGGCTCCAGGGTTTTTGCCGCCCCAAGCGGCGCAAAAAAAAAAAGAAGAAGAAAGCCGCGATTGCGATCTGCGGCGGCAATTCGGCGGGAGGTCCTTCGCTCCGAGCGGGAGTGAGGGACCGTCCGCCGAATTGCCGCCAAATAGCTGGACGTGCCGCCCCTCTCTGGAGTGGCCGCCCCAAGCACCTGCTTGCCAAGCTGGTGCCTGGAGCCGGCCCTGTACAGGGCCGCAGCAGGCTATTGGGTACAATAAAACTGGCTTTCGAAGCAGCTCCTACAATGCCTATCTAGACACACAAGACAGAACTTAAAGTTCACATTAAGATATTTTAATTTTAGAATGATCCTTATTTTTAATAGCACTATCCCCTTGGATCATTAAAAGGGAAGTTCGGGAGGTGGATATTTCTGATGTTCGCCATTTACTCTGTATGTCACTCAGAAGAGGAAACCAGACGAGCTGTTACCCTACAGCCTCCCAGTGTTGGCATTTGGGACTTGAGGGACAGTCTGGCTTCTTGGGGAGCCCAGACCGATTCACTCTTGGGGGAGCGGTGCCAGCTGGACTCCCAGCGTGCAGTGAAGGCTGGTGTCCGTTTCCTCCTAGCCTGTTGCCTGCGGCGGAGCCAGCTCTTCTAACTGGCAGCATGAGATACTTGCGGAGGGGCCTGGGAGCTAGTGACTGTTGCATTCTAATCCTGGCTCCACCTTGGAGTCATTCTGCAGCCGCTCCAGGAGTTATGCAGGGCTGAAATAATCACAAGCCCACCTTAGTGCAGACCTCCTTCCCCTGGCACAGGTGGCAGAACCTCCATGGATTGTGATCTACAGGAGGTCAGACCAGATTATCTGGTGGCTCCTTCGGGCCTTGAACTCCATGACTGAGGGGAGCGTGCATCTCCACGTTTCTATCCCAGCTCCTGGTCGTTAAAACAGGCATTTGGTCTCATCCCAGAATGAGCTGGCCGTCCCGCTGTTCAGACTCCAGAAGAGGCAGCTGAGAACCACTTCCCTGGCAGCAAGAAACAGGTGGTGGCCTAGAGATGCCTCCATTTTAGATATCGTTCCCCAAACCCTAAGGCTGGTCTACCGTGGTGGAATCAACTACGTTTTGGGACAGAGAAGTAATTCCGCAGGCCCCTTCCTTCGTGTGAACGGCTGGCTGTTACCCAGCCATCTGCACCCTGGGCATCTTGCTGTTGGTCAGGTGAATGGCACCAACTAACAAGCATTCCAACGGCTACGCACGCCCAAGCATCTCCCCAAGAGTTCCTTGCCCCTGCAGGAGGGGGAGCGCGCCTCCTGCAGGAGCTGAAACTGGCTGCACCAGAGAGCTGAGGTGGGTTCTGCCCTTCCAGGATGCCAGCAAGCTAAAAATCTCCAGGCACATCAGTGAACATTGAGACAGGAGAGCTTTAAATTACACTCTCCTCACTAATGCAGACCCCTGAGATGGGGACTCCTTAGCTTCTGGATTCATTTAGGAGCTTAAATCTTGCACTGGGGCTCAGTTCAGCTCCGCCAATGGGAGACCAAGTATAACCCAGCTGTTGAGTTTTCAACCACCCCCTTCTGGGGCTGCTCTGGGTAGGTGGCAGAAACGCCAGCAGCTGATTGGTACGAACGCTCCCAGCAGCAGCAGCACTGGTGCAGTGGGGAGATTTTAAGAGCGCTAGTCAATGTGGACAAACAGCCGTGAAGCAAGCCCCGGGACACCCCCAGCAACAGGGACCTCAGCACTTCACAGGCTCCTGCAAAGGAGTTGTTTTGTTGTAGCAGAGGATTAAAGCCTCCATTTTACTATGCATTGGTTCCTCTGCCTGGACTGCGACGGAAGCAGCCTTTGTGGCACAGATATTTTAACAGTGCCCACTGGGCTCGGTCGTGAATCCTGCTGTGCACCTGCACGGGGGAGCAAGCCCCTGTGCTCCTCTTTGCAGGCTCCCTGCAGCTGCATCTGGGGAGGAGAGCAGCTACCACTAGGCTGGGGTTGGGGGATGGAACCTTGGCTCATCCTTCCCTTCCGCCTGCTCAGGAATCTTCCCCAGCAAATGGGCTGGTCAAGTAACCTACCCACCCACCCTTTCCCCAGAGCGAGGGGGAAGCAACATGCTGCCCCTTATTTGAGCTGGAAATCGACAGTTTCACCGGAACAGGTATTTTCAACACAGGCGTTGTTTTGGTTGCTACATTCAGCGTAGACAGACACGTCTCCTCACTCTGTGTCTTCTAGCTCCCCTCCCTTACTGCTCACGCCCTTCCGCCCAGGCCTGGCCCAGAGGAGAGGTCTTCTCTGGGTCTTGCCCTCCCACCCCAATTGCTGCCCTAGAAAAGCAGCAAAGTTTTGTGGGAAAAGAAGTCCTGAGCTCTCCGGAGAGACGTCAGACTCAGAGCTCAGATCCAGGCTTTATGCAAGTCCTGGAGAGCCCGCCCAAGTGTATGTGTGTGTGCGGGGGGGGGGGGGGGGGGGGGGGGGGGGGGGAATGACTTTTGCACCTGGGGTGTGGTTTGGTCCATTGTAGAAAAGGGACTGGCTGTGAAGGTCTCTAAAATCCAGAGGTCTGGCTTTATTGCGGCAAAGAATGGAAAATCCTTGCGATCAGTGTGAAAAACTTACCAAGCTGGTGGCTAAATAAGCACACTTATGGCCAAATAAATGACCACCTTCCCTGATCCTAGAATTAGCAGCTAGATCCCAATGCGTTTCACACCATGTATCTGCTGTATAGGGAACTTGGACACGATGTTAGGCTAGCTCAGGTCATATGTAGTTGCGCAGGTGCTTGGATGGATCGGGAGGCAGCACGACTGGGGTTGTCCCTATGTCTCAGCTAGTCCTGGGCTTCCATAAGGCCCACAGGTAGGTAACTGGGATATGGCTGCTCAGTATTGCATTGAGGGCTGACTGATCTCCTAGCCAGCTCAGAAAAGGGGAATCACAAGCTGTCCCCCCGGTTCCCTGTGCCAGACTTTGCATCTGCACAGAAGCAAATCAAGGCCTCAAAGATCAGGCGTTTGGTTTGGGTTTTTTGAATAACTAGGAGGATTAAAATCAGCCTTATAACAACCCACAGCCCTCTGCCACTTGAGCTCAATCAGATACAGAAAAAGCCTTACGTTCTTTCTAATTCACCACCACCCAAGAGAGGACAACATCCTGTCACACAAGCAGCGCCCAATCCTGCTGCCACTGAGATCAGTAGCAAGAAACCTCCCATCGTCATTCCTACCCGCAGGGTTGGCCTCCCTGAATTCCTTGGGAGCAAACTATCCACAACCAATATCATTAATAAAAAGAACAGGAGTACTTGTAGCACCTTAGAGACTAAGGTTGGTATGGGTACTTCCACCTTTTCATGTTCTGTGTATGTATAAATATCTTCTTACTGTATGTTCCATGCCGTGCATCCGAAGAAGTGGGCTGTAGCCCACGAAAGCTTATGCTCAAATAAATTTGTTAGTCTCTAAGGTGCCACAAGTACTCCTGTTCTTTTTGCTGATACAGACTAACACGGCTGCTACTCTGAAAAATATCATTAATGACTGCTTCATTACAGCCTGTTTTCTCCAGATCGAAGTGAGCTTCCAAGGTGATTATAACAACAGGAGATGTTGAGGAATCACTGATAGGCTGGTTTTGAGCTAAGGAGAGACAAAAGGAAGATTAGATAAGAATCAAACATTCCAATCAGGGTGATTATTCAATGACCTGTAACTCAGAGAGAGAAAGTGGGTGAGGTAATATATCAACTTCTGTTGGCGAGAGAGACAAACTTTCGAGCTACACAGAGCTCTTTTCCATCCTGGGAAACTTAAGTGGTGGTGTAGACATGGCCTAAGTCGGCAAAACTTATGTCGCTCAGGGGTGTGGAAAAAAAAAAAATACCCCCCTTCAGTGACATAAATTTCTCCAGCATAAGCAGTAGCATGCACAGTTTTGTGTCGGTGAGAAAGCTTCTCCCACCAACATAGCTACTGCCGCTCGCTGGGGATGGTTTAATTATGTCGATGGGTGAGCTGTCTCCCTAGGTTGACCAGACAGCAAGTGTGAAAAATCAGGATGGAGGTGGGGGGGGTAATAGGAGTCTATATAAGAAAAAGACCCAAAAATCAGGACTGTCCCTATAAAATTGGGACATCTGGTCACCCTATGTCTCTGGTTGGCATAGAGTGGCTATGTGAGAGATCTGTGCGGCTGTACTAGATCTCTAGTGTAGACATAGCCTGACAGCTAAATACAAGGTGGAACAGATGGTTTAGCATAAATAGTTAACACATATTTCAAGGGACCATTCAAGGTGAAGTGGCCCATTAACACCCCTCTCCTCAACAGATGCTGGTCCAATAACAGATATTACCTCACTCACCTTGTCTCTCTAAGATCCTGGGACTGACACTGCTACAAACAACCCAGTAACTCAAACACCCTGAGTTTGATGAATTTTCTTAACATCCTACCTTCTGGGTAAATACGGTAAGCGTCTGACCAGACCAATTTCCCAAGCCCAAGTTATAGTGCTGCTTAAAGAAAGACGGGGAAGAAAAAAAAAGAGGGGCTTTAAAATGAAAACTGACGGCAACCTTAACTCTGGAGAACTAGATGCTGGGCAGCAGTTCAGGCTCCCGTTTTACAATAAGCCTCCCACCTCTTCCACAGTTCTCCTCCTCAATGGCTTCTGGTCTCAGGCACAGAGCATCGCTCTGTCACAACAGCCCAAGACGGTGTCTCAGCCCGAACTTGGCAGGGCTGGTACTTGCTGCAGTGACTGAGGGGTTTGCCCCACCTTTCGTCAAGGACATTTGTAGCTCAGGCAGCGCTTGCAAATCAGTGGTTGATCCTGGGTAATATCAACTGCCAAAGGGCTCTTTCCCTCCCAGCTGCATTTAGTACTGGGATGGTGAAAGCTTCTCTGCGATTCAGCTCTTTCCACAGTTCTGTTCCACCCAGATAGGATTTCTGCAATGCACTCCATGTGGGGCCACTACCGAAAACTTCTTGGAAGCGAGAGCAGGTGCAGTCTACTCACTTATCAGCATTCGCTGCATGGAATATATTACAGCTTCCTATTTTATTACCTTCCTGGCACAATCCAAGCTATTGGTATTGCTCTATAAAGCCCTACATGGCTTTGGTCCTAATTCCTACCTGAGGAGCCACTCTCTCTTTATTCATAGTCAAAACAGTCAAGATCAGCTGAGCGAACAGCCTCAGCGTTAGAACTGTGGGGAGCTCTCAGTTCTGGGATACACTTTTCCTGTTGGCCTGTTAAATTATAGGATGTGATGTAAAGCCCATCTGGTTCCTGGGAATTGGGAACTGTAACAGTTTAACATCACCACTAATTTTCTATTGCATACAGTTTATAAGAATGTTGGTCACATGCAGAGAAGGACGTGTGCAGTAGGTCTGTTTCCAGGCCTGAGCAGAGACCAGAACGTGCTGTATTACAGGGAGAGCTGATAGAATATTGTATGGTAGCATGTATAGCAGTGGGAATAGCACATAACGGTTTCATCACAGAATAGCAAAGCCATGACTCATACCTAAAAAACTCACGCACGATGACCACACTCTTTAGATCTTCTATGTCAGCTTGGATGACACATCGGCCCCACACTGTGCAGTTGAGTTGGGTAGATTTCCTCCTCCCCCCCCCCCCCACCATCTTGTTAACAGCCCCCTGTGTGCTTTATGCGTTGCAGAAAAATCTCTATCAGATGCTGGGGCAAAGGGTTAATGAATTGCAGAGCCATTTACTAGCTGAACAGTATGGCCTGCTGTTTTGTGAGTAGAGCCAATAACACAGAACCTTCTTATCAAGTGAGCTGTTAATTGTCTACTTCTGCAGGCCACCATCTCTAGGCCAGTATGGAAGAACACATAGCCAAGGAGCAATAAACTCTGTTTTGGTACTTGCTTGTTTCACAGGCCTATCTAAAAATGCTAAGGTCTTCTGTGTTCAGCTCGCACTTTCTGTAGATGTTTTGAAAAGGCAGTTAGGCTCAGGGGCTCTCAAACTTCATTGTACCGCGACTCCCTTCTGACAACAAAAATTACTACATGACCCCAAGACGGGGGACTGAAGCCGGAGCCTGCCCAAGCCCCACTACCCAGGATGGGAGTGGGGGGCAAAGCCAAAGCCCAAGGGCTTCAGCCCCAGGCAGGGGGCCTGTAGCCTGATCCCCGCCATCCAGGGCGGAAGCCCTCTGGCTTCGGCCCAGCCGATGGGTCTCGGGCTTCGGCCCTGGGCCCCAGCAAGTCTAAGCCAGCCCTGGCGATCCCATTAAAATGGGGTTGCGACCCACTTTGGGGTCCCAGCCCACAGTTTGAGAACTGCTGGGCTAGATTATGGACTAGGACTAATGGCTCTGCCAAAAGCCCAACAAACCCAAAACCTAATACTCAAAACCAGTCACACTGCAGTTTGCTGGGGTCTCAAAATTCCAACAACAAACCACCATCTAGAGACTCTAGAGTCCATCCTGCAACCCTTACTCATGAACAGTCCTTGTGAAGTCAATGGGAGTCACAGGTGCTCAGCACCACTCAGAATTGGCCCCACAAGGTTTTCTCTTTGAGGGCAAGATTGTGGGTCACCCTGTCTGCCCGCACTGGGCATGTGAGGCACCCCCTGATTACCATGTGAGGGCCATGCCCATTGCAGGTCACAGTGCATTGAGGGCGGAAAGCAGCCTTCTCAGAACTCATGCAGCTGGGGAGAGCCTTGATTTAGCCCCCTCCTCCAAGTCACTGGACAGCTGAGCTAGTGAGCATGTGGTACAGGTCCTCCCCTCAGTGCCCATCCACAGAGTTGTTACCATCCCCAGCTCCATTTTTATGTCCTCCTGTGCTAAACACAATTTCTGTCTGGATGCAGGACCAGATAGTGGAGAATTTTAGGGACAGAGTAGTCAACTTTTTAATAGACCTCTGACCTGCAAGCACAGGTTCCTCTTCATTCCCTTTCTCCTGGCTGTTCCTACCGTAAGAGTTGTATCTATACAGCTGTCTTGGGGGAATCCACCGCTCTGAGCTGGGGAAGTTATAAAAATTAAAAATAGTGCAACTCAGCTGTATTACTCCAAAGTCTAAACCAGTTTGATTCTAACTAAGCATGGCTAGACTAGAGAGCTTACAGCTGCTTTAAGTCTATGGGAGAGAGCTCTTCTGTCGGCTTGCCCTTGTGAGTGGCAGTAGCTAGGTCTCTCCCACTGACATAAGTGCCAGTGTGGACAGCGCTATGTCAGTGTAACTTATATCGCTGAGGGGGGTGGTTTATTCACACCCCGAGCGACATAAGTTATGCCGACATAAGCTGTAGTGTAGCCATAGCCCTAGCCTCTTGGTAGGGGAAGGGGTTCTAGTATTTAGAAGCATAAAGAAGAAAGAGGAAGATTCTTACATTCCTGACAGATACCTGTATAAGCAGAAACCCCAAGGGAAAATGGTTAAGAGCTTTCTACTTAACAAATTGCAATATATTCTTGTTAATGCAAAGCATCACCTAACTGCAAAAAATGCAAGTGCCCAGTCTTCCAAAAAGCTAACGGGCCTAATTGTCCACTGACCTGCCCCTGTGTCCTCCGATTTCTGCAAAGGGGGTGCCAGGCTCTCTCAACTCAGACTGGCTGTGTTGTATACCCATTTTGCACGGGTGTAATGGATGACACAACGTCAAGCAGTGGAGAACCAGGCCAGTGTTTTCAGGCTGCCCACAGACTCAAGCAGGCGTGCGTCTGGTTGACATCCTGAAGGAGCTCCTTACAGTCACAAGGGCTAGAGACACTGGGCCAGATTCAGAAGTGAAGCATACAGTGACATAAATCAGACCCCTTTACATTCACTTGGACCCACTCACTCCAGGTGCAAGGGAGCCTAAGTGCATACAACTTACACCTTCTTCCAGCTCCTTGGCATGCAAGCAGGCTTATACTTAGGTTTAAAAGGGGCAGGGGGTGGAAAAAGGGAAGTGAAAGAAAGTGAATTTGGCCCTTTTGTTCTGCTGAAGGGAAGCTCAGATTCTGGGGTACAAGACATTTAGAAGACGCATCAAAGTTGTCCTGGGGCTTAGCTAGACCAGTGCTTATAGAAGCTAAACTTTCTCTGTCTGAGAGTTTGTTGAACGTTATTTTTGACACGTGCTGAGCCCGTTGGCTTCAAACAGGAGCTGAGTCGCTTGGTACCTCTGGAAAAAAAAAAAATCAAGCTTCTTTTGTTTTGGGTATCTAACTATGAATCTAGACGCCTGACTCTAGGCACCCCATCTGAAATGTTTGACTCTGTATCTGTCAGTAGCTCAGTGATGATCAGAAACTGGGGGAAAGCAGGGGATTTTTCAGCAGTTTGACATGGAGGCACAGCCATACTCAGAAAAGTGGGAGCATAACACCAAGGCTAAAATTGATTCACTTTCATCATCCCTAGCCTGTGCTAGGTTCACTGAATTGAACGGCATTGCTCTTTCAAATGAAGGGTCCCTGAGGCTATTGTCTCCCAGGTTGTCTTGTGCACATTCCACTAGGGGGCTCCATAGCAGCACCAAGGGGATTTCTGGGCGGGCACTTATACTTCAATAAAGGTCTCAAGTGAAACTTTCCAAAAAGTGAGTAAATAGGTAGTGCACAGGGGAGTTCTGTAAGGCCAGGCCCTCCATCCCAGACTGTGCCCTGGGATCTCCTCCACGGTCACTGCACTCCTCCACCAGGATGTGCAGCGGATGTGGATCATCACTGATGGCTACGTCCCTCCCTTCTCTGACCTATCACAAACCCAGAGCTACCACTCTACATTGTTGTGGACGGACACACAGAGGGTGATATTGTGCCCCAAGCACCACAATCTCACAGGTTTCACTCACATATTTGTGTGTGTGTGTGTGTGTGTGTGTGTGTGTATATATACACAGTATGACACACTCAGAATTTGCCCCCAATGAGAATTTAAGAGTTTAATTATAATCTATTAATTATTAACTATACTTATTCTATTATATGGCTTCTATTGGAGCACTGCTCAATCCAAGCCACTGATCTTCTCTTTCTTGACTTTTAAATGCTCCACTCCCAAAGATGGCATTGCATGTATTTGAGAGATGTTGCAACTCTACATAGCGAAGACAATCAAGCAGACTCAATATAGGTCTCTACTTGAGGATTATGGGAGTTTTATTCTTCCCTTGATACTGTGGACATTAGCTCCCATGCACACAAGGAGTGGAGAATGGATCCCTAAGTAAATATGTGATGGCTGAACATAGGACTAAAATTCTGCTGGCTTAACAGTCACCAGTACTACAGTAAATGACCCCTTGAAATACCAATCTAAGCATTTCAGGCTCTAAAGTATAGTTTTTGTAACAGAGCCTTTGAATATTAGATCAGTTTCAGGTTAGAAAAGCTCTTAACTGCACTCAGTATGTTTTTCTAGGCAAGATTTTTCAGCTACTGTAAAAGCTACAGTAAGAACTGCAATAAACACTCACTGCTAGTGTTACTGCTAAAAAATAATCGCTCTTGCTATTTTTTCTTCTCCATGTGTCCCCTCCTTCTTGCAACACACCCTCAGGATAATGTAGCCAGTTAATATGCCAAAAATTTGTTCTAACTAAATGAAAAAAATTAAAGGCTGGAGCCAAATTTAGACAAGTGGCTGTAATAAATAAATACATAGATATACTTAGCTGTTATGTAAATACTTTACATCTTCAAAGTCTCATACAAACATTCACTAATCTTCATGAAATCCCTGAGTGGGAGGGTAAGGCACTAAAAGTGAGCAATACACATTTAAATAATTCTATGAAGGAGAAATTATTTGAGTCAATATGTTAACTCTTTTTAGGGTTTAGAGTCACCCTCATCCTTCCCCCTAATCAAAGTAATTAATTCATTCCATAACCTGCAGGAAAATGCCTGGTCTAACCCAATCACTTCAGGTTTCTGAGGAGGACCAATAAATAAATAGAATTTCCAGATTCCTTGGAAACTCTCCACGAGCAACCAACAAACCACCTCCAACAGAAAAATTAAGACTAGAGCGCTCACACCTGAATTTGCCACAGTTCACCAATCTAACCTCGAGACACCGAAAATTGGACCCAAGACAGAATTTTCTGTACGAGGCTGGTTTGCAAAAGTTAAGTTAATTGAAGATTATGCAGTAGATCAACTTAGTTTATTTTAAAACCACAAGACATATTAACACAATAAAATTACCACGCACCTCTAAGCCCGCCTTACCTCTAAACTGTAGGGTTAAAAGGTACTTCCTCCCCCCACCCATTTTTACAATGAGGTTTATTTCAGATCTGTCAGATGCTCACTTTGTTCCTAAAACAGAATCAATGTGCTTACCACTTTCCAACGTCTGGCAAAGCGTTCCATGCCGCTTTAATATTTTTCTAACCCCCTGTATTATATTTGCGCCAGTACTGGACATAGCATAATTCGGCAGACATGTCAACTATTCGGGCAATGCTAGAACGTCGTCATTATTGTTTGTGTCAACAGCATGATTGGTATGTACCTTGTAATCATTCTGGTGTTGGGTTGCAAAGGTCCCCAACTCTTCATTTGGCCGAGTCTAATTCTGTCCTCTTCACAAAGATCTAGAATTACACTAAGTAAAGGTTGCCACTTACGTGGAACATTGAGGTTGCTAACATGACTCACGAAGGTAAAACGCACGCTATTCAGTCTCTCAAGGACGTAAGCCGTACAACGCTGAAGTTTCTGCTAACTCTAGAAAGAAACTCTTGATGTCCAATAATGCAAAAGATACAAGAAAGCAGCACCCATTTGATTCCTCAACATCATGCTTGGAACTCGCACAGAGCTCTTGTAGCCCTGTGGAGCAGCAATGCTGCCCTGGGCCCCAGGGCAGGAAGAGGTGCCCAGGTGTTTTGGTTTGTTTTTTAAGTCTGGTTTTAAGTTGTAACTTTTTCGTGGGGTTGGGGTGGCAAGTAAATGGTCCCATCAAACTGCAACTATCCAGGTGGGTATTAGGATCTGATTGATTCCCTCCATACCCTTTTGTTGCCATTTTTGACAGACTTGGGGTCAGCCAGTTTTGAGTAACAAATATATAAACGGATGAGTTTTTGGGTTCTCAGCTAATAATGGCTTTGATTGAAAAACCTCACAGTGGGGTTCCTCATGTGACAACACTGCTTCATCAAACTGGTCAGAACAACTAAATTTAGTATTCTAAATTGGCAGGGGTGGCATTAAAACCAGAGTCGGGACATGCCCAGTCCAGCACTGTTGCCAACTCTCATGATTTTTTCCTGAGTCTCATGATAACTATTGTTTTCCTTAAAGCTCCAGCTCATGGAGTCAAGTGGATATGTGATGATTTCAGCTTTCATTATTAAGAAAAAAAAATAAGTTTCTAGCCCTCATGGCTGTGGAGAAAGCTTCAAAATGTGACCCTGGTGCACCCTAAAGGCTCAAAAAGCAGAAGGTTAATAAAAAGAACACCAAATCGATTATTTTACACAATCTCATGATTTTAAAACCAATCTCGTGATTTTTGGGGAGCCTGACTCCTGATTTTTGAACATTTGGGGTTGGCAATACTGACACATTACAGTCTAAATCAATATCTGCCATCACATTCAGCAGACAAGATGGATTTCTGCCTTGGGGGCTGTCTTTTCCCCCAGGTAGGCTGTTAGCGATATTCAAAATCACCCACAGCCCCAGGTTGCCATTTCACATTGCTGAGAATCCCACAGAGCATCAGGCGGGTTGCACACACCATCCAACCTGGGGAAGCACATTTCCTAGGAATTCCACAAGGAGGGCAAGATCTTTCTGCTGTGTAGTAAAAGCCCAGAGCTCACGTTCACTTCATCTGCTAAAATCAATTTGTGCTTTAAAATCAGAAAGCCTTATTTAAGTTTTGGCCAAATTTGAGGCACCACAATCCATATTTAGGCCCTGAATCAGGAAAGCACTTAAGCATGTGCCTAGAGGGGGGCTTTCCTGAGTTGGGGTGGTAGGTTCCTAATTAAGTGGCCTGATTTTCAGAGTGAAAAGCCGAGTGTTCTCCGCTTAACTCCAGTGGAAGCGGCAGGTGCTCAGCCCCTCTGATAAGGCCATGTCTATACGTACAGTGCTGCATTGACACAGCTGTACCAATACAGCTGCGCCACCACAGTGCGTCTGATGAAGACGCTCTATGTGGCCAGGAGAGAGAACTCCCATCGGCATAAAAAAAAAAACAAACAAACAAACAAACAAAAAAAACACACACCTCTGCGAGCAGCATAAGCTACGCCGGTGGGAGAAGCTCTTCCACCAACACAGCGCTGTGCACATGAATGCTTATGTTGGTGTAACTTATGTTGCTCAGGGGGTGGAATATTCAGTTTTGCCGACAAAGGCTATGTCTACACTACAGCCTAAATATAAACACCTCGCTCTTCAATAGCGCTTTTCATCAGTAGATCTCAGAGCACTACACAAAGGAGGTAAGTATCAATATCCCCATTTTACAGAGGGGGAAAACCGAGGCACGGGGAGGTGAAGTGACTTGCCTAAGGTCAGCCAGCAGGCCAGTGGCAGAGCTGGACTAGAACCCAGGTCTCCCCACGTCCCAGTCCATTGCTTTAGCCACTGAAAACCAGGCACCTAACGTTAAGCACCCAAGTTTGAGAATGTTGATCTTTATCTTGTCCCATGATCATTTCTGTAGATAATACTAACAGCAAACCCTGCAAAGGAGGTACTGTGGAGGTGAACTCTGCTTAAAAAGAACAGGGAATGGAATTTGGGGCAACAGGAGAGTTTGCAATTCAGGTGATGCATGTCAGCAGACAAACTGATTAAGAAATCGGGATGCTGTGAATCAGGAGGATTTGGATAGGATGGGTTCTAATGTAAGCAGGAGAGGTTTACATTCATTTGTGGGTATGTGCAAGTTGCAGAAGCAGGGGCCACTGCTGTTTAAAAAGGTACAGTGTGTATTTTATCATGGCTGAGAGCTTGACCGAAGTTGTTAGGGAAACTGTATTAACTGCAATTCTCCTTTAGCCCAATAGAGCGAGCTATCACTTATCTTCCCAATGCCTGATCTGCAACAGTCTGGCTCTTCTATCACCCCATTTATTCTTGATAGGATGCACCAGCATCTCTATTGTTTTTATGCATCTTATTCCATATTTGCAGAGGTTGGCCCAATAGGCATGGAGGTGAAGAGATGTAAAACTAGAATGACTGTACGACCGCATTATTCTCGTGTCTTTCACTACATGAGCAATGGGGTACAGTCAGAGGCAAGCAATTTTTTTTGTGACTAGGAGTTCACAAATATACATGGAGCTATACCAGAAAGAAGACATGCTGAAACTGTGGTGGCTTTAACTGCCAGATTCAGTCTAAATTATAACGAAGGACAGAGATCGACAGAAGATTTTTAAAAACGGGAGCCCATTCTGCTGTACAAGGGAACCCCCACTATGGAGACGATCATGCGATTAGCATGTCACGATGTTATTTAAACCATACAGCAAGCTGTCTGTGCAGTGCCTAGCACACGCCAAAGCAGGAACTTTGCTGGATCCGTGCCAGAGCGCTCAGCACCTTGCAGGATCGCGCCCTTATATTGCCAACATCTGGGTAACCAGTTGCTCAAACGGAGCACAGTACTGCAGGTGCAGTTGTACCAGAGTATGAGCCTATTCATTTCACTCAGCCATCTCGCGTTGGATGACTTACTCTTGCCAGAGTGGGCTGGTTGCCTCCAAGTAGCCTGTGCTCTCTTCATGTGGTTGTCTGCGGTTGTCTTAGGGCTATTACAACTGGATCCATTTAGAATGCAAAAATATTCCTCTGCTAAAATCCCGTTCCAATCCTATTTTATATACAGAAGGAGAGAGACACACATCTGAACCAGGCCAGAGAGATCAGAGGTCTCTGGATGGACTCTTACAATAAAACAATTAGGGTTGTATCTTTCAATATCTCAGGCCTCCCTGAAAAGCTTCTTTGTGGATACTGGTACCTAAGTCCCATTGACTTGTCATAGGAGGTAGGCTCCTAACTTGCTTGGGAATCCCACTAGGCACCTATCTGCATCTTCAGGCACCTAAATACCTTTACAAACCTGGCCCTTAGGCCATAGAGACTCTCAACCTGCACAACAACACAATTTCTCTGTAAAGGCAAGTGTTTAATCATTTACACCTGTGCAAAGGGAGAGCAAAACACTATCAAATGATATTGGCAGTGCAAGGTCCTGATCCTGAACGCACGTACACACTAACTCAACCTCAAACACCCTCAGAGTCTATGGCGCTATGCATGCAATTAAAGTACATCGTAAACTCAAGGTGCAGGGCAGCATGGAATCAGGCTCAAAATACCCATGAATCCACACAACAGATGCTACTGGGCCTTAGTCCCAGGCAGACCCCCCTGGGTCCTAAAAGGTATTTTCAAAGCACTAAGTAAACACTGTAAGTGGAAATCACGGAGTAAAAGGCATACATGTCATAACATGATTTGAGAATGTCCCCATGGTGTAAATCCTATTGAGTTAGGAGAGAAGGATTTTAAATTATAGTGATGGCCTGGTGAGTTGTAGACACCTACATTTTGGCTCTCACTCATTGGCCAGCAGATATACTCCAAGGGCATTGTCAACTTCTCCATTCAATGGTTCAGGAATGTTACAACATTCCAGGCAGAGCAGTGGGGTGTTCACCCAGCTGAATTGGCCAAACTCATTTCCTCCTCTTAAACTAGGCTCCCCCATGGAGATCCAGAACTGTTGTCTCCATGTAGTGTAGAATTGTCAAAAACGGCTCCAAAGTATAAGATATCAGATTAGTGCATGTTCATCCATGTGTCTGAATCCGTAAAGATTATTCATTTGGTCACAAGAACATACGAATGGCCGTACTGGAGTCAGACCTATGGTCCATCTAGCCCTGTATCCTGTCTTTTAACTGTGGCTGCTGGTGCCAGATGCTTCAGAGGGAATGAACAGAACAGGGCACTTTATCAAGTGATCTATCCCATTATCCAGTCCAGCTTCTGGCAGTCAGAGGTTTAGGGACACCCAGAGCATGGGGTTGCATCCCTGACTATCTTGACTAATAGCCACTGATTGACCTATCCTCCATGAACTTATCTAAGTCCTTTTTGAACCCAGTTATACTTTTGGCCTTCACAACATCCCCTGGCAAAGAGTTCCACAGGTTGACTATGTGTTGTGTGAAGTACTTCCTTACGTTTGTTTTAAACCTGCTGCCTAATAATTGAATTGGGTGACCCCTAGATCTTGTGTTATGTGAAAGTATAAATAATACTTCCCTATTCTCCTTCTCCACACCAGTCGTGATTCTATAGACCTCTATCATATTCCCCCCTTAGTCATCTCTTTTCCAAGATGAACAATCCCAGTCTTTTTAATCTCTCCTCAAATGGAAGCCGTTCCATCCCCTTAAATCATTTTTGCTGCTCTTGTCTATACTTTTTCCAATTCTAATATATCTGTTATGAGATATGGGGGGGTGGGGAGAGAGAGAACAGAACTGCATGCAGTATTCAATATGTGGGCATAACCATAAATTTATATAGTGGCATTATGATATTTTCTGTTTTATCTATCCCTTTCCTAATGGATCCTAACATGGTTGGCTTTTTTGACTGCCGCTGAACATTGAACAGATGTTTTCAGAGAACTATCCACACCACAATGACTCCAAGATCTTTCCTGAGTAGGAGCAGCTAATTTATATGTATTATTTTGTGTTTATATTTTCCAATGTGCATTACTTCGCATTTATCAACATTGAATTTCATCGGACATTTTGTTGCCCACTCACCCAGTTTTGTGAGAGCCCTTCATAACTCTTCATAGTCAGTTTTGGACTAAACTATCTGGTAATTTTGTATTGTCTGCAAACTTTGCCACCTCACCATTTACCCCTTTGTCCAGATCATTTATGAATATATTGAACAGCACTGGTCCCAGTACAGATCCTTGGGGGACCCCTCTAAATGCCCTTCTCCACTGTGAAAACTGATAGAAAACAGAGGGTAGGAATAAATTATCTTTTAATCAGTTACTGATCCACGTGAGGACCTTCCCTCTTATCCCAGGACTTCCTACTTGCTAAAGAGTCTTTGGTGAGGGACCTTGTCAAAGCTTTCTGAAAGACCAAGTACTCTATATCCCCTGGGTCACCCTTGCCCGCATGGTTGTTGACCCCCTCAAGGAATTCTAATAGATTGGTGAGGCATGATTTCCTTTTACGAAAGCCAAGTTGACTCTTCCCCAACATATCATGTTCATCGATGTGTCTGGTAAATCCATTCTTTACTATACTTTCAATCAATTTACCTGGTGCTGAAGTTAGGCTTATCAGCATGTAATTGCCAGGAATGCCTCTGGAGAGGCTTAAAAAAAAAAAAAAAAAAAATCTGCATCACATTGGCCAGTCATCTGGTACAGAGGCTGATTTAAGCGATAGTTTACATACCATAGTTAGTAGTAATGCAACTTCATATTTGAGTTCCTTTAGAACTCTTGGGTGAATACCCTCTGGCCCTGGTGATGTCTTAGTGTTCTACACACAGTGTTTGTGGTACAACTATTTTGTTTAGGTGTGTGATTTTTTTTTTTTTAAATGGATACAACCCCTGGAGTGGATGCAGTTGTACTGAAATAAGGTGCTTTGTGCCCATATATCTTATTCCCCTTCTGATATGGGAATCAGAACCTTCATATTGGTATAAGTCCATTCACAATGGAGGTGTGGGGAGGTCATACCACTTTAATGACTCCAATATAGTTAAAACAGCATAACGTGAGTACTATTCAATGTAAGGGCTCATCTACATGCACAATATTTCGGCTCATTAAAGGTATCTTAACGAGTCATAACAATACATTTCTTTCATAATAAGTAGTCTTATCTCTAATCTTAGAGCGATTTGAGGAGGTTGGTCTGGTGGTTAGAGCAGAGGACTGGGAGTCAGGAATCCTGGATTCATTCTAAAATATCTTTTCTGTCTGTGGCTCACAACCAGGTAGCATGATCTAATGGACTGATCACAGAAGTGGGGAAATGGGAGCTGCCAGTGTTCTACTCTGGCTCCGACACTGAACTGCTGTATGACCTTGGACAAGCATCTTAACCTTGCATCAGCTAACATGATTATTTAAAAAAAAGGAGGTCTGATCATGTTTACCTGACAATGTTGTTATGAGGAATCATTAGCTAACATTTGTTATGTTAATTTGATATGTTCAGGGGCAGTACAAGTGAAGAATTTGGCTGCAGGTGAGGTTGTTTTTTTTAAGTACCATTTTTGTTTCACAGAACATGGACCCAGGCTGAGGTTACCACTAGGAACCTATTTATTATTTATATTCTTGTAGCACGTAGGAGCCGCAGTCATGGACCAGAAGCCCATAGCACTAGGCACTATACAGACAGAACAAAAAGACAGTCTCTGCTCCAAAGAGCTTACAATGTAGTTGCAAGACAAGAGATGAGATATCAGATGGATACACACAGACCAATGGGGAGTACAAGGAAACAATGAGACAATATTGGTCAACACAATAGGCAGTGGTATCAGCACACCACTTAAAGGAGCTAGGCACCTAACCCCATTGAAAGCCAAGTCTGCCCCCACCCTCACCCTATTTCCCAGTCCATCCCTCCGATTCCAGCTCTGTATACTATGGACTCCAATGGAGTTAAAGAGAAGGT
Organism: Chrysemys picta bellii; assembly: GCF_011386835.1. Classification (NCBI taxonomy): domain Eukaryota; kingdom Metazoa; phylum Chordata; order Testudines; family Emydidae; genus Chrysemys; species Chrysemys picta. The sequence continues at coordinate 101,597,149 of NC_088798.1, forward strand.
CCCATTTTTCTCCCCAGATGTCTCGGTTTATAGTTTGCCACTAATGACAGGTATGATGACCTAGCAAAAACAAAATACCTTTTTATTCTAATAACTAATTTTGTTTAAGGAACCTGCCGTTTGCCAATTGCTTAATAAAACGTCACTAGAACAGCCCTTATCATACTCCGATTAAAAAAAAAAATTCTCAAGTATAATTTACAACATTCCACGCAGTTATTATAACCATCGGTGTGCTGCTCAGATTCGTCTCCAAGTTAAAGATTTGTAAGACGAGGAAAAACCGGAGAAACTATGGAGATCAGCCAACTATTTATTTTATTGTTACTAGCTCCAATAGTAAAGATGAGTCCCACCCCTTGATTCCTGCACTGTGTGGGTGTTTGGAATGCAAACCTAGGTCCAGATCCAAGTTTCACACATCTCCTGTCTTTATAAACAGACCACAAAAAAATAAACCCAAGCTGTCCAGAGCCTGGAAACAGATCGGAGTTTTGTGACTTGTGCCCATTTCTATACAACATCAATGCTTATTATATTAATACACACACACACACACACACACACACACACACACACACAGGCACAGCACTTAATTACATATGGTTTGCTTAGCCATCATTTTGCCATAGGCAAGAGGAGGCAGCTCTAAATACAGTTGATTTACATTTGTTTCCTGTAGGTTTATAGAAAAATCTGAAGGTGGTTCCTCCCTGCGAGTCTCTATAGTCTGGTGGTGCCAGAGAAATGTCACTGTAAGTACAGACTCAGCGGTTGATGATTCAAGTACAGTCAGCCTTTAAAAGTCTGTGTCTCCTCTTAGCCATGTTTATTTTTTCCCCCACTAGGACAAAGCAACCAATATCTCACTGACCATTGGTTCCTCAGCCAGTGAAGTCTCTAGCAGCAATACAGCTCGTCAGAGTTACCCCACTTTAGTTCAGCCAGCATCTGTTGACCCTCAAAGAGTAGGTTAGACATTTATTAATTTTATTTACAGTATTTTAAAGCAATTTAATGGTCAGCTCTGGAGTCCATTGAAGCCAATGGCCAAATGGCAAATCATCTCCATCAGGACCCCCTGAAAGGAGGGGTTTCTTTATTTGTTCTGCTGCCTTAGAACGGTCTTTTCTGAAGGGAACCTAAATAAGTTGATGGGGGGGTTAGAAATAGTAGAGTGGCTGCCACATAGCTTAACCATGTGTCATACTCCTTCAAAGGCGCATTTCAGAAAGGACAGTTGGTTTACAGCAGCGACTAGCTGTAGAGCTGGGGAATTCAAAACATCCAGGGACTGGATTCACATTAAACTGGGGTGAGGGTAATGACCAAGAACGGGACCACAGCAAAAAACACACACATTTCAACTATCTATTAACAATCCCAAGCAACACAATCCCCAAACTAATTTCCCTGAGCGTGGATGTCAGCGGGTAGCAGTCAACATTCCATGTAACTCACCCCAATGCTTCTTTCACATTCAGTCTTCCTTCACACAGAAAGTGTGGTTTAGAAACCCAATATGTCCCAGTCCTGCCATCTTTGCTCGATCTAAACACAGCAAGTCACAGTCCTGCAGCCCTTCCTTGCTCTTTACTTCTGCTGAATTTCAAGAATGGGGTAAGGGCTGGACACCAGATTCCATGCTGTGTCACATATGTGCAGCCATACTCACTGAAGTCAATTGGGTTGCCTGGATGTAACTGAGGGCAGAACTGGATGTAACTGAGGGCAGAACTGATCTCTGCATAAGGACTGCAAGATTTGGCCCATAAATTGGCTTACCAGCTCTCTGACCACCACTTATTCCTATATGGCTATAGGCCTCCCTTCCAATAACTTGCTGATCGCAATCCAAGGAGGCATTTTCTTCTGGAGCACTTGAGCAGCGACTATCCACAGAATAGTCGGTAAGCTGATGCATGAGTAGCAGATAAACTCAGGAATCTCCTCATTTTAATTCAGGACCTGACCTACTGGGTTTCTGCACATGAGAAATGCTAGCCATGATTAGAGCTAGTCGGGAATTTTTTGGTAGAAAATATCAGTTTATCAAAACTGAAATTTTTCATGGGAACATGGTAGTTTCAACTAAACTTTTGTCAGGAAAAGTTTCTCGGATCCATCCTGGAATTTTTGCTCCAAGCCAGAGACTTTGACCCATCACAGAATAGTCAAAAAAGCCTGGAGATTAAAGGTATTCATGTAGGACACAGGTTCAAAGTCCCTTCTGAACTAAGCAATGCTGGGTCTTGAATCTGGAGCTCTCAGATTCTGGGGGAGTTTCCTAACCACTATGCCTGCTGTGAGAAGCACAGGTGTCATTTTTTGTGAGAAATTACAAAAGTTATCACTTTCATTCCAATTAAAAGGAGTGTTGCAAGACAGGAAAACCATTTCCCATCCAGCTCTACCCTTCTTTCCTATGCAGCTGCAGAGCACATCTACAAACCAGCCTGGGTCTACTTATGGAATCGCCCGCGTGTTTACAAAGGGAACAGCACAAACCTGAACAATATATTCTCTCCACACCATCTGGGCATGAACTACTGATGTTGGGCCTTTGATTCTCCTCTTACTTCTGGACTGCAAGATATTTGGGGATGGAATATCGCTTATCTTAAATTTCATAAATGTCATGTCCGTTTGGTAGTGCTATATGATCAACTACATCATAAGGTGTAAAGGGTCCTAGTTTAAATGGAACTGTTTACATAAATCAGTTCCATTGATTCTCTACAAAGGAGGCTTAAGGGTGCATGTGTATCAGGGTATCTACAGATGTGCGTCAGTTAAATTACTCTGTTTGCCTAGATGATTTTTCTCCACATTTTTTAAAGATGTAGGGAAAAGTCTATCATGTATTCATGTAAGATATTGCTCTTTACAAAACAAACTCCAACAGCCAGAGACAATGTGTGTGTGTGTGTGGGGGGGGCACACACAGTCATGTCGTCCCTCCCCAGTGCCCCAATTTCTGCCAGGGTTTATATGCCCTGCTCTGAACCCCACTGAACACCAGAACCTTTAAATCGTTGTCCCCCCCACCAAGTGTCAACAGTTATGCATCATCTCTGCCAGCATCCACAATCCACCAAGAATTACATGGAATCTAATCAATTACACCTCTATCCCAATATAACGCGACCCGATATATCACGAATTCGGATAGAACAGCATTCGGGGGGTGGGGTGCTGCGCAGTCCGGCAGATCAAAGCAAGTTCGATATAACACGGTTTCACCTATAATGCAGTAAGATTTTTTGGCTCCCAAAGACAGCGTTACATAGGCGTAAAGGTGTACTTTAAACAAAAAACAAACCAACATTTCATTTAGCTACATTGTATGTTCATAAATGTGTGTGTAAAAAACACTAAGCATTTGCCATTTAACTGTGTACATAACAAAAACCTCAGCCATTTCACAGTTTTTCTTCCTCCAGAGTCTACAAAACATCAGGGCCACAAAGGGTCAATTAGTGGTGTTTGAATGTCAAATACAGACCAGGCTGACTCTGCAAGTTCACTGGTACAGAGAATATAATCAGATCATTGATTCTGCAGACTTCCGAATACTAAGAAAAAGTAGGTATTTATTATGCTCACCAGATGTAGAGCAATTTCATTCATGTCACAGGCACATTCGTGGGATGGTAATAAGATAGGAACCGAGAGCTATTACAAGATCAGAAGACAGCTGTGCATTTATATAGCAAGAATACAGCCAGAAAATACCAAATCATTTAAAGAAACAGAATGACATATTAGGTCTCCCCTTTCATTCCTCAGTGAGAGGACATCAGACATTTAAACTGCTCATCATGTACAAAGAGTATTTTTCAGGAAAATAACTGCAGGAGTTTCGGAACCCATTAGAAATGGTCATTACAAAATATCATGACAAAGCATCTATTGATGAATAATATCTTCAGCAAATGACTACTGATTTGCAGCAGAAATTAAAGAAACAAAAGTGAGCATATTCCCACATAGGAGTTCACAGGCGTAATGGGTCAAATTCACTCCTGGTGTAACACCGCTGAAATCAACGGAGTTATACCAAGACTGAATAAGGATCCTTACATGCAAACACACTGGAGAGAACCTTGAGCCACAGAGTTCAGACCTCTGGATAGGAATTTCTTCTTACATCAACATGTGTCCAAGGCCAGGCCTATCTCCAATATACCCACACTTTCAGATGCTAAAGATACTTGGCTTCCTGCCTCACTACATACACCTTGCCCATTACTCCTTTCTCTCTATTTGTCATGTCATACAAATGCATGGGGCCAAATTCTGCTCCCAGTGATGTTGGTGTAAATCTGGATTAACTCCACAGAAGTCAGTGGAGTGACACTGGTATAACAGAGCAGAATTTACCCCATGGTGCTGTACAGAAGACACAGAACTGGAAGTCAGGGCACCTGGATTCCATTCCCCTTTCAGATTTTGGGCAAGTTCCTTACAGTCTTTATTCCTGAGTTCTCGCATCAGTAAATTGGGGATAATAATGCAACCTATCCCATATGTAAGCTAAATTCATCAATATCAGGAAAGTGTATAGCAAGTCTTGGATGGAAAGTGAAAAGTAATTACCTTCTTAGATTATTTTCTTTCTGAAACTTTACTAAAAAGAAGAGATACACTGAAAATAATTATGGTTAAAACAAACAATTCTGTATTTTAGACTGGCTTTATGAACTCATGGAGAATTAAAAAAAAAAAATCACATGATTTAAGTTTGGAGCTCCAGAAACAGAAGACCACCAGTACCGCCTTTTTCTCTTGAGCTACGAGATGACACTGAATGAGAGACAGATGAAAAATGTTCCTTGTATATGAAATCTCATCCTAAAATAACCTGTTTCCCTACCCTTGCTGTCCCTGCTAGTTTGGAACCCCGTCTGGTACCAGCCGGTCCCCATTGCCTTTCCTCCCGCAGAGACTGTCTCCCCTCCTGGTGCTCAAGAGCACGATCACCAAAAAACGGTACGGTGCCTTTACCATGCCCCTAGCTATACCTGGTTTTTCCCAGTACCGAACAGAAGGATGGCCTTATATTGTGGCAATGCCTGCTGATGCCGGTCTGTGCAGTGGGGCGAAGCCGGCCATTCATACCGGGAGCACCAGAGAAGGTGGACAGGAATTGGCATGCCAGCCAATCCAATCATCCACAATGGTCCTAAGGATCTTCAACAATGCAACTTAACAGTTCTCTGACCTGCTCCCCTTTGGGTTGCTGTTGGGCACCCACATGGCAGAGTCAGAAGAATCCCTCAAGCCACTTACAACAGCATGCCAAGCTCCCTTTGCTAACTCAAGGAGGAAAAACAACACCACTCTCTAGTTGTAAAGTGACCAAAGTTCAGTCATAAAATGCGATACGGCATTGGAATGACACTGTTCAAGCCACAAACTTTCTGTTCAGTTTTGAGCTTCTTAGGAAAGTGGTGCAGATGGGACAACAGGAAACAAAGGAGTTTCCGGGTCATATTTAAATGACTTCAATAAGGATATTACACTTTCAGCTGTGATGTAAATCAGAGGGAATGGTCACTTGTGGTCAGAGTTCCCCTGGCATCTCTTAACAGGAAGGATGCAATCATCAGCATCCTGGGAAAATTCCAGTTTGGGGTATGTACCTGCCTCCTCAAAATTCCCCCTGTAGTTTCAGTTTCTCTCCAAATCATGTGCACTGTATTGTTGCACAGCGTAAAAAAAAAACCACCTGTTTAGTTTCACCCATGAGGTGGCTCAGTTTCGCTTTAGATAAGATAGAACTTCCTCAATGAGTGAAAGTATTCATAGCTGTGTTTACGAAGTTCTTTGGAGTGCCCTCAGCCTGGAAGATGCTATATCAGGCACTACTGATTTTGCCTGAGCAATTAGCAATTATACTTTGCAGGAGCAAAAGAGATGGAAGAGTTTGAAACCTTTCCCCATATGCAAGCTACCATGAAGAAAGCCTCGTTACCGAGGAAAAGCCAGAATGTGGTAAAGGAAAGAGATCTGGCTACCAAGACCACATGTAATGTGCTGCAAAAGTCCCCAGACCCAGCAAGCAAGAGGAATGTGTAAAATTCTGGACGGCAGAATCACCAGGATGAAATGGAAGAATTTCATGGCATTTATGAAGACTCTCCCGAGACTTCATCTGCTTAGTAAGGCAAAGTGGACAGCACAGCTGTACTTAAATCCATTGTATAGCTGCCTGTTTGTGTGCGCACATGCACAGTTACCGGACTGTGGTCACAAATGCCCATTTGCATACGTAACCCACTGGTGAGCATGTGTGACAGGTCCCTCTCTATGCTGATCTCTAGGGGAGAAGAGTTTGATGCAGCCTGAGCTAGAGAGAATTGGCTCTTTAGGTCAATCTGTATCAACTCATGCCTTCAGCTCTGGAGTTCCATCTCTCATGTGTTGTCCAGAAAAGCAGCCATCCCCCATACACAAGTTCCCATGTTTAGCACAATTCCACTGCTGCGTGAACTTGGAAAACATGGCCCAGAGTTCAGACATGCAGTACTCAGACCATTAAAATAAGTGGGTACAAATCAAGAGATGAATACTGTCAACGACTCATTTTCCTCAAAACACACGACAGACAACCAGCCACGCTGGGCCCACATTTTAAAAAGAGCTCAACACTCAAAATTCAGGCTCAGGTTTTCAAGAGCGTTCAGCATTCAACAGCTCCCAAATATTCTCAAGGGGAGCGGCAGGATGGTAAATGCTTTTGAAAATCTGGCCACGAAAAAGTAAGGACCAGATTTTTAAAGGTATTTAGAGGCATACAGAGATGCAGATAGATGCCTAATTGGATTTTCAAGAGTTCCCAGCCATTTTTAGGTGTCTAAACACCTTTACAAATCTAACCTTCATTAAGATTTCCTCTAGGAAACCCCTCTGCCTCTAGAGCAGAGCATGAGGCAGGGAGCCAAGCACTCCCAATTTCTAATCACAGCTCTGACACCAACTCCCTCAGTAGTCTTGGGCAAGTCACAGCACCTGTGTGCCTCAGTTTCCCCCTCTGTACATTGGAGATCACACTTGGGGGTCTTGTTTCAATTAGCGTTTGTAAAGCACTTTGAAGAGGAGATGTGCTAAATAAATAAATGCTAAGCACTGAGTAGCTGCTCTACAGGATACAACCAGAACAGTTCCATCATGTGTCATAGCCCCTCTATTACCAACTGCTCATGCAGTTCCTCCAACAGAACGAAGCATTACTTGCTCTGGTAGGACCCTAGGCTTTTTGGAGTAGGAAACTCAGCATTCTAATCTGTTGGCTCCACAGAGATCTCACTGGCCATAGCTCACAGCATAGTGACACCTGTGAAGTCCCAGTGGCCACACATTTGTTGCAATGCTGTCCCAGAGAAAAAGAACAAGGTGGACTTCGTTACTTTTCTTTGCAATCCTGTCCTAGCCATAAGCAACTCTGTAACGACACTTATTTTCACTGGGCAGCTCTCAAGCAGGGCTAGTTATGGTGGGTCTAAGTCTGGATAGTACATGAAGGTTCCCCGACACTTTTCACGATGAGAAAACAAGCTTGTGCCTCTCACTTGGTCAGCTGAATGCCAGCACTGCATTATGCCCTCACGTCATGCATAACTGGTTCTGTGACAGAGAGCAATTTGTACCGGGTAACAGATTATATTTGGATCCACTCATCAACCCCAGCCAATGAATTAGTTAACTGAGGCCTGAACATGCAATCAACTCCACACAGGCAGATTCCTGTGTCCATAACATCAATGGGTCTCCACCTTTTGAGATCCGCTTATGGCAGAATCAGAGCCGTAATTGAAGTCAGCTTGGCATCCCTAGATAAATCAGCTTGATTACAATATACCTTGACAGAATTCAGCTTTGTGAGATATGAAGAGGCAGTTCCTGCAGTCTTCTCCGAGGTGTGAATGTGCCTTAATTACTGAAGCCATCAAATATGAGAAACTAAACCTAGACATGTGACTACTATGTTGTGTGGTCAACTCAGGCTCCTATAACTATTCTGAATACCTAAAAAAGAGGAGAAAGTCTAGCAGCAACAGGGCAGGGGGCATATCTAATAGTGTGTTACTTGTACTTTTTACATGTGGATGATTTCAAATCAAGGCAGGCTGTTACAACCAACTATCTGATACCACCAGACAGGGAAGTCCCTATAAAGCTGTCACTGTCCCTCTTCTTTCTAAGAGGGAGACGTTTTCTATCTTAGCCCAAGGAGACAAGTCAGTTTCTCCATCCAGACTGGTCACAGGAGGTAGGAAGTTTGGACTTCAACATTTCCAGTAAAAAGTTCCATTTTGTGCAGTCTCTCTTTTGGCTTTGTTCTAACTAATCCCAGGGGAAGTGAGTATTATTTAGATTTTTTTTCAAGTTCTGGTTTATTTGATTTATAAATTCTGATAGAGACTTTTATAAAATGTTACATGAAATGCAACCAAAGTGAGATCTAGTTTAAAAGCCGGTCTTATTTCACATAAGCCAACCGATGTCTAGAATTGCAGCACCAATGAAGTCTCTCACTGGAATGGCAGTGGCTTTGGGCCTGATTTTTAAAGGCATTTAGGTGCCTAAAGATAGCCGCCCCCTCCCCCATCTACCCCATGCCACTTCTGAAAATCCCACTAGGCTCCTATTTGTATCTTTGGACATCTAAATACCTTTAAAAATCCGGTGCTTTGGGCATGATCCTGGAAACATGACCACATGTCCTACTCAGGTCTCTGAATACTACCACTGACACCCATCCAACTAACTATATTCAAGTGTTTGTAGGGTCACGCCCCTAATGACTTGCTACATGGTAGCCAGCCCCCTTGGGATATAGGCTATAAAGTTGTAGAAACAGACTTAAATACATGGAAGCAACAGTGTCCGTGGAGACTTACCAGAAAGAGAAGGTGGAGACAGGTGTAATGGCAGAATGCAAGCCCATTCCTAGGAAGGAACGGGGCGAACAATTCCATGTGCTTGCTCTTCTCAGAACTACCAGTTAGCAATACAGTCACTCCTACCAAAAAAAAAAAAAAAAAAAAAACCAACAGTAAATAATGGCTAGAAAACAGCCACTAGCTGCCAGCCATCTTCTGAAGCCTTTAAGCCTCCAAGCTTACTAGCTTCCTCTTCTCTGCTCCCCAGGGGAAAAAAGCACAAAAACAAACCAACTGCTGAGCTTTGAGTGTTAAGAGGACACTGTCAAATCTAGTTCATTTAAATAAGAGGTTTGAGGCACTAGACCTGCTCTTAAGTCTATTGGCCAGTTTCTGTCTTTACAAGAACATCTTTCTATTTTTTCCCCCTCCCTCTGCTGCTGTGTAAAGAGCCTCAGAAACTGACTAGATACAAACTGGGTGCAATCAAATATACAAATTAAACTGAAGAGACAGGCCTTCTCTAATGTTCTTTGTTTAGGGAAACCTTAGCTGTTAGTTACAAGCTTAAAAATTCATAAAAAGAACAGGAGTACTTGTGGCACCTTAGAGACTAACAAATACAGACTAACACGGCTGCTACTCTGAAACCTAAAAATTCATAGTTTGTATTGGGTAGACTGTGTCCCTTCTAAAAAAAATGAATTAACAGTTCTTTTAAACCACTTCCTACCTTTGATTTCCACCTTCTGCATTCCTTCCACTTCTCCCAACCCACTCCTAGCTGTTTTTGGCAGCCTCTTAGATATACAAAGCTGCTTTTAAATTGATGCCTTGCAACCAAATTCTGTTCTGAGATAAGCGTGCTAGACTCTTATTGAAGTCAATGGGAGCCCATCCTGCCTATCTAAGCACAGAATGTGACCTTTAACACTCTCACAACTTTCTACAAGTCTGATGATCACACTACAATTGTCTTTACTCTCTCTTAGTGCACAACAGTTACTATTTACAAGTGTGGCATGTTGGTTTTAGCTGCAGCACATTTCCTTCCATAATCGCTCTCATCATGAAGAATTTAAGTAAATTAGCACATAATTAACACCTGCGATGAAGAATTTGTTCCCCCAACAGAGGGATCATTTTAAAATGAGCTTTAGGTGTGAATGCACCTTTAAGCTTGCTCCTTTTCTTTGTGCCAAAAAGACAACAAAAAAGTGATTGGGAGGGAAATCTAAAGGTTAGATGCATTTTATATTGCTGTACATCTGTAGACATAAACCCACTGACACTATATTAGCAGGACAAGCTATAAAAGTGTTGCTAACGTGTAAATAAAAGAAAGACAGAGCACTCTGGTCTCTGGCAGGGGTAGATATGATCCATCCAGGTTAGAGTGACACACTGTTAGGGTTGTGAGCCCCCCATGTCCATCTGTCACATTGTCAATTCCTGATTTGGGGGGGAGTTGCCTAGTCTGATCTATCTGTACCCCTATCCTATCTAAAGCCCTGATCCTGCAAACCCTTCCATAGTTAATTTTAGTACCATGAGTAATCCCATTGGTTTTGATGGGATAACTCATAATAGTAAATTTAAGCATATGTGTATTTACAGGATTGGGCTAATGGTTAAGAATTGACCACATGCACTCTCATGCAGACAAGTATCAGAGGGGCAGCTATGTTAGTCTGTATCCACAAAAACAAGGAGTCCGGTGGCACCTTAAAACTAACATATTTATTTGGGCATAAGCATCTGAAGAAGTGGGGTTTTTACCCACGAAAGCTTATGCCCAAATAAATCTGTTAGTCTTTAAGGTGCCACAGGACTCCTCATTGTTCTCATGCAGACAGCTGACTTACACACCCTTGCAGAGCTCAATGCCGAATCAAGGCGCCGTGTGTGCTAATTCAGTTTCTCAACCTTTTTGATACCAGGGCCTGGCTTGCTACCTTCCTAAGTAGTGTCAGGGAAATCTCAGGGACCGGTGCTAGTCCACGGACCAGTTGTGGAGAAACACTGAGCCAGGGCCGACTCCAGCATTTCTGCTGCCCCAAGCAAAAAAAAAAAAAAAAAGGCACGATCGCAATCACGACCGCTACAGCCCACTTCTTCGGATGCTTATGCTCTAATAAATTTGTTAGTCTCTAAGGTGCCACAAGTACTCCTGTTCTTTTTGCGGATACAGACTAACATGGCTGCTACTCTGACAACTCTTACAGTATAAAGAATTGGCCACTCCTGGACTCTGGCAGGTTAGTGACACAGCTAAATAACACAGAGCATTTAATTGAGAAAGCAACAATAGGTGGTATAGCAATTCTTCTTTTAAAGTGGGCAGTGTGGTCTAGTGGGCTAAGCGAGGAACTCTCAAGTTCTAACTGTGCTTCTCAACCTGGCTTGCTACGTGTCCTTGAGTATATATCACTTAACTTCAGTGGCCTTGTCAACAGGATTTTCAGACTGTCTCCACCATTGTAGATCAACTGGGACTCGTTATGGTCCAAGAACTTGTGTTGACCAGACACAGGTATTTTTACCACTGTGTGATTTCAAATGCCCTCTGAGTAGGGTTAGACCAGCGGTACGCAGACTTTCCAGGCTACTGCACCCTTTCAGGAATCTGATTTGTCTTGCGTACCCCTAAGTTTCACTTCACTTAAACGACTTGCTTACAAACTCAGACATAAAAATACAAAAGTGTCACAGCACACTATTACTGAAAAATTGCTTGCTTTCTCATTTTTACCATATAATCATAAAATAAATCAACTGGAATATAAATATTGTACTTATGTCAGTATACAGTATATAGAACAGTATAAATAAGTCATTGTCGGTATGAAATTTTAGTTTATACTGACTTTGCTAGTGCTTTTTATGTAGCCTGTTGTAAAACTAGGTAAATATCTAGATGAGTTGATGTATCACCTGGAAGAATTCAAGACCTCTGTGTCCTTTCAGGGGCAGAAGACATGCCCCTCCTTGAGAACCACTGGGCTAGACAACATGATAATAAAAATGCCTTCTGTAGAGCTGATGTGGGGAGAACTGAGGAAAGGGTATAATAGAATAAGGTGTCCAAAAACTGCTGGTGCGGACAATGTCACCGATTCTACCTCACACAGCTGTTGTAACTAACGCTTGCTGTGCTTTGCAGAGTTTGTAAATCACTCCTTTTACAGCCCAGCTGGATGAAAGCGTACCCCCAGTTTGAGGAGCTCCCCAGTGCCCATCCCCTCAGTGTGTGTGTGTGTGTGTGTAGATCTGTACTATGCTGTTTCTCTCGCTGTATTTTAGCACTGAGGTGTGTTTAACAACAGGCGCTTGTGTGTATGTGTGTATATATATCGCCTCAATATATGTTCCACTCTATATGCATCCGAAGAAGTGGGCTGTAGCCCACGAAAGCTTATGCTCAAATAAATTTGTTAGTCTCTAAGGTGCCCCAAGTACTCCTGTTCTTTCAACAGGCGCTTGGGCACGCTGAGTTTTCAGCGGTAAAGAGGGAAGAACATTGCATGCTAGGGAGGTGCTGGAACAAAGGAGGGCTGTGACTAGATTGGCAGAACTGAAATCGGAGCCCTTGCAATACTACTGCTTCTGTTCGCTCTTTCAGAATTAGAGTCCCCCAGACAAGGCAAAAGAATCATTTATCTCCCACCCCACCCCAGGGCAGCAGTGCTAGAAATGAACAAGTCTCCTATCGCCTTGGTATCCACCCTCAGCCTGCTGGGCAGTGCCAGACCCCTGAGGCTGTCCCACCCACCCCATCCTCAAAGCCCCCTGGAGGGAAATTCCAATCACAGCCCATCCTCACTGGTCCTTATTCAGCTGGAAGAAACGCTGCCATTTTACACCCATGCAAGAGACAGGATTGGGCAGCCTGGGGCAGAGCCTGTGAAGTATTCCAAGTCTTTACAGTTCCCCTTTCTCAGAAAATTGTACTGATGGGAAAAAAAAAAAAAACCCAAGCAAGTGGCTATGTAGATGTATTAACCTGTGTTGGTACTATCTGATGTAGATCACTGATAAGCAGACCGCCAAGACACACGACCACTTGCAACACAGCCATCTGAAAAGAACTGGGCTTCTTCCATTAAGCCTAACTGAAGTGCAAATGATAGGGTTTAGGCTGGGGACTCTTATTTTGATATGCTTGCATAGCTAGGTGGACAAGGGAGAACATCAGATGTCATTATCTGGCAGCAGATAAAAGTCCTTGGTCTTATAATACTAAGCAGAGTGCTACTATGATTACAGTCCGTGTCAGGGAATGACGATCCCTTCCGCAAAATATTGGTTAAAGCCCAGGTGACAACTTCTGTAGGTAAGTATTTTTTTCACCTGTCACTTTTATTTGAGATCTCTGATTAGCAGCATTGTCTGATCTGTAGTAAAGAAAAAAAAAGAGATGCACCGAATAACGTTGCTCAGTCAAATGCACAGTGTTTGTACTGTAGTTTGCAAGTTCATCTGGAAAACGTTGAGAAAAACAAGTCTTTTGATGTGAACTCAATTACTTGTAAGGAAAAATGTACTTGATCTGAAATGTAAAGTGTTACAAGAGAAGGTTTAGTATAGACCTTACTAAATAGATGGGTCTTTACATAATTAATTATGCACAGTATTGGGAGTTTTTTTTGGGGGGGATGGATTGTAAATGGATAGTGGATAAAATGGGTGTGTAAAATATTACAGTAAAAATTGCTGAATTCTTGGTTTTTAACGGAGTTTGTTGCACTGGTGAACAAGAAAACAGTTTAGACATGATCTAGAAATTAGTTTCACATTCCAAAAATGTGCGGAAGGGAAAAGTTAGGGACTTTTTTTAATGAGAATTCCTGTTCTCTTATGGTTAATTTACAACTACACTGATAAACAGCACTAGGAAATAGAAGCTTTACCTCTTGTTTAAAACAGGAGAGATGTCTTAAGAATATGATCTCTTCCCCAGGGGAATTTATGACCTCATGGAACCCTTCTTTGGGCTCTCCTAGGAAAAGGAGGGTGTGTGTGTGTGTGTGTGTGTGTGTGCAAAACAGCTGATCTCTGTTGGACAAGACTGCAATTTTTTCCAGCACATGTAACTTGTGTAGGTTTATAGTTCTCTATTTAAGAATAGCTTTTACAATTCAGCGACTTGCTTGGTTCACTTTTATGAAACTTGCTTCTTTATAACTGATAAGAGGTATAGTTTAAACATCTACAATTTACAGATGCAATATAATCAATCCCTTCTAAGTTTGTTTGCCCTACTGTATCTTATAGCAGTGCTTTATCTAGCTATATATTCTGCCTTAATCAGTACTGTCTGTGTGCTATCTGGCAAGACAAACATCATTCACTACAGCCATGCTTTCAATTAGCATTCACTCACAGCAACTTCAGTATTAATGCTCACTAACAAATCTCAGCAGATTACTTCAACAAGGTGAACTGCTATTACATGCAAAAGGCTGAAATACACACTTCCCTTCACTAGGCTTCATATTTACACACCTAATCTGAATTGGTCATAAAATTTGAGCTCAGAAATGATTTGATTTTTGGTCTCCAATAAGGCATTATACAAAGTATGGAAAACTTAATTTAGTGACATTAAAAGGAGGACTATAGCTATAGTCCTATAATGACAATTCTGAGATAAGATTTTTTTTTAATAAAACAAAAGAATTAATCTACTAGAGTTAACAAAACTCTAGTAATCTGATACAGACCCCAGTTCATGCTTCACTAGCAGTGTAGTGAATTGATTAATTCCATGGCCAAAATACTGAATTTTGTGGTATACTGGAAAATTCTAGATTCCTGGGTGCAGAATTATATAGAGCACAGTTCCTTGATTGAGCTGACTGTGGCAGTTAGAGCGATCACTTCAGGATGCCTGCAGATTCAGGCAGGCAGCACCGTCAGGTCATGCTTGATTCATGTTTTCAAGGTGATCATTGCAACTCTATTACTTTGTGACAGAACTTACCGTACTGTTCCAGAGCAGACACCTGTGGTGAGCAACAAGCTAAGGTGAAGGGGGGGGGGGAGGGTAGAACTCCACATGATAATCAGAAATGTATTGTTCATATAGCTCTAGAATGGCTAAAAATAGAAACTTCAGACATGGTTTATTGATCTATTGATATTTAATAATCAATCCAAAGAGCACGATGCTCATGCATCTGAGTGACTGCTCTCTACACAATACTTACAACTCAAATTGTAACGTACAATTTATGTTATTTGTATTGTCTTCCTAAAGGAATAATCCACATCAAGACAGCCCCTTTCCATCGAGGTAGGGATTCCATTCTACCCAGGAACCTAGCCAAGAAAGTTTTTGGGGCCTATCATCTAATTTTTACCAGCCACCAACCCAAAGCCCACTGTCACCTACAAAAAGCCAGGACAATCACGAAACCTCCCCTATGAGTGTCAATAATCTCCCATCCAGGTCCTCTGTGTACCAACCAAGCATGTTTAACTACGAGCGTCCAAAACATTTTATCCAGTCTCAGAATACGTGTCAAGGGAAACTGCAGCCTCCGGGACCCAAGACATCTGCATTTTCAAGCAGTCAGACCAAACAGTCATCAATTCTAATCCAGCCTCGTAACTCTAGCGAGCAGAAGTTTTCTTCATCTTCATCGCTGAGCTCCCCAATCTTTCTCTCCTCGTCTTCCCATAGCTCCCATAAGGAATCTGCATTTCCCATCACACCTGCATCTGCACCGTCTCCTGCTGCCTCCTCATCTGGGCAAAGGCTTTCATCCATGCATAACCAGTCCCCTGCAGCATTCCTCTGCTCAGTGTTGCCCTCGCAGTCTGATTATAATAGCCAAGCTCCTTCTACTGTGGAATCTAAGTAAGTATGTCCAGGCTTCTAACTTTCCCATGCTTTGAATTGGTTGTGTGCGGGTTTTGTGCCGCTCCAAGTTTTGACCAAGCCATGTCCATATATTGGGTGAAATCCTGGTCCCAAGGAAGCCAATGACTAAACTCCCATTGGCTCCTAATCCTACTTGCTTTACTCACACAGGCATGGGCCCATGGTGTCTGGTTGGGAGAAGTATTTGTAAATTAGAAACTAAACTGCAAATTCTTTCCATACTCTTGTTGTAACAAATGAAAGCACAGTGGAGGAGTAAGTCTACACTTAAAATGCTGCATCAGCGAAGCTGCGTCGCCGTAGCACTTTAGTGAATATGCTCTAAGCTCATGGGAGAGAGCTCTCCTGTCAGTGCAGTTAATCCACTGCCCTGAGAGACGTAGCTGTGTCAGCGAGGTCTACACGGGGTGTGGGAGGGAGGTTGGTATAACTATGTTGTTAAGGGGTGTGGATTTTTCACACCCCGAGCGATGTAGTTATACAGATCTAGGTCTGTAACGTAGACCAGACTGGTGATGAGCAGTCTACTTTGTTGTTATGGTGAAAACCAATTCCATAAGGGCAGCCAAAGCAAGGGTTGGGCACTCATCTTAAATTGCCTACATTAAATTATTCTCTGATTTCATTCAATTTCAGAAAACAGGAATCCTGTATGAAAAGAGTTCCTTGTGAGAGCGCTCCCATGCGGGAGCTTTAATGTTTCATAGCAAAACACTAAGGTATCCCCTCTCACTTTATGTATCCAGAGATTGAGAAACTGACCCATGGTAACACTTTTCAGGAATCCCATTTCAATGATTCTGAGGTGTAAGTGACTTGAGAGCTTCTCAAAGTTCTATCCCTTGAAACCAAGGACCCGCGTCTCCTCCTTGGTGTGTGTCACACAGATTCAGTGCCATTTTGAGGTCTATGGAAAAACACTCAGTGACCTCACTGGGAGCTCATATGAAGAGCAAGGGAAGAATGTGCCCTAGCAACTGCATTGAGGATAATGGAGGGGAGTGTGTTTTGTTTGCTATTTTGGGCATACAGTTGGATTAAATGCTCGTATTGGTGAAAACTAAAAGGCTACCAGCTTCCTTGTACCACAACTGTGGTGTGATTGATAAAGGGCTGGTAATATTAATTAGGTTAGGTGTCATTCTAACTAGCCCCATACTTCTCCAGAACCGAACTAGAAGTAGTATGTGTGATAATTAGATACATGCCCGTGACAACCACAATTATACAACAGAATACTTTGCAGCTCCACTATGTCATCTGTCTCTGGATCGCTAAATGCTTTACAAATATTAAGTAAATTCAATACCCCATGAGACAGGGGAGCATTATCTCGATAATTTTACAGGTGGGTAAACTGAGGAACACCGAGACTGAGTAACTTGCCACGGTCATGCAGTTATTTCAAAATAGTCAAGCATCAGGAAGGGATCTGAAATCCTGGTTGCACTTCCCCTGCTCTGACCACTAGGAAGTACTCAGTGCGGGAAGAAGGGCATTTGGACTAGTGTGCACTGTAAATAACCTGTTGGGACTCTTGCTCTTTATGGAACAAACATAATATGAAGGAAACATAGGGGCATGATGGGGTCCAAATACCCATGTTAGAATATACCCGGCCCTGCTACAACTTACACTGCTGCTCTGCTTGTATTCTGGCTGCTTCTACAACTAAAGCACCACCAGCGAGCTCACAAAACTATTCCAAGGGATGCTACCCTATTCCTATACACTACCCAAGCCTTCTAGCAAGAAATGACCAGAAAAAGACATTGCCTATGTAAATCATCTCAGCCTTTACCAAAGTCTGATCCTGCAATCCTCACTCATGGGGCATCCTTACCCAAAGGAGGTTGGTAAACCCCACCTCAGTGAAGTTTGCAGGATATGTTCCCAAAAGGGACAGAGACTGCTCTGCGTAGCCTTGGGTACTGTATCCCTGAACCGTAACGTTTTACCCAAGTAATACTACCCTGGGTAGTGAGAAGTCAAACGAAAGGCACAACCACATCTCTGTGTGTGCACACTTGTTCATCTGGTTGTCACTCGAAGGATCACTAGATGCGGATTTTTTCCCCAAAACACTTGTCCAGCTGTGGAGTTACCCTACAGAAAGAGTTGTGGTAAAAATGCACCAAGACCACATCCACCATATAACTAGGTGGAATATAATCATATAGTCCTTCCCACACACACAAACTTGGCCATAACTGACACCATCTCTGAGCCCTCTTATGCAATCCAGACTATGGTTGGGTATCAAACTGTAGCCCAAGAAAAGAATGGCCCAAGTTCCTGCTAAGGCCCGGGGAAGGAAGATGTGATGAGTGGAGGGAAGATACCATACTTGTGTGAATTTGTTTTCTCCCCTACCTTTGGAAATATACAAAGTTAGGTTTTTAACCCTTTCTTGGAGTTGATATTTGGGGTTATTTCAGACCCTCCTCCAAAACCCCTGGGAGGGGAACAGAGGGGAACTACATGATGCAAACCTCTGCTTCTTAATCCTTCCTTCAGCGGGAGGTAGGGGGCTCATGGAGAAGTAAACCTGCATAGTCCAAGGATCGATCTTCTCCCAACCCTACAATGTCCTGTCTCTGGTCCCCCAGGGCAGTGGAGTAAAAGCTGCTGAGCGGCCCCTGCACCTGTTAATCCTGCTCTTATCACCACTGACATCCATCCATGGCTGGTGGGCCCCAGGGCAAGCAGAGGAGAATGGTTGCCCTCTCTTCCCTCCATACCTCCCTTCCCCCTCAAAAAAAACCCTTTATCCCCTCTATTACTATTTCTGAGCCATACAACTCCAGCCCCTTGGGAACTCGCAGACGGCCCTCTGCTCCAACTGCAGAGAGGGGTGAGCGTGCAATGACCGGTGTGCCTAATCCTCATCCCTGCTGCGCTGTCTGCCTGCGTCTCTACCTGCTTTTTGCCCCCCTTCTGCCCAGGTAGACGGAGGGAGCTTTGGGGCCCCTGGTGGCTTTTAAGGGGCAGGAAGGGGATAAAGGCCTTGCTCACGGTGGTTCAGGTGATAAGGGTGACCTATGCATGTCTGGTACTTGTGCTGCCTACCAGGTGACGTGGCCTAGTGCAGGCCCATTTCCCTGAACCCTGTGTCTCAGTAACAATACTTGGCATGTATAGCGGTTTACCTGTCCCAAGCACTTTACAAACTGATTCATAGCCAACAAAGGGCAAATATAAATTTGAATATTTATATATATTCTCTACCTAGATTTTATGCAGTCCTAACTCGTACCTAGGCTAGCTCGAAGGAGTGACTTTCTGTCTGTCTCTTGTCTAAAGTAGTTACACAAAGCCAATGTATACCAAACAAGCTAGCACCAAGCCAACATACAAGACCTCAGAACGAGAGATACAAGGAACAAAAGAAGCCCTCATTCAAGACCTGGAAAGGAAACTGCGAGGCAAAGACAACCTTCTTCATAATGGAAACCAGGTAAGAGAGAACCTCTTAGTGCAAAGAATCCATTTACTCTGAATTTCATTAGAAGACTTCTAGCAATTCAGAGACTTGTATCCAACTGCTTTAATTAATCACATGTTGGTTTCTGTCTTTGCCAGCCCCTAAAAAGCAACTGTTTGTAGAAAAGGGGCCAGAACTACTTCAGTCATAACCGCAATGGCCACAATCGACCAGAAGCCCCAGGGAACGTTAGCTTTAGAATTTTGCATGGGTGTGTTTATCCTGGTTTACAGCTGTAGTTTATCATTCTAGTCAGTCATGTTTAATTAGTAACACTGATAAGTAAAAGTGACCAATTGCCGTCTGATAAGTGGCTGCTGTCTTGGTCACAATCTTCCCTAAAGCCCTTTTTAGAGGGCATCTAACAGCATCCCACAGTGCTTTGTATTAGCTTACTAAAAAGAAACTGAATTGTCTAAAGAAAATTAGTTTGCCAGAACACAAACGTCCGGGTATCTATTTCAAAGGGAAACCATTTTCTGTAAAAAGTAGGGTTACCATATTCAAACATTCAACAACAACAACAACAACAACAAGACACTCCACGGGGAGTGTCGGCCCTGTCCACAGTACACCCCCACTCCTCCCACGCTCCATCCCCACTCTGCCCCAGGTCCCACCCCCTCCCTGCTTGGCCCCGCCACCGCACCCGTCCTCCCCCCTTGGCCTGCCGCTGCCTTGCTGCATCCCTCCTCAGTCCCCCACCCACCACTCACCTCCTCCCACATGCCACTCACCTCCTCACTCCCCTGTCAGAAACCCCCATACCCACCCCGAGAACCCCTGCCTGCTGCTGGCTCGCTGTTTCTTGCCTCCTCACCCCCGCCCACCCACCCACCCGCTGCTGGCTCCCTCGCCGCTCACCTCTTCAACCCCTGCTGCCCGCCGCTGGCCTTTTCACACACACACACCCCCGCCTACTGCTGGCTCCCTGCCTGCCACTTGCCTCCTCACCCGCCCGCCTGCCAGCCAGTCACTGGCTCGCTCGCCTCTTCACCCTCCCTCCCCACTCCCCTCTCCCACCCGCTGCTGGCTCACTGCTTGCCTCCTTACCCCCCCCCCCCGCTCAACTACTCACCCCTCCTGCCGCAGGTCTCTCGGCTCCTAGGATTAGGGGCAGCCAAGGGGTCTCCATGCACTGTGCCCACCACAAGTGCGAGCTCCGAGGCTCCCATTGGCCAGGAAAAACACCAATGGGAGCTGCGGGAGCCTCCTCACCCCCGCCCACCCACCCAGCCGGTGCAGCAAGCTCCCTCCTGCCCAATCAGAGCTGCAGGGGTGGTGCTTGCAGGCACCGGCAACAGGCAGAGAGCCCTCCGCCCCAGAACCCCCCGACCCGACCCTAGGAGCCAGAGGGACCTGCTGGATGCTTCCAGGAACCGACCCAGGTAAGCACCACTGGGACTCCCCACCTCACCCCCCCAGCAGGTCCCTCTGGCTCTTAGGGTAGGGTCGGGGGGAGGGCTCTCTGCGTGCCTGCAAGCCCCGCTCTGCGGCTCCAACAGCTCCCATCTAGGGTTACCATACGTCCGTATTTTCCCAGACGTTTTTAGATATTTAAAAATTCCTCCTGGACGGTGATTTAAGAACTAAAAAGCCAGACATGTCCAGGAAAATACGGACGTATGGTAACCCTAGTAAAAAGTCTCTTTGCCCCAGGCACACATTTGCCTAAGTTCAGGAAGCTCAAAATGCAGGTCTCCTGGGCCATGACATCCAAATTATAGAGGGTTTAAAAAAAAAAAAATTCGCTCTCCAAGTGCAGTGTCACCAAGGAAGAAGCAAGCCAACCTGTAGTGAGCTGGCTCTAATGTGTTGTGGAAACATTCCTCTTGGTCTGAGATTTGGTAAAAGCTTAGCAGGTAAGGGCTGGATGCTGCTTTCACTGAAGTCAATAGACGTTTTACCATTAACTTCAATGGGCGGGAGAGCAGGCCATATATCTCTAGAATATAAATTACAAATCTATTTGGGGAGAGAGAGAGAACCTAAATCTTGGCCCAATCTGACCTAAGAATGTTCCTTTTCAGAAGTGCATCTTGCAGCATTTCATCTGACTGAGTATGAACACTGCACAGCTTGACACCTGCATTACCATTACTGTCTAGCAGCCAGTCGTGGACCTAACGTCTATTTTAATGTGGCTTCTGAACTGGGGGGGGGAAATGCTATCAAAGTTCAAACCACATTCTGCTTTTACTTACCCCAGTGCAAATTGGGTGTAAATGCATCAGCGTCAAAGTCTGTCTGCTCCTACCGTGAAAGAATTTAGTCCTTACCCAGTTAATATTTACTCTTGCTCAAGAGAGCACACAGCACTTCACAGGGTGGATGGGTGGTTTTTTTTGTTGTGTAGGTTTTTAGCACCTACCACACAGTTAGTGCCTGAAAGAGATGCACAGCTGGTGGACTTGGAAAGGCCTTCTAGTGCTAATGTAAGGAGACCCTGGAAGCTTGTTCTGATCTCCCAGTTAGTGTCATCAGTGTTCGTTATTAATCATCCCTGGTCATTCTCCTCTTGAAGGTTCTCTGCAAGAACGGGAGGAGTGGGAGGCCAGAGATGGCATTTCCAAGGCCTTGATGAAAAGACTGTTTAAACCTAGATGTGTTTGGGTGCTATATACAATTGAGAGTGAGCTCAGCAGATTCCAAGACATCAGATCCTTTGGAACAGCCACAGGCATGCCTCAGCCACACTTTCCTTTCAGCAGCTCCATGAGTTTTTGGCATATTAATGTGCCCTAACTTGGGTAACCTGAAATTGTAACTAAAACTCAAGTGATAGTAAATCCCTGTTTAACCAGAATTGCTCTCCCGCCCTGGTTTCAGCGGCTAACCTATGAAGAGAGAATGGCTCGCAGGCTGCTTGGACCAGAAAATGCTGCTTCTGTGCTTGTAACTCAAAATGAAGAAAATTTGCAGAACTCACAGGTAAATGAAAATTGTCCAAAACTAGTGTCCGTTGTCTGTTTAAATTTTCAGTCACTTGTATTGGAATGGGGTAGGGGAATAGGTATTTGTGGAGTACAAAAAAGGAAAAATCAAGATACCTACACTGATAAACTTCTGTATAGCCTCCTCCATCTGAGGATTTCAAAGCACTATATGAATAGTAACGAAGGCCCAGTCAGAGATATTTAGGTGCTTAACTCCCCATGGGAGTTAGGTGCCTATAGACCTTGGGGAATCTGGGCTTTAACCCTTAGATCAACCGTCAGGTTGGGATATATAAGAATTCCATCTCTGGGAGGAACAGAACAGCTGTTTCACAGCAACATTGCATGATTGTTTAGGACAGGAGTGATGACTAATACAATAATCAATTTAAATGGCAGGGGGATTCAGGTAAGTCTTATGTAACTGCCTGAGTTAGAACTTGGCTAGGACATAGGGATTAACTAGTGTTATGAATAGTGACATGACCACAAGAGGTCAGCATCTGGGTTTTGGATTTTTTTTTTTTTTTTTATATAAACATCCTGTCCAAAAGATGAATAATTAATGCTAGCTGCTAGGATGACATTGGATACAAGGTTAATACAAGGAGGAAGAAAACTCATGAAATAAAACCGAAGGGGAAGATAGACGAATGTGTAAAATACTACTATAGAAGTTGATCCTGTATTGGGCACTGCAGATAACAGGGGACATATAGCTAAGCTGCTAAAAAAGCATATCTGATTTTTGGATTTGTAAACAATATCCAAACAATATCCATTTGCTGCTATACCATACAGAACAGGTCAATAAGACTCTCTTCAGTATTTCTCTGGTCGAGATTACTAGAAAAGGCTATGGTGTGGCACCAGGGGTCTGCATACCCCGGAGAAACCATCCCAGTTTTCAAGGATTGCCTTCTGCTGTATGTTACTAGGATAACCTGCAATATATCAGCTGAAATATCCGTTTCACTAGAGAAAATTGATGATTAGGAGTCCAATTGCAAAACTTCTATAGACTTCAATGCAGAGTAAAAACCATAAACTCAAACACTTGGGAAGAAATGAGATGTTTGTAATAAAGCTAATTCCCCCACCCAATAGTTGTAGAGAAGAAGCATGTTACAGCAGCAGTCTGGGGCATGCTCTACAAAGAGCAGACAGGGGATGTTGAGTCATGACAGCAAATTTGGTGATATTTCATGTGTTGCTTCAAATTGTTCTCTAAATGCCCCTAATCAGTGACCCATCCAACCACGAATATTTGTTTTACTACTTCAGCCAGTCTGTAGAAACTGTGGACAAACTGATGCTTTACAGTTGAATCTTAAATGAGCATGGTCATATTAAAGGAGGGCACTTGCATTTGTAACCAGTGGGCATGGAGTGTGGATATAGGGTTCAGTCCTGCACAGTATTGACCAGTGTAGCCCAATCTAGTAAAACAGTTAAGCACAGGCTTTATGTTAAGCTGTGAGTAACCCACTAACAAACTTAGCACTGTGCAAGATCAAGGTCTTACTGCTTGACTACTACTGTGATGGGCACTAAAATACCTAGGAGAGCTTTCTATATTGTCGTTCCTATATTTAACTGGCTCCACAGCTGAAATGGTGGAAATTCTCTGACTTGCTGGTATTAAACGCCATTGTATCTGTTCCTCAGAACCCTAAAATAAAGAAGTCCTAGTAGGAGCCAATCCTGGGTACTGGTACTTTTCTAATAACTTGATGGGGACTTATCAGAAAGCTTAGCTGGTGCTGTGATCTAGCAAGGAAAGTATTTTCCAGCTGAACACGTGTTCATGGGCATTGGCTCATTTGTGAGCAGGCACAACAAAGCGTTCTTGCTAGTACCATATCAAAGTGACTTCATTTCTATTCCTGCTTTACTGAAGGACAGCCTGTACCTAGCTCCCATTTCAAATATTCCAGCGGGAATAATCCCCTCTAACAGCGGTTATAGGTTTGCCAAAAGACTTTCAGCCAAAGAAAATGACTGCACTAGTCACCTGTGCAATGTGACGGAAAGCTGTTCCAAACTATTAGTAGCATTTGTTCCTAGCCAAAGCAGAACTCTGGGATGAAAATTAGTAAGTGTTTTCACTCATGATGTCCATCTCTTTATATTTTATAATAAAGAGACTCCTAAAGTGCTTGCAACAATTGGCTTTTGAAAGGCAAACTGCTCTTTATTCAACATGTTTTCAGTTCAACCTCTTGATAAATTCTGCATGGCTAACTTATTTTGATGATTTTTTTTTCCTCTTTTCCAAGCAGCAGAATTCAGAAAACACAAGACTACAGGTTCCTACGCCACAAATCAGGTATTCTTTGAATCTATACCCAGCTACTTTTATTACAACATCCCCTCTCAATGTTTCTATGAGATGCGAGTTCTGATCCACATTGTGTGTGTGCGCAAGAGCACTATTAAATTAGCTACATTCACTTCCTTTCATAGGCATCAGCATAAAAGTTTAGTTAAACTTCAGTTTGTAGAATAATCAAGGTGACAGTTATTGGAGTAACTTCAAAGGTAGGTTGGTAACCCACATACGTCAAGCCAAATAATAGGCTAGGGATTCTAGAAAGTACATCATACACCTCTGTGTAGTGATGTAGTGCATAACTGTCGGGTATGGGATATGATGCAAGAATCTTTGGGCATGCTGCAAATGCTTTGAGACCTGAGGCCAAAGATAGCGGCTTTTTTATGTGAAGCATGTCTATTGGCTCTTCTATTCAACACAGTCTAAGCTAGTCAGATAGCTGGTTGGCGACCAGAATTCACTAAATATAAATTGGGGGGTGGGAGGGGGGGAAGAGAACCCTATTGTTTAGTCTTTGGAGGGATAACAACATTCTTGGATCTATTAATATAGCCAGAGTCCCTTTTAAAGTGTGTTTTTGTTTTTTTAATAAAGGTAACGTGTCCGTGATCATATGTATACCTTGTTGTAAGTAACTGTAAGTGTGCACATTATAGGAGCAGACCATCCTCAAGAGGAGAGTGGAAGGAGCATGGCTCAATCCAGGAGAAGTTTTTTCAACCACGGTTTGTCCAAGTGCCTGAAGACAAAATGACTGTTGAAGAAGGACGATTTTGCAGGATTGACTTCAAAGTAAGACAGATGTTCATACAATCTTTCAGTACAATTAAAACTAATTTGTCTGTTGGTAATTACTATATGCAGTACATATAGGTGTCACTGCAGCTCAGAGACCTCTGTCCTTATGAACTGGAGTGCTACCTGTCCAATATTACTGGCTCTTCAAGTACAGTATCCTTTCCAAACAGCTTTACAAATTTTAGTAATGAGAGAAGTTTTGCAAACTTCTCATTAGTCCTGGAAAACCTGAAATTTGACTGACTGTAGCCATATCTTCCTGCTCACACTAGGATTTATGAGATAGTGGCTAACGCTGAGTATGCTCTGTAAATATATGAACGGCCATCCTGCAAGAGGACTTTTTAAATGCTACTGCCACAAATTAGGGCCCTAATTCAGGAAGGCACGTAAGCAGGTGCTTAAATGCTTTGCTGGATAGGGGCCCTAATTGACTTCAATGGGATGTAACCAGGTGCTTAATTGTGCCAAATGCAAATAGACTCCTGAACTGGGGCCTACCTGCCTGCCACTTAAGAGCACTTAAAAAGTCCCCTTTGAAGCTAGAAATGTCACCTTGACTGAGCATAGAAGGCAGCTGCTCACAGAAAAGGTTATTTTTGAAAAAAAAAAAAAATAGTTGAAACATTTTATTAAATACATTTAAAGTGAAATGTGCATAACAATTATACTTCCACAAAGTTCTTCTAATAACTCCTCTATTACTTTATGGTAAGAAAAGTTAGCTCTTGTGTTGTCGGCAATTTTTAATGTAAATGCTTTTTGTGCTGATCCGAACTTCTTTTTTTCTGATTCTGTAAATGTAAAACTGGAAGAGGCATCAAGTAGAGTAATGTGAAGTAACTTTCTCTGAGTTTGACATGACCTCTGACCCCTCAGTATGAAAGGCGGTTCTTAATCTCTAACTATCTTGAAGATTAAGTAGTTGCAGTTGAGTAGATTCCATTACTATAGCATTGTATTTAATTATGATAAAACTGGTTCAAAATGTGGCCTTATTGAGGGCCCTCTCAGAGACTTCTGAGATAAAATGGTAGGCTTGCCCCTGTGAATGTACACCCACAATGAACCCCACAGGTCATTAGGAACACCACAGGTTTCTGTGAGCAGACTCCATTGCCTCATAACTAAAGTTCATGTCTCCAAATCCACTAGACTACTCTATAAACTTCATAATTTACAAAGAAAACCAGTCCTGGCTGGAACTTCCAAGGGTAGAATCCTGGCTTGGTCCTCTAAGCTAATGAAACTTTCTGTAGTGGAGGGGCACAGATGGTTTTAGATTTAAACATTAATAACTACAGTACCATAATGGTTTAAGACTGTTTGTTCATGGTTGTGGGTTTTTTGTATTTTTCTTGCTTCACAGGTCAGTGGGCTACCAGCTCCAGATCTGGTATGGTATTTAAATGGAAGGTTGGTCCACCCAGATGACTTTCATAAAATGATAGTGTCTGAAAAGGGCTTTTACTCACTCATTTTTGAAGTGGTCAGAGGCTCTGATGCAGGAACATATGAATGTGTAGCCTCCAATCGTGCTGGAGAAGCCTCCTTTACAGTACAACTGGATGTAACTGGTAAGATATATAGCGGTGATGGCTACCTGGAAATCTTTATTCTCCAGCTGTGTGTGCCCAAAAGTTTAAAGGTCTTTCAGACACAGAAAGAAAGGCATTAGAAATGTATCAGGATGTCTGCTTTTAGTTTTGAACTCTTCTACTTCATGATCTCCAGGTTTAAGAACTACAGTGGAAAAATTATTTATACCAGATGTGGGGCTTGGGAAAAATGAATCAACTTGGGATGGGATTTTTCCAAAATTCTCAGCATTGATTCCAGTGGGAGCAGAGCTAGGCCAATGTTAAAACTCCCATTGACTTCAATGAGAGCAGAGAGTTAAGTCAGTGCTGAGAACTCTTGAAAATTCCTCCTTGGCTGTTTATTTAGTCAGTTTCATATATGGGAACTGTAAAATTAATATATATATTTACAAAATACAGAGATATGATCATCCATACCACACTCATTTTCCAAAGTTATTTATAAACTAATAACATTTGAACATGTTGAAGGAAGAGATTAATTTTTCAGAAGGTATCTTTACCTCTAGGACAAATGTGCATTCCAGGCAAGACAAGTGGTGAAATTCTAGCCCTGCTGAAGCAACAGCAAAGTTCTCTTTGGGTGAAATCCTAGCCCCATTGAAATCAAAGACGATTTGGGCTCACTTTTAAGCCCCAATCATGAAAAATCTTATTCACAGGAGTAGTCTTCACTCATGCAAAAAGTCTCACTGAGCATTGATCTGTGGCCTTATTTAGGTCAGCATGGATTACTGCTTTCTTCATTTGTGTAGTTGAGAGTGCTTCTAAAGCAATTTTGTCTTTGATTCCACCTACGTTGTGTCTTCCAAATCACACCTTAATATTTTTCCATTCAACTTATACTCAACAAAAATTGAACACCTTTTGGTTCAGCATGACCCTCTTCCTTGCACATAAGTAGAAAAAGAAGAGTTGAAACCCACCTAACTTACTACATTCCCTTGCTGGGCAAAAGTTTTCTTATTTAACACCCTGTGGCCCATTCTTCAAACACGCAGTCCTATATCCTCCTCCAACATCACAAACTGTTGGATGAGTAGTATATAGCCACAGTTTCAACAAACTAGAAAGCAACAACTTTGTTCGGAAACTTAAGAACTTTCCTTACGAATTCTTTCCCAGCGCAGATGTTGCTGGCATCATTTGAGCTATAGCACGCACAGGGCCTTCATTTGCTTTCAGGGCCATATTCACAGCTGGTACAATTCCCTTGCCTGTTTGCCTCCCAGTTAAATCAGCTGTGCATTTTGCTTTCAATCTGCACTACCTGGTGCCTACTGCTTGGGTGCTTATGTTAGGGGAAGGAGACTTTGGGAGGTGGAGATAAACTCAAACACTTGCAGGGATATATTGTCAAAGCCATGTGTAAGGGGCATGTGAGCAGATGCTGGGTGGTGTTTTCAAAAGTACCTTTTTATATCAAACAAACCAACAAAAACTTATCCTCCAGCAAATGAAGGCCTCTTTACTCCTGAATGAGAACATCCACACAAGGGTTTAATGCCCTTTTAACTTATGCATACTGACTTCACAGCTTCAGTTAATTCATACTAACTTTAATGAACGTCTGCATGCAGACAAGTTGTAAGACAGCTGGACTGTGATCCGGAGAAATGATGCACCTACTACCATCCTTATGCCCCTGGGGTCCCAGAAAAGGCCTTCAAGGAGACTCCATTCAGGAGCATGTGTACCCATGGATGGATTCCTTAGCTTCTGATTTTTATTTATTTTTTTTAAACACGCAATCTACGACAACCTTCTCTCTTATAACTTAGCAAAGGAACAGCAGAAAGCTCCAAGTTTTATCTTCAAACCACAAAGCAAAAAAGTTTATGAAGGGGATTCAGCCAGACTGGAATGTCAGATTTCTGCTATCCCTACACCACGGATTTACTGGAAAAGAAACAATGAAATGCTACAATATAATACGGACCGAATAAGGTATGTGACTAATAAACTGGCCAATGGTGTATCAGAAAAAATAGCCAGTATATGAAACACAAATAATCCAGTCTCTAAAGATGCAGCATATGCACTTACCAGCTGGATGTGTCCGTAACTAGTGAACAACAAACATGGTGAATGGGTTGGCTGGGAGTCACTCCCACTATGGTGAAGATATTTCACTTGAGTGCAGGGAAAGAGAGCTCCCTCTGACCTCTTACTTTATAAATACATATACCCAAAATGCACAACTTGCTCACTTGCAAGCATAGATTTAAGACCAAAATATTTTAATGGGTGTTTGGCTGTTGTCATCTGTTTGTACAGCACCCAGAAAAGAGCCCTGATCCTGACTTGGGGCCTGTAGGTGCTAATAATTAACTAATCAAAGAATAGCAATAATACTTGTTGAGAGTATAATCCAGTGCACTTTTGGGGGGGGGGGGGGGGGGTCGGGGGGACGCGCATCACTTTTGATCTCTAGTCTCCTGCAAAAATTGTTTATTGCTCTTTAGGGTCTTCCACTAGAAAAGTCATCCCTTAAGTCAACTTATTTCTTTTCCCCTCGTGCACTTAAAACAAGAAAAAAATTAATTTTTCAGTTTGTTCTATGATAATCCTGGAAAGATTTGCCTCCTAATCCACAACGTAAATAAGAAAGATGCCGGTTGGTACACAGTATCTGCAGTCAACGAGGCAGGAGTGGCCACATGCCACTGCAGACTGGATGTTGCAAGTAAGTGTATAAATGTCAAACTAGAACTTGTATTATGAGCTAATGTGATGGGTAGGAATGGGACTTCCCCCTCATTCAGAACAGATCTGAGCAAAGATCCAATCAAGTTGTAAGTACTAGATGGACACGTGTTCCCAAAGATACTATCAGACCTGCAATACCCCATAAATAACTACTCAAAGCAGCCAAAGAAACTTCCCCATTAACAGAGCACCCAAATACACTGGGGATGGGTACTTCACAAATTGCAATATTCTGTCACCACCACTCTGTGCATTTTTGTTTTTAAATTATCCCTAATTCCCTTGGTATCAAGGGGGAGGCGGGTGGGAGGCAACTATGATCCCCTTCAACTTCCCCATTAGTCTTCAATGTCTGAGAGCTAGGGCTTGCAGGTGAGCTCTCCCTCAAGGGCCTATTCAGTTGTGCAAAGGACAACAACAGTTAACAATTGAAACTTGGAAATGGCAGAGATGCTTAATGACTTCTTTGTTTCGGTCTTCACCGAGAAGTCTGAAGGAATGCCTAACCTAGTGAATGCTAATGGGAAGGGGGTAGGTTTAGCAGATAAAATAAAAAAGTACAAGTTAAAAATCACTTAGAAAAGTTAGATGCCTGCAAGTCACCAGGGCCCGATGAAATGCATCCTAGAATACTCAAGGAGCTAATAGAGGAGATATCTGAGCCTCTAGCTATTATCTATGGAAAATCATGGGAGACGGGAGAGATTCCAGAAGACTGGAAAAGGGCAAATATAGTGCCCATCTATAAAAAGGGAAATAAAAACAACCCAGGAAACTACAGACCAGTTAGTTTAACTTCTGTGCCAGGGAAGATAATGGAGCAAGTAATTAAGGAAATCATCTGCAAACACTTGGAAGGTGATAGGGAATAGCCAGCATGGATTTGTAAAGAACAAATCGTGTCAAACCAATCTGATAGCTTTCTTTGATACGATAACAAGCCTTGTGGATAAGGGAGAAGCTGTGGATGTGGTATACCTAGACTTTAGTAAGGCATTTGATATGGTCTCACATAATATTCTTATCGATAAACTAGGCAAATACAATTTAGATGGGTCTACTATAAGGTGGGTGCATAACTGGCTGGACAACCGTACTCAGAGTTGTTGTTAATGGTTCCCAATTCTGCTGGAAAGGCATAACAAGTGGGGTTCCGCAGGGGTCTGTTTTGGGACCAGCTCTGTTCAATATCTTCATCAATGACTTGGATATTGGCATAGAAAGTATGCTTATTAAGTTTGCAGAGGATACCAAACTGGGAGGGATTGCAACTGCTTTGGAGGACAGGGTCATAATTCAAAATGATCTGGACAAATTGGAGAAATGGTCTGAGGTAAACAGGATGAAGTTTAACAAAGACAAATGCAAAGTGCTCCACTTAGGAAGGAACAATCAGTTTCACACATACAGCAAGGGAAGAGACTGTCTAGGAAGGAGTACGGCAGAAAGGGATCTAGGGGTTATAGTTGACCACAACCTAAATATGAGTCAACAGTGTGATGCTGTTGCCAAAAAAGCAAACGTGATTCTGGGATGCATTAACAGGTGTGTTGTGAGCAAGACACGAGAAGTCATTCTTCTGCTCTACTCTGCGCTGGTTAGGCCTCAACTGGAGTATTGTGTCCAGTTCTGGGCACTGCATTTCAAGAAAGATGTGGAGAAATTGGAGAGGGTCCAGAGAAGAGCAACAAGAATGATTAAAGGTCTTGAGAACATGACCTATGAAGGATGAAAAAATTGGGTTTGTTTAGTTTGGAAAAGAGAAGACTGAGAGGGGACATGATAGCAGTTTTCAGGTATCTAAAAGGGTGTCATAAGGAGGAGGGAGAAAACTTGTTCACCTTAGCCTCTAAGGATAGAACAAGAAGCAATGGGCTTAAACTGCAGCAAGGGAGGTTTAGGTTGGACATTAGGAAAAAGTTCCTAACTGTCAGGGTGGTTAAACACTGGAATAAACTGCCTAGGGAGGTTGTGGAATCTCCATCTCTGGAGATATTTAAGAGTAGGTTAGATAAATGTCTATCAGGGATGGTCTAGACAGTATTTGGTCCTGCCATGAGAGCAGGGGACAGGACTTGATGACCTCTCGAGGTCCCTTCCAGTCCTAGAATCTATGAATTGACTGGGCATGCTGCAGCTCCTTCTTCTCTTGGGACTTTAACAATCCACAGTAGCCGAATGAGGCATCTCTTGGTCTGTTTCAGCTCACACATACAAGCCAATTCCAACCCCCAAGCAGTTGAAGGTTCGACCGACTTTTAGCAAATACTTGGCATTCAATAGTAAAGGACGGGATGTGAAACCAGCTTTCTCACCAGAAGGAGAGTTTGAACGGCTGGCTGCTCAGTCTGGACTGTATGAAAGTGATGAACTTTAATGTGAAAAGAGGAGGAAAATGCACTTATGTAACAGACCCAGATCCTAACTCCACATATATGCAGTTAAGTGGCAGTTGCTCTAACTAGCAAACCTACCTTCCTATTTTATTTATAATTTGACTCGTGCACATATTTCCTGCTGTTCTGATTTTACCAAGGTAGTACTCTATTTGTATGGATTGGTGAATATAGCAGATAACGCTCAACTGTTGTATTTTAACTGTAAAGCCTAAGAAGCCAGGGCAGCTGGTGATTGATGAAAGTGTAGGTTTAACTACATCTATGCTCGGTTACAAGGAAAAGCATGTTTATTTGTACTGCTTTAATATCACCACTCTCAGTAACACAACTTTGTGCTGCCTGAATACTAAAACCAAATAGATTTGAATGTTTTTATGTGGATTTATGTCAAATGCAAATAAAGTACTAAATATAAAATACAGCTTGACCATTCTGCTTTATTATAACCAGGAATTTTAGATGTTCAGTATCAGACAGCTGGTAGGCTTGCAAGCATGGAATTTTTATCTTTTATCCCCACAACACTGTAGTTTCTCTTGGGCAATACAAACTATCTAGTTACCTGCCTTCTGACAGTGTTTGGTAAATAAAGCTGCGAGCACAGTATTTGTGAACATTTGTTCAAGTAAAAAGCCTTCAGTA
Source organism: Chrysemys picta bellii (assembly GCF_011386835.1). NCBI lineage: Eukaryota > Metazoa > Chordata > Testudines > Emydidae > Chrysemys > Chrysemys picta. The sequence continues at coordinate 101,629,827 of NC_088798.1, forward strand.
TTCACACCCCTTCAAATTTGTTTTCCTTGAACGTTCACAAGTGACCTGGTCGCAAAAATGTTTGTGGAAAGTGGCAGTCTCACAGATTTGTATACCTGTTAACAAAAGGTTAGAATTTTAATGTAAAGTATCTGGGGGCCATCTTGAAACCTGTTTTTGCTCTGCCTATCTGAGTTTTAATCATCTAATAAAGAAGCAGAAACAATATACCATGCGACTTGAATGACCAATCTCACACTCCATAAACAGAGGAAATAACGGATTACATACAATAGTTGACTTGGATAATTCAAATAGCCCACAGTACTGAAACATGTTGCATATTGTTCACAACTTGTTCAATAAACACGTTTCATGCCTAATTCACAAACTATTTGAACTTCACCCATTTCAAGCTATTAACTTTTTAATAGCAGCTGTCTGATTTAAATTTTTTTTCCTTCTTAGATATGGAGTAGAGCTAGACTTTGTACTCGGCAATTTTCCTTTAAACAGATGAACAGTATTTACTGGAAGCGGGGAGGCAGGCAGTCAAAACTACCCACAGCATAGAATATATAGCAACCAGGAAGTCTGCACAGTAGGCTGCATGCCCAGTAGCCATAAAGCCCACCGCACATGCTGTGACAACAGCACCACCATACCCTTCCCTCCACCCCATTGAACAGGCTGTTAGGTTACAGCAGCTCAAGGAATGCATTGCTCTTTCTGTTCTCTCTTCACTACGGCTGACCCGAGTTGGGGGACCAATCTAGTGTAGACCGTTGTGTATATGGTGTGTGTGTGTGTGTGTTTTGTTTTTGAGGGGAAACTTAAATCTTGCTGTGATTATTATTTGTATTACCATAATTCCTAGAAGCCCCAGTCATGGATCAGGATCCCATGGCACTAGGTGCAGTACAAACAAAGAACAAAAAAAGATTGTCCCAGGGAGTTTATAATCTAATGAATAAACCACTTTTTAATCCAACTCTGTCACTGCAGGAGAGATCTCTGCCATCTGTAAGACATTGTTCATGTCCCACTCTAAACACTGCAGTCTCTCTGTTCTGGTTTATACAACACCTAACACGAAGGGCTTCTGGTCCATGACAGGGGCTCCTAGGTTCTAACTCAGGGGTAGGCAATCTATGGCACGCATGCTGAAGACAGCACACAAGCTGATTTTCAGCGGCACTCACACTGCCTGGGTCCTGGGGGCTCTGCATTTTAATTTAATTTTAAATGAAGCTTCTTAGTTATTTTAAAAACCTTATTTACTTTACATACAACAATAGTTTAGTTATATATGATAGACATAGAAAGAGACCTTCTAAAAACGTTAAAATGTATGACTGGCACGCGAAACCTTAAATCGGAGTGAATAAATGAAGACTCGGCACACCACTTCTGAAAGGTTGCTGACCCCTGTTCTAGCTCAATACAAATAAATAAAATGAAGAGCCTGCACATATCTATATACACACACAATTTCTCTTCTAGGCCAACTATTAGACATCGTCTGATCCTGCTATAGGAAAATAAGATCACCAAATGTTTTGTTGGAATTTATTAAAAATAGGCAACTGCCAATTCTTGGCTTTAGAACTGGAAGGGCTAGTTCTGCCAAACTCTGCTCCTACATCTATTCAGACGGTATTGAGGACGCTGGAGCAGGCACCACAGTAAACAAAAAACCCTGTTAATGGTGCTCTACTAGGAAGAGAAGTTGCCAAATGTGGAAAGTGTTTTTAACTTTCTGAGGAAATGACAAACTAATTGTGTGTGTGCTTTTATGAAAAGGACAAGCCCAAAGCAATGGTTTGTATAGTAAGAGCCCTTAGCTCACACTGAAGTCCACTTGTGCCCTCCTCTCCTCCCCAGCCTGCCACTACACAGGATTTTCATAAGTCCTCTGACTTCCTTGAAATTGGAAAAAAAAGTCACCCAATCTTAGTCCTTCAAGCTAAGAAATAGTAGGCGCTATGCTGAAGCTCGGATTAGATGACAATAATGGTCCCTTCTGGCCTTAAATTCCATGACCAAAAAAAAAAAAAAAATCTTTATTCCTCTTTCCCTGTGATATTGCAAATACAAAACCAGACACCCACTCTAAAAACAACGTAAAATCAAGTTTCATGCTAACATTGACCCCTATTTCACTCATCAAAAGTAAATGCTGGCTGGATTCAACAGGCACATTTACGCAATAAAAATTCCAAGTATTTTGGTGCCCGAATAACTTTTCTGAGAGAGTGAGCTGATGCTCTGTGTGGGGTATCATCATCCTGGGCTAGCTCATTTTTATGAATGTCCCAGAATAGCACTTTTTTTTTTTTTTTTTTTACTGAGGATCAATTATTTGGATAAAAAAAAAAAAGAGAGAGAGAGAGCGAGAAGAGAGACTGACCGACCAGATAGGGACTCAAACCAAGATTCTCTCTCACATGCTGGTCTTCTACCATTAGAGATGGCTGTTGCAACAGCATATATAGGATAGACAGAATAGTGATATCCTAATAGTGCAGCTTATATCAAACTGAGAAAGAAGTAGCCTGGAAATAAAACTAAGAATGGGGGGTATTTTTGTGGCACTAGCCTGTACTGTGCAGTCCAAGCCAGATTGGGCTGTCTGATGGGGCATCCAGGACTGTATGAAAATTCCCAATTGTACATTTTTATTTATTGAGCTCTAAGCACATAAGCCACGGGCGCTATGTATTCACCCTTATCGCAGTAACTATACCAGGACCCTGCATGCATTACAAAGTGCTTAAGCTCAGATTTAAATACATTCTAAACAATAAGGAAATAAGCTTGTTAAGCACCAGATGGGTGTATATTTTCCAGTCGCTTTGTGCCTTTCATCTCAATTCATTTTATTGTTATGGTCCAGAGTCTGATGATACTCCAAGGGTTATTTCAGTTTCACAATGGGGTAAACAAGAGCAGAATCTTGCCCTATGCCGTAACCACTGAAATTAAGCCACCTCTGGAGTGAGAGGGCAGACAAGTAACATGCTGCCCAACAAAGGAAATGGTGACTAAGGACTCTGTGGAGAACTCCCGTCTTGCAAGAAGTGCCAAATGTCCTTAAAAGTCCACAAAGAGCCTCACTTCTGTTTCATCTGAAGGATCCACGGCCAAGAAAGTACAGAGCCTTCAGCTTATTTACCTTGGCAGCAAGAAGGACAAAAGAACGTGTCCCTGCTTTGATTTAATTCCACATGGGGCAGCACATGCTCAACACAAGGCTGCTTCCAAGCCAGCATGACACAGTGACAGCTGAGTAAAGCTCAGACCCCAAACACCATCCAGGCCAGCACTACTGCCAGCAGGGAGCAACTTCTCCCCATGTTTAATAAGATAAAGGGGGCTCTGTGCGGGAAGCCACCCTGACAAGGGCTAAAGTCGCATCCTGACACCCTAGTTCAGCCCTCTCTCTGCAGGGCTGGGTTCCCCCACTGCCACTGCCGGGTGTGCTCACTGCACAGCCCCGGCTGGAAGGGTTCCCCAGAGGGCAGGCGGGACCAAGCAACCCGGGCCCATCCCGGACAGGTGTTTGCCCAGCCTGGGCTTCAAAGCCTCCAGGCCTGGGGGAGGCCAGCGCCCCGTGCGGAGCGTCACTGCTCGGCTCTGACTGGGGCGGCCCCGACTGGCCCCGGCCCGGGTCCCCTCCCGGGTGTGTGGGGATTAGTGCCCCACTGCCGCCTCGCTGCGCCTCAGCCGGGGCCGGGGCCGGGGCCCGTTTCAGGCTCGGACGAGCCCGCAAAGTTCGGCCCGGCCGCAGCGCGAGCCGCGGGGCGGTTCGGAGCCGGGCGGAGCCGCTGGGGGCGGTTCGGAGCCGAGTCCCCGCCATGGAGCACCCGAGCGGGACGGTCCTGGAGGCGGCGGAGCCCCGAGCCGAGCGGCGGCCCTCGGGGACCCGCAGAGTGGGCGGTGGGTGAGGGACGGCGGCGGGGCGGAGCCACCGGGCCCAGCGTCCCCCCCAAAACAGCCCTGCACCCCGGCCCCCCTCCATATACCCCAAGCTAGCCCAACCCCCCCCCGAACAGCCCCAGCTAACCCAGCTCCCCCCACCAACCCAGCCCCCCCAAACAGCCCAACCCCCCGTGCACCCCAGCTAGCCCAACCCCCGCAAACAGCCCAGTCCCCCCTGCACCCCAACCCCCCTCCATATACCCCAAGCTAGCCCAACCCCCCCCGAACAGCCCCAGCTAACCCAGCTCCCCCCACCAACCCAGCCCCCCCAAACAGCCCAACCCCCCGTGCATCCCCAGCTAGCCCACCCCCCCGAACAGCCCAGTCCCCCCTGCACCCCAACCCCCCTCCATATACCCCAAGCTAGCCCAACCCCCCCCGAACAGCCCCAGCTAACCCAGCTCCCCCAAGCAGCCCAACCCCCCGTGCACCGCAGCCACCCTCCATATACCGCAAGCTAGCCCAACCCCTCCCCCCCCGAACAGCCCCAGCTAACCCAGCTCCCCCCACCAACCCAGCCCCCCCAAACAGCCCAACCCCCCGTGCATCCCCAGCTAGCCTAGGCCCCCCACCAACCCAGCCCAATAGTACAGCCCACTCCCCCGTGCACCCCCAGCTAGCCCAACCCCCCCGAACAGCCCCCCGAATAGCCCAACCCCCTGTGCACCCCAAGCTAGCCTAGGCCCCCCACCAACCGAGCCCACCAGTACAGCCCATTCCCCTGTGCACCTCCAGCTAGCCCAACCCCCCCAAACAGCCCCCCTGAATAGCCCAACCCCCTGTGCACCCCAAGCTAGCCCAGACCCCCCCACCAACCCAGCCCACCAGTACAGCCCACTCCCCCGTGCACCCCCAGCTAGCCCAACCCCCCCGAACAGCCCCCCTGAATGGCCCAACCCCTCCACCAAACCAGCCCAGTCCCTCATGCACCCCAAGCTAGCTCAATCCCCAGCCAGCCCAGCCCCCCTCCATATACCCCATGCTAGCCCAGCTCCCCTCCCTGCCAGCACTGACCTAGCCCAGCCCTGGCCCCGTGCACCCTTAACTAGCCCAGGCTCCTGTTCACCCATCTAAACCAGCTCATCCCTGCGATGGTTACCATGTCCCTTCACAACCTGTGAGGTCTGTCCCTGCGCCTCCCATCATTGTGAGCCCAGCTCAGCCCAACTCTGCCCTGCTCAGTCTAGAAAGCGCAACCTACCCATCCCCTGCTCAGCTCATCCAGTGCCCTTCAGACCCGACCTCGCCCATGGCTCCCTCTCCCCCATGCCATTGGCCATTCCAGGCCTTGCACAGTCCAGCCTAGTCCCCCCGGGGCCAGCCTGTTATTGATTATTGTGTTTGTACAGCAATAACAATGTGGTAGGCACTCCCAGCTAGGTCCCTGACTAAGTTTAGAGGGACCGGGATGACTTATAAACAAAGAAGAGGGGATGGGATTCAGCCAAAGCAGTGTCCACCCCCTTCCCATTCCTGCAAGTGCTTTACCCACCATCCCATTCTTTGGACAATCCCAGAAGCTCTCACACCGACTTTCTGCTTTGTATTAGCAGGAACCCAACTCTCTACTGCAATGTCATGGCACTAAAATGTCCTTAAACAAGCCAATAAGGAATCAGATCCTGAAAAAGCCCCAAGTACTGCACCCAACACTCAAAGCAAGGGAAACTCCCTGATCATGCACATTCCTCTGATTTGAAAGTCCCTTCTTTCACTGCATATAAGAATTTGAAAACATATTTGGGAAACCTCAGGGTTAAAAGGGGTTTCACTTTACGAATGCTAAAAGGCCTGAGGATTTTCCCTGCATAGTTGGAACCTGGTTTTAATTTTATTATTTCTGAGAATATGTATGCCCCTCCTCTACTTCCCTGCATTATCTTTTTCATTCTGCTTTTTATTTCACATGGCTAGGTATTGTGAAACCTCGTCTGACCTATAGCAGAGAACTAGAAATTAAAACTACCCTTCAGGAACTGCTAATCTACATCATTTTCCTTACAGATCTATGTATATGTAAGTCCACCAATGAACTAAATGAATTGTAATGCATTGTTTTCAAATATTTTTCGGCTTACAAAGAGAGCTACGCCTCTTTCAGTGTATAACATTGGGATAAGAAGGCTGAGAGTTACCACCACCTAGGGCTGGTCTCCACTATTGTTTAAGTTGATGTAACTTACATTGCTCAGGGGTGTGAAAACCACATCCCGGTGAGCGACGTAAGTTACATTGATTTAAAGTGCTGTCCATACCGCACTATGGCGGCGGGAGACTGACACAGCTTCTGCCTATCACCAAGGTGGGGTAATTATGCCCATGGGAGAGCGTTCTCCCGTTGGCAAAGCATGTCTTTACCAGACGCACTACAGTGGGCCAGCTGCACCGATGTAGCGCGGTAGTGTAGACATGCCCTCAATCTCCCACCCCTTTGACTTTCACCCAAGGGTGTGGTTTCATTTGCAAGTTCCCCGACAAAAGTTTTCTTCCAGAATAACAGTTAATGAAGATGGTACCCCATTGTAAAACTCAAGTAATGCTTAACTGAAGTACCATCAGAATCTGGACCATAACAGTAATATGAATTGAGATGAAAGGCACTAAAAAATTGGAAAATATTATACACCCCTCTGGTGCTTAAACTTATTTCCTTTTATTTAAATACCTTCTAAACAATGACCTTTGGCACCTTGTAATGCATGCAGGGCTGCAGTATAGTCACTGTGATAAGGTAAACAGGTACCCAAGTGAAGTGGGCTGTAGTCCACAAAAGCTTATGCTCTAATAAATTTGTTAGTCTCTAAGGTGCCACAAGTACTCCTGTTCTTTTTACAGGTACCCAAGGTGGCTTATCTGCTTAAAGTATATTAAATGAAAGTGTATAATTTTAATTTGCTTTTAACAGACCAAAAGTACCCCCATTTCTAGATTGTGTTTCCAGGCTACTACTGTTCCAGTTTGATGTAAGCAGCATAATCGGGATCTCACTGTGCTACTGGCAGTTGTCTTCATCCTCAGACCTCATTTTACAATCAAGCCCTTTCTTTCTCGCTAGTGACATTTGGCATGGTGAACACAGACATGTATTACTTGAACAAAGTTATGTCAAATCTCTTTCTGGAAACTTCTGTGTCTGAGACAGATAGAACTTCCTTCAAGAACATAGGCAGCATGGTTGATTTCTGGAAGGTAAGCTTCTAATTTGAATTGTTTTGTTGGGAGCTGACTAGGAGGGCAAGCTTTTAGTGTTATTGTGCAGCTTCAGAGGTGTTAGCAACAGTGGAACATTTTGTATACAAGACTTATCCAGACCAGAAGAGGCGTGGTGGTACAGAAACCAGTGTAGTGTCTCACCAGCTGGAGAAGGGTTGAACAACACTAAGTTTGTAAAAGATCTGAGTACAAATATAGGCATTTCTGATAGTCTCCGAACAAACACAGTGAGGCATTGACAGACTAACCTAAGTATAGGAGGGGATGTTCATCACTGTTCTGTACTGCTCTTGGTCTCAGAATTGGGATAATCAGAGGAAAACAGAAAAGGGATTACTTTGATTTTACAGTTGTCTCGATTTTCAGTTGCAAAGAAATGACTTTCCTGGGGTGGGTTAGCACAGGACAGGTCCTACCAGCTCAGTCAAAAGGAACTTTCCCCTTGATTAACTAGTTTGCCACTGGAATTCCACTTAGGGTATGTCTATACTGCAAAAATAAATAAATCCCTGAAGCAGCGCATCTCAGAGCTCGCGTCAACTGTCTTGGGCTCTCACCATAGGGCTAAAATTAGCTGTGTAGATCAGGGCCGGCTCTAGGATTTTTGCCACCCAAAGCAAAAACAATTTTGGCCGCCCCCCACTTCTTTAATTACCCCACCCCCGGCCCTGCCTCAACTCCGCCCCTTCCCCAAATCCCCAGCCCTGCCTCCTCCCCCCAGGCTCTCAAGTCTAGGAGGGAGGGAGGGAGGGGGAGAAGCGGTGCCCGCGCCGCAGCCACTCGGAATCTCCCCGCCATCCCAGGTTTGAGAGCCTGGGAGGGAGGGGGAGACTCCGAGTGGCCGCGGCGCGGGCGCCACTTCTCCCACTCCCTCCTAGGCACCCAAGCCTGGGAGGGAGGGGGAGCAGCGGCGCGCGAAACGGCCGCTCAGGATCTCCCCCTCCCTCCCAGGTTTGAGAGCCTGGGAGGGAGGGGGAGACCCCTAGCCACCGCGGCGCGCGAAACAGCCGATTCGCGCGCCATGGCAGCAGCAGCAGAGGTGAGCTAGGGCGGCCGGGGCACATTTTTAGGGGCGGCATTCTGGCGGTGGCCATGCCGCCCCTAAAAATGTGCCGCCCCAAGCACCAGCTTGATTTGCTGGTGCCTAGAGCTGGCCCTGGTGTAGATGTTCCCTCTCAGGTTGGAGCCCAGACTCTGAAACCTGGTGAGGAGGCAGGGTCTGAGCACCAAAGCTGTCCGGCCTGAGCAGGAACTTCTACACTGCTACTTTTAGCCCCATAGCACAAGTCCAAGTCAGTTGACCCGGGCTCTGAGACTTGCTGCTGTGGATTTTTCTTCAGTGTAGACATATGCAGTAAAACACCTGCACCTGGCCCATATCAGCTGACACGGGCTCACAGGGCTTGGGCTGCAAAATTGTAGTGTAGAAGTTTGGGCTCAGGCTGGAGTCCAGGCTCTGAGCCCAAACGTCTACACTGCAATTACATAGCCTGCAGCCTGAGCCCTGCAAGCCCGAGTCAGCTGACACGAGCGAGCCATGGGTGTTTTATTGCAGTGTAGACATAACCTTTGAGTCAAAGCTGTGGTATAAAGCTTTGTGCAAGATGCTCACACAGATTTTTACCAGTAGATGGGGGACTCAGCTCAGTTTGCTATAGTATCCAGGCAACATTGGAAGACACAAAGATTGTAATTCTAGGACAATTTTTTTCCTAGTTAAGATTTAAAAGCAGTGGAATCGGATTATAAGAGCAATCTGGGGGACCCATGCCCCTCCCCCCCTTTGATCACTACAGTTGGAGCCGTAGAATTCTGAGCTCCCCCAACACATGTATTAATGCAAAGTCTCCATCTTTCAAAAGACAAAGCAAATTGTAATATGCATTCTAGTGCCAAGCTGCATCAATCACATTTTTATTGGTTCTGATTAGCACTCACCCAAGCTGTAACATTCTTTATCAGCAGCCAAGTGGCCCTTAGAAAGGGAGGGGGGGGCAAACTTCTTTCCTGCCTTCAAAAACAAAGTCTGATCCATTTGATCAAAAGCTCTATTGATCAATGTAAGCCAGGAGCAAACCCTTAAGTACATATCAGAACTGGTCTTTGGAAAGTCAGATTTGATCCAAATAACCAAATGGTCATTAACTGTCACAGTTCAGGGCAACTGCACCCATTTCTCTCTCCATGGTCCAGCAAGGGCACCCACTCTAGGCTCCCAGCCATCATTCTCTCTTGAGCGGAAACCTGCATCTTTCTCCCTCCTGACTGGGTTTTTTTTCCAGGCGGCACAGTTCCCTACCTACACTGTGATATTCCCAGCAAGACAGTATGCCCAACCATGCCAGTGTCTGCACTTTGCTTTCTCTTCAAAGGCCATGAACAACAGGATTGTCAGAAGCTGGGAACGGGCAACAGGGGATGGATCACTTGATGATTAACTGTTCTGTTCACTCCCTCTGGGGCCCCTGCACTGGCCACTGTCAAAAGACAGGATACTGGGCTAGACAGACCTTTGTTCTGACCCAGTATGGTCGTTCTTATAACCTATCACCCTTCACTGTTCTGAGCTTTTGGAGAACAACTAGGTTTTCTGCCCTAACTTGTAATTTCTAGCCTTTTATCTGAGAGCCCTATAAGGAAGATTGGTATCTTAAAAAGCTTACACTGAAAGTGGCCTTTCCAGCTTCTCTTATCCAATCTCATTATGTTATGTAGTTTGCAGAAGGACCCCTGCTTGATGGTCTGTACTGGGACACATGGTACAACAACAAGACATTGACCAGCCACAAAAACAGCAGTCATGTTTACTATGAGAACTTACTTTTAGGAGTGGCCCAGATTCGTCAGCTAAAAGTCCGCAACAACACGTGCGCCATCTATCCCTATTTCCGAACATTTCTGAAAGAGTGTTATCGCGAATACCGCTATGTAGCTGAAGATAAAGCTGATTTTGGTCTAAAGAATGGGTCTGTGTAAGTACTGTAGTATTCCACTTTGGATTTTCTTACTGTTTACTTTGGATATAGGTTTATAAGACATGTAGGGTTTTTAAAATCCCATGACTTTCAATGGGAGTTGAACACTTAATTAAATGTTTTTCAGAATTCTACTCATAAAACCTGAAAAATGCTCAGTGCAATTTCCATTGTCGTTGCTTTACTGCACAGATTATCTCAATGATCTAACCTTGTTATTTCTGAGTTGATACAATTACACACACACACACACACACACACACACACACACACACACACAGGGACGAATTCTTCACTGATTTACATTGGTGCAGCCCCACTGATTTGGGTGTACACCAATGTAACAGAGGAAATTGGCACTATAGATGCACAGTTAAAGGGGGAAGAAAAAAAAAAAAGACTAGGGACTATGGACCAAATTCAACACTGGCATAAGATGTATTCAACTCCATTGATTTGACTGGAAAAGCACCAAATTATGGGAGGCCAGAATTTGAGCTGACCTATTCTGGTCTGATACTAATGCCATGCAGACAGAGGTAAAGCAGGCTTTTCAGACCTCCAGAAGAATTCTTCAGCCATTACTACAACTTTTACTTAGGATCATTTAAATCTATTTAAAGAGAATTTAAACTGGATTACTACAATAGCAATAATCTATGTGTAAACATGAGATGTTCCAGTTGGATATAGAAGGTGTAAGCTATTATTTCACCTGCTTTATCATGGGAGAAATTCAAGCTCATAAGTAGATCTGTCCTTTAATTTGGGTAGTCAACACATTCTTCAAATATATGTAAATCTTCCAAGGCCAAGTCTGTATTCCATCTTTCCTAGTGATGAAAGGATCATTTAAGAGCCTGGACTACAGTCCAGAATACAGTAGTGGTTGAGTGAAGCATAGGAACTGGAAAAGAATTGGATATATTAGAAACCTCTTCCAATCCAATTTCCCCATGAGGTGAACTCCTTTATTTCCTTGTCTCCAACAGATGGACGTATTCCTCTGCCTCCTCATTAGCCCCCTGGCACTGGGGAGCCATTGGCCTTTACAGCGGTGGAGGATTTATGTTCACCTTACCTAAATCAAGGAGTGAGAGCATAAGGAAGCTTGCGTTTCTCAGACGTAACGGCTGGCTCACTAGAGGGACAAGAGTCGTATTTATTGACTTCTCAGTGTATAATGCCAACATAAACCTCTTCTGTGTAGTCAGGTCAGTGCTTACATTTACTCCATCTGAAATCCCATTTACTAAGGCATTATGCTTCTTTAAGGGTGAAATAAAAGGCAGTTTACCTCCAGCACACCCTGTTCTGTGTTTCTCACCCAGCAGTTGGCAAGACAGCTAATTCTTCAAACAAGAGCAAATGTTTCAACCCAATCCTTCAGAGGGTTATGCCTAGCTGTATAGCTGATTATTCCTATGGGGCAGGACTTGACTGAGTAACCTTTTGTCCCATCAGAGCCTTGGGTATTAGTCTTGTCATCAGCTACTGAAGGAAAAACACAGAATCCTGAATTTAGGGCTTGGCTGAGTGTCTGATCTGCTCAGACACCATTTAATTAAGATCAGTGCAAGCAGATGGAATATTTTAACTGACAGCACCTATTTGGATTGCATGCCACATGCTTTTCTTGTTTTGTCTTCAGCCTATTCCCTCATTACACTCCCTCTAAAGAGAATTCTCAGTCATCCAGAAAGGAATAGTTAATGGAAATGGGGGTTGTTAAACTTGCTATTTTTACACAAGCATTTCCCCTCATTGGATCATGTTTTAATTTTAAGGACAAAGACTTAAAGTGATGCTGTCTGATCACTGAAACCAGCAACAAATACAATCCTGTCTAATTCACTTCACAGGTTGGTAGTGGAATTCCCAGCCACTGGTGGTGCTCTTCCTTCTTCACAGTTTTACTCAGTAAAGCTTCTCAGATACGTCACTTATTACGATTATTTCCTTGCCTCTTGTGAAGTCATCTTTTGCCTCTTCATCTTTGCTTTCATCATCCAAGAAATTTTAAAAGTTAAAAAACTGAAAACGGAATATTTTAAAAGTGCCTGGAACTGGCTGGACATGCTGTTGGTGTCGGTGAGTACTACCCAGTCCTGGCTTCTACCTGCAGGTTTGAGATTTCCATCGGAAACTACCAGTTTGGAACAAATGGCCATTGTGAGATGTGACCGAGATGGCCAAGAGAGAAAACAGCCCTGATTCAGTTCTTGGTTACAATGGGTCTATCCAGTTTAATACAGTGACAAGGCCATGTTATCCAGTGGGTAGGGCACTTGGCGAGGGCTGGGGTCTATACCCAGCTCTGCCATGGATGCACCATGTAACTGCGGGCAAGTCACTTCCCCTCCCTGTGCCCCTCTTGTCTATTTCAACTGCAAGCTCTTCAGGACAGGGAGTGTCTCCAAGGGTTTGTACAGCACCAGGGGCCTCTTGATGCTACCATAATGTAAATCAGTGATACCTCACCTGCGGCTCTTTAATGCGTCTCCTACGGCTGCTTGCAGCACATGATATTAAAACACTGATTTAATTAACAACCAATCTGGATGCTTTTACTATATTATTAACCAATTGTAGTTGATAAAACAACAATACTTGGTCAGTCATTTTACTGTGAGAATTTATATTTAATATATATTCATTCATTGTTTCATTTACTATTGGTATAATTATATTTATAATATAAAAATAGTAAACAAAACAATGAATTCACACTACTGTGGCTCTTCTGGATAATGTTGATCGCTAATTTGGCTCTTGAACCACTGAGGTCTGAGTATCACTGATGTAAATGATTAAAAATCTAACAATATAGTTTGGTCATAAATTATGAAACTGAACTAGATATGGTCCGTGGGCTTCTGAAGCCTGATCCAGACGTCAGTGGGAATTTTCCCATTAAGTTCAGTGGACTTTGAATAAAGTCCCTGGCGATCTGCCAGTGCAGCCCTAAGGCGGGAAAATTTGGACATCTTTAACACACAACCAGAATGTTAGTTTGTTGTGGGGCTGAATCCTGAATCTGTGCTCAGGGCCGAACTGGCCCACGGTGTGGGTTTTCACCACCCATAGGACAGGAAACACAAGTCTCCGCTGATGGAATTTCCCTTAAATAGTTCTGTTGAAGAGGTGGTTATGGGGTGTCACACCACACCTGACTGGCAGGGAATTCAGCTCCTGGAACTCTCAGATCCTACACACTGCTTCCTGATCCAACCCCAGCCCTCATGAGAACCTGGCTCTGATCGGAATCAGTCTCATATGGCTCCCTCACCCCAGATCCTCTATTAGAAGATGGTCCCTAGCAGACAATTCAAGGGGGAAGTAATTTAGTACAGCCTACTTACTCATCCCTTATGCGGTTGGTGGGGGACAGTGCTCGGAATCACACCTGTCTGACCCTACAGAGCTTGGTCCTGTTGGGACATACAAGGAGGGACTTTATCAAGGTCAAGAAGGGCAGTAGTTAGGAGGAGATGGCACAGAGGTGACCCCTCCCCCCTTCAGTGGGCTCCTTCCCTGAACATGCCAGCTTGACATCACGCTTCCCACGCTTGTAACACATTCATGTACTCACTTCTTCACTCAGTGTTCCGGATTACTCTTGCCAAGCTGTAGCGAGTTTTAGGCTAACGATCATGCAACTGGGCACGATTAGAGCACTGAAGATGAGAGGGGATATCTGGACCGTAGTCTGACGAGCCTCTGCTTTTATTCAGCTGTCTCTCTTTGCCATTGCCTTCAATATGTACCGTACTATAGAGGTGTCCTTGCTGATGGAAAGCCTGCTCTCTAATGCCTATGTGTATCCGGACTTTTATTTCCTTGCATACTGGCAAACCCGTTACAACAACATGATTGCTATCAATGTCTTCTTTGCATGGATAAAGGTACCAGTTCTCCATTTTCCTATCTTATACACCAGAATCGTAGTAGTGCTAAGTGTATTGTAAATCTTTGCTCTTACGTCTTCAAGGCTGAATTGCAAAGGTAGAGCTAAAAGCGACAATTCTGTTTATAAGATTCCAGAAGAGGAACAGGGTATCAGGCTGGTTAAGGAACCATCCCCAAGGGCCAGTCACATGTCCAGTCTTACACAGCCATAGTCCTTCTAAAGACAAGTTTCACATTTTAGACCCAATGGCTAAAAGCCCCGTCTCCTATACAGAATCATTGGCCTGCTAGACTGAGTGGTGAATAATTGTGCCCAAACAGTGTTTTAAAATTCATTTATTCCCTAGACCTAGTTTTAACAAGGCTCTGACCTGGTCTATGCTGATGGCACAGCCATGATAGCTGAAACTGTATTTAAAAGCTATTTAACAACAAAGTTCATTTTGTAGAGCACATAAGGTCTACTACTGGGCACAGTGCTTTAAAAGAAAGATATGGACAAACTGGAGAAAATCCAGAGGAAAGCAAGAAAAATGATAAAAGGTTTAGAAAACCTGACCTATGAGAAAAGTTTTAAAAAATTTGACATGTTTAGTCTTGAGAAAAAAAGACTGAGAAGGGGGGGAACCTGTTAACACTCTTCAGATTAAGGGCTGTTACAAAGAGGGTGGTGATCAATTGTTCTCCACCTCCACTGAAGGTAGGTCAAGCATTAATCAGCTTAATCTGCAGCAAGGGAGATTTAGGTTAGATATTAGGAAAAACTTTTGAACTATAATGGTAGTTAAACTCCGGAATAGGCTCCCAAGCGAGGTTGTGGAATACCCATCACTGGAAGAGGGGGGAGGGATAGCTCAGTGGTTTGAGCATTGGCCTGCTAAACCCAGCGTTGTGAGTTCAATCCTTGAGGGGGCCATTTAGGGATCTGTCTGGGGATTGGTCCTGCTTTGAGCAGGGGGTTGGACTAGATGACCTCCTGAGGTCCCTTCCAACCTTGATAAAAAAACAAATAAACCACACAGGATGGACAAATACTTGTAAGGGACAGTCTACATTTACTTGGTCCTGCCTCAGCATGGGGAGGATGGACTAGATGACCCCCTGAAGTCCCTTCCAGCCCTGTATTTCTATGATTCTATTATTCTAAAAGTGTCTGGGCCAGATTCTGTGAGGGCCCTGAGTTTGGCTTCCATTTGTACAGACAAAAATTACTCCTGTAATTTTCACTGATTTCTATTTCTGGCTCAGGCATTTGTAAAGTGCCCAGCACTGTAGTAGATAGGTGGCTACAAATCAGAAGAGTGCAAGCATAAGGGGAGGCACTGGGAGAATAGAAACTGCTTTCTTTTAAGTCAGGCCCCAAGCATTTAAATAAGCTACAGCAGACTCTAATTCACGTGCCATTAAGGTAAAGAGGGGAAGTTTGTGGCTCTTGGTGCCATTCAGTCTGCCTGGCTGCTGACCATCACACAAGAACGCAAATCTTAGACCAGAGGTGGGCAAACTACAGCCCGCGGGGCACATCCGGCCCGCGGGGCCATCCTGCCCGGCCCCCGAGCTCCTGGCCCAGGCTAGCCCTAGCCCCTCTTCCTCTGTTCCCCCTCCCCCACAGCCTCAGCTCGCTCGCTCTGCCACCGGCGCAATGCTCTGGGCAGCGGGGCTGTGACCTCCTGGGGCAGCGCAGCTGCAAAGCCCGGCCTGACGCCGGTCTCTGTGCTGCGTGGGGGTGGCGGCGGCATGGCCCGGCTCCAGCCGGGCAGCACGGCTGTAGTGCTGCCAGCCACTGGTGTTCCAGGCAGCGTGGTAAGGGGGCCGGGAACGGGGGGCACAGAGCAGGGGGGGTTGGATAGAGGGCAGGGGAGTTTGGGGTGGTGGTCAGGGGGCAGGGAACAAGGGGTTGAATGGGGGCAGTTGTTCCGGGGGGGGGGGGGGGGAAGGAGTCAGGAAGTGGAGGGTTGAATGGGGCAGTCGGGGCAGGGGTTCCGGGGGCAGTTGGGACAGGGAGAAGAGGTGGTTGGATGGGGCAGAGGTTCAAGGGGGGCTGTCAGGAATGAGACGAGGGGTTGGATGGGGCAGCGGGGTTCCGGGGGGGTTGGATGGCGCAGGAGTCCGGGGCGGGCAGATAGGAGGTGGGGGCCGGGCCACGACCCCTTCCCTAACCGGCCCTCCATACAATTTACAAAACCCGATGCAGCCCTCAGGCCAAAAACAACAACTTTGCCCACCCCTGTCTTAGACTCTCAAACATTTGGGGGAGAAACCTTATCAACACCCCCTCCATATACATACTCATACATGGATCAACCCTATTCTGGAGGCCTTGAATCATGGCTGTTAGCTTGGCTTGCAGCAGCTGTCTTAACAGGGGTCACCATGTGCCACAGACTTGATTACAAGCCTCAGTACCCAGTAGAGGCGCAGTCCCCCTCGGTGAGCTTTACTGAGCAAATGTATTTGGCCACAAGCCCACAGAGCAATCCTTTCCCCACAAACACGTTCAATCCAGCTCTGACTGAACATTCATGCTATTAATATTGATTGGACACCAGACTTAACCTGTAAGTAACTGTAAACAGGCAACACTCCAAGTATTGTATTAAAGAATGTACAATATGTTTTGGTCCCCTCCCAGTAATAACTCGATCTGTTCTCTTCCAGATATTTAAGTTCATAAGCTTTAACAAGACGATGACTCAGCTGTCTTCCACTTTATCCCGCTGTGCCAAAGACATCATCGGATTTGCCATCATGTTTTTCATCATATTCTTTGCATATGCACAGTTAGGCTACCTGGTCTTCGGGTCACAAGTTGAAGAGTTTTCCACTTTTCAGAACTGCATGTATGCAGCTTTCAAACCTTTGCCATGCAGACACCCCATTTCTTGGGCACGCAAACAGCCTCCCCTCAGCAGAACTTAAAAATACAGGCCCCCACCACTTATGCTATTACAGTAATTGTACTCTCTTCAGGTAATACAAGTGCTGCAAAGCTCAGAGCCCTGTAGCCCATCCACAACCCCTTCCGGATTTCCTCTAGAAAGGCATTCTCAACGATCTTGCTGCTGCAGCAACAGACTAGGTCAGATTCCAGTTGGCACCTGGAATCAGGTTTACTGCCTCCGGTACCCAATATGCTTCCACGTCAATGTTATATGCAGAGTCTTGACTGAAAACAGCCCTCATTCCTGACAGCAAGAATAATTTGTGCACGGGCATGTCGATAGGACTGTTGCCTGATCTGCAGCCCCAAATGAACTCAGAATCACACAGAACACATTCCCTGACCTCTAGGCCATGCTCCATTATGCCCTGTGGGTAAAAGTCAGAGAGAACCTGCTGAGTAATCACTCTGATTTTACAGGCGGCAGAAGCTTGGCAGGGAGTTGCCACCCTGCACTGCCTGTACCGGCCATAATTTTTATTGCATGGGCATATGCACAGAGCTAGCCAGTGTTTGGCTTGTGCCTTTCTAAACATTTCTCTTCCAGAAGACCTTTAAATCAGTAATCATACTTCCTACCTTACAAAATAACCCCTTTAAAAGAAGGTCATGCAATCACAATATTTCTGTTATTTTTTTCTCCAAGTTTTACACAGTTTCGCATAGTGCTGGGTGATTTTAACTTTGCGAGCATAGAGCAAGCCAACCGAATTCTCGGCCCCATTTACTTCATTACCTTCGTGTTCTTTGTGTTCTTTGTATTGCTGGTAAGTGGTGTTTTAATTATGAATAATAATAATACATTTACACTAAACACAAGTCATACTCAACCCTCTCCTTTCACATAGTGACGTTTGTGCACATCAGACTAGGCCAAGTCACTCTTCTAGAGGGTTGTTGTGTGACAGTGATTGCTAGGGCCTGCTGTCTTCACTTCAGAGTTAGCCCAGGTTCTTACCCAGGTGTTGCCTTTAACCCTCCTCCCATCTCACCTGAGTTTAATGGTGGTTTCAACCCAGGCTAGCTAGCCCAACTGGAGGCATGGGTTAAAACTCTGGATCCCTGCTTTCACTTGGGCTGGTAATCCACCCACTTTGCAGTGAGTGGACACAGATTAAATCACTTGAGTGCTGATAGTCCTCCAGTGCCTTCGCACAATTGCCCCTGTTCCCAGAAGGAAAGACAAGTTCTCCCACAATTCACGGGGAAAGAATCACAGAGTGCCTCAGTTTACTGCAGCACAAAGAATCACAGAAGGTGCTGTCAAAAGTCTATCAACACACGCAGAGAGTGCAGTGCCAGTGATGACACAGTAACTCTGATGTAGCTTTGCTGCTCACAACTTGCTGAGCTAGAACTGTCCTCCATCAAAGAACATCACTGAATACAGGGCTGGAGGTAGGAGGATGCAGTCTGTAGTTCCATTTAGGGTGTCACACCCTTGGTATGATTCTCCTTTCCTTGATCATCTACATGCACCTTTGATTGTGTCAGTTATTTACACCAGTGTAAACTTCAGCAGAATTTGACCCTTTTTTCTAACCAGTAATCCTTAATACAAGGACACCAGTGCCCAAATGGGCATAGTTGCTACTCCTAGTTTTCTCGAACTCTGCTGCAGCAGCATTTGAGGCGGACTTTAGTGCATGTCCCTGCCATGCTAAGCACAGAAACACTCATGAGCAAGTCAGGGAAAAAGAGAAGCGGAGTCAAAATAGGGAAAGAAAGGTGCTAGAGAAGAACCTGAATAGATTTGAGTAGATTCAGAGAAGCAGAAATAGAATTTACATAGAGAAAAATCTTCAAATGCTTCCTTTCTCTGCAGAACATGTTCTTGGCTATTATTAATGACACATATTCAGAAGTGAAAGCTGACTTTGCAGTGGCACCGAGTAAAGAATTTGAGATCAGTGACCTCATTAGACAGGTAAGTACATGCCTCTAAAATGCTCTTGTTTAAAGGGTCACACTCACAATAGAAATATATTTTCCAAGGGGGAAAAAAAAAAATCCACAGAACTGATTAAATGCCTATTCTGAAATCAGTTCGTCCGTAACTATTTAAGAATATTCTGAATTTGTTTCTGCAGTTTTAACAAATAGATGAAAGTTCACAGGGTACATCTCGGAGACCTCCAACGAGGATCCTCCCGGAAAACTTGGGAAGACCAAACAAGCAGAAATTAAAACCTTTAATCCCCGCCCTCCAGTTTTCAGGCCATCTTTATACAGCACAAAGGAGCAACAAGGAGTATAAACCGCTTTCTGCTTAAACTTTTCAGGTCACCTTTAGGCCTGAAATTAAGACCTCGTCCCGTCCCAAAAAGGATGCATGTCTAGGAGAATATGTTGAACATTAAACAGTTGTATAGGGATCCAGTAGAACAGGTGACCCCAGGAATGGAATACAGCCATCCTGAGATCACTCCTTTATCGGAAAAATCACTATCCATTGGGATAAGGTTTGGGGTCTGCGATTGAGAATTTGGTCAATTGGATGTGCATGAAAGCCCCAATTCTGCTGGGATCCACTTGCATGGAGCTCACTGCAGGACCAGGGCTTCCACCCGTGTTTGCTTGAGGTATCTGCCTATATGTGCAGAGAGTTAATTACTAGGCTTTTGCAACCATTCCACTTTCCTCTGGGGTTTTGTTGGCTTGAGTCACTAATTTCCCTAGAGCCTGATTCCAAAAGGTAAGAACATTTTATACTAGGTTGTTCAGGTCCCACCAAGATAACTTTGATTTATAAAGGGGTCTAGTTTTCTCTTTTTCTCTCTAATTATGAACCATTTTAAGATTAAATCAAACATAGCAGAAGAGTCCAACTGGATTCACTTGCATATTGTCTTAGTGGATCCCATGAGGCTTTTGAATATAAAAGGGTAAATTTTCGGAGCTGAATGCAAGGTACTGGGAATGTAATTTTCATTAACACTAATAGGATTCATTTCTAAATTGCCGATGCCTCATGTTGACAGGGTGTCCCTTAAATTCAAGCATTACAAAGCTTTTTGTGCCCCGGCTTGTGGGAAAGCATTTCTCTCTGTAGAAGACCTGATTTGACATTGAACTCACTTGGTGCATTTTCCCTTTTTTAAAATTGTGCTCAGAGTTACAATAAAGCCCTTGTGAAACTCAAGCTGAAGAAATCGAAGATGGAGGATTTGTATCCGGCAGGTGGAAGCTTGCAAAGCATGAAAACGTAGGAATCCAGCCCCAGCCTTTCTTTCTTTAAACTTTCAGTAAATTACTTTTAACCCATCTACTTAATTTTCAAATACACTCGAATATCTGGAGAATGGTGCAGGAGGTAGAGCGAGTGAACTCTGTGACCCAGATCCTCAAAGGTATTTGGGCGTCTAATTCCCATTGATTTCAGGGGCGCCGTGTGCTCGTTTCCTGGGTACAACTCCCAATGATGGCAGCAGGAGGGCGGAATGGAGCTGTATAGTGCTTCGTACTGCAATTTGGTGATCATAGAAGTCAGAGATGGGAAGATCCTATCCATCCTCCTTAGCATGGGCAAGATTGCTCCCTGGAGTATATTTTCATATGGTCTCAGCACCTAGCCCTAAATCAGCCTTAATAGTCTTATTTAAAATAATAAAAACAATGCCTAGCTCTGATATAGTGCTTTTCATTCTGCTCTCGCAAAGCACTTCACAAAAATTAAGTGGGGAAACGTAAATTAAACATTAGATTGAATTAGTTAACTAATGAGACTATTAAAAGCTTTGGTTAAGTTGCAGTGGTTGCCATTTAAGAAGTAAATATTTTCATCTGTTGAGAACAGAATAATATTGTGACTTATCTGCACAGAGTCAGTGCTATGGGGAGAAGAATATTCCCTTTTTAATAGCAACCTCTGCATAAATACTGCAGCAACTATTGCTAACCCATGGTGATGCACCTCCCTTAGGAAGCGCAGAGCCAGACCTTTCAGAAGAGCCCACTGTAGTCTTTGGATGACAAGACATCTAGGGGCAGTTTAGAGTGGTTTCTTTGAACACACACACAGGGTAACGCATGCTCAGACATGCCTTCATGTTGTGTTTGTGATGATATGCCCTTGATATGAACAGGACTCTGCATGGTTCTTCAGTCATTACAAAATAAACTACTGGTTTTCATCCTGAAGAATCTTAATGCTCGAACATCCTCACTGCCAGGCGTGAAGGCAAGAGCTCCCAGACTAGTTATGGGGTGTTTTCTTTTTTCCTGCACAATAAAAAGGTGAATGGAGCATCTACTCTCTCTCTCCTGAGCGAAGGCTCATTTCTGCCCCAAGAAGGGACAGCTAATATCCATCTCATTGGGGAGGTGTTAAATATATTGTCCCTTTCCTGGGAGTTTCTCATTAAAAGACCTCCTTAGCACACTAGATGGATTGGAGCCATATTATTTATGTGGACTCATAACCAACCAGCACTCCCCACCCATCCATGCCCTGATCCCCAAGTGTGGGACAAGGCTGTGATGTTGACATAGCTTCACACTTAGCTAGTCTCAGCCTATGCTCACTTCATGGACCACCGATGATCTGCTGGCCACAGGGTGTTGGCTGTCCTTCCCATTTCCACCTGCTAAATTGGACTAAGGGAGCTAAATGCATGTCAAATGCCTTCTTAATATTATTCTGCCACACAAGCCATTGTGATGGTTGCCTCAGAATAGTCGGTGACTATGGGATCCATGAGATCACAAAATGGGAGAGACGACATCCACAAGACACTCTCTCTCTAGCAAATGGTAAACCACATTATGGGAAAACTGAGAACCGCTGACCTAGCTCATGGGCTGTCAAACTGTGGGGTCAGGACCCCAAAGTGGGTCATGACCCTGTTTTAATGGGGTGACCAGGGCTGGCTTAGACTTGGTGCCCAGGGCTGACGCTGACGCCCAAGGGCTTCAGCCCTGGGCAGCAGGATTCAGGTTACAGGCCTCCCGCCCAGGGCTGAAGCCCTGGGGCTTTGACTTTGGCCCCCCTGCCTGGGGCAGTGGGGCTTGGGCGGGCTCAGGCTGCAGTCCTTCTTCCTGGGGTAGTGTAGTTATTTTGTTGTCAGAAGGGGGGGTGGTTGCAGTGCAATAAAGTTTGAGAACCCCTGAGGGAGGTGGTTTTAGCTCATGGATCTTCTCGGTCAGTAAAGTCCTCCCATTGCTACTCTGACTGTCAAATTCCCTCCATTCAATGGCCCGTTCGCTGTTATGAGGATTTACAAAGGTCCGTCAGCATGTCTTGTCCATTATTCTCACAAGACGAATAGTCTGAGCCATCAATCCGACTCACAGACTCATAGACTTTAAGGTCAGAAGGGACCATTATGATCATCTAGTCTGACCTCCCGCATGACGCAGGCCACAAAGCCGTCCCAACCCTTTCCCTTGACTCTGCTGTTGAAGTCCCCAAATCCTGTGGTTTAGAGACTTCAATTAGCAGAGAATCCTCCAGATAGCGATCCCCGCCCCATGCTGCGGAGGAAGGCGAAAAACCTCCAGGGCCTCTGCCAATCTACCCTGGAGGAAAATTCCTTCCCGACCCCAAATATGGCGATCAGTAGAACCCCGAGCATGTAGGCAAGATTCTCCAGCCAGACCCTCATTGGCCATTATACTATTTACCAGCTATGGCATGTTGTTCCTTTGACTAAAATCACGTTCCCATTAAACCATCCCCTCCACGAACTTATCTAGCTTAATCTTAAAACCAGACAGGTCCTTCGCCCCCACCGTTTCCCTCGGAAGGCTGTTCCAATATTTCACCCCTCTGACGGTCAGAAACCTTCGTCTAATTTCTAGCCTAAACTTCCCCACGGCCAGTTTATATCCATTCGTTCTCGTGTCCACATTAGTACTGAGCTGGAATAATTCCTCTCCCTCCCTGGTATTTATCCCTCTGATATATTTAAAGAGAGCAATCATATCCCCCCTCAGCCTTCGTTTGGTCAGGCTAAACAACCCGAGCTCCTCGAGTCTCCTTTCATACGACAGGTTTTCCATTCCTCTGATCATCCTAGTGGTCTCACAGACCCATGCTTTTTCTTGCTAGAGAGATTCCCCCTACACCCTCACGAGCCTCAAAGACCTACTCTGACATGATTTTCCTTTCTTTGTATGATTGATAGCAAGGGGCATTCTGCCTCCAAATCAGACGATGCTTTGAAGCTTTCCAGAAGATCTAGTGTGGACGAGAAGGTAGACTTTGTTTCTCTTTTTTTCTTACCAAAAGGCATTGACGTTATTTTAGATTTTACTCGTGATGGTCACACAGTGGAGAACACCAGGAGGGTTTCCGTTGTACGTTGATGTAACATGCTAACATTTTACATCATGGAAGTAGCATTCAAACTTGAACGAGGCGATGAGAGTTTGCTAGTTGTATTCTCTAGCCCTCAGAGAAAGGTCAACAATAGTGCTGCTCTGTTCAGGGGAGGCCAGGCATCAGAAGAGCAGAGCTGCTGCCAGCTTGAATTAAGTGCCTTTGCAGAGACCCTAGGCAGTGGGAACATTTAACCAAGTGTTGAAGCAATACAAGAACTAGAAAGCAAAATGCTATATAAGGGGCCTGATTGGGTCACAGACCCCATCTGCTTCCAAGCATCAGAGAGAGCAAGTACTTCCACAGGTTTTATTTTGTGCTACAGAAGGAAGCGAAGAATTCCCAGGGGGCTTGTGAAGTCCATACTGAGGCAATAGAAGGTCACTGCTTCATTGCCTCCCCCTTGAACTATTTAAGAGTTCATAAAAATGGAGCTTCGACAGCTGCATAGTGGAAACTGCCTTGCCCTGGGAATTCTTTTATTTTCTCTACTCATTCGGTAACATTCCCTCTCCAGGTAAAGCCATCTTGGTGCCTCCCCTAACTCTGAATCAATATTTATACTCTCCCCCTCCCCCAGTTTTGGAAGGAGGAAATGCAGGATTCCCTTTAAAATGAAGAGAAGAGACCTCCAAAAAGCCAGAGAGCATTTTTCCCCCTACAGTTGCCTCTTTCCCCACAGCTACATGCTTCCTAAAGTACATTGTGTGAGTGAATGTGTTACCTACAATGTGTGCGTGGGAGACAGCTAGCTCTTTATACAATATGTGGCTTTTCTTCTGGAAAACATACCCTTTCCTCTGTTGAGCAGGGTTATCTAAAGTCACCACAGCTACAGAAATGGAAGGAGAAGCTTGACCAGAAGTATCACTCTGCTGAGAATAAGGAATTGGCCGGGTCTCCTCAGGACCAAGTCTCTCCTCAGGAATTTCAGCAGTATGTCTTTGTCGTAGGTGGACAGAGTAGCTACTGTGTCTGTTCTAAGTGGGTGGAGGAGGTAGCAGGGCTGGCCCCTTGCAGATCAGACTGGCAGGCAGTGGGGAGAAATCAGCTTGGCTCATCTCCCACCTATTTAATATCCATTCAGCTAAGATACAACAGCCTATTCTCAATGGTCACCTGTGCCACTTTTTAACTGGGGTTTCGTACCGAGTCACCTGAGGGACAAGCAAGCAGGTCAACACCGGTTAGAAAGAGATTGTGCAAATGCACACAGGCCTCCTGAGTTTGGGTGGAAGGGGCAAATGGGAAGATAAGCAACTTCTAAATCCAGCCCTTCTTAAGTCTGTGAGGATCAATTGACGTGTACTGTAACCAACACGACCAGGACGGGGATAGAACCCACCACCTTCACTTACACAAGCAGCGGTTTCTAATCACTGAAGTTCCAGGAGAACTACCATAAGCAATAATACGTGGCTGTGCCAGTGGCTAGACACCCAGCTTTGCATAGGGGTTTGTCTACGTGGGAAAGTTAATTAGAAGGTAAGGGGTAAATTTAAAAAACACTAACTATTCCAGAATAGCTCCCGGGGAGGGAATGATTCCAGACTAGCTTATTCTGAAGTAGTTACTCCAGTTAGTTTCCTCAAGTCTCTTCCACCAGCAGAAGTTGGTGCAATAAAAGATATTACCTCACCCATCTGGTCTCTCTACAGCCCTAACTTTGACATTCCATCCAGCAGAGGGCAGGGCAGTAGTCTCACTGCCAATCACACCCACACGAGAAGGTTTTGCTTCTTTAAGCATACCACCATTGTTAAAGCAGTAATCCCCTCTAGCATGCAGGCAGTTATGCTGGTGCGTTTAAGGGGGTTATACTGAGCATGGCTTATTCCGGCTCAGGAATCGAAATCAGCTATACCCGCTATAAGACACCTTTATACTGCTATAACTGCATCCAGAGGTTGGGTTGTACAAGTAAATCAGTTAAAAACACACACACACACACACACACCCTTATCCAAAACCGTTATACTGGTACAAAATCTGTGTGTAGAGCAGGCCTCTGCTCGTTCGTTGGAGTCTGAAAATCATGCTGCAGTAAATAAGGACAGTAGTGAGATGGCTGAAGAATTCACCTCACCATGGACCAGGTCCAAAGCCCACTGATGTTAACAAAAAGAATCCCACTGGTATCAGTGCGTGGGGCTCTGGCTCACTATTCCTCATTGCCCATGTTTCACATTTAGTGGTGGAGAACAGCAAGTCATAGGGAGTGAGGAACAATATGGAGAACACTAAATTATTGGGAGTAAATAGCTGTTTTATACCACTGTATCGAGAATACGGGGCACAGGAGGTGACGTATGCCCAGTCTCTGCACTGAGGTAACACCCTCCCTTCGTCAGCCCTGACACACCAGGCTCAGCGGGGGCTGTGCAGCGAGGAAGTGGCACAGAAGCTTGCTCTCCTGCCAGGGCCCCATCAAGTGTGGTGGGAAGCAGCACAGGGATCAATATGCAGAGGTAAAAAAAGGGGTTGCGGTGGCATTCCCCCACATTCGCTTGGGAGAGTCGCAGTCGCTGCCTGGAGAGGTAAACGGAGATTGTAAACTCTTTGGGGCAGGGAATGTCTTTCCATTCTGCATTTATACAGCACCCTGGACAGGTCACTTACTAGGATCATCTGAGTATCTTTCACTTAATCAGTTCCCTGCCACTGTAATACTGTGGTCTAATTATGGTCTATGGTAGGCTTGGTGTGGAGGTGGCTGCGTGGCCTGTGATATACAGGAGGGCCTGTCTGGCCTTGAATGCTACCACATTGGGGCCCTGGCCCATGACTGGGATTACCACAATACAAATAACGAGGAGGACTCTTCCAAACAGGGTTCTAAAGACCAGACGGTGCCCCCTAGGGACAATTAATCAGTGCATTTTTATTCTGTTCTAGACTTTTCAAATACGCGACGGAACTGGAGAAACGACTAAACGAGGTTAACGCGAAGCTGAGCAGAGTTCTGAAAGGCATGCCTGATCCGAAAGGCTCTCCAGACAAGAAACAGAGATAGTGAGGTATAAGGGAGGGGCTAATTTGTAATCCCCAGATGAGTTTATTTCCTTGCTGACTGAATTTCTGAGTTATCCACAGGAGTCTCTCTCTCCTAAGTCCTGTGTTTCTGGACAGGAGGAACAGGGACCATTGAAACAGAGAAATTCAGTATTGAACACCCTCCCACCCTCTGTAATTGTGAACCAATGTGTTCACCAGGACCCTCTCCCAACCCCCAGTCCCACTCCCACACAAACACACCAAAAGCCAGAGTTATTCCAGCTCTGTGCAGGAATCTCTGATCCCCAAGCTGCAGGGAGACTGCCTTCATGGGGCAGTGGCTGCAGAGACTTCCCCAGTAGAGCTTCACCACTTATAGAGCACTGGTGTGGGACTCAGAGAACCTAGAGTCTTCTCCTGGCTCTTCCATAAGCCTGCTGGGAGAACTTGGGCAAGTTGCTGCAGTTCTGTGCCTCAGTTTCCCCATCTGTGAAACAGAGATAATGATAGTGACCTGCTTTGTAAAGCACTTCGACATTTTACCGCTGTTAAGATAAAAGCACCACAGATTTTTCTGTGTTATAGTAGATCCTGCCCACTGATAAGGATGGAAACACTTGTTTCTTAACAGGCCTTCCTTTGGCTCCCACCTCTCACAGATCAGCTTTGTCTCACCTTATACAGCAAAATCTGATTCACCTATAAAACATTGGAGAACAAGAATTCTTGTTTTCCAGTCCTCCTTCAATTGAGCCAGTAGGGGGAGCTTTCCTCTTCGCTTACCAAATCAAAGCAGCCAGCATTGATTTTAAACAGAGCAGCCTGTCTTGGAAGGTGGATTAGGGATTTTTTTGTTGTTGTGGGTCCCCACCCCCATGTATTTGATGCTCATGGGAAGTGCTAGATTGATAGTCCTGGGGACCAGAGGTCTCTGTCCATCCACTAAACACACACCGCACAGGCAGAAGCAGCCACTCCGCTCTAGCCCAAACCTAATCTGGAGGGAC
This sequence comes from Chrysemys picta bellii, assembly GCF_011386835.1. Taxonomy (NCBI): domain Eukaryota; kingdom Metazoa; phylum Chordata; order Testudines; family Emydidae; genus Chrysemys; species Chrysemys picta. The sequence goes on from NC_088798.1 coordinate 101,657,145, forward strand.
CAATGCTAGAGCTCGGAAGATGTTTCCCCACCCACCTTCTTTTCCCCCTCCCCAATGACTCATTCAGATCTTTGCCATCAATGGTACCCATTGGGGTAGACTGACATCACCAAGACATTCCCCCAGTGGATGGCTCAGGTGCAATCTTTTAGAAAGAATCCAGAGGTGGCTCACTTAAAACGAGCTGGTCATTGTGATGTTTGTTTGTTCCTGATTACAGCTGCAGAGAGACAAATTGCACAAAACAAATCTTAGATTCTAAAGCTTTCCACGCATGCTGGCAACTGGCTCCTCACAGCTAGCGCTGAAAGAACACAGATGCCAGGCCATTCAACTACAGTGCCAAGCTCTCGAATGTCATGGGAAAATAAAAATCAGCTAATCTATATGTCTGCCAAACGACTAGCTTATTTGGAGTACAGGATTCTGGCAGGCAGTAAAGCTTCCTATTGTTATCCAGCATCTAAATTTAACGCGTTCTGACTGCCACCGGCTTATAATTCAGAGAAAGGCTAAAGCACTATAAAGGGTGGAAAGGATTCAGCTCCAGGGGTGATTGCACTGGATAATCAACGCAAGTTACACCTTACAGATTGTTCAGCGATCATGTCCTCTCTGACACGCAGTCCCCACGCCAAGAGAGTTTATAGACATCTCCATTATCACCAGTCTGTGCAACACCTATGAAAACGGGGCTCTGATCCTTGCCTGGGGCTCCTCAGGCTTCGCTCACCCCAATATTACAATCCCTGTCGGTTAAACACGCTCAGTGGTTCAGGGACGCGAGACAGTTAGAGGCAAAGCACATTTTAGAAACATTTCTCAATTTAATCTAGAGCGGAAATCCTCTTTACAACAAGGCTGCTGCTTCTGTTCAGCCTGGCATTGAACGAAGGTTTCAGGGACAGCCACAGTTGGTAAAATAGGGACTAAAGGGAATGGACCATCCATCTTCGTTCAGATTAACTGAGTGTTTAAATGGGCAGTTTTAGTTCCCTGCTCCAAGACCCACATTTCAGATGGGAGCCTGGGAGAGAAACCAACAAGGAAACTTAAGTGAATGTCGATTCACATTTCTCCTTTGCTGCCATGGTGGTTATTGTCTGTCTGATTAACTGGGTGACTGCCAGGAGGAAAAGCTGAACTCTGGTCACCCTCCGGTAGAAAACCAATTCTGAAGCAATTGGCAAAAAGGCTATGAGGGCATTCAGCTTCTTCCACTTGCCCAAAACCCAGAGGGGCACCGGTGCAGAGACTGGACAGCATTGTTGTATTTTAATTCCCCAAAGATCAGTGCACATCCCACCTGCGACCCAGATTTGTTCTAGTAAAGACAAAAGAGGAGAGATGTTCTAGATTTTTGAGAGCCAGGTGTCGGTGTACAATGAGCTATGTAGCAGTGTTGCCTAGTGGATAGAGCATTGGACTGGGACTCAGAAGACCCAAGTTCTACTCCTAACTCTGCCACTGGCCTGCTGGGTGACCTTGGGCAAGTCCCTTTACCTTCCCGTACCTCAGTTTCCTCTGCTGCCTTCCATGCAGCCAGCTGCTTCGGCAGCACAGCTCTGAGCCTCTAGCCCCGGCACCCAGTCTCGGCTGGAGACCCAAGCTGCCTTCCCCTTGCTGCAGGAAAAGGGAGCTCATCAACGATGGGGCCAGCCAGGACAAACAGAGGCTGGTTCCCAGCAAGGGAGGGGTGAGGATGGGCACGACCCATCAGAAGCAGGATGTCCACTCCCATACTTGCTTCCAGCCACACATGCAGAAAATCACCCGGGCACAGCTGTAACCATCTCCATCCCTGGCACAGCCTACACAAAAGCTAGTCTCTAACGCTGCGTGCAGTGTTGTTGTAGCCCTGGCCATCCCAGCATATTAGAGAGAGAAGGTAGGTGAGGTAATATCCTCCCACCTCACAGGGTCCTACAGCCCGAACTTGAATCTCTACCCCACAATTAAACAGCTCGAGTCAGCTGGCAGTGGACAGCCGTGTGTTTTTAACTCCAGTGGAGACATCCTCTGTTTCCTAAGGGTTCCCATGCATTTTTCTCCTGAATGCAGGAAATCCTCATGGCCAATGTTCCCTTTACAGCCTGAAGAGAGACAAACAGAGCAGTTTCCAAGTAGGAATTCGGTGACTGACACTGGCCAGACAGCAAGCGCACCAGGACCGAGCCAGGCTCAATGAGAATGTGATCCATTCCCACTCCACTCCCCAGTGTATTCTGGCCCTAGGCTCCTAGCCAGTTGAGAGTGCCAGTCGCCCCAAGGCCTAGTGAATGAGTGATGGAGACAAGCAGCCACAGTCCGTAGAGAGGGAAAACACCAGCTTCAACTTCAGTTCTTACCTAAGCTAGATTCCAGCTCAGGCCTCCAAAAGTGAAAAAATTAAGCACACAAAATGCAGTAAGTCCTGGGAGCTGCCAGCAGACAACTGCAACTCGGTACTGGATATTATCTAATCAGAGAGCCCGGCAAATACAGAGTCAGGAAAACTGAAGACCTACTAGCTCATCTACTCTATCCCCCGACATTGCAGACTTTTTGCCTACACTGTGTTTAGTAGCGCTTTGTCATCTAATCATATATAAACCTAGTAACTATGTTGCTTGGGTCAATGAAGCCCTGCCCCTGACACCTTATCACCATGCCATGGGATTCCATGTCCATTATGTAACCTTCAGAGTTTTAGATCTTTTTTCACTGTCTCTGCAAACTTTCAGGGGTGCAGTGTCACCAACCCAACGTTTAAAAAAAAAAAAAAAAAAAAAAAAAGACCCTAATTCTCCCCCCCGCCCCTCCCAAAGTCATAAGATTAAAAATAAAATAAAAGCCAAAACCTAAATTGATTATTTGCCTTCTGGTTTTTGAGCCTTTGGGGAGCTCGAGGATCATACCCAGGGGAAGCTAGAAACTGCCTTCTCTTTTTAAGCAGAGGAGATTCTCATGTATTCCTGTCTCCTCCAAAAAAGTCAGAAGTTAATTTGCACCCAGAAACCACAGTGATGGATAAGCATCTGAATTAGGAAACTAATTCTCTTCCAGCTGTGGCTGATGGATGGCACGGTAATGGCTAAATAGTGAAGTGCTCGATAGCAGTTTGTAATGATAAGATTTATTAGAGAAGAATTAACTTTGCTCTCCTGTGGAGATGCGTCTTGTATCCAGGAGAGAGGCTTACCCCAAGTGGCCTTATGAACAGATACTGTAAGTGCACATAAATCTGCCTTTTATTTCAGTTTTCTGCTGTAAAATGCAGTACTAACCCCTTTAGAAGAGTTTTAGGTCTAAGCAAGAAGAGGCTGCTCATTAATCACATCTACCAAAATGCACCACTGGTTTGCTGGTTCCTACCTGCTCATAAATATTCAGAGTGGTGTTCTTGCTAAAGATTGTACGGTACCAGCTATGGAGACTGCTCACACATTGACCCACCTGTCACATTTCCCTGACCCGCCCCTCCAAGGGCAGGAAAGTTTGTGAAAAGGAAAATCTATCACTAGCTAGAGCAGATTTTAACCATTCTTTCTTCATAGTTCTGCTGACCTAACATATCTTCCTAATTCCCCACTGCGTATACAAATACTGATGAGAATAAGGAATGGCCTTTATCTGAGGACACACATCCCCTTGCACCCTATCTCAAACAAGTAAAGTCTTCAGCAGCCCCGTCAGCTGTCTGGGGTTAGTGAGAATCCCACCATGCCTGACCAGTAGGAGTGAAATCCAGTCATGCTCATCAGGCATTTCTGTTCACTCTCCCAGTGCTTCCTGTTAGTGACCCAATTCCCGTTACGAAGAGTCAGCTCGACAAGGAATGCTATTCCTCCTAACAGAATCACAAACCCTTTGAAATCTTCTGTGTGTGTGTGCGCACACACGCGTGTGCACACACACACACACACCGAATGAACATTTACTGCCTGTCTGGCCGTCCTACGATTTTCTAATTTGTGAGCGAGGGATGCACATACACCCCTTGGCAGCAAGATTTTCCTTTTCAGACGCAAACAAGGCTAAGAACCACCATTAGTAATTTGCTGGGCTCAGCTGGAAAGGAATGACCGCAGCTGTTTGCTTCATATAAATCACTGCAGCATGACAGCTCAAAGCAATCAATAGCCAGGACACCTTCCTGGTCATTGGGAAGTGTCATTAAGGTTAACAAGCTTTGGCACAGTGCTCCTGCCCTAGAAAGATCTGCAGTGGTGTAGGCGTCTAGGAGCTGAAACCAGCACTGGGATTAGTAGTTAAATACCTGAAGTACCAAACAGCAGACAGCCGAATACCAGGAAGTATCATTTGAACCTTTAGTTTGGTTCTTGCCCTGCTCCCCAAACAGTAAAAACACTGGAAATGGCCCAAACTCCTCTCCCCAGATTTGTCTTTATTACTAACTTAAACACTGCCAAAAACCTGAGGCCAGCCATTGTCCCAAGCCAGACTGATCAGGGTGAGGGGTTATCCTCTACTCGCAAGGGCCAGATGAAGATTAGCTCACATCAGTAACACCATCACCAGCCCAGTTTAAGAGGAAACTTAAGACCCCAAACCCGCTCTGTTACCACCATCCACTGGGTTTCCCCACTTAATAGGTTCCTAGGGACAGGACCTGCATGTTCTTTCCATCTTGCCCAGGGCTTAAATAATACATAGCAGGGCCTGTACTGTCTATTTCAGCACCTCATTACTGCTGTAGGACTGCCTCAGCTGTGTCTGGAAAAGCACACAGAAGAAGCAGCTATGCATTTTAGTACCATATTACAGAGTTAGGAAGGCATCTGCGATAGAGTCACTTACTTCATCCTAGTGTCAGGGTCGAGCCATGCCTCAGTTTCCCCTCACTTTGGGTATTCCAGTGAGTTGATTCGGGCTCAGGCTGAGCTGAGACTGCCTCTCCTTCTGGGGCAGAGGTAACAATCCTCCATAACAGTCCTTCCCCTTTGCTGCAAGGGTTCCCCACCTATATGTGGCATCATAGGTAGGGACCAGCCCATAGTCCTAAATTATAAAGCAGCTGTCAGCCTTAATGCCCAAGTTGTGTTGCTTTGCCGATTCCTGGGGCTACTTCCTACAACAGCCATCTCCATTGTAGGCCTTCTTTCCAATCCTCTGGTCTACAGCTCTCTCCAGGCCTTTGGCCACAGCTACTTTCACAGGGCTCTTAAGCTCCAGGCTGAGAGGTTTCCAGGCACTCCTGCCACTGTGGTTCTCCAACTGGTCTGAGCAACACAGAGATCTTTTTATAGCCTGGCCCCCTTCTCCCAGCAGCCCCTGCTATAGTCTTCAGTCACATGACCTCCACAGATTACAAGTCCCCATAGACCTTTAGAAGCTTAGAACTTGCAACAGGCTATTTATTGTATTGGCCCAGGTCTGCCTTATGGTGACTGTCCCCTAGCAATCCCCCGCCCTCAAAAAAAAAAAAAAAGCCTGAAGTGGTAGATTTATAGCTGGGGATTTCCCTAGTCCTGGATGCTTGCTCCTATCCTTGGCTACGTTCATTTTTTCCCTTCTTGACTTATTTTGCTTTAATAGAACATTGTTACTCCCCATCTCAGGTGGTCTCTCCTCACTACATCCCCCCAATAGTCTCTCACTGCAAGCTGCTTGGTGCCAGGGGCCATGCCAGAGCAGCGGGCACTATTACTGCCTCGTACTCAAAACACTGCCCCAACACCACATGTTCAAGCCTGAGGCAAACAGCCTAGGTTTTATTAAAGCTCATGATTTTTAAGCCAATCACATTTTTTTTTTTTTTAGATTTTCCCCTCCACTTTTAGGGGAAGCTGCACAGCTTGTGTGAGATCATCACAGGGTCAATCTGCATGCAAAATATGCAGCCTCCCTGTTCATTGATCAGCTGGGAGGCTGTGACCTTCTCTGACCCCCTGGGCAGTGGGAACTGCCATTTGCTTGCTCTCTCGCTTTCCACAGGCAGGCAGAATAGGCACCTGCTCCACTCATTCTTCCTGCATGTTTTTTCAGTCTTTTGACCCACACTTGGCCTGTTCTCCTTCCCACTCTCCCTCTCCACCACACATTCCTCTGCATGCCTCCTCCAACTCCTCAATACACTCACTCAAGCCCCAGCATTCCTCTTCAGTCTGCCTCCCTGCCTGGCCCCAATCATGTATACCCTCCTTATTGCCCCACACCCCCATCCCTGGCACCTCCACATTCCCCTGGTCCTTGCCTGGCTCTCACATGGCAATCAAGGAGTGGTCATCTGTCCTGAATTGAGCCCTATTGGAAACAATAGGAGATGGTATCAGTCTTTGCTGGACGAAGCATCACTTCCATCCACTGAAGCCAGAGGCCTGCCCTAGCATGGACAGGAAGAGGAGATAGCAGGCATTTTTGCAAAGGGTACCCCCTCAGGGTACATCTATACTGCAATAGGAGACCTGTGACATAGCCACAACCGGCTCAGATCAGCTGACTGAGGTTCTCATGGCTGGGGCTACAGGGCTAAAAATTGCCATTACATGTATGGGCTCATCCCAGAGCCTGAGCTCTGACACCCAGTGGGAGGGATGGGCCTCAGCCCAGACTCCAGCCTGAGCATCTACCCGGCAATTTTTAGTCCTGGAGGTTGAGCCCCGCAAGCCCAAGTCAATTGACCTGGGCTCAGAGTCATGGTGCTGCTGTTTTTTTTATTGCCGTGTAGTCATACCCTCAGTTACACTGTTGCCTTTGATGGGTTTTATACCTGTGAATGTCGGCAGAACATGGCCAGCATCACTGCTGTGACTAACAGCTGCCCTTCAGATCTACTCCATCTTTCCTGCTGTCATTTTCAGAATATCACGAGTATCCAAGGATCATGTCAAATAAATGAAGACAACAGTCAACGTAAAGCTCTTTTGTTTAATATATTGCCCATAGTCAAGATCTTTCTAAATACGATGCATTTTGTAATTCAAAGGAAATCTGCTATAGATTATGGATACTATTAAAGCTTTGGATTTTCTTAATATAAAAGTATTTCAGTTTTGACAGAACACTTTCAGAAAAGTGTCCACATTAATCTGTATGTATTTTAGGAAGTTAAATTCATTCAGCATGTTACTAAAACATTTTCAAAGCAAAATTGAAAACACAACAATGTCTTCTGGAAGTCAAGACTATCTCAAATATTAATTTGGCAGCATGGTGCTCGTTTTTTTTTAATGCTGTTTACCAAAAATGGCAAAACAATGTTTTTATCCTTCCGACAGTTTGCTTTAATTGGTTTCTCATTTATTAAGTACTGTACTTTAAGTGTAATCAAGGAAGGTTTACTATGTGAACAGACTTGTATAAGTGTATACTTATAAATACACTTGTTTGACAGTGTATTTCAAAAGTTTCATAGTTGTTTTAATTAGTGTCAGCAGGACTTCAGAAGTTTAAGGTGGGAACCAAGATAGTAGGTGACCTATTTCCTTAAGCCTCAAGATACATGAAGAGGTCTGTATCATTACAGAAAGAGGAGCAAGTGTGATTCTGGAAGACCATGATCAAACGGTACACGTCCTCAGAGACAAAATCCAGGTTTGATTAATAACCCCGTGCAACAAGTATAACAGGATGGCTTCTTCAAAAGACCAGAATACAGTCAAAGATTGTCTTAGGTGTGATCATACACAAACAGATGCTATTAGAAACCATCTCTGTAGAAAAAAATCCTTATGATGCCTACAAAAATGTATGCAATGGCTGTATTTGCTGGCCATGATGAATACAGGAGTGAGTAAAGTTGGGAGTACATATTTTATGAGTGAATACTATTTCTGACCTAACTGGCAGGTGGTGAATTGTTTGACAAAACTATTTTTTACCAAAAGTCCATCTAAGATTAAGGCTCAAGCTAAGGAGTGAATGAGAATACAGTATGAACCCAAAGGAATTTTAAAGGACCCCACATTCTTTTTAGGACCTTGTATTGAAGAAAATATGAAAAGAAACTACTGCAATGAAATATGACAATACAGGTTAAGGTACTTTTATTATAAAAGTCTATACAATGAATGCCAGACATAGCAATGCAATTATATCTGGTTTATTTATATATATTTATATATATCTATATATCGATATATAGATATATCGTTTTTACTTGTACCAAAGTAAAACTATGTTATATCACAAAATGCCTAATTCTACCATTTATTTATTGCTCAACAAGGATGGCACAAAACACACTTGTAGCATAACTCTTGCCATGCTCATCTACTCTACTGAATAACCAGCCAAACACTGCATAACACACACAAAGCAGCTGTTAATTCTGAATTGGAACCAGTCTGATCATTCACTCACTTATAAAAATATTGGAATCATATAGATTTAAGCATTATAAAGGAGGAATATATTATTTAAAACATTTAAATAGTGCATATTGACATTTTGCATGTGGTATATATAAAACACAAACATTCATGTACAACACCATACAGTACACATTAGTTTCGATGTTTGGATACACCCGCGTCTGCAGACTGAAGAAAAGTAACTGAAAGTGTACATTGCACAATGGAGTTGAATAAAATTGAGAAATGGTCTCAAGGCTAGTTTTAACCTCTCAATTCTGTAGGGTCCACTAAAAATCATCTTGCTGTATAAAAAGGCAAACCACCAATGCACAACTAGTTTAGTGCTTTCTTCCAAATTCCAAAGTTACATGCCAATAATCACGGTGAAAAGGAAAAAAAAAAAACTATTTTATAGCACACAGATGACCTGGTGCACTAGAAATCCCATTCTGAACCTACTCCATATGTTTACATGACAGAACAACTAATCTATGAGGTTACATGCTAGTCAGTTCTTAGTAACTTTGTGAAAAAAAAATCATTTTTGGTCTTTTATTAAGCAGTGTGAATAATATTGGTGTTGGCATTAGCCAGTCATAAAAACATGCAGTGAGAGTAGGTGCATGCAAAACATGGCCACAAACAAACTGATGCACACTGAAAAATCCAAAAAGCACCAGTTAAAATTAACACTTAGTTTTTGCCGGATCAAAAACCGTTGTTGATGGCGGTTGTATTGTATAGCATAAGCAAGCTAAATAATCAGTCAACACAGTGGATGTGATAATCAAAACATTGTTTTAGTATCAATTCTGAAGCTGAATCATGCGAGGCCCATGTACTATTTGCTTACATCACAAGGGTTAAACCATTTATTTTTGTTCCCCGGCTGCATAACGCGTTGTGATATACAGCAGTAATTTTTCCCCCCCTAAGACTGACACTGTCCATTCTCAGGTGCATTTTAACTACAGTGATTTTAGCCCTTCATAAACTTGTTTCAGATACAGCAAAATTATGTAATTGACCTAAACCAGCTCTTATCTGCTGGAGCTGCAAATGTCTGAGCACCATCAGATTTCCCATTAACTGAAATGTTTATTTTGTTTCTCAAATTTTCTGAAGGGTGAGATGCAGTATCCAATTCAGACAAAACACTATGTGACCACTATTTGATAAACAATAACTGATAAAATGAACAACAGTAACATAAGTCCTGTAGGCAGCATGTGATATAACTGTTCAGTTTTTCCAAGTTTTAAAAGTACACTAAGCAAGGTCACTTTCTGGTTTGTCCATTGTCATCCTTATCAATGAGGAAATGTGACCTCTAAGTAGCAAAATCCATTGATCATAATACATATTACCGTGTGACAGATGTAATTTAGAATACCAGAAATCAAACAAAGGTGTTCCACAGCAGTTCTCTGAAAGGAATTTCTGTTCACTTTTGGTATTCCAGGAAAAGAGTCGGGTGTGGAATTTTGTGTCATGTTTTCCATAATAAAAGGCAACAGGAGTAGTTCAGTGTAGCATTAAGATATAGATATATACCTTAATTTCTTCAGTAATGCAAACAGTTGGTAATAACAAAAAGTTGATAACAAAAAGATGACTCTCCAAAGTTCTTGAATGCTTAAAGGACAAAATTCTATAGTCTTTCTGGAACAAGATGCATCTGTAATATAAAACGTTGAAGGAAACTATGTGTTTGCTAAAGTTGGATAGCGCAGTCTCTTAATTTAGAACATTTTATTTGCTCTCTAGACAGGACCTACTTACCCTTCAAACATTTTATAGTGGCACCATAATAAAGTGCACAAACTGGGTTCTTTCAACAGTGCATGACAAAATGAACACAAGCACCTGATAAGTACTATGGTAGTATGAGGAAACATGATGTTATTCAGTCTTTTTAAGAAACAATCTATATTGATTTTGAAAAATCTTGTTTGCTGATTAGGACTTCTAAAAGCCTAAGCTTGGCCTTAATTTTCTTGTACTCCCTGTACTCATCAAGCATTGGAGCCCGATCTTCTTTCTGTACATTCCTGTAAAGAGAAGAAAATATTTAAAGAAATATCCTGTACATCTCCGAAAGTCAAACATCACACACTGAGGTAGTATGAGTTAGCTATATGATTCTGGATGACCTTTTTGGCATGCAGCCTGGTTGACAACAGACATACTGCAACTGCTCCAGGGCTAAGGGATTAAAGTTAGTAGAATAACTGACTAAAAATACTTGGGAGAGAGAAAAATCTGAAGAGATTAATTCAGCATAATCACCAGTAGCATATTTACAAAATGTCTTCAGCTTTTCTGGAAAAATTTTCCATAGGTGAATTTTTTTTTAATCATATTGGGAATAAATAACTTCATGGATATCTACAAATTATAATCCAATTCTGAGGTAAGAAAAAATAATAAATAGATCTAAAACTATAATTAAATATTCAAAAAGTTATTTGCCATTCACTATAGACCTGATCATTCACTCATTGAAGTCAATGTCAGTTTTGCCACTGACTTTAATGAGCACACAATGAAGCCCTACTAACTGAATTTGTATCTACAGCTGCCAGTGAGTTTATAGCTGGCCAAAAGGTAAATATAAATCTTAGTTAAGCAAGATAAATTATGGTCTATTCATATGTGGGTGTGGATTAACTATTACCTTGAAAAAACAGCTAATGCATTTAATATATGCACAGTAGCAGGTTATGCCAAATTTGCAACAATAGACACCTAAGAATGAGGACTGTGAGGGACTAAGGAATATATATTAAAAAAAAAAAAAAAGGTACAAAAATATGCCCCCCTTCTTGTTTATGAAGCAATTACCCTCTGTTTAGAATGATCTACTGGAACACTAGAGAAGTAGATGCTTCTTAGTAGAAAAGTTTCACTAGATAGAAACAGAGGGATTATCCTGTTTTTATAAAATGAGATAAATTGTTCTTTTTGATTTCCATTCACACTTTACGGGGGGGGAGGGAAGACTGAAGAGTGCATCACCATCACTATTAAAATGCACAGAAGAATCTGGATTATTTTATTACCTAGTCCAGGGGTGGCCAACCTGTGGCTCCAGTTAATATGCAGCTCCTTGTACAGGCACCAACTCCGGGGCTGGAGCTACAGGCACCAACTTTCCAGTGTGCCAGGGGGTGCTCACTGCTCAACCCCTGGCTCTGCCACAGGCCCTGCCCCCATTCCACCCCTTCCCGCCCCCTGCCCTCAGCCTGCAGTGCCCATGCTCCTTCCCCCTTCTGCCCTGAGCTTCCTGCATGCCACGAAACAGCTGATCAGGAGGTGCGGGAAGGGAGAGGGAGGCGCTGATTGCTGGGAGGCACTGGGAAAGGGGGGGGGTTGCTGACCTATTACTGTGGCTCTTTTGCCATGTACATTGGTAAATTCTGTCTCCTTCTCAGGCTCAGGTTGGCCACCCCTGACCTAGTCCTACATTAAAAGGAGTGCCCCTCATGAGACTATGCATAATGAAAGAGTACATACAACTGGATTATTGATACAAAACAGATTAAATTCTGTTTGCTAGGATTCTTGGTTTAATATGGAAGGAGCGGTAAAACATTTTGATAATGAATACTGTACTGAAGTGCACGAAGGTTGGTCATATTTAAGTGGACATTAAGATGACACTGCTACAAAAATTAGTGCCTCAGTTTCCCAGAGTAAACTTTTAAAATGTATGATAAATAAAAAGCAATAGTAAATAAAAAATGAAGCACCAGCCTGATATTCATTGTTCTGTTAAACTAACCTCCCATTCTGTTGATAAAACCCCTCTTCAAATTCTCGTAAAGTTTTGCGTAACTTCTTTTTTTCAGCTCTGGCTTTCCAAAGTTGCTCTAATAATTCAGGCCTAAAAATTAAGAAAGAAAGAAAAAGACATTGGCCAACTAATAAGAAGGAAACCCTCATCTGCCCTCTTAAAAACAAAATGAAGAAACTAGGTGGACTGATATTACATTGATTTTGCTCAGAAGTAGTTTGGTATCCATGATACATTTTATGGGGGGTGGGGGGGAGAGACCAACATAGGCTAATCATTAATAAAAGAGATACAGTTCTTCAGTCATCAACCCAAAATCATTTGAAACAACTTACTAAGAGAATTAAACACTTAGCTGAACAGTAGACTGGACACTCAGATGAATTCCTTTTCATTTGAATCACTCAACAGACACATTTGTTGAGAGATACAGAAAGACAACTGCTTATATTAAGAAACTCCACATTTGGTGTTATAGGTCTTAAGTACATCAGTGTAACTCTCACAATAGTACAGCACTAATCACGTTCTAGTCATACGCACATAGAAGCTGCTCGGATACTTGATAGTCGGAGGTCCCGAGTCAGCTTTTCTTGACTGTCTTCAAGATCAGACTCCGAATTTTCAGCTGGGCTTGAAACAGACTGTGTTTGGACAGCAGTTTTTAAGAGATCATTAAATTCTGACGACAAACTATCAACATCCTCCTCTTCTTCCTGCATGGTGATAAAGTCGAAGTTTACAACACAGATTTAAAACATTTCTCTTGACTATGCAAGGAGGAACTGAAATATTTGATAAGTGTTCTACTTACCTTAATTTCTTCAAAGAAGTGGGCAGTTTCCCCTTCTATAATGGGCTGTAACATCTGACTCCGCCTCTTAGTTGATGGTGACCCCTACAATATTCCACATTTGCTTTTTGTTATATACAAATGGATGTTGATTATTCTAAGCTCTTACATAAAGAAATGTCAATCAATTAATCTTGTTCAATTCCATTTTTGCACATAACTGGAATTTTCACGTTTTGTTATAACACTAACAAAATAAGATCAGTAAATCCTAAAAACAGATGTCCGATAATGAACTATTCCAAGCAGATAATTGAATTGCAATGGATGTTACAGTTTTAAGTCATAAGTACCTCTTTTACAAAGATCAATGCTTACTAATAAAATACAGTCTGTGCCCATCACTCCATTATTTAAAATAAAGTAAAAACCATATCATGCTCTCTCTCAAACAATCTGCATAAAATTCAAATATTTTCCTTCTGAATTTCCATTCACACTTTTACTCTTGATACACATACAAAATCCAAAGTCAATTAGGGAAACACTCTATATCGGGCTGGATCCTCAGCCTCTGGAAAGATACTTTGCACCACCTAAGTGGCAGAAAGGAACCTCATGCCAGCCCTAAAAAGGAGGCCGATGAGGATTCCCCCAGAATGGACAACTCCTGAGCTTGTTAAAAGCTAGCACAACCAGCTTTTCACCAGCCGTTTCTGGCACCCTGGTGCGGATGGCACACTCAGGCTAGGTACAGTGCTCCAGGAAGAGGCAGGAGTGCAATATGGCAGTCCCCAAGGGTGGCTTAGAGCTACCATCTCACATCTTCAACAGCCCTGAGCACGAGGACTGTGCCCTATAGTTTTTAAAAGCATGGAGCACTTTTATTCATGATATGTTTTGCAAATTAACTATTTGAAAACATTTGTCAGGTGATAGTCTGGTTAACACATGAAGATATATTTGCTATACTTACAAGGATGGGAGTAATGCTTGCTCTAGTCAACATTTGTTTCACAAGTCTGTATCTGTCATAGAGAGGTTTAACAATATGCCTTTCTTCTCTAGTAACCTAAAGAAAGAGAAAGAAATATGTAACAGAGTAGCATACTTCACATGAACAGCCATCAGCTCTGACATCCTGCTCAATTAGGCATTGTAATATAATGTGGTTTATTTTTAACCTAATATAACACTTAAGAGAAACACACACCAAAAAGAAAGACAGCTTTCAGGAATGATTTAAAGAAAAACTGATGGGAAGAATTCCCAATAGACAAGGCAGTTCACATAGAAAAGTAGTTTCTCACTGCAAAGAGCCATGGGAAAGAGAAAAAGGGACCAAGATTGGAGCAGTGGCTAGTGATAACAGCAGAGGCAGGCTGAAGATGGATTCTGACAATTCTCTAGAAATGATAAGCAAAGTAAGAGAAAGATGCTATTGTGGCAGAACATCTGGTTTTACTGCAGATTCTCAGTCACTACTCTGACAGCATAAAGAAGCCAGAAAGCTGGTATAAATGGCTAGCTAAGGATTTCCTCTGTATGGGGAAATCCCTGAGTGATGTAGGGCCAGCATAGCTAAACTTCTACACTATCCGCTTCCTGGCCTATAGCATAAGCACACTGGTAATCCCCAGCCGGGATAGTGGCCCCTTGAGATAGGAGGATAGCAGCAATTTGAAATGGGCTTGGGAACGTCCAGTGGTTGGACAACTAGTGATCTCAATCAGGGACACATATAGGGAGGCAGGTTAAAGTCAACTGGATCTTCTTCCAATCCATCAAGGACACATTTAGAGTAATTAACTATGAATAAGTGGAGAGAAAAATACTGCTGCTGAAATCATCTAGCAAGAAAATGCAATAAATATAGAATTTTAGATCCAAGTCTTTCCAAGGTTATAAATAGAGTATACAAGCCCTCTTGTATTGTATCCTCAAGTACAGACATTCAAAACTAGTACATTTTACAGATTTCTTGTTGCATTTCATTTTGGACATTTACTGTATCTTAAAGAACTTGGGAGTGGTTTAGAGCATATTTGTATCACTGTTTCATCAGCTCAAACTACACCTCTTCCAAAATGCCAAATAGAGAATGATGCAAGAATATTGCTTCCAACTTGTTTCAGTTTGGTTTTCAGCACATCACAATTCTGATAGCCATTCTATCATTGCTCGGGATAAGGTAAGTTCATATATAACTGGGCATATGAAGTAACAACTACAAGCAACAGAACTGTTTCCAGTACAGTAGTTCCATTTCACAGCTGAACTATAGGTCATGAGTTTTGTTGTCCTTAAAGTCTTCCAAGCTAGATCTAAAGTCTTAATGTTATATTTACGCAAAGCATTGTGTCACGTTAAACGTAGTATGCAGGCTGAGAGTTATATTGCAAAGCCAAGTCACAGATCTGTTTTAGCTTCTATATGGGAATTAGATAAAAAAAATATGCTATATACTTATAGTCAGCAAGACAACAAAACATTAAATGCACGCACCTTTACAATTTTCTATTTTTGTGAAAAATTTAAGAATATTTTGTCATGCAAATTTAAGTGAGAAATTCAGTGATCTGAATCACAATGATCTGATTTGAATCCTGGCAAAAAGGCTTGAATCCCCAAAATACTGGAATGTGTTTGCATAAGATTTCTCTTTTCTTTGTAAGTCAATGGGCAGAATTCTGCAGCTACAGAACTATACATACAATCCATTCCATAGCCTGCCTTCAACATCAACATTTTGCTTTAGAAAAAAAGCCCTACATAATGAGTAAATGTGATCATGTTAATTTTAAAACTATGTACAACTACGCGAGAAGCAATGGTAACATGGAAATTGATTAGCACAATTGATAGATTATATTATTTTTTGGTAAATAACTGTGTTA
Organism: Chrysemys picta bellii; assembly: GCF_011386835.1. Classification (NCBI taxonomy): domain Eukaryota; kingdom Metazoa; phylum Chordata; order Testudines; family Emydidae; genus Chrysemys; species Chrysemys picta. Next base: position 101,672,928 of record NC_088798.1, read on the forward strand.
ACAGTCGGTGTCCTCACTGCATACCAGTTACTGCTGCCTAGGTGTATTTTAGAGTAGTTTTGAGGAAGTTAAGAAAAGATTACCGGCCGTCCATGTTGACTTTCATAGTACAGAAGACTTTTTTGGAGAGATGTTTTCTCTTCTGCCAAATGGTCTTTTGTCATTTTCTGTTAGACAAGAATAATTCACATCTATGTCAAACATGCAAGTACCTCTTTTCAATAGCTTCACTACATTAGGCAACTTGGTAAATGATAGGCATCTTAGCAAATCAGAAAATGTAGTTATATTCCATATATTCTGTCCTTATCTAAAGAAACCGAAATAACATACACTTGAATATTTTGGCAAAACAAAATAATGTGCTGCAATGATATATTTTTGTAAGCCTAATACATTAGTGGCTTAAAAGTGGACATTCCTGAGAAGTATTACAACCATCTCCTTTCCACCGCAAGTACAAACGAGACTATACTATAGTTAGAAGACAGTGAAGTTCTGAATAAAACCATGGCTTTACTCAGAGGCATCCTCAAAATTAAATGACATCTGAAATAAATCTAATCTTGCCAGACAGATAAGCTAACCTACTGATAAAATTACATCTCAGATGACTGATGTTTTATTGCTCTTTTAGACAGTATTTGAAGCTGTTGTTTCTAAGAAATGCCAGTTTAGACTTACTTTTATGTCTTCTGGCAAGCATCTTTCAACTCGTTTCTCCTTCAGTCTTTTCAAAATGAGTTCAAGCGTAGCCTCCTTGGTAGGCTTCTTCTCTTTCTGCATAACCCGGGGCTCATCTTCATTTTCTTCATCTTCATGGTCAAGAGAAGAGCCAAAGCTTTTTGGAAGAGTGTTACTTCGTGGACGTGTTTGAGGTATGAATTCTCCATCTGAGCATTTGTGCTTTTCATCTGGATTAAGAAAATTGCCCCATCCCAAAGAACAAAGATATCAAAAACTATTTAGAACTAAACAGACAGATGACAAAAGAACTGATGGAGGACATAATAAATTTTATTTATACAAACTATTTTCAATTAGCCCTTCCTGAAGTCCCACAGACAAGTGTAAACTACTCCTGGTTTTGGAGAACAAATCAGAAGGATACAGAAGTTAAATGATTTCTACTACCCCCAGGGTTGTTCTTGAATGTGTAAATTATTTCAGTTTTAGTGTGAGGCAATGTATCTTTGTCTGAAAACAAAACTTGTGCAACATTCCATACCTTTTATTTGTTTTCTCAGTTTGGTAAGCTCTGTCATCCACTTTAAAACCTTTGGATTGGCTGCAATATCACTATAGGAGGGCTGGAAAAAAAATACATAAACTACATTTGCACAGGAGCAAAGAAAACCACAGCAAGTTTGTTCTTTAAAGCTTGTTGAGTGAAATCTTTACAAACATTTGACATTTTTACACTAGCCAGAGCATTCTAATTAAGTTGTTCTTGTTCCTCCTCTTCTCCTCCACACCCACATTATCTCATCTGACAGCTCCAACTAACCTGCATGCAGGTCAGTGCTGGACCTCCTTCGGTCTCAGCACTAGCAGTATGCTGCCTACTACCAATGTTCTCCAGTCTGAGGCAGGAAGAGGGGCACGGTTACAGGTAACATCAGGAGAACAGAGTGGAGAAGATGGGCGAGTTCCAGTAGGAGAAAGCCCCTGCAGGGACTCACTGAAGGATATGGTCCCGAATTAACTTCTTTCCATCTGCCAAAAGCCCACCCTCCCATCATAGCACCCCCTAACATAGCCCCTACATAAAGGCTGGGCACATATGGCCAGAATGTCACCCTTATTCACGTTGGAGTCACACCTTACTGCACAAGGAGATGTTAATTTTTAGTGGAACTCCTTGTGGAATAAGGCAACTTTCAACGTAAGTAAGGGTAACAGACTGTAGCCTTGAAAAATTAAAAAAAAAAAGGATTAAAAAAAAAAAAAATCAAACATTGTTAGGATGTTAACTTGCAGACCACTAACTTACTTTACTATTTTTGTCCTTTTCAAATTGTTCCTCAAATTGTCTTATTTTTTTCTGCAACTTCTTGACCAGCTGATAGGGTGTCCTGTCTTCCTTTCTGTCATCTTTTGAACTAAAGGATGCCCTTCGTGTTCTGAATTAAAAATTAAAAAAAAAAAAAAAAAAACAGTCAAAGTTTTGTACGTTTTAAAGACTGTAGCACAGCAGTTCCCAAACTGTGGGCTGCGACCCCAAGTGGGGTCACTCCATCAGCAGATGGGGTCATAGTAATCTTGAGTGTGCGGGGGATGCCATTTTACAAAATGGTGTCCTCCACACAGCATGACTTCACATGCACAATACATGTGTGGTCATATCACATGGAGGATACTATTTTGCAATACAAAATGGTGCCCTCCATGTAGCATGACCTCACACACTATACCTGATGTCATGCTGTGAGGAGAATGCCATTTTATAAAGCAAAATGGTGTCCTCTATGCAGTGTGATTTTGTACATACAGGGCATGCAAGGTCACGCTGCATGGAGACACCATTTTTAACTGGTGTCTTCCATGCTGTCTGGGGTCACAGGAAGCAATACACGTGAAAGTGGGGTCATAGAGGGAAAATGTTTGGAAACTGCTGCTGTAACCAATGCAAGCAACTGTATATTTACATGCATTTCACAGGTCAGATGGAATTCTGCAAAAGGCACTGATCTGTTTTTATGACTAAGCAGAATGAAAAGGAAAATGTTCCAACCTATTAACTTCTTTTCTCTGACATTACATTTCCACTAATCATCACTGTAAAGTTGTACTCTGCTCAGATGAAAACATGGGCAACTGGAAAAGTTGCCATTCAAGTGGGGAGTCACATATAAGAGCCACCCCTTCCTCTTGCCACAAGATGATTTCAGCTAAAAAGCTGCAAACTATGACATCTAAAAACTATTATGCTATTACAAAACCCACTTCTACAAGGAAAACCATAATCTTTCCTTTAAACACAAATGTAAGGATCAGGCTGGTGAAAATGGTACCTCTAAATAAATAGGCAAGACATTTCATTTATTCACAGAGAGCATGTCCATCAATCCTCCCTACAGAAACAAATTAATAGTAAAACAACAAACAGGGAAATAAAAGAATACAGAAAAAAATGCTTATTCCTAGTGAGTTCTTCAAGAGATTTTCCCTTGACCAACAAGTTGCTTCAATGCACACTTACTACTCTCAGGGTGGTGTCTGCTACAAATATTATTTTAGATTGCCGGAGTGCCCAAAACGTACTAAATTCTTTATAAACACAGAGGAAGATATCCCTGCGTCAAAGAGCATATGTTCTAAAAACAGTTCCTTTGATGGATTTTGTAGCAGAGGCCTCTGCAGTAGTGTTCCTGGCTTGTCCCTAGCATCAGTGATTCAGAGACTGATTGAAACTCAGATTAGAAAATACAGGTTAATTTTTTGTATGACCAACTGTACAGAGAAACATCATGAATTCAGAACAATTCAGGTGTGTGCACATGTTTAAAAGAACAACCGCAGCCTCTGGAGATAGGGATTCTCTTATCTTGATGCCTTGGATAGTGATAAGACATCAAAATAAGAGAATCCCTACCCCCAAGTACTGTAACACTAGGGTTGTTCTTTTAAACACACCCACCCCTGAATTGTTCTGAATTAATTCAAAAATAACGATTCTGTAGTATGCTACCCACTCTTCCAAAGCACAGATGATCACTCTTCTAATGCCTAACTGAACTCCTAGATGAGAGATGATCTGACTGGATTAAAAAGCTTGCTTTCTTCGTATTATCAACAAGCCCATTCATCTCAAATCCTAGATTATTCTTTGGAGTTATTTATTCTCTGAAGTTTTCCTTAATCAAGATGCTAGTTAAAAAGGAAAAACAAATATTCCCCTTTTAGACTCAGTGACAGCACTAATACAAATAGCCTTTTGGTGAAAAACACAGAGCTGCTGAAAATAAGCTATAAAATAATATACTAGTAATGATTTTACCAATTAAAAACAGCTTTTAAGTCTCACAAGGCTATGAAGATACGCGTCCACCAAATATATAAACCCTACAATCCCTAGGGTTTATTAATGACAGATTTGAAGATGGAGTCCTCAGGCTGAATTTGGATTTCCTTGTGCATTTGTTCAGCATCTTGGGATCCAACACGGCTGAAACTCCTCCACATTTCAAGACCAAGAATCAGTAGTTACAGAATTTCCACTAATGCACCTGTCTGTAGTATACAGAACAGGGTATCATTACACCACTAGCAATGTTTGGGATACCTGGTCCTCAAAGAGCTCACATGCTTGATTAGTGTTATGAAGGGTATATGCAGAATAAGAGTATAGATCTTATGATCTGATATGCACTTTTCTGAGATTGTACTCATCAATTTGCCCCATGGTATAGGTCTTTCCCAAACTTTTAATTTTCTCTTGACTTTGGTGAGGGAATGGGAAGAGACAAAACTTTTCATGTCAAAACATTTAAAGCTGAATGAAGAGTTAGAGTCCCATCTGGTCTTCCTGTTCCCAAATTCTCCTGGGACAACTATTTTCAACACACATTCAAGCACTTTTTAAAAAGTGCTTTTCAGAGTAATAGTATCGGACAGAAAAGGACACTGAATAATTGGCTATCTTTGAGGGTCATGTTCCCCTAAGCAGATTATTACCATATAGAGAATTTGCAACTCCTTGAGTTGAAACTCATTCTTCACAGCAGAAAATACGTGGGGTTCAGACCCCTATAGCTGAAGATCTTAGGGATCCAGTGGAAGTAAGGACACCCATACAGAACCTGGATGCCTTCACATTGCTGGCAGTGTCCCATCTCCCCAGTATCTGCTTGGCAGCATGACTCCTTCAGAAACTGTAGTGTTAAATGCTCCCCCTAACCACTGCTACCTTCCAATACTTCTTGGGAGCAAAGGCTTTTCCACAGCGCAGATGCAGAACCTAAGCTGTTATTGCAGGCTTGGGCTGAACAAGCTTGTACCATTTTGCTTTTCATGGGGTGTGGATGGATATGCCACATAAAGCAGCTGTCATACAGCTCTGTCTGCTTCCAACCTGTGAATCTAGCTAGACTCCAGAGAATGCCTCTGCTTCCATAGGGTTTTGGGCAAGTAAGGTTCCATGCACTAAAGCCGGCCTTCCTACCTTCCACACTTCCTTGCCCAGTTTGTGTGCAGTTTTGATTCTCCTTGGCTCCAAAAAGCATAGGAGAGCAAGAGGCCCTTTGGTTCTCAATGGACAAAACAAAATTCTAACTCAAACACCTTTGCCTGAAATTTTTTCAACAATTTTCTTTGATAAATTCCCTCTTGAAAGTTTTGCTAGTACCAAAAAAATTCTTCGCACACATAATGCAGGGTTCAAAAGAAAGCCCTAGGGAGTACCTTACACAAAAGAACCTGCCAAGACTAACTTATCTCTTCAGAAAGGTCTTTTCAGATTGTTCCACCAAGCTACCATACCAAAGCCCTTGAAAATAAAGGAGGGTATAAAAGTCTGTGTTATTGCTGCTTCAATACTTCAAGGACAAAAGTCTTCAGTCTTCATGTACATCTCATCCTCAAGGCTAGACGTTCTTTGTTGATTGCATCCTTCTCCAAGGTTACAATAGTAGCATTCATTTTAGATAACTGTATACAATGCAACTTCTCCTTTGGAGTTTACAAAACATTTATTATCTATTCAGATGCTAGCCTTCTGAAGCTCTCCACTCTCAAAGTCTAGATTAATAGAAAGTAGCACTTTTCCTAGACACTGAAAAAAAGTACTCTGGTGATTTCTTTAGTGAACTCAGGACATTTCTTTGCCTGCTTCTGGAGACAGGTAACATACATCTCTGTTCCCTCTAACACAGAGTGGAAAGATGCTCTGCAATCTAGAAGATTTAGAAAAAATTGTTATTCTTCACCCAAGATCCCAAACAAAGGAAATAGTATCTTCTTGTTAGATTCTAATAAGACTTTTCCCTGTAGTCAGAAATCTTAAAAACTAAAATAAGCTTCACAAATATAGCAATTTTAAACTGCCTTTACTGTCCATCATGAAGAGAGCTTGTGGTAAGAACAGGAACGTACAGGTACAAGAGTCTTGACTGAAAACTTTTTTCTAAATCACTCTTCCAATTCAGCAGAGCTGGAAGCAACTTTATAGTGATGATTGGTCGGCCAAACTATTAGGGAACTCTTCCCACTTAAAACAGCATCTCTCAACTACAAACTACATCTTTCAAAACCTCCTGTACTACAAGGCACATTAGAGCTAAACTACGCAGCAACAGACAGCACAGAGGAAACCCCCACTCACTACGATGCCACGAACCCTCCAGAGATTAGCCTAGGGCTGCTCTCCCCACAACTAGCCTGCTACAAGTCTCATCCAAACTGAACTCCCGTTCTTCCCCAAGTGACATGAAGTCGCAGCTGGGAAGGAGGTGGAAAGTCTCAAAGTCAGATCTGTCTTTGGGGAAGTCTGAAGGAGATACAGTTGGGGAGCTGTTAACATTAAAACCAAGCTTAGGACCTACACAAGGCAGACACATCCCCAGCTGTGGGGATCCTACAGTGCACAGAAGCGTCAGCCTGCCCTGCCCCTACTCTAGAGGAGCTCCAGTGTGCAAGAGGAAGTCCCTCTTTAGCAAGCTCCCCAGTTAGAGGAGAAGCCTATTCTACAGAGCTCCATAGCTCAGTCTTTGTAAGAACTCTGCAGGACAAGCACTTCTTCAAAAAGCAGCACCCCAGCACCTGATGCCTTCTTCAGTTTGGTCCCTTTAAAACAAAGCTCCCTGACCAACTAATTATGGCATGAGGAGGCACTTATATAGCAGTTTTACAAAAGGGAGAATTATGTCATCATTTGAATGGCCACATAATCACATGGTACTCTTAGACCTTCAATTAGTCATCCAAGTCTTGAAAAACAATAGAAAGCAGAGATACAACATCATTTATTTTCATGCTAACAGTTTTTTCTAAATTGCACAAACGTACACACCTAACAAAAGAAAGTGCTTTTGATGAGGAGTCTAATGTTTCTGGATCATGCAAGAAACGCTGGCTTTGTCCAAAATCCAAACTACGATGCGACAACACTGGATGACAGTCCTCCAAAGGATGACTATTCATTCTTCCAGCTTGTGGGGAAAGCTGGGCTTCTCCAGATTCACTGTCCTCCTGCCAAGATTTAAAGGCAGGAAATGGCTCTACAAAATATAAACAAGAACACAAAAATGGCACTAGTCTATTAAAAGAGTAATAAAACAACAGTGTCAAAAGGAAAAATAAATGTGTATCCAATGCTTAATCTTGAATGCTATAAACAATGTGTCACACACAAAGTGAATAAATATAGTGAAATACATTAGAAAGCTACAAATTCTGTCAGGTATTTCAAAGTATATCTAATGAGTATGCATTTGTTTTGCACAAATCAACAGCACATTTGTGCATTATTTCTAGACTTAAGCAACTTGGAGACTATGGGAAGTATGCATTTTCGGTAAGAGTTGCAGCAAATTACAGAGCAGATGGATTTCCAGAGTACTTGACCAATTTATTTATATAGTTATCCTCTTGACATTTGAATAGTGCTAGTTAAAATGGACACTATCAATTAGGAGCAATGTTTGTTTACTTAAATCCATCTTTACAATGATGACGGTGGGGGGAAATCAATATTTGTGTAGGGACTACACAACTCAAGACTTCTCCACGTGTTGCCCTGCAGTCACAGTTCAACACTACTCCTGAAGCTGTGCTGTGCTGGCAAAATTGTTTTTGTTGGTGAACAAACAAGGAGGTAAACAAAAAGGAATTATACCGTCAAGCTCCATTAGAAGCAAGGAAACTATTTGTTGGAAGAGACTGCTTTTAAGCAGGGGATTACAAAACAATAGAGAATCTTTAGAAGGTTTAAAGTTAGTTAAAATCTTAACAAGTCAGTTGATAGTGTCCTTTAAAATTCTGAAATATGTTTTATTGCCCAGCAGTTTGCTTATATTTCTAAAAAATAATTCATTTCTCTTTTCAAAAGGTAACAGAATCTGTATTTTCCAGTGAAAGTCTGGAATTTGAAAACTGAGTTCAAAGTGTGCAGAATGACAATAAACCCACAATGTAACATTAAAAAATAACCCTTGTACCTGCTTCCCATTGAAAAAGAAATTCATAATTGTTTAAACAATTGACTTGTAAACATGAGTGTAAGACACAAAAAGGGAAGCTTTTTCACTTGAAGATAAGAATTGTCCCAAGATATGGGAACAGCAGGTGAAGGGCTAGTTAGAAAGCAAACCATAAACCATCAAAAAGGCAGATAACTGAACATATGGTTAACCATACTTACCCTCCCCTTCTCTCTGCAGATGCATTGTTTTGAAATCAATGAGGGGGTAAGTGATAAGGCATGACGCTAATAAAATGAAAAAGAATGGCAAAAATACTAAAGTGAACACACAGCACAGTCAGAACAAACCATACATAACATGTAAAGCAGGAAGATACAGTACCACGGGAAAGCATTCCCACTACTCAATTGCTCATTTTGGGCCAGGTCCTGAGCACTCTCAACTCCCAGTAACTTCAATGGCAGTTAAGGGTTCTCAGCACTTGCCCGATGAGGCCGTTAATCGAAAGACTTTATAAAGTTTTAACGAAAGAAAATAATTTTTGACTGCAATTCAAATAAAAACCCACATGGCATCTTCACATTTTAACAAACACACTTTTTCAAAATGCAGCTTTTGTTCACAACTTGTAAGTAATGGAGATCAGTAATCCTTATACACACAGGATAAATGTGGAAAGCTTCTTCTTCCCGCTATCAACCTCCAACAATAAGATTAAATGATTTGTGTCCCTGAATTTGCTTTTTTCACTAGTAGAAGAGCAAGCTTTTAATGCCATTTAGATGAGGCAAGAATCTGATTGGTCACAAACCTTTTAAGATTCTGCCAACTAGTTATTATAATGAAAATTAATCCCAATCTTGCAAACAGTTGCACTAATGAAGACTTCTGCAGTCACAGGGCCTGCACTCATTGGCTTAAACAGGATGCCAAAAAGGTCTGCATCAGCATGAATGCTTGGAAGATTGGGGTCCTAATGATAATTCTAAACAGGACTGGAAAACATCCAAACCTAGAATACTGCAGCAATAAAATAAAGCAAATTATCTTGCATACAATATCATCATGAGTTTACAACCCAAAAACATGTAAAGTAGACAATCCTCGTATCTTAAAATAATTTAAACAAAACTGATCATAAAATTAGCTGAAGAACTGGATATATGAAATCAAGGTATATTCTACATGTAGAGAATTCATGAAAAAAAAGAAAAATGAAAGCCACATAGGTCTTATAAGAATATATAATGAGAACAGATTAACACTGACAGTCTACAATATAATATAAATAAGCTATTGCGACTGAAAACGTGAATTACTTTCTTTAACGATGAACAGGCCCAAAATGTTCAAACTTGGATGCGTAACTTTGAGCAAAGATTGAAAACTTGGCCTCAGGGTCCTCAACATCCTGTGCATAGTTACTCCTTTATCAAATGTTGTGCCCTCCAAACAAAATTTTACTAGCACCCAAGAGCATAAACTGACAACTAATCTAAACACATAAATAGAACAAACAGTTTCTTTTGGCTCAAAGCTAACCATTTTGCAAGGTATGGGAGGGAATGTGTGGATTCATGCAGGAAATTATTGTGGAGACCAATTATAGGCAAATAATATGCATAGGTAAAATCAGCATCATTATATAAATGACAAACTAGAATAGCAATTTTCTCAAATGATTATCACTGTTTGATCTTCAGAGTATAACTTTATTTACTAACTGAGATGTGCTATATCTGCTTGATGTGTCACTAATTTATGTACACTTTAGGAATATTTCATTAAGGTTTAAGTCTGGTCACAGGGCAACAAGGGAAGGAACAGTCTTCCCTCTTGGAAGTTTGCAATCTATCAAAGATTGCTGGTGATTTATAAACCATTCAAACTTTGTTCTCAAAAACATGTCATCAGAACAGCTTGATGAAAATACAGCTTTACTCCCAACTGTTTGTATTAGACCTTGTACTAATCTGTAAAAAAATGCTATCTACTCTTTGGTTTTTAAAATAAAAAGTAGAAGTAAATGGACTCTGATTATTGATGGCAGTGAACAATATTTTCCCAGTGTCTCAATTCCATTTAGCTTAGGTGTAGGTGGTTTGATAAAAATTCAGATGTATCAACACCAGAGGAGGAAAACAGATCAGACTCAACTTAAGACAAATATTTCAAAAGATGATGCATGAAAAAGTTAGGTTTTTGGGGGTTTTGCATTTATGATGTATACAGAAATCCTGAAAGGTTATTTCCAATCACATGGGATGAGGAGTTAAGAACCTAAGTTAGGAATTTAGGTCTTGTTTATCATGTAAGACTATAGTGAACTGGTAGGACCATTATAGAGAAATCGAATTGAGAGAAGAAATTATATTTATTCATACATTTTAAAACACTTTTGTTAACCCCTTACAAAACCTGAACTTCTGAAAACTTGGAAGAAAACTTTTTTTTAAAAAGTTTAATACCTTTCTTCAACTGAAAGCTGAAAAGCTCTCAATACACAATTTTACGTCTTCCAGTGGAACAGGGAAGACAAGACCTGACATTCCTGATATTTCTAAGGTAAAAAACAAGTAGACTTTTAAAAAAACTTTCAGGCCTAATCAAACGTAAATTGTATGGATAGTGTTTAATACCTTAGTTTTGCAATTCAATAAAATGTAGAAATATTTATCTTGCCTTAAATCACTATTAAGGGCTGATGCGCTTTAAGTTAAAAAAAATGTCATTCACAAAAAACTACTTTGCTTATATCATTTATGGCAGAAGATTAAAGCAAATATTTTCAAAGGAGCCCCAGGGACTTACGTGCCAGGGTTTTGGCACATAAAATCCCTTAGGATCCTTAGAATATCTCTAGTCTAAACTCGGCAGTTTGCTGCTTGGCTATTTTTTTGTTTGTTTCTTTAAACTCTTGAGCAATTATTTTTTTCTTTTCAATTTCTAAAGGTCCTTTTCTTAACTGGGCTGTAGATTGGCAATGACCTCTTGGTTCAGCAGTTTAAAGTTCTATACATGGTGGTGGTCATACCCAAGTGTAAATATGCATTCTTCAGATAAAACTGAAGAAAAAACACAAGCATGAGCGGTCAGATAGCTAGCCTCTAAATAATGAAAACATCTTACTTATTGGGCTGTCAATTAATCACAGTTAACTCAAGTGATTAATGCAAAACAAATTAACTAGATTTGTTAGATTTCCTCTGGAATGGTGGTTGAAACATTAAGGAGCATTCGAATGTTTAGCATATCTGGCATATAAATACCTTGCAATGGCGTTTACAATAATGCCATCTGAATGCCTATTCTCATTTTCAGGTAACATTGTAAATAAGAAGTGGGCAACATTATCTCCCATAAATGTAAACAAACTTATTTGTCTCAGTGATTGGCTGAACAAGAAGTAGGCCTGAGTGGATTTGTAGGCTTTAAAGTTTTACATGGTTTTATTTTTGAGTGCAGTTTTATATAAAAAAATTCTACATTTGTAAGTTGAACTTTCATGATAAATTTCAGAGTAGCAGCCGTGTTAGTCTGTATCCGCAAAAAGAAGAACAGGAGGACTTGTGGCACCTTAGAGACTAAATAAATTTGTTAGTCTCTAAGGTGCCACAAGTCCTCCTGTTCTTCTTTTCATGATAAAGTAATTGCTCTACAGAATTTGTATGAGGTGAATTGAAAAATACTATTACTTTTGTTTATATTTTTACAGTGCAAAAATTTGTAATAAAAAATATAAAGTGAGCTCTATACACTTTGTATGCAGTGTTATAATTGAAAGCAACATATTTGAAAATGTAGAAAAACACCCAAAAATATTTATAATAAATGTAAATTGGTATTATATTATTGTTTAACATTAATCACAATTAATTTTTTTAAATCTTGTGATTAATCACTATTAATTTTTTAATCGTTTGGCAGCTCTACTTATTTTCATGATTTTGAATATACTGCAAAATCAGAGTAAAAATTACCTTCCCATTTGTCACCATCAGATACATTCTTCAGATCTAGATGTGGTACTTGGATACATGTTGATTCCTCAGGAACATTAACACTTCCATCTCCTGATATTTCTGATTCAGTGTTTGCATTCAGGTCACAAATCTTGCTACCAGAATCCTGTATTTAAATAAATACTACATTTTATTTTCATCATCTGGTAACTAGGCACCAGGAGCTAGCAAGTGCCAATCCTAGCACTGCCATTAATTTTTTGTGTGGCTTAATGTCTCTCTGCTTCCCTACCTGAAAAATTAGCATATTGTCATAAACCTTCCAACTTCTTATAAGAGTAACTAAAATTTGTACAGCACTCTGTATTGTTCTTTATATTTTCAAACATTTTTAAAAAGAGTTAGCCAACCAAAGATTTCATTGTTCATGAAAGAATATTTCACTGCTAGAAGTCTATGCATAGCCATCTGACATGGTTTTCCACTAACACATACCACACACACGAGAAATTATCAAAATCGTAACCCAAGTTCGCTGACAGAGTGGAAAAGCTGTTGAAAACTTTAGTTTACAAAAATAAGGAAAAAGCAAATGAAAGAAGCAATTTCTTACCAGAACCAATTGTGAAGACATTTTATCATTATCATCGACTGATTCACAATCTTGCCTAAAAATAAGAGACAGACTGGTTATTGTTTTAAATAAAGATTGTTAGCTGATAGTAGCGGCTGGTGATATTCTGCTCTTCACAAGTAATGACAACACTACCCTATAGAGATGGAAGGAGACATCTAGGAAACTGGCAAATTGTTAGACATCTGTGTGTGGAGGACTTTACACCGGTCATATAAAGACCTTCTGTTATTCTCTTGTTTGCAATAATTGCTAGAACTGTAGTGGGATTTCTGAAGAGAATATTCTGCTGTATTGGTGAAAAAAATTGGGTAGCAAATATTACTGAACTTAGTATTTTAATTCTTCATTCTGCTCTTCCCCAGCCCAGCACTTAAGATTTGAGCAGTAACAATCAAAAATATATGTCAGTTGTATTCCGGCTGCACCAAGGCTGCTTCTGACACCTTCCCTCTCTCTCCTTCCCAGAACACGTTTGTGCGAATACACAGTCAGACAATCATGTTTTTGCCTTGAATCTTTCTTTTTGAATGAAAAAAGAAGTTCTGTGAACTCTGGATGCCAACACTACAGAAAGTTTTTCTGCCTCACCTTTCATATTTTAAGTTGCAAGTTCATAAATGCTCCTTTTTGCCTCTGTATGTTATTGCACTGTGACCAATTACCATAAACAAATTAACACATTTTAAAAAATAATCCACAACTTCCAACTGATATTAGTGAAAGTGAAATGCATACCTTTCACTGTTGTTTTCTTCGTCAACTTCTGCATCTTCATTACATGGCTTCAGCAATATGCCAACAGTCTGTGGGCAAAAGATTAAGTTTAGACATTTTTCAGACAGATATTTTGTAAAGTGAAAATCTTCCTATAGTCACTCCTTGCAAAAAACAAGCCAGAGCTTTTTGTGGATCATATAAGTCAGGTCCAATTGCATGATTTTTTTTATATTCAAATGAAACCAGTAAACCCTTTTACACAAATAAATAAGGAGAGAACACACAGTGCACAGAACTAGAAGTTCAGCAGTAGCTTTCCATTTTCAGCACATCCATAAGGTTTTTTTGTCCACCTATGTTTGTTTAGGATGTGGGCAGCATTATTCACTGGAATGTGCCAATCTTAGGCCAAATTTTGGGCCTGAATATTGTTAAGACAGTAACATTACCTAAGTCTAAGATAATTATGTTGGATGAAGGCTTCTGTTCAGTATGTGTAAAATGAAACATGTCTGATGGACTTTCTAAAAAGGGACTATTAATCCTGGTTACTAAATAAAGCTACAACAGGGCTGTAAAGAGATGGAGAAATCCTGGCAGTTACTGTGACACTATCTCAGAAAAGCATGTTAGATGGATATGCGTCACCATTTTGTCTGTTAAATCCTAATGTAGATAATAAGACTGATTGCTCCAGCTTGGAGTTCACTGAATTTTAAAGACTAGATGCTACTGTAACCAGGTAAAACAAAAACAAATGTTCATAGAGGGTACCCTTTTAAAAAGCAAGTGACATATTTGGGATGGTTATTCGGAACAGTATGAAATACAAGAAAGACCCTAAATTACCTTAGTGTCTGAAGCACAAAGTTAATATGGCAGCTCTCAAATCAAATGAAAACTGTTTAAACAGCATGTTACTCAATACATCTAAATCAATACAAATTCATGTACAGCAGTCACTTTTGCAAAATAGACAGCCTTCTATCAGATAGGGCCAATTCACCTTATGCAGTAACGGAGGTTTGAGATGCGGGTCCCTGTGGGTGCTCAACTTTACGAGCGCAGGGGCGCCTGGACACCTGATCAGAGATTTATGGTAGCAGTGCCTGGTTGGGTTGCACATGCACGGTTCCAGTCTCGCACTGCTTCAGGCAGTTAACTGGCGCTGTGCAACCAACCCCTGCTCTGTTCCTTCTCTACAGCAAGAACTACTAATAAACTCCGAAGCAGTGTTTATTAGGGGAGGCGGGAGGGTAGTAGAGCACTTACAAGGACACACATCTCAAAGAACCTCCGTTACAGCACAAGGTGAGTAATTTTCTCTTCTTCCTCAAGTGATGTCCCTGTGGATTCTCCATTTTAGGAGACTTCAAAGCAGTGCCCTCCGGTGGAAGGAGGGACTTCGGAGTTGAAGTTGTAGCAGATGAGAGTACAGTGTGACTGAACAGGGTATCGTAAGATGCATGTTGTTGCAAAGCATAATGCTGGGTAAACGTGTGTAGTGAGGCCCAGACTGCGGCTCTACAGATTTACGTGATGGGAACATTGTGAAGAAACACTCTCCCAGAGCCCTATCAGCCTCCATAATGTGTGCGGATCCCCGTAGGGAGTTGTCAGTCATGCTGGGGTTAACACAGTTTAATGTAGTCTGATATTCATTTGGATAGCTGTTGTTTGGATATAGCATTGCTTTTTGATCGTTCGGTGATTGAAACCAATAGTTTTGGAGACTCGTGAAAAGATTTTGTTCTATCAATGTAGAAGGCTATAGACCTGCAGACATCGAAGGAGTGTAATCTGGACTATCGTCTGTCCATACGCGGTTTGAGAAAAAATGTAGGTAAGTGGATTGGTTGATTGAGGTGAAAGGATGAGACAACTTTAGGTAGAAAGTTGGAATGTGGTCTGAGGGACACTTTATCTTTGAAAAAGATTGTGTAAGGTGGATCAGCCATGAGAGCTCCTTGAGGTTTTCTGTTTCCGCCCCTGATGGTCATAGTATCTATGGCGTTGTGCATACAGAGGGGGTCGGAATCTTTGAGGGGGTTGATAACTTCCCTGTCTTCTTTTGATCCAACGTGTGTGAATGCCCAGAGATCACAAGTCGCCCTTGAGTCCTTGAGAGTGTGTAACGACTCGTCAGTTTTGTCCGCAAAGCGTTTGGCTCCCTCGAATGGTAAGTCTTCTACAATCGACTGTACTGGCTTTGGAATTCAAGATAGAAGGAGCAAGGAAGCCCTCCTCATAACCATCGCGGTTGCTACAGATCTCACTGCTGAATCTGCCAAGTCAAGAACAGCCTGTAATGCTGTTCTGGTTATGAGTTGACCTTATGTGATGACCAATTTGTACTGTTTCTTTTGTTGTCTGGAATAAACTCAGTAAATTCAGAAAGACTCGCGTAGTTATCGTGGTCATACTTTGCCAGTAAGGCTTCGTAGTTGGCTATTCATAATTGTAAGGTCGCAGAAGAGTATGCTTTGCGGCCAAAAAGGTGGAGTCGTTTCCAGTCTTTGTCATATGGGGTGTTTCTGGAGTATTGTTGTCTACCCCATTCATTGACTGCGTCAATCACCAATGAGTTTGGCGTTGGATGTGAAAAGAGGAATTCAGTGCCCTTCGCAGGCACGTAGTACTTTTTAATCAGACCTCTTACAGGTAGCTGGAATCTTTGCAGGGGTTTGCCAGAGCCACTACACACGGTCCATAACCACATAATTCATTGGAAGGGCAATTTTAGATGAGGTTGATAGGTGCAGTATATCTACTAATTTATGTCCAGACTCCTGGACTTCTTCAGAGAAATGTCCAGTGAGGTGGCAACTCTCTTGTAGAGGTCTTGGAATTGTTTGAAATCATCACCTGTGTTGGCAGGTGGGGGCATAATCGTGTCGTCAGATGAGAATGAAGAGAAGTGGACTTCAGGTGCATCGTCCTGGTCAGAGAATTCCTCCTCCTCTTCGGCCCCATTCTGAGGTGTCAGGCTGTGTTAATAAAGATAATTGATGTATGCCAGCTCTGGGAAGACTGACAGGTACACGTTGTTGTTGTGGATATGCTGACCACAGGCTCCAAAATGGCCATTGTGGTGGGAAGGGCATAGTGGGCATCCAGGGTTGCCTGTACCAGGGTTGGTTCAGAGGATTTGCTGAGTAACCCTTGGATGGAGGAGCATGTGTGATGGGAGCAGCCACAGGGGAGGAATATTGTGGAGAGTGCCCGGCATCCTCATCTCCATCTTCATCCTCGCTCAAGAATTGTGGAGCAGAAAGAGGTGGAGAGCTGGGTTGACTAGCTTTTGCGAGGACCGAGGTACGGTCAGTGCAGAAGATGGGAGACACCAGTACCAAAGAGACGGAGAGGTCTTTTTGGCGCAGGAATTGCTGCGAAGCACATGGCATCGGTACCAGTGTGGCAGGAATCAGTACCGTATGCTGAAAATGGCATGTAAGTACCAGTGTGTGACTGGAGTGCATGATGCCCGCACTAAGTGGCATCATTAGCAGCGTGGTTGCCGACATGCTCGGTATGAAGTGTTTAGTCGTGTCTGGTGGTTCCACAGCATGGAGTTTCATTTTCCCCTTGATGCCTGTGTCCGAGCTCAGCTGCTTGGCAGCTTTAATTTTCTTGGTACCGACAGTGCCGCAGGGTCCTGCTGTTTCAGCCGTTGACATGGCCGGTGTGGGCGGTGCCAGGAGTGTTTGCCCATTAGCACTGGCCCAGTGCACACATATCAAAAGGCAAAAATGTCCCAAAGACCTCCACTGTGCTGAACATCAGGCACAAAAACAAGAGTGCATCTATGTAAAAGGATGTGATTTCAACATATTTAAAAAAAAAAAAAATCAAGATTCCCCTCCAGGTTCTTAGTATCTGTACTTCTGATATTGAAAGGGAACGTTTACTCTTTAAAAAAAAAAAAAAGTACATAGTTACCCTGCAGTAACTGTTGTCCTTCAAGATGTTGTAGTCCGTGCAGATCCCACTGTAGGTGCACATGCACCCCATATGAGCCAGACAAGATTCTTTTTGCTAGCAGTGTCCATCAAGGCCTTGAACAAACCCTGAGTCTCCTCGTACTCCTATAAAGGCATAAAAGGGGGGTGGGCTCTGAAACCCCCTCAGTTTTCTCGCAATTCCTGTGAGGCAGAGGACTCTGAAAAGCAGAAATGGATGGCAGATCTTGGAATTCACACTGACTACAAAATCTTGAAGAACCACAGTTACTGTAGGGAAGTGACCATACTTTCTTTGTCAAGTACAGTATGTGTCACTGTGGATCTCACTGTATGATATAGGCAAGCAGTAACTGTATGGGGATGGTGGGTATGAGGAGTATCAATTGTGTTAATCAAATAAAGATTGATGCACTGCCCTTCCAAACTTGGTGTCTACCCTGGCGGCCAAGTCAAGTGCAGAACATTTAACAAAATTCAACGGATTACTCCACGTAGCTTCCTTACAAATCTCTGGAACTGGCACATTTCTAAAGCAGGCTGAGGCGGCTGCCTGTGCCCTGGTGGAGTGCAGCTTCACATTCAGAGAGAGACGTTCACAAGACAATTAGGAACAGGTGGAAGTGCACTGTGTGATGTACTTGGAAAGTTTCAGAAGAATGCTGAGCCTTTTGATACAGCTGATATGGCCACACAGAGATGGTCTGTCTGGATATTAGAGCAGAGTTCTGGAGAAGTCCAGAGTGTGAAGTTCTTTTCTTCTTGGGAAGACAACCAGTAAGGTGATTGAGTCGAGTGAAATTCTGAGACTACTTTGGGAATGAACTTGGGGTGTGGTCTCATCACCACTTTGTCCCTGTGAAATGGAGCATAAGGCAGTTTAGCCATAACAGCTTAGATCCTGCTGATTCTTCATGCTGACGTATGACAACCAAGAAAACCATTTTGATGGTAAGGTGGTACAATGAACATTCTGATGGAGGTTCGAAATGAGGTTCCATGAGCCACAAGCAGACCACACTAAGGTCCTGGGTGAGAGTTGGGTCTCTAACCAAGGAATAGGCATGGAGAAGGTCCTTGATGAATCTTGACACCGTGGGTCATAAGAAAATGGAATGCAACTGAACTGGCACATGGTCCACTCATTACTGCTAGATAGACAGAGAGCGTCTTGACAGTTTCAGAACCAGCACATAGTCCAGGATCCTGGGGTTCAGTGCTTTGCCTGGATTCACCTTGGTTTGAGTCACCCATATGGAAAACCTTTTCTATTTCCACAGAGTAGGTTCTTCTTTCCTGGTCTGCATCAGAATTTCCTGTACATTTCCGGGATGCTTTTGATACGAATCACAGTGCCAGTGTAGTCTGCTCCATCTCACTTGCTGTTGAATGAAGCCTAGGGGGTATGTCTGGGTCTCTCTGTATGAGATGATGTAGAGCTCTTCCTTGAGCTCCTTCCCCTGTTGTTCTAGGAGTTCCCTTTCAGTGCCTTGCTCTGAGGTCTGGGGCAATGCCTTTGATGTTAAGCTTCTGGATGCATCCAACACCATGTATGACATCAACGTGGATGTCAGAGCCAGCTCTTTGTTCAGTGCCAATTTCTCTGCCAAAGTCTTAAGCATCAACTGCCTACTTCGGGGGGGGGGGGGGGGAATCTTTTTTCTAATCAAGGGCCATTGATCCACAGCAAAAAGTCATTTGCGAGCCCACACAGCCCCGTGGGGGGGGGCTGTGGTTCCTGGCCAATGGGAGCTGCAGAGCTGGTGCTGAAGGCAGAGCGCGGCGCTTTCCTGATCGCTCCTGTTCCTAGGGGCTGCAGGGACATGCCAATCGCTTCTGGGAGCTTGGCCTGGCAACCCTAGCTTCCCCCCGCAGCAGCGTGTGCAGCTCCAGCCCTGCGAGGTGGGAGGGCGCCAAGGCTTGGGGCTTCCAGCCCGCAACACAGAGACTTGCCTCGCGCCAGATGAAATGAAGCAGTGCGCCCACTGGTCCATTGGACTGTGCTGGCTTAACCAGTACAGGGTCCTGGAACCTGGGTCTTCAAGGTCCAACATGACTCTTTTACGGGTTTAAGAATTGGAGCTTCAGTCTTGTCTCTCTAGACTTCTTTCCGGGTCTGGATGGAGAATAAATAGCAGACTAAGTACTTGCTGGGTATGTGGGCTGAATAGGTACCTGCTATGTCAAGTCTTCGAGCAGAATTCAATTAATCACAGGATGTGCAAGGCTTAAAGCCTGTGGATTTTGAGTCCGCCATCTTGAGTCCTGGTACCAGAGAAGTGGGGGTGTCAGGTGAGCAGAATTCAATCCAAGTGGAGTTTATTCAGTCCAAGATTTTAAAATGAAGAAACTAAAGGCTGTTCTGAAGATTCTTCAGAAGATCTGAAAGTTTTTGACAAGATAGCTGATGCTAGCGCACCAGCAGGTCAGACATTTCCAAGTTCCATCTCACTAGCACAGGTAGCAAGAGATAACTGAAGGAGCGACACAGATCCCACGTTTTATGCCCTCATGCAAGAGCACAAGGAGGCTCAAGGTGCATGTGTGGTCCCAGTGGACGCTGCTAATGAAAATAATCTGGTTTCATGCACATAAAGCACATATGCACCTACAGCGGAACCCACACTGACATACACCTCTACCTCGATATAACGCTCTCCTGGGGAGCCAAAAAAAATCTTATCACGTTATAGGTGAAACCGTATTATACTGAACTTGCTTTGATCCACCGGAGTGCGTAGCCCTGCCTCCCCCAAGCACTGCTTTACCACGTTATATCAGAATTCGTGTTACAATCGGGTCACGTTATATCGGGGTAGAGGTGTACTTGAAGAACAAAGCTTGCACTGAAATTCAATTTTTTAAATTGTGGATACATCTCTATTGATCTTCAATTTTACAACATATAGCTTTTGAACCTAATTTAAGACCCTCATACTGCAAAGAATATACACCAATGAATTTATATTTATGCATAAATTAAGCATATGTGTAAGTCTTTTCATGTCTGGGGTCCTAACTGGCAATATTCCATTAAGATATTGCAAATATTCTGGTCTCAAAAAGTCCTATTTCATGGTCTGGACCTCACCAGCATGAAAGAGAACCTTTGATCATATCAGTATAAAATTACTTTTTAGCAGTCTAGCTAAGATTTCTGGTATTAAAAGTGATTTTTTGATATTTTATTAATTTAAATAACTAGATTAACAAAAGCTTAGCCTGCATTTTACCAACAAAATCGAAGTGTTAAAACAGTCAATATCAGAAAAAACACTCCCTGGCTACTTTAAACCATAAATGACTTTGAATAAAAAAGGCTACCAGTGGGAAGGGGAATTAATCTGTTTATAAAAGACAAGAAGTTCACATTTTCCATCTGGCTAATTTTAAAACCTAATTTCACGTTTTAGTTTTTACTTCAGTGGACAGCACTTCACTAAACTCTTTATAAAGAGATTTAGTATTAAAACTTAAGGAAAGAATCTGGAGAATTCGTATGTTCAAAAACGGTAGTTGCCCAAAAATAAATGAAAATCCTGATATCGCTGCAACAGCATACAGAGAGATAAAATTAAGGGACATCATTTCACAAGACATCAAAAATAAATTCAGTTCCTTAGGTGGCTTAAGAGAAAAGTAATTGAACAACAGCAGTTTTGTGCGAGAACAGGACATTTAGATGAAGAATACATTCAGATATTTGATTACATTAGTAGCAGTAGTTATTTATACTACAGTAGTGCTGAGGAATTCCAATCAATGGCCAGAGTCCCATTATGCTAAGACCTACGTGAACATGTAGTAAGAAGAGAGTCTTTGTCCAGACATTTTATAATCTAGATTTATATGGGAACAGGTGGAGGAATCCCACAGTGAAGAGGTATGGATAAACTAAAGTTAGCATATTTTTGCGTAACAAACAGTACTGTTTACCACCTATCCAACCATTTTCAGATAGTAGTACTTTTGCTTCAGAAGTGTTTATCATTTATACACCCTGGACAAGTTATGTTCTGCACAGTACAGTCAGCTGTTTTGGTTTTTATCAGTGCATATCTTTTAATAACATTGTTTGATCTCATAAGAATACAAAGGACGGGGGGAACCCATGTTCCACTGGAAACAAAACAGCTGGTAAGGTTTAGGATTATGAGTTTGGGAATTTCAGGCCATACACCAGATCATCCTTGATCCATGGTTTTGCGTGTGTGTAACTAGAGATTTAATTTGCAGCTCATAAACCAACACAGGGTAGTATATGAAGCAACAAATACTTCTTCAAAACCTTTTCCATAGTGTTATGCTTCTGTTCAACTTTACACAGAGTTGGTTTTGTGTGATGAATTCAAGTGTAACATACAAAAAGCAAATTTTTAGTCTGCCAGTTGATGTCTGCATTTTATTTTTGAAAATTCATTTTTATAGTTACTTTCTAAACTTCCAAAGCCTACAGATATTTTAAGTGCTGTAATGTTTTTGAGCACAATAGTAGTAGGAATAAAATAATACTTAGGAACTTTTTTATATTATATATATGCTATCAGAACATCCCACAGCACTGTCCAAACACCTATTAAAGTGTGGCCTTTTCCCCTCTAGGATGGGAAAACTGCCAATCGTGGTCTGTTTAAAGGAAGGTATTAATTTTATTTTATGTTAAGCTCTGGACCATTTAGGAACCCCAACTGACTGCTTTTTCTTCCTCTTCACGGGTAGAATTCTCTCCCTCTGCACACCTAAGTTCATACATCAGCAAAGATGGGACCAGCTGCCACCACCGCAGCAGCACCTGGGGCAAGAGACTGACTGAAAAGAAACAGAAGCTACTTCAAAGAGACTGGGAGGAGTATCGGGGAAAAAAGGAAGGAACACATATCCCCACCACAAAAGTCTGTGGGAAGTGTGGGGGAGGGCTGGGGAAAAAATTAGGAGTGTGGGGATGATGCTCGGATAGGAGAACACAACAGGCCAGTTACAAACCCCCACTTTCCCCACAAAACCATACCAAAGGCCTGCCAGACACAGCTGCAGTGTTTCAACCTCTGCACAATTCCTACTGCTATCTAACACTTAGGACTGATGTTACTTTAACTGACCTAGTGGGCTCCTCTGCACTACCCTCCCCAAACAAACAAAAAAACAAACTAACAACACTCTCTCCACAGCCTTCCCCCTAAGTCTCCTAGGGCTGTTTCTTTTGGGAAAGGTGCATCTTCTTCAGGAAGCCTTTGCTAACCCAGGTGCTATTCCAGCTCGCCCTATCCCTGCTGATGCACAAACCCATATGAGCAAGAGATAGGGTTGCTATCTGTGAAAATGAAGAAAAAGGAAATGGTGAGTCAAGGGCCCCTTAAGATACAAACAAATTAAATGTGATCAGTCCTACCCACATATACTTCAAAAAGAGACTGAGTTTGGCAGAAGAGGCAAGTGATTTTATCCAGGCAATACAGCAAAGCGAAGCAGTGTCACATCCATAAGTAGAACCCAGGTCTGCAGTCCAACTCTTGTGCTCTAATCACAAGATCATACTGCTCTAATATATAGAAAGCATGCCCTCTGCTCCTCTTACCTGGTCATTTTCTTCTTCCTCATATACAGAATCAGGCTGTATAACTGCACTGTCTAAATCAGTGCAAGCCAACGTTTCAAAGCAGTCTCTAGTATTCTCACTGCTATTAATATCATTATCTTTAGTAACATCATCCCTAAAAGAGACAGAAACAAGCAGCTCAGAAGAGCTTACAATAGCCTATGTCATGGCTTCACATGTTCAAAAGAGTTATTGAAAGTTATTTTTATTTAAAAATCCTGACATTTTAAATAATTTTGAACATTACAGGTTATTTGCAACAAAACTATCCTGAAACACAAAATGACTGGCACTACCTGGAGAGTTAGGTAACATGTCAAAGGATAATACATTTGGAGCTATTTTAATAAAACTATTTAGAACAAGGAAAAACAAAATTTATTGGAATAGTATTTATTTCATGGATATATATGTATTTTCTAATCAGTTGACATTCTAATGACCATTAAGTAGTACACACAATGGCATAGATGTTTCTTCTGTAAGAAGAATCTTACACAAGAATTTTGACCATACAGCCAACCATTTATCCATTGATTGAAATGTAAACCAATCATTTTAGGTTGAATAACAAAAGAAGTATCCTTCCAGTTATTAATGGTGAGATCCATAGTAGTAATCAAGGTATTGGCAAGCATTTTTTACATTAAGCACAGAGGCCAGTCAGACATTCGCTACCTGCGACAATGTGTTGCCATTATTCATTAGGACACTGAAGGCTAAGAAGATGAAGGGTTTGTATACACAGTGGATTAATTCACACCAGAGCGGTGTAAATTCTAGTGTGCACTAGCATGTTGTGCATTAACTGGCCGGTGTGGACCTTGCTGGTGTGCACTGAAATATTCCTAGTGCATATTAATATAGTACTGTTTGAAATGGAAACATTAACACTCACTAGGGAAACTGTCACATGGACCTGTTGGTGCACTAGTCTGCACCAGGAGGTGTAAATACCAGCGTGCACTAGCATGTTGCGCATTGTGTATACAAGCCCTAAGTTGCTGACATTCACTTCTTAGATATCAGTTTTTGGTTTATGATAGAACTGGATTAAACTAAGCAAACCATAGTTTAAAAAAATATCACTAGATGAAACCTTTTACTCAGTTGGTATTTGAGACTTTTATGTTTCACCATTTAGGAGATTAGCAGTTTCTTCCATTTCTACCAAATGTATCACACCTTGTAAAACCTAGGCATGGAGTTTTGAGGTTTAAGGAAAAAAAAAAAAAAGTCTCTCAAACAGAACAGGATCAAGATTTATCTGAGAGGACTCAGAAGATTAACTGTCCACTCAACAGCATTATTAAAGCAACTGTTAATTACCTTAGGACTACACCCATTAAGTTTGCCATTCACAAAAATGGGGGGGTTGATTATAGACCAGGGGTAGGCAACCTATGGCACACATGCCAAAGGCGGCACGTGAACTGATTTTCAGTGGCACTCACACTGCCCAGGTCCTGTCCACCGGTCCGGGGGGCTCTGCATTTTAATTTAATTTTAAATGAAGCTTCTTAAACATTTTTAAAACCTTAATTACTTTACATACAACAATAGTTTAGTTATATATTATACACTTATAGAAAGAGACCTTCTAAAAACATTAAAATGTATTACTTGCATGCAAAACCTTAAATTAGAGTGAATAAATGAAGATTCGGCACACCACTTCTGAAAGGTTGCCGGCCCCTGTTATAGACCCAAACTGGTAGATGCAAAAAAGCTCCTGCCAAAAAAATTCTTCTTACCTTCTTCCATTTACTAGAACTGTGTGCAAAATATTTTACATATTCAGATATACGCTTCTAATAAATTGTGGAGAATAAATATAGAATTGTGAAACACTCCAGAATTTTTGAACAGAGACAATTATTTACCCCACATATACTGCATACATAGAGGCAGTATTCATGTGATAAACTGCAGCACTATGTGATAAAAATATATCATGAACCTTTGGCTGCTTCACCTTTTCTCTTTCTACCCCCTCTGCATCCAGGGGCTTATTACAACATACTAACCTGCTGAGCAGCTTCCAACAGCCTTTAACAAGCGCTCTCCCTGTATCAGATGTCCAACAAGATGGGTTGAAAGTTTAACAAGTAACTATTCTCTTTGTTTTTAAATTAAGCTTTGTGCCAGTATTCTAAGTTTTCAATAATATATTCTCTGAATCATACACTTTTACTTCGCATGTTTTCTTTGTGTTTTGGCCTTGTACATAGTACAAATAATCCACTGGCTGCAGTGTTTAAAGGGCTCATGATGCCTCTAGAAGGAATGTTACCATAGAGTGTCTATTAATCCTCAGTGGCTAGGATGAATACAAGTGTTGAAATGCAGCACCAGTGCCAAAAACGTCTATCGGTTTCAAGTTTAAGATAAATAAGGGAGCCTGCACCCCTGTGATGCAAGCCTGGCCATCCACTAAAGCGCTCATGATGTATAAAAGGGGAGAAGCTTGTGGACAGAAGGACTTTCAGACAACTATACAATTTTACTTATAAACTAATCTATGGAACTTTTAGCTTATAAAACTAAAATTCTGTTATAATAATTTGTCGTCTTTGGAAAATATAAATTACTTGTAATTGTTCTCTGAAGGTTTTATAACAGAGTACTGAGACAGATACTGCACCACATGCAATATCTTTGGGGTGCATTGTTTTAAATGAATGGTTTATGTATGGCTGTGTTCCACCCCACGGAGGAGGGCTACCATAGCTGCTCCTGGAATCAGAAACAGTGGGTGGTGTAGGCAAATCAGTCAGGTTGTAACCCCCCGCAGAGAGGTATCACCTCCTGGGGAGGTTCACATCTACACATTGAAACTAGATTCTCCAGAGAGTAGCAAACAAAGAAAGGATTTTTGAACAAATAGCTTGAGTTTAAACTGACTCAAGGCCTTCCTTCTCATCCAGCAAATGAATAGGCCTTCTGTCCAAAAGGCCAATGCAAGCAGAAGGACTTGACTTTCTCAGCCCCGTAAGACTGATGGGTGATATCTGGTAAACTGTTTAGCATGTGTGTAGATTATTTTGTTGTTTTAAGGTAAAAGAATTACTATGAAAAACAGATTAAGAATAAATGGGCTTACTTAGAAGGAGCCGTGTGGTAACTTATAACTGCAGGCAATAGACACGTCATAGACTTCAGAGAGAAAGGAAAGTGCATGCACTGGCCTGTTTAAGTGGTCTGGATTGGTGGGGATATTGCAGTACAATCCAGGGTGCTGTGCAGTCTTAAAACCCAGGCCAGGCGGGAGTGAAACATGGTGACCGCTAGGAGCCAGGTGCCTTAAGCGAGTGCCCTTGGCGTACCACACAGGGGGAATACTGGTGCAGTTACCCTAAAACTGTGAAAATTATTATCTCCAGTCCCATGTCTCTCTGCAGGTTGTGATTTTTCAAAATGGGAGTGTTTTTTATAGTAATTTGGTCAAAAAATCATTTTAGCTTGTGTGCGCGCGTGTGAGAGTTTTAAGTAATTTACTGCTCATGTGAGGTTCTTGATTAAGAGGGTGGGCAGAAGTGCAAGCTTGCACACACTGCCTTGCCCACCTGGAATCAAAAGAGACTTCTGCCAGGAACAACCAAAGCTAGGGGTGACAGAGCAATTTAGGCTTTATGCCCATTCAATCATTAGAACAAAAAAACCTATGGCCGAGTGTCCTAGTGTCAATTATGATTTGTCTAGAAATCTAGAATACGTAACTGCCTCCCCATTGACTTGTGTGCATCATACCCTTGAATGCCTCTCACTTAAGTACAAAACGTGCAAGAAGAGATCTATTAAAAACACTTACTTTTAGAGCAAAGAACAGCAACAAATGGAATTTGAGTTCATTTAAGGCAAATTCAAGTTTATAAACATACAAAACTTCTATTGTGGCTTTTTAGCAAGTCTGAATTCAAATATATGTCCCTAAGCAATGCATTAGAGAGAGAAAAATTCTTACTGGTTGTTAGATCCTTCCTCATCCCTATTAATATTTTTTGCTTCATTGTTACAGACCAGTCGGTGCTGCTGTAAATTCTTAAGATCATCATCTATGCTGCTCTGCAGATCGAAAAGGTGCTGCTCCACAGCTGCTCTAATTGTTCTTTCTAAAATGCTAACAAATAAAAGTCAGAGAATTAATGTTAAAGACATATTTTTACTTTTCTTGGCATCAGTGGATTTGTGCGGGCAGAAAATAGAAAAATCAGACCCTTAGGAGACCTTAGGCTCCCCAATACAGCAAGACAAGACAAAACAAAAGACTCGCTAATCTCTCAAATACGACCACAGCTGTAACTGGAGTTATTTGTTTCAGAGTGGTAGCCGCGTTGGTCTGTATCAGCAAAAACAATGAGGAGTCCTTGTGGCACCTTAGAGACTAACAAATTTATTTGGGCATAAGCTTTTGTGGGCTAAAACCCACTTCATCAGTATTTGCTTACTTAATAGGATTTTAGTTACAGACAAAATGATAGGCAAGACATTTATATAATTTATTATATTTACAGTATGGTAGGGGCCAAGAGGCCTCAAACAGATACCTCATAGGGCCAGACACTGTATAAACATAGGTTATGAAAATCCCAGCCAAAAGGGCTAATAATGTAAAAAAAGATAAGACATAACAGGTGAATGGGACAAATAAGATGGAAAGGTGGGAGAGTAACAAAACAGTGTATTTTAACACAGACTAGCTGTGGCAGCAAGTCTTTGTCAACTGGCAGAATATAAGATGCAAACTTCTAAAGAAGGGCCCCTAGCGGGAGTCACAACAGTTTTTTCCAAACTCCTTCACTCCCATCTATTCTGGAACAATTTGTGTTTACTTTTGATCTGCAATTATATTTGCAACCCAGCTAAACTTGGGCTCACACTACCAATTAGAAGAAACCGTAAAACTGCAGGTGCGAATGCAAGTACCTAATGACAATTTTGGCATTACACCAGAGTTTATAAAGCACCCATCCAAAGAAAGTGGGGGGAAAAAATGCAAACAGGATATTTAGGAACATAGGTATTACCATACCGTGAAAACCTATGGTTCCGTGTCTAGTTCAGAACAGCATGCATAAATACAATGAGCTTCTTTTACTTCTGAATGCTGAATTACATTTCATAAAGCGTATATTCAGTACTAAAAGTCTGGTGTATAAATTATTGTGGTCACATGTATTTAACTTATCTGTTTTGAAAGCAGGCATGCCAATTATGGCACAGACTGGTAAAAGCAAAACATTGGGATACAAAGACTTTATATATTAGTTATACTTACTCTGCAGAGGCTGGCAAGATGCTTATGGGAGAGAGATGAGCACTGTAATAAAGAAGAAATTGATTATCTTCACAAAGATACACTACACAAATATTCTGGAAGACAAAAGGGAGCTTTGAGGATACTAAAAAAATTGAATCAGCTCAAAGAAATACACATATGCATGCAGTAAACATATTGGCCAGCAATAGTATTGCTATGTGCCATGGTTCCAACCTCAAGGGAAACAAGGAAAAGCTGGACCAATATTTGGATAGAAGAGGTCTGAAACACCCATATATTGCAGAAAGTTGTGTCAACAGCAATTCTGTAGTTGTAAGAAATTGAAGAACCCACACCCCAAACACTTTAGGGAGCAGTGAGCTGCTGTACATGCAGTCTTTCATATGAGAGGTACTAATCATTTGCTCTTGAAAGATTGAGAGAGGCTTTACATAATATAGATGTTAACCTCAGAGCCCACAGCAAATTCCAAAACATTCTGCCTACCTTGCTTCCCTCTACAGTACCAGTTCACTAAGGTATTTTTCACTCCCTGTGAAACTATTGCAGAATTTTACTGTGCAGTGTGAGAAAATGCTGCAGCCCACCCCAGAAACAGCTGCCATTTAAGTGCAGACACTTACCTCACAGGTTTTCGAGGCTTAGTTACCTGCTATTAAGCACTTTGCATTTTGGTGCTTTTCATTCAAAGTTTTCAAAGTATTACTGTGAGCATTGTTTAATTGAGAAGTATACTAAATGCCTGAGCAAGGTATACCCACTCAACCAAACACAAAAACATTTTTTCCTTTGCAAATTCTAATTACAAAGCTTCAATTTTGCATACTATCACAAATAAAACGATTGCTCCAAAACAATTTTTCAGACAGACTTGCATAAATATGCTTGTAGTGAATTGAAACAAAACTAAGGTCTACTTTAAATGACAATGACAGTCACAGCCTTATGCTTTTCTCATGGTCAGTGATAAGGATGTGATCACATACACAAACAAGACTAGAGAGAAATGCCAACTTTATTTAAACTAAAAAGAGGATGGGGAAAAGGAGGGGACACTTATCCCAAGCTCTAGGTACTCCACACATCATACAGAAAAATAAATTCCGGTAGCTACTTCACCATATAAGAAAAATGAACCAGCAATCAGAAAAAAATTGGTGATCTGATGCCAGATACAACCAAAATGTACAGTGGAAACCCTAATGTATTAGTGGAAACATTAGTACCTCTCCTTGCAATTATATTAAGAAGATTCAACTGAAATCCCACCAGCATTGGTCAGCATTATATGGCATCAGTGTTCACTCTTAGCTCAGGCTATCTCCCTATTGACTTTACCATAGGTTGAATACATCTGGGAGTGCCCAGCTCAAACTTGTTGATACTGGCTAATCATAAGGTAAGTATTATACTAGCTAGCTGCTCAATACCTACCGTCACATAGGTTAGTAAGTAGCTTGGACTAACTATCCAAACAAGTAAAGCTTTCCTGTATTTCCTTCCCCCAAAAGGATGTGGTGGAAAACAGGATTACATGCAGGAAAGGACTCTCTACTGATGGTTTCTGACAGAAGGAGGGGAAAAAAAAAAACAAGGATGGTTTTGGCCTTATTAATAGCTGAGATTGATATGACTTGTATATTGTCAGTGTGTAATATAACACTTCAATAAATTAGTTAGCACTGTACAATGATGGGAATTTAAACAAGGCTGGTGCATGGACTGGCTTTTAATTTTTTAGTAAAGGGTAGTCAATTTTGCAGCCAGTTTTTAGTGAAAGGAAAAACAAATCCATTTTCAGTATGCTTAAAGAACACTGGTGGTTCTGAGGTACCATTTTAGACAGATACTCCCATTAAGCTCAGGAAAATTAAAACATACCTGCTTTACAGGCTTGATCCCGCATCCACTGATTTCAAAGATGCAGGAATATATACCCAAGCCTTCCAACATTAATTTCTTCCCAATGCTTTTGGGATAAAAGAGGCTAGTTTTGAATTTATTTTTTAGGTGCACAGTTAAATTTCATTGACATGAAGGGGAACAATAATTCAACTCAACCCTACCACACCCACTCAAAGTGTTTTGAGTTTTTCTATCAGCAAATTTTATTTTGACAATATTTAAGTAGAAACATTTGGAAAACAAAGCAAAAATGACAGTTGGGAAAGGAACAGGAGAACAAAATGGGGAGAAATTAAGACCCAGGACAAAAATAAGGTAGGTGAGGAAGATAAGCAACGATTTCAGGGGTGGGAATGATAAGAAATAAAAAAAAAAAAAAAAAAAAACCCACCACAATTAATATATTTTACTTGACAATCACTACAGAGGTTTTGTAAAAGCTATTTTACAAGAACAGATTTAATTAGTAAACAGCTCTTTTAACAGATATTGACGTATTTTACACCTTTACCCCGATATAACGCGACCCCGATATAACACGAATACTGATATAACGCGGTAAAGCAGCACTCCAGGGGGGCGGGGCTGCGCGCTCCGGCAGATCAAAGCAAGTTCGATAGAACGCGGTTTCACCTATAATGCGGCAAGATTTTTTGGCTCCCGAGGACAGCGTTCTATCGGGGTAGAGGTGTATATTATATTCCATCCTTCATCTTGAAATGTTTTACAAATAATAAACAAATCAGTTTACCATTAAAATATAGTCACCTCTAGGATGGTGGGTAGCAGCTAAGGAGACACTTAGAGCATAGCTCACTGCAAAACACTAGTGGGAGGAGGGAAGCAAGGAAAATTTTAGTCAAGGGCTCTAGTGCCAATACCATCTTATGAAACTGTGATGACTAGAGACCTTTAATGTGCTCACCGAGCTTCATATAGATTTTTGTCTGTCCACCTTCAAAATTACAGAAGACGGTGTCAATATTTTTGGGATTCAAACTAGTGATTCCAAAGAGTTCAAATTATTTCAGACATGATGCTGAGACCACCAAACCCTCCAGCTCTAAAGGGCAAACTTCACGTCCTCCAGCCCAGGCCACTTTATATCATTCAGTAGTCCTCTTAATACACATCTAGGATGCACTTGTGTTACTCAGCAGAAGATGTGCATAAATCAGCACTATTCCAAAGCCTGAAGAATTCTCTTATTTTTAAAGGAATCTCTTATAGCTCCAACTCTAATCAGTTTAGCAAGTTAGCACTTTGCAAAAAGTGTATCAGTCTTAGTTCAAAATATATCACACTTCAGAACCTGCTACCACAGTCAAAAGAATTCTTGCGGGTTGTAAACTACATGATGGCTTGTATACAGTCTTAGTGCAGAATGACACAGCAAGAGACAAAAAGTAAACATATCTTTAGGTTTGAAAGTGCTACCATGTTTTGGCAACTAAGGAACACCTAATAATTGATACCATCCCTCCGTTCCTGTCCACGAATAGCCATGTTAAAAAGAGAAATGACATACAAAAGTGCAATTAAATAACTAAAAAAAAAAAATCAGATTTTTTCTTAATGTTTTTTATTGATTGCATTTTTATAGTTCATTATGTTTACACAATATTGTTTCATACTGTTTTATAACCCTCCCCAAGAGTAAATATTTAGTCTTTATATAGCATTTCTAGCTTAAAGAAGTCTGTTATTTCAAATCATTCCAAACTAGCATTTTTAATTCATTTACCTGTGCAGCAGAACTTTGCAGGCCATTCTGATTATTTTTGCTATTCCAAATGAGCACTTCATGTAAAAATACTTCATTTGAAAAACAATAAAGTATGATGTTGGCCGTTGACTATGCATACTGCTTGTTCGATTTCTATGGCTGCTTGTCAGACGGTACTTCTGGAGTGCTGCACTAAACCCTGCAGTCTAAATAGAAATAGACTGCAACATGAGGTCACTACTGACAATAAGCTGCCCAATCAACACTTTAAAGCTTTCCTAGTGTATACTTCACACTACTTATTCTGGGCATGAAACATGGGCGTTTATTGTATGTTGACCTAAATATTATAATCCATTTTCTAGATTTTTTTTTAATATGATCAGAAACAGTACAAGTAGAAAAGCAAGACAATGTATTTATTTAATATGCCCTACTCCTCATAAACCAAGGGCAATATTAAATTGCTTTATTAAAAGTGTCTAATGTAATAAATACCACACAGTTTATAGGTACAGAAGAGTAACTTCTTTTTGAATTTTATGCAAAGAAGAGATATGTTCTAGAACTTACTATCTTTCATGCATCTCTCTTTGACAACCCCATGGAATACACAAAATAGTTTTACAGCAGTAAAAACAGAATGAACCTAGAACTTTTAGGAATGAACTGCAAAGAGTAAACAGCAAGCATAACTGTTGAAAATTCTGCATAAATTTTAATAGATGAGGATTTTAGTGATTATCTCAGTAAGATCTCTTTAAAATTAGTTTGTAAAAGTAAGTTAGCAAACAACATATGAAAGTCAGCACTGGCAGAGCAGATGAATTGAAGTCCCCTGGTGATAGGCTTCTGATGATGCATTAGAAAGAAGAAGAATAAGGCTTCTAAATATGTAGTGTCACCTACCGTACAAGTGTTCCTCTGACTGATTAATAACCCATTTTACCCAAAGATTATTTGACTGTTTAATCTAGGTACCATTTTCAAACAGTCACTAAATCAGGCTGTATTAGTGATGGCTGTCCATGTTTTCAAATAATAAACACACAGAAAGACCAGAAATAGCATTAAAGCCATACATTCAAAAGAAAATAGTCAAAAAGAGGAGGAAAACAGTGCACAGCATTAGATTTAATTATAGCACGTTATATTCAAAATTATTAAAATGAATTTCCAATTAATGGAGTCTAACGTAGGTGCCACATTACCCTTAATCTGATGAACATACCACCTCAGCCTCCCTTTCCCTCTCAAGGAGTTTTTGCAGATAGGCTATAAGGCAAAATGTTGAGCTGTGACTGTCGGTCTTTGATATTTGGTTCCCAAAAAGCTAACAAAAACTCTCATTCAGAATATATCATGTTTAAAGGTAAGTTTTTTTCCCCCATCTTAAAAACCTGATACAACAGTGAAGAAAAAATCTCTAAATAACTGAAGACAAATACTAACTGTTTAAAAACACACACTTAATATATGCTTTAGATCCTCAAAAAAGGAAGGAGCCTATGTATATCAATGTTTACATAGCTACAACACAAGAGTACTAAGCACCAGGCAGGAAGAAAGGGACTGGGGAGTGATACATTAATTACTTGCACTTTTGATGATGAAGTAGCCACTAGCTAGTTTAGTATATTTATTATAAGCAGAGCTGGTAGCACTGCCTATTAAGTAGCAAAGAGTCCGGTGGCACCTTATAGACTAACAGACGTATATACCGATGAAGTGGGTATTCACCCACGAAAGCTCATGCTCCAATATGTCTGTTAGTCTATAAGGTGCCACAGGACTCTTTAGTGCTTTTACAGATCCAGACTAACACGGCTACCCCTCTGATACTTGCCTATTAAGTGTCATCTGACATTTGCCATTACAAGACCCTATTTTCAGTTGCTTATAAAACTTTGCCAAACTTTAATCATTTGAGCTGAAATTTTCCATTCCAGGTGTCTGCTACAGGCTGAATTATTTTGGAAATTTTCAGCCAAAATAGTTCACATCTTTCCAAGAATGAGGCTAGGAAAAAATATGGTTTTGCCCATGTTAAAGAATTCTGATAACCTTTTCTTTGGTAAGACAAATCAAAACCAATCTCTTGTGCCCCCATGATCTGGAGCAGGGACCTGAAATTTGGTAGGGGGGGAGGAGCCTATGCATCAGGGATGTGCCTTTTGCTATTTCCACAAAAGTCTGCCCTAATTTGGGCACCTCAGAAGTATCTGAAAAATCACAGTTCATACATGCACAGTCGAGACTTGCTTAACAGCTAAAATCGCCCAAGATTCGGTCTACACATGACATTCTCCAGCCTGGGGCTGAGAATTTCCCTGCAACTGCAGCTCTGGGCTGCTGAGGACTATTAGGTTCTTGGTCCTGGCATCTGAACTGACAGCAGGGAGTCAGTCTCTCCTGTGTTCTCAATGACACCATCCAGTATGGAAGAGGAAATTGCCTAATTCAAATCCAGAAGGGACAGGAGCTGGACCTACAAAGGAGGAGTTGGGGTGGCTGGGAGCTGGATGAAGGGGAGAACACTAGGCACCAACAGGTGGAAGGTGGGACAGGGACTGGCTGGAGAAGGAAACTGGGAGAGAGAACCAGTAGAGCAGGGGGAAAAGGGGAGAGGAGACAAAGCTGACAAGAAGCTGCGTGCAGGGGAAGAATTGGGATTGAATGGGCAAAGAGACTGAGACAAGGAGCTTGGAAAGGGGGTAGAATGAGATTGAATGAGGATCCAAGCGAAAGAAAGAATGACAGATTGGGACTGGGAGCCAATGGGGAAGAAGAATGTATGTGAGGGGCATGACTGGAGGCCAGGGTTGTAAAGAAAGACTGACTGTGGAATCAGGAGGGGGGTGATACTAGGACTGGCTGGGCAGGAAGACTAGATTGAAAAGCCTGAAAAGTAAAGACTGTGACTTACTAGGTGAGGAGACTGGGACTATGCTGAGGGGCCAAGGGGGACAGTCACGCTGTTGGCAGCAAATATCTGCAAAACATTTGCTAATCTGTTGCATCCCCCTCTAGTGCTGGTCCACAAAGAGAAAGACAACGTACTACTGCTATGAGTTACCTAAGGAAGAGCTCCACGTAAACTCAAAAGCTTTTATCTATCACCAACAGAAGTTGGTCCAATAAAAGATTATCTCACCAACCATGTCTCTCTAATATCCTGGGACCAACACAGCTACAATAACACTGCATATATATGACTTGCATCTGAAGAAGTGAGGTTCTTACCCACGAAAGCTTATGCTCCCAATACTTCTGTTAGTCTCAAAGGTGCCACAGGACCCTCTGTTGCTTTTTACAGGTTCAGACTAACACGGCTACCCCTCTGATACTTGACTGCATATATCAGTTACTCTGTTCACTCAAGTAGTACAGGTCTGTGTGGTGGATCTGAAAAGTTCCAACCCTGCTGATGACCCATGCCAGGGTCAACATGATAGAATGTCTGTTTCCAATTTGTGTGGGTAATTTCCTAGTCTGTTTTTTTTTTTTTAAGAAATGTTAAACATCAAAACTTGCTAAGTCAAGTTCTCAGAAGTTAGGAAATGGCAGAAGTAAGGTTACCTATGCAGCCTGGGTTTGGCCCCTTGTGTGTATGTAGTCTTTAATTACATGACCACACACTATTTTTCCCACAAGGAATAGAGGGTTAAAACTGCTGCAAATTTTTATATCCCATACTGCATGAAAAGAAATATGGTGACTCACAGGGTCTCTTAAAAAACCCTCTTCAGTTCAACACTAAATGAAAGAACTGGAGCAAGTATTTTCTTTTAATCCCTGTACAATCTTTTTGAAACAACATTAATAAGCTAATATCTTGCACAACACAAGACACCTAGAATTCCTGTTTGTCTTTTAGTAACCACTTCAGAATGCATTTGCTTGAAATGACAGAAGGGTCTATATTCAGGAACGGTATTATCAGAGCTATGTTCTCCAGACTATGATGTTCAAATTGCCTCTTCACACAGACAATCCATTCCTTAGGTCCAGTTAGACTAACAGTTTAATAACCTCTCCAGTTTTACTAGAAACTGTACATTTTTAAATGTAAACTATGAGAAATTAGTTTTAAGAGTCTGGTTATTTAATTGCTATAAAAATAAGAGTTTAGAGGATGCTTCAAAAAGAACAAATTATATAAACAATCCAAATTTTATCCAATATTAAAGATTTTATTTTTAAAACAAAAAAAAGACTAGTTAGCACTACTGACTGACTCTTAAATTTTAGGATTGCTTTAAAAATTAGATGGAATTTGGGAGCTAACACATAATAGCTTAAAGATAAATATATTATTACACTACCTTCATATTTATAAATTCCAAACACGTGAATAACTTATGGATACTACTACAATCACTTTAAACCTGTACTGGAACAAGGGATATTATTGAAGAAATTAAAAGTTGCTTACAGAACTTGCCCAGTCAATGGCCTTGGGGTTGTTGTTTTTTTTGGCTGGTTTTTATTTTTGGGCAGAGAGATAGTTTTTTTTTTTTTAAGCAAGCTAAGCAACTACAATGTGATGGATAAGAAATATTAACAGCACAACAAATGTCATTTAAATTACAAAACAACACAAATGGGTTTCTTTTTCATTTGGCAGTTTTACCCTCTTTATTAAAAACCATTTACTTTAGCACAAGCATTCTTTCTATAAATTACTACAGCAAGTATGTCAATGTAGTTAAAGTGACACATCAACCTGGAGCCTTGCCAGTTTCAAAAGGTCAGTTTCTGGCACTAACCCTGTACCTAAATCCCCCCCTTCACCATTCTTTTGTTTTTTCCTTTTTCAGCATGCTTTTCTCTCCCCTGCTACTATGAGAAATGTCCCAAAGGAAAACTGAGCACACATAGGAAGTTGTAAAAACAACTGCACACACAGTGCTATCAAATGCATAAAGTAAAACTGAAAAAGCACAGAAACAATCTTAGACATTACCTGTGACAACAGTAAGTAAATTTTCAGATAGAAGTGTGATTTTCTTTTTTAAGTTGATGCGTCTCCTTTAAGGATCTGTCTTCGCTAAATAAAGGAGGACTTCCAATCCATTTCACTGCCCTCTTGCTAGACTCTGCTCCCCCAAACTATAATATATTAAATCTATAAAAATATAAAGCTTCTATATCTAAAACTATATATAAACAAAACTAAAATGTGCAAATGAAAAAGCAACCATTTTTTCTTTAATATCCCATCCCATTTTCTGTCATACTCTGCTGCACTGCTTCTAATTTGGGTCCAATCTTGCAAGGAGATCTGTGAGGACACAGAAGGCTGCCCGAACAGAGACTTTTGTAGGATCAGGGCCTTAGTTAATCCCAGGACCTTACAGCTCTCTGTAAAGTACCATGCACACCTATGACACCTGTAGAAATCTAAGTGTCACATTTCCATTATAAATTTGTTTTCAATAATTTATAACCAAAGTTAAAATTCAATCCAAATGAAGTGGAGCAGAGAATTTTTTTTAAAACTACAATAAGTTGGCCATTTTTTGATGGATGGCCAATAAAGAATTTACCATTTTGGCTTCAGCTTACATTCGATGCAGGCAAAACTCCCACTGGCTTCACTGGGAATTACATCTATTTGGATAATGCAGGACTTAGCTTTGGTGTATTCCTTCCAGCTATAATTTTTTTTTTTAAAGGTAGACTTAAAAAAAATTAATTTGAATTTTACAAAATAAACCTGTAATTGTTGGTAATCACTACACATGCAACTCCCAGAGGTGGGAGCATCATCCACGTCTGAAGTCTGTAACAGGGGCTAAGTACCTATTATTTTTGGCAAGGTTATCATGCATATAGAGAAACTTTACGTGCTTTACAAATACTAATGAATAAAGCCTCAGCCTACTTCCCTACTTCACAAGGGTATTTTCCCCTTTTACACTTGAGCAAACTGTGCCATGAACTAAGTGACTAAGATACAGCAATTCTCTATAATGACAGGGCCTAGGTCCATTAACTCAACCCCACGCTTTAACTATCAAGACCACCACCTCTTTTTCTCCTAATAATAAAATGAGCATATAGAAGTTCAAAGGAGTTCCCCTTGAACAAACACTACTCCGTTTTCTTTTTGTACATATAATAAAAATATGGAACCATAATATAACACTACATATCTTGCAATATATGCATTCATAACATTCCATCAGGGCATAAGAATGTATTTTAATGACGCGCAAAAAAAACTACATTAAAAGAGATTGTTATGGTTGCAAAGTCAAGCACTCAAGTTTGGAAAAGCCAGAATTAAGGTTGCTCGTGAAACCTTAGTTTGGGACCCTTGAGCATATGCATTATGGCACAGTCTTTAATTACATGATCATATACTATTTTTTCGACAGGACTCCCATCTCATTCAGTGTGCAGGAGGGACTTGGTCTCAGGAGGAATAGGTGATGTGTAATAAAGGAAGATCCTACCAACAACAGCCATGGCTCTGTTGTTGAAGTTGGAAGGTATGTAGTGAATGAGGCAGGGAACTGCAGGAAGAGAAAGAATAGTTTCATGGTAAGGCAGTTGAATGCTGTCCCGGAGAATGAGATTCTCTCTCTGCCACACAGTTCCTATGTGAGGCAAGTCACTTAAACCAAATTTTCCACAGGTGGCCACCAACTGCATATTCCTCATATTTTGGGTATCCAAATTAAGACCAGGGGCACAATTTCAAGAAGTACTAAGCATTCACAGCTGCAAGTAAAGTCGATGGGAGCTGTGCTTTGAACACAAAGTACTATATAATGCTAAGGATTCTGAAAAAATCAGGTCCTAGGCATCTCAGATTGGGTATCCAAAATCTGTGGATGCTTTTGACATTAAACTTTCTGTGCCTCAGCTCCCCATCTCCTAAAATGGTCACCTCCTACAGGTTTTGTGAAGACTATTAATTGTTTGTAAAGCCCTTGGCTACTGTAGGATGAGTTCCATATAAAAGCCAATGAGGAAATTAACAATTCTGTCTGCATAGCAGGGTATTTACAGCATGCAGTAAATAAGGCTGAGGGCCATACATTGAACAAGAATGAAATAATGAACAGCTGCTCATTAATTTAGCACCATCCAGCCTGCACCAAATGAGGCAGGGTCCTGTGGAAAAAAATGCAGTATGTGATCATGGAAAGTCTGTATAATGTATACATACAAGGAAATCTCAATTCTGACATTTCCTAGCATTTGAGTGCTTGATTTTGCAACCTTAACATTCTTTTAAAATCATTTGTGGGCAATTTCCTAGGTTTTTAAAAAGCAAACTGAAAAAACAAAACCTAATTCCATCATGTAGCATCATATTGACACTGACAAAGTTCATTAGCAGGGTTAAAAACCTTTAGATCCACCACACAGCCCTCTGCTACTTGAACTACTGGAGTAACTGATAGCACTAATAATTTGTCATCTTCTACGTAGACCAGCACAAGAGGGAGATGAGCCACTTGCAAATACCTGTAAAACACTTTAGCTATTTATAACAAACCCTTGGAAATAGTTTTCCTTATTGGATCCCTTCTCCCCACAATCATATGGACAAAAAATTAACCTGACATTTCTTACACACTATGCAGTCAGGTTTGGTTTTCAAATAATTTAACAGATACAAACACATACTTCTATACAGATGTTGTAAATAAACAAGAAAAAACGGGGCAGAATGAATTTGAAGCTATCGATCTTCAGATTTTTAAATTTACAAACCATTTCAAATAAACATTCACTCTGAAAATACTAGTTTACAATTTCCCTCCATTTCCCCCCAGATTTATGGAATTTAGCCTAACTTTAGTTCCATAGAATCATTATGGTCGAAAATGTAGGAAGAGTTCTCATTCCCCCGAAGTTTTACCACTACCACCGGTAAAAATTGGTAGAATCTCAAGTCTCCTTTCATACACACTGCAAACTAAATGAAGTGTAAAGAATATCAAATTCCTGAAGTTTCAACAAGAAAACTTCATCAAATGTAACTATTAAAAAAAGCCACCATAAAAATGTGAAGCTTAGATGATGCTGTGGGAAACATATCTCTACCTCGTTGATGCTGTAACACTGCTGGAGTCCAAGATGCTCTCTGTCATATCATGTACCATATCTGGCCTTTCCTCAGGTTTCTCTGTGCTATCTTCCGGAAGTTCTTCGGTTTGCTCAAGCTTTATATCCTCTTCCTCCTCCTCCAAGAGATCATTTATCTACAGAAAGATTAATAGGGTTTCGATAATTATTAAAAAAAAATTCAAATAATTTTACAGAGCTGGAAATATGTGGTGTTATGGGATATAAAACACTTGAAGAGAAAAACATCTTTTCAAATTTTTTAAAAAGTTACAAAACACAAACTAGAAAGGAAGCAGCCCAAACCACGCCTTTAAAAATACAAATGCAGAACAGTCTCCACTGCTAAATAAGCCACTAAAAATTTCATTAGAATATAAATTGAAAGAAAGCACTGTAAAGCAGTAAATCAAAGGATGAGGAGTCAGGAGATCTGGTATCTATTCCCTTATCTGCCACAGATGTAATGTGACACTGTGCCCAAGTTTCCCATCCTCAAAAATGAGGATGGGAAAATGCTTACCTACTTTACAGGGTTTTTCAAGATTTATTCATTAGATGTCTGAAAAGAACTTGAAAATCCTAGA
The DNA here is from genome assembly GCF_011386835.1 of Chrysemys picta bellii. Taxonomy (NCBI): domain Eukaryota; kingdom Metazoa; phylum Chordata; order Testudines; family Emydidae; genus Chrysemys; species Chrysemys picta. The sequence goes on from NC_088798.1 coordinate 101,713,524, forward strand.
AATGCTTGGACTTCTATAGTACCTTCAATCTAAGGATTTCAAAATAGTAATACCAATTTCAAGTGCAATAGTATAAAGGCATAGATTTGTGCCCAGTCTGTTTTGTGATTTAGCAGGTTATCAAGGACCCTAACCAATTTCTTTTTCTTTCCAGGTGCATAAGATGAGCATATTAAAATCTGGCAATTAAGTGTGAATATAAATAGGCAGCAGGTGCAACTTGCTGTATTTTAAAGACTGGAACATCTTAATCTATTGGCTTTTCTAATACTTGAATACGTAAACCTTGCTCTTAAAGAATTTCTGCTTTTTTCCCACTTGATTGATACAGCAATTTCATATTTAAAAAACAGCCCTGTCAACCCCTATCCAAAGACACAGTTACTTCTTTTGAACTGAATATACAGGGTTAGATTTTCAGAGTTAGTTGAACAAAACATTTGCCCAATCAAATCACAAACTAATGCCAATATTTATTACTATTTTCTAATTCCTAAGTTCATAATATCGTGTCTCTCTGACCCCAAATATTTTCATGACTCTCTCAAAAACAGATTTTTTTCAATATCCACATATGCATATGATAGGTGAAAATGTTTCATTAAGGAACAAATATCAATCAAATTTCTAAGTTTATTCTGAACAGCTACTATGTGGAAAGTAAGGAGGAGAGTAATTATGAGGTTATTAAATTTTATATGGGACTATACTGACTAATTTTTTTTTACTATCTCACTCTTCTGTACATTAACAGAATTTATCAAATCAGTGGTAAAATGTGAGTGTATCCACAACAATGACCGGCAGTCAGTTTTTCATTTACACGACGGGTAAAATGAATGGATCAAATACATAGGAATATTTGGGACTGCAGCTCAAGTGGATTTGCATTTGTTCAATAATGGCAAATATGCAGGTATGTTGTTTGCTGGAACTTGGAGCAAAGTGACATCATTGGAATTTGACTAAAAATCATTTTTCATTTGCATAACACCACACCTAGATGCAATGGTGTTTACTATTGGCAAGGAACCTTTTACTGATTGGCTGGTGATCACAACGTTGTGTGTGTGTGCAGCCAGTAGCTTCTAAGACAAATAGGAAGTTCACTAAGCAGTACACTAATGTTACCATTTAACATGTTGTTGGAAAAACTATATAGGATTACTTCTCTCGAGAGCATCATTGATATATTATGGTGGTATACTTTCGATTCTATATAAATGAAAAATAGTAAGACTTGCTTCTTGCTGGAATGCCTCCAGTAGTTCTTTGGAAAGACTCTAAACTAAAAAGCTAAGAATTTTGCTACTTCAGGGGGAAAATAAAAAAAGATGTAAGCAGACTAGTAAATTAGTGATGGGTAAAACTAAAAAAAAAAGGTTTGCTTCAATTTAGATACAAATACTCCATGCAGTCCTACAAGCGCCAATTTTCAGCACTGTTTCCTTTCTAGGTACTCCCCGCCCCCGCATTTTATAAATAACTCAAAACTTTAATTATAATTTTTGCACTATATTGGTCTGTATATCTGACACCTTTAATAACTTTACACTCCATCTTCTTGATTAGGTAAATTTATGACTCAGCCTTTCATCTTGACCGATTCTAATTGCCTCCATTATGCCTAAATTTGGTATTCCCTAGTCATTCCTGACACTGAATTCTCCTCCTCCATCTAAATCTACAGAGTTGCCTATCACCACTCCACCTCTACTAAAACCCTATTCCAAGCCAACATATTTTATACCCTTATTAAATTCTCTTTTCAGTGGCCATCCGTTTCAGCTAGCCAAATTCTAATATGTAAAATGCTGCCTTCTCCTACATATCAAGACTGCATCATCCCCACTGCTAAACAAGTGCTTTAGCCTCCACATTCATTTCAGAATATGCTTCAAAATTGCTCTCCTTATATCATCTCTAAGCTACATCGAGGACTTAGTCTCTTTTCCCACCAGCCTTCTCTTTATTGGCACAATCTCTCCTACTAAAACAACCTAGTTCCTGTCTTGTGTCTGTCTCGCTGACTCGCCACCTATTTTTAAGTCTGTCTTTTCCATGGACTATACCTGTAGTCTCTCTCCCTACATTTAATTCCAATAAGTATTTTAAGTTACAAATTATATGGAGTTGTCGGTACAAAATAAAGTTGGTCTCACAACCTCAAGGCTAATTAATGGTTTCACTCCCTCCCCAATTTGCCTAAATCTGCTCACCTTTTTCCAGGACCCGCTAGAACACTTTTCCTAATGTCACAAGGTGTGCTGCCTTCTAAATCCTAAATTAAATACAATGAAATCAACCTAAAAATGAGCACATATTTTTGTAATTGCCCTTATGTGTTCTCAAAGAGAAGTGTGTAGCTGGATCTCTGCCCACCCCACTCATTTCTCCAGATCTGCAGAAGGATTCAAAGATTTATGCATGGGTGCACCTACTACCTAACTTGGTAAAAGACCTATATGCCAAGTTACCTGAGTACCAATTGTCTGTGCATGTCCCTTTTTTGGGCGCAGGGTTTTGAAAGTTTAGTCCTTGTAGTAAAGCAAAACCACAAAGTTCTAATATCAAAAGATATATAGTACTAATGACTCAAGAACCCCTCAATGCCAACTGGCAAGGGAATTACAGGAATGTCCTGATTCTTGTAGGTAAATTCTAGTTCACCAAACAATGTCATGTGAGGTCTTAAACTAAAGGAGAGGGTCACAATGGTCATTAATATCATTGTGAAATGTATATACAGATACTATATGAGGAGTTATATATATATATATATATATATATATATATATACACACACACACACACACACACACACTGAAAATATGTTTTTAGATTGTGTATCACAGCACAGGTGGAAAAAATAGGTTTTCTGTCCGACAAGAGATATTAATTCACCTGAGTCTCTGTTGAAATGTTAATTAAGCATTGAAAGCCAACACAATGGATACCCATTATGCCTGGGGGAATTCTACACCACTGTGCATGCACAGAATTTATGACTCCCGCAGATTTCTTTGCTTCCCCATCAGAAAGTCATTTTTCTGCGGGGAAGCAAAGGGAAGCCACAAGAGTGGTCAGACGACCCTCCCCAGCAGTATGTTTCAGGTGCCCAGAGAGGTAAATGACTATGGGATAGGGTGCAGGACTGAGCAAGACCTGGCTGGTGGCTCCTACCGTGCACCAAGCTCAAGTGCTAGTCCCAGCTGGGCTGGGGAGGCGGGGGACTTCCTCTTCCCCTGCACAGCATCCAAGGCCGGGTTAGACTCAACCCTAGATTTCTCCTCCAGCTGCAGGAAGCTCTGAAAACTCCCCCCCAACCCTGCTTCCTGCACTCATCACTCCTCAGTGGCAGGGGGAGGGATCCCTTTACAGGGAGCTGCTCCCCCATCTTCCCCATCCCTGTGCATCCAGACCCCCTCATATCCAGACCCTCCTGCCAAGCCCCACTCCCTCTGCACCCGGATCCCCACCCTACTGAGCCCCACCCCCCAGCATCTGGACCCCCCCACATAGCCCCCCACACTGAGACCCCCCTTGCCAAGCTCTGTCCCTTCAACACCCAGCCCTCGCCCCCCCCTCCCCCGCTGAGCCCCAACCATCTTTACCTGGACCCCCTTGCAGAGTCCCATTACCGTTGCACCCAGAAACCCCCAACAAGTCCCTGTGTATCCACATTCCCTCTGCACCTGGATCCCCCACTGAGCCGCCTGCTCAGAACTCTCTCAACTCACACCTGGATCCCCCCCAACCCCCACTAAGCCCCTCCACACTTGGATCCTGCCTTGCTGAGCCTGCCTTCCCCACCTGGTGTACCAGGCACGGAAGGGCAGGGCCCTGGGATGTTTCTGGGGGAGGCCCAGTCCTTGCGCTGTGATGGGGTTGGGTGCAGTCTCACCACTGAGTCTGTGTCCTGGGGGGGGGGGGGGGGGGAGAAAGCTGCACAGTGATTTCCCACTTCTGTGCAGCCAGTGGCCTGTGCTCCCCAATGCCATGCTAGAACCTCCACAGTTATTTGACAAATAAAATTTGCAGACTTTTAAAATATTGTGCACAGTATTTTTATTTTTTTGGTGCAGAATGCCTTAAGGAGTAACTCGTAACATACAAAGTCAATAAAGATGTGAAGTCAGCAGGAAAGCAGCACAGAGGAAAATTAAGCCACAAGTGACTATCCTGCCTCTGAGTACAGACAATGAACTTTGGGGCGTATAAGCAGAAGACAAAGAACACACCCCTTTATCCTGCATCTAGGAAGTAAAAAGGCAGTGCGTTTTCATTCATGAACATGGGATCCTTGGTTGAAATGCTGCAGAGGACTTTGGGGATGAAAAACTTCTTTAGATAGGGGAAGTTAACCTGTTAGTTAAGTTTAGTCTCTACAAAGTGTGTTATGATTGTTTTATATGTAAACATTTGTTTCCAATATTCTTACTCACTATCACTTGAATATTTGGAAATAAACTTATATTTATAGTGAAGACCAGAATAGCTAAGAGCTGTGATATTAAGCAAGGTGCTGATCCTGAGTTGAATCATATAAGCTAGTGTATATCCTGTTCCTCTGGGGACAGCAGACCTGTATTTCTGTGACTCTTCAATCCTGAAGGGGCTGAACATTACAGGAGGAATGCTATGGGGTACTAGAATGCATCTACTGTTAACCTGCAAGGCAAAGTAAGGGCTGGCATAGCCCAGAGAAGAGTGTTTGGGTGGCTGATTAGTTGGGTGGCAGCAGGAATCTGATAACGAGTTAAACACAAGCCACACTCCCTCACATTGGAGGCAGAGGGTTAATAACGTGACTCGCAGTCCTGGGTACCCCAAGAACCATCACAGTAATAAATCTTGATCAGTGCCTGGCGTATTTTTCAATTCTAGAGCATTACCTGCAGAATCCAACAAGAGCTGAAAAATTTCGTAATGGATTTTAACATTTTTTCTTTAAAATTAAAGTTTTAGCCCTTATGTTTTCAAAGATAGTCTAGCTGTGAACAAAGTATAGACAAAGTGCAAGGATATCTTCTGGAGTCTGACTGATAGCCTAGACTAATAGCTGTGAGAGTATGTTAATTCAAATTGCACAAAAAATTTAAACGTGAACTGTGGAGGAGGGGGGGAATTTGCACAAGTTGTTGCTTTTGCAGGACAAGCTCATGCATACCCCCCCCCACCCCACTCCCAAACCTCTCTGTTTCAGTAAATCGCTGCACTACAACCCTCAAGCCAGTGTCTCTACGTAACCTCCTTCTCCCCCTACCCTCCATTCTCCACTTCTCCCTTCCATCATATACCAGGGTCCTCCATTGGCTTCCTACTATGGCTAACCCTAACCCCCTTTCCCCCCCCATTACCAAGGTCTCCCATTCTTAACCCCATTGCTAGGGGCTTTGCGTGTACCCGCTCATGTTCCTCTTATTTTTCTGACTTCTCTTTCAAAGTTTCAACTGTATTGGGAGGATGGCAGAGTTAAGATGAACTGTGGAGGAGGGGGGGAATTTGCACAAGTTGTTGCTTTTGCAGGACAAGCTCATGCATACCCCCCCCCACCCCACTCCCAAACCTCTCTGTTTCAGTAAATCGCTGCACTACAACCCTCAAGCCAGTGTCTCTACGTAACCTCCTTCTCCCCCTACCCTCCATTCTCCACTTCTCCCTTCCATCATATACCAGGGTCCTCCATTGGCTTCCTACTATGGCTAACCCTAACCCCCTTTCCCCCCCATTACCAAGGTCTCCCATTCTTAACCCCATTGCTAGGGGCTTTGCGTGTACCCGCTCATGTTCCTCTTATTCTTCTGACTTCTCTTTCAAAGTTTCAACTGTATTGGGAGGATGGCAGAGTTAAGATGAGGAATACTGGTATGCTGAAATAGGTTAACAGCTGCCCTCAATCAAGAATTACAAAGGTGGTTGAAACTGGTAGCTCTGCTAACCAGACAGCAGGGGCTCCATACATCCCACATTTCCCTCTTTCGTTGTTCCAATGTTCTCCAAAAATCAATAGGGTTCTGCCCAGCAATGACTATAGCATTCCCTGAGATTTTGGAATTGATCAGCTACAGAGTTCAAAAGTTATCATGTCACATCCAAACACGGTAGCTCCATCAAGTGGAGCATAAGGCCCTGCAAGTTTGGGCAATAAAAAATAATGCCACCAACTCACTCTTACACAGCACTTTTCATTCTTCAATCTCAAAACACTTTACAAAGGCGGTATCATCAATCATCATCATCATCCCCATTTTACAGAGAGGGAAACTGAGACACAAAGAAGGGAAATCATTTGCCAGTGGCAGAACCAGGAATAGAACCCAAGTCTGAGTTCCACTGAAGCCACACACTTATCAGCATAATCACTAACTTTGTGGTTCTGAATCCATTTGCTAATTAGCTCTCCAGCTCTTTAGCATTACTGCTCCACAGCTAGTTACGCTTTATATTTTTCATTCAACATGACACGATCCACCTCTTCGTAAGGGTAAGGTATTATTTTAGTTCGAATTCTATGGTGCACCCTTCTCCTATAAATACGAGCTGTGAAAAGGATCATTTCACAAACATAGCTACTTTATCTTAATTCTTTATTTTTTAGCTAAAGTTTTAACAGTATGCACTCTAAAAGGCTATATTCAACAGTATATTAAAGTTAGTTTTATTCCAACACATCTTGAGAAAAACAAACTGCTGTAACAGAAGTTTAAAGTGACAGAATACTTCCACTTAAATATACTCACCTGCTCAGTTATTGAACTTAAATCATTAGTAGATGAAAAATCTTCCTCTTCATTTTCAAAGAATTCATAGTAGTTCTCCAGAAGTCCCGCCATTATTCTGCTAACTATTTCTTGCTCTTTCAGATCCTCCACATCTGTGTAAATGCTAATAAAGATTCCAAACTATCTTAGTTTAAAGACTAAAACCACCTAATTCTCAAAAAATTCCTGTGAATGGCTTTTATGATCGACTAGACAGCTATTCTTTATTCTTTACACTGATTCTTGTTTCATATTCTGAACACACAGAATTACAATCTTAAGTCCCAACTTCAAAGATGTTCCATATGAGCTCTGCCTGCAAGGGATGCATTGTAAGAAGGGGCATTACGATTTTGTTTTGAATAGTTTACACTTGAAGGTTGATTTAAACAAGCTTATGTAACTATTGCAATTAAAAATCGATCTTTATATAGTAAAAAATGGCACTTTCCTGATACAGAGAAACAACTATTATGCAATCAGAGTTAACTTAAACAACTTCCCTCCCTATGTTTTACACTATTTTAAATATTATTTGTATAAATACACTATATATATATATATATTCTTATGAATAATGATACAACTAGAATAATACAGCAATTATGCAGAGTCACATAAAGGATGGAATGAATGTGTCAAATTAACTTACTGGAAAACATCTGGACCAAAGACAGCAGCCAAAGAACTCGCAGACCAAATTTCTTCATGATGCGATGCTACATTGGCTAAAAATCTACACAGAAACTTTAACAAACTGTAATTAACAGGCGGAAGCTGCTGCAAGAGGAACCTCAACTTTCTTCCAAATTCATCTTCGTTATTATAATCTGTAAAATGTAATGAAAGGATTTTAATCTAAATTAATGTAGTTCAGATATTTTTCACATTTGATATTACTATGAATCTCAAATTTTGACTAAAACTAAGCCATTTCACCGCTGAAATTCAAACAGATATACCAATTTACAACCTGCCACCCCAGGATTTGAATTTCATTTGCTATGCCAGGATTTCTGACTCCATGCTCTTCCAAATGGAAGGGGGGGGGGGGGAAATCCATCCCACAAATTGGGGTGGAGGATGGGGTAGGGGCACTTTTACATCTTCCATCCTTATTACCAACATAACATTTCTCAATTGTTTCCTCTCTTTCTCAATTCAGTCTCTGTAGCTGTCCTCCCTCCTTACTATGTCAGCCTCTCTCAGCAAGAACTTTCACATATTCCTCCACAGTTCCTCTTCATATAGTGGTGCCACCAGAACACTGAAACATACTAGTCTCCAGTCTATATTTATGTGATGCTGTCAGGTGACTTTTCTTTACTGTAAACTGGCTTTCTGCAACAAAGCATTTGATAATCTGGACCAGTGTGTTCCCCTCTGCTGCTTAATTATTCTACCTAGCAAGTCCAATCACCACCTTCCAAGGTATTTCCCCCCAAAACACTCACCCAGCTGCACTCCCCTCTACTGGCTAGCTCCTACCCTTTATTCAGATGTATTCTTCCTTAAATATTAAAACACTTGTGGACAAGTTCAATTAGAAACAAGAAACTGTAATATTTTAAAAATCACAATGAAGTCTAACAACTAATTATCAGCATCAAGATATAAAACCCTAGCGGGTTCCATATTGCTGGGAAACTCCTTTTACAGACAGGAAAAGTCATATAGGAGGAGGAGAAGCAGAATGGGTCACATCTTGGACCAAAACAGAGTTCTCTTTCTTCTCTGACAGAAACTCACTATGCCTTTTCTATTCTGGGTAGGAAAATAGAGGAGTTGTCTGAAAGTTAATGAATGGACACTCGATCAGCAAAACAAAAAAATAAAATAAAATAGACCAAAACACTTTTGTCTGGAACATCAAAAATTAAAGCAGAAAGCCCTATTGTGTAAAAGCATAAAGTGCAGTGATGCCATTTGGTAATTCTGTAGGATTTTTCCATTTGGGGAAAATGAAAATGGTTAAGGGAGTGGTAAACCTATATGATTTGAACCCATATGCAACCGGCCTCAGAAGAACAATTAATCTCATCGGTGCAGTAAAACAAAGAGCTGAATAAAGTGGTAATACTTTCTTTTAAAATATAACACACAGTCAACTTCACTTTAGACTAAGTTTAGGAAACAGAGCAATGCAAAGAAGAAAACACTTTCCCACAACAATCACAACTGGTTTTGCCCTTTAAAAAATGTTTTAATCTGTCTAAAATTTAAGTTCTGAACAACACAGTCAAAGACCTGAAGTGAGAAAGTACTTATCTGTAAGTGAAGTCCTCTGAATGTAGTCCATGGATACACACTTCTGAGACACATGGCCTATGGCATCAGGGTCAAATTCACACTTCAATTAGTAAAGACACTTGCCTTCGAGGAACCACCATTAGGCCTGCACAGAACGAGCCTTAAAGGGTATATATGCCACACCTTATTATATAACCGCAAGTTATGTTTACAACAACCTACAGAGCAGAGTGAACCGGTTCAAGAGCGAGGATGCTACAGAAAACCATGTACCAAAAGCCACTAACATCTTCTGATAATCCTGCTTATTTCAGTCATTCCCTTTCCTAAACTGTAATTGATTTATAATCCTGGAAATTAAGAAGTAGAGATATGGTTCTATTAGACATTCAAAATGTAAATAAAGCATGATAAAAATGTTGTTAAAAACCTTCAACTTAAAAAAGAGGAAATCAATCTTTCTAGTAAAATGTTGTGTTTCCTAGTGGTGTGTTTAGTTACATCCAGGAAATAAATCAAAAAACACTTTCAAGAGCTTCAAGAAATCACTTTCCCCCCCCCCTCTTTTTAAAAAGGGAAAAAGTATGCACTTTTTTCATCTTAAACATACAATTCTCATGCATGTGTACTAATATAAAATAAACTAAGTACCAAATATCCTGTAATACAACATACCCTTAAAAGTTTACTCAAGATATGGGGAATAGGGAAGGTCAAGACATACAAGGATCCCAAACATATATAAGGATGGGAATTATGACCTCTGAAAATAGCCCATATACCATATAACCTGAGATGAAATCCCTCCAAAATCTGGCCCATGACACAGAGGGGTGGGTGGCGGGGAAAAAGAGTTTCAACTCTGTTAGAAAAACAATGAGAAACTGGGATTGACAGCTGTATTAGATAACAGAACTATAGTCACTAATCTTTCCCCTGTGACTTAACAATGCTTTGTTATGGAATCTTCTTTTGCAAAAATATAAATAAAATAAAATAAGAATCCACAAGGTATATCTCAAGTCTTCCCAAATCACGTGATTCACCACTATGCTAATCTCTCACTTCACCAGATTAGCTAACACATTGAGACAAAATAGCAGTCATTGTAAAAATAAAATTTAGTCTACTGCTGTCCACCTCAGTTTCTCATTATTACCATGGGATTGTTGTTCAAAGGAATGGTATACAGGTGCCTCATCTTTAGGACATCCATTCAAATCTGACCCAGATTGTTAGTAGCCAAAAGTTATGATCATCTCAGGGATACTGGCATCCTATATGAAATGAGTTGGTGTGCAGTTCCTATTAACCAGCTATCCAGATAACCAATGTATGTTCAACGTTTTTGTGAAGGTATCATCTAAATAGGCATGGAAACTGAACTACCTTCTCACCCTTCATCATTAATACAAGGGTGGCAGAACAGTGCTGGGAAACTTGACCTAAAACCCTGCCCCATACTGTATCCCACTATAAACCATGGCTTCTGCCACGAAAGCTGTCAAGCCTACGCTTGTCATAGCATTAAATTCAAACATGGAAACTTAAATTAATTTACCCTAACAGAATACATAACAAACTTACAAAAGACAAAAAAAATCACACTAGGAAAGAACAAGGATAAACAACAGTGAGAAATCACGTCAAACTCCTACAGATGACATTGGGAACTATAGAAACACCAGTTACGTTACAAGGTGTGGTACAACTATGCCTATATACCCTTTGAGGAACGCACAATGTGTTACTAATAGCAGTGCTGCAAGACAAAAGCTTTTACTAGTCAAGTTATGAATTAACTCCTCCAACACTACACAACACAGCAAAGGCCAAGACCCAGGAGAGTGAATACATATGGACGAAATTTGGGAATTAAAAAAGGTGGCAAATATAGGTGGCAATTGGAACAAAAACGGTTCTATGATGGACATAAAATAAAATTAGCCGTTACATGCTGACCACCACACCTTCTACAGGAATGGAATGTAACTGAAGAATACACTAAAAAGGTAAAATTCCCACTAAAGAGGGTCTGCTGAAGACTCCATCTCCTTGTCACTAAAGCCCTAAATCAGAAGCGTGGTCAAACCCCATGCGATCAGTGGGAAGGAAGCAGCGATGGGGAGAAGAGAAAAGGGTTCCATCCTGATTCTAAATTGATCATGATGGAGTGGGCTGTTTGGATTCAGTAGCCCTGTCCAAACTTACATATCCAACATCCCAGAAATCCATGCACAGGATGATGGGGGGGGCTTGGGAAAAGGTTGATATGAAGGTTATGTGGCTGCTTAACTGTCTGCCTGCAAGCAATTGGTGAATTCCATCTCTCAGCCCATAAATAGTTATTTGAACAGAGCCTATTTACTTGGAAAGGAGAATTATATACAAAATAAAAGTGTATTGATATACATATAGAACACTAAAGAAAAATCTTAGAAATCACTTAAACCTCTTGATTTATTGAATGATGCCTTAAAGCCACTTGTTACCACCCAAATCCTATTCAAAATCATTCTCATTACCTTGAGAAAGTTGCATCAAATGAATATGCAAGCTGCCTGGGATCACCGGCTCTGGAAGTTCTTGAAGAAAAAATCTAAGAAGGCTAATAGCTGAGGGTACATCTGCTTCTTTAACCAAGTCCACGTCTTCTCCATTATCATATCTTTTCCGAAGCCACTCCACTGTCTCAGCATTCCCATTGACTTGAAAAAGTCCTTCTTGTTCCAGACCTCCTAAATCAGTAGAAAGTTGCAAAAATAAATTCAGTCCCAACTCTTGTTTTATCTGATGTTTACTACAAATCAATCATTTTTATGAATTACAATTGATAATTGTAGATTCATGATTTAACACATGCATTTTACAAGAAAATGGCAAAGCAAGTTATTTTGTAAAATTTCTCTGAAAACCAAACACCCAAACATGCGTGTACCTTGTTTGAAAGTACAATAGCCAGATAAAACATTCTCCAGCCCAAAAAGATAATTTCCTACAAAGTACTGTACTTGGTTGGGTACCATTTTTTCTAAATACTATGAATTCAATCAAATGTAACTGCAGAAGTAAAGGAGTGAAACACATACAACACGGAAATTAGAAACTAAAAAAAAGTTTGACCCATGAAACCATAATAGTTTCTCAAGGCCAGAATAAAATACAAAAACAGTAATGCTAATTAAAACCAATTAAGATGTGTTCCTCATTTAAAATACAGAGGATAAATACATACCATGTTCCTCAATATAGTTCACAACGTGGCGGACTATGAATGGAACCTCATTGTCTGGTTGCCCTTCTTGCTGCAGCTCATCAAGTGGAATTCCAAATATTTTGTTAGCTAGAACAGAGTTGCAGTTACTCAAGGAAGGGGAGGAGCTCTTCCTCATATCTTTTTGCAGCCAAAAATCAAAGCTGTCTTTTCTGTCAAATGAAAGGAATTAAACTAAGAAAATGTTTACGATGGGACTAGAAGACTAAGAAAATGAGACACTGATATTTTACATACAAGTACATTCATTAGTATTTAAATACTTTCCAATCTCTGTTGGATCACAAGTATGAAACAGTTTCATTAGGATCATTGATCCAAGCACAGTAGAACATACGGAGATTGTTCCTCTTGATCCTTAATTTCTGTAGATATGTTTTAATCAAATCAGATAAATCAGCAGCAAAGCTGGTTGACATTCAGGAAAATTCCAGTTACTGGACAATTATTCAAGTAATGTTCAACTTGCTTTAGATAAAGTCTGATTTTCCCCACCCTATTTCTAACTAAGCTTGTTCATAAGCTTTGGACAATCCACCGCAGAGAATTTTCTGAGTGTATTAAATTGAACTTCCATGCACCAAACCTGATGAAGAAGAACACAGCTGGACGAGACTACCAAAACCTACCAGTATAAAATAGTCTTGTCTAGTTTTGTTCTGTCAACGTAACTATGCAAGATGGAGCTATATGAAAAGCTAAAATCTGGTGTTCTAAAGCTGCAATACCACCAGAATTTCCACGGAATCTGAAGACACCGCAGCCTATGCAACTCAGCTTCCACAAAATGTATTTGCAAAAGGCTTTAATGTTTAAACCAATTTCTAAATAATTTTTTAATGCCTGTCTCGCTCTCAGAATATTTTTACTGAAAATTCCCATGAAAAAGATCTCTCAGGTTGACCAATGACCTAGTGGTAGCATTCTTCCTACCATGCAGAAAACCAGTTGTTGTTTGCTGATCTTTGCTCCACTAGTGATCTAACAGGGATTGAAAATGTTGAGGAGGCAGTGTAATTGAATCCTAAGAAGCAGCTACTGATCCAACTCCTTTAGTTGAGTCATTGACCAATACAGGCACAGAAGGATGGTGTCTTAAAAGAACACTAAAAAGTACTGGGAAAGATGTATATAAAATAGGTGCATACTATTGTTTCAGAGATGCCTCAAAATAAGCTACTTTTGTTATAACAGAGGAAGTTGCCCTCTTCTGGAGAAAGAATAGCAAAAGAAAAAATATGCTTGGTTAGACTCAGGTGGCCACTCAAGTCCCCTTTGGAAAATACTATATGTACAGACTATAATTAAAAGTATGTTTTACATGCAAGTGGATTATCCTTACTTGATGAGTGGATTGTCACACTGCAACGCACCAGGCAGATCAGAATCCACAAACTTTCCTACTTCAATTTTTAAAAAGCAAGACTTAATAGCAGTGTAAGGAAACTTACCTCAGAGTACTTAAACACCCAAGTTTAAAAAATATTTTCTACGCCAGCTGCCCTCACTGACCAAGCATTCTTTTGTCATTTACGGTTGTTTGAGATTATGGCAGAAGATGAGCCGGTAGTTCCTCATTGAAGAAGAGCAGAATTCGATCAGTACTTCAGCAGTTAATCTAAAAATATGAAAAATATTGGAAGGTCCTTAATGTTTTAATTTTTTTAAAATACTTGCAAGTCCAAATATTAGTTTGGAAAGATTCTCAGGCTCAAGATAAAACAAATGTGACTTTTAAGAACCAACTTCATGCTTCCACCAACCTGGCTCACACGCAGCAACACACAACAGATATGCATAATCCAGTTTGTTCACACAGTAGTTAATCGAAGCTTAATCATGTGCTACCTTAATTTTAATAATCAGCACAAGTAACCAGAGACAATATGAATGCAGTGAGCATTACAGATGTGCCAGACACCTCCTAGCTGGAGGACTAAACCTACAAGACGAAGTAAATATGAAAAACAGGATTAGTGAGCACAGACCACCTAGGTACAAGGACAATGCATTGAAAGACATCCAGCCCACTCTGCCCACTGCTTGGAAAAGTGAGGCTTTATACCCATGCTTAGAAAGTTCATCTTTCATATCTGCTTCTGGCTAGTAGTTTTCACGCATTTAAATCTCCACTTCCCTCCACCTTCTAAAAGGGGAAGGCAGTCAACCCTTCTTCCCAACCCCCACCTCTGCTTCTTAGCTGCTGGGGAAAGATCAGGGTCCTCCACTAGTCTACTCCTATAGCCTTCATTTTATGGACCTTTTTTCTTTTAAAGCCAGTCTCCGCTGCTGTTCAGCTTTCCCAAGCAGCAGCTTGACTGCATCATGATTCTTGACAGTGAGCCAACAGGTCTGGATAATTTTACTGTGTTGGTATTTAGCAAAGCAATGAGCAGCAGCAGAGATGCTGGAGCTGTCTAACCTCAGAAACATAAGTTTCAATTTGCAATAAAGTAGATTCTCTAAGGTAGATAGGCTAGGGGAATATTTTTAAATGGAAGCTTAGCACTGCAGAAACTGATGGCTTCAGCACCTTCATTCACCAGGGAAAGTTCCCCACGCACCACTAACGAGCAGATTTTCCAAGCTCTGCACACATCTCCTTATATCACCATGCGAATGTGTGTTTCTGAAAGCCAGCTCAAAAAGTTCCTTTCCACTTTAACTCAAATAATATGAAAATGTTTGAAAAGCAGTCCACTCAACAATGATCCTTTACCAAGTAAGTACTTTATGGACATTTTTAAATGCCAAGTTACACAGGTTAAGAACTTTTTTTTCCCTTAAGAAGTGTTATCCATATAAAGATATTATCACTATATACGTAAATTCATATTAAAGGACTTCTTTAAAGGCACATTTCCCCCCACCCCCAAAGTCATAATGGAATAAACAACAATACATTAGGTGACCATTTGAACCCAATTTTTCACCTTTTTAAGTTATAGGAGTTGCCATGCATTTGCTAAATGAAGAATGTTTACCTTCAGCACAATGTGGTTATTCCTGTTCATGGTAAACTAGTCACAGCTTAGTTCATATGTAATGTGCACAAAAGGCATATTTTGTAAAATGTGGCAACGTTACTGTAATTTTCCCCAAATCAAAAAAAAAAAAAAGCCACTAGCAAAAAAACAATAAAAACCCAGTGAAAAATGTCACTGAATATGAAATGAAACAAAAACCACTATGCAATGCACATTATAAGCATTCCTCAAATATAAAGTACACATTGTCTATAATGAAAAGCTTGCAATTCTATAAGAACACAATTAAGTTCCCAGCCTACTAAATACAGTCTCAGTTTTGTTTTTTCTATCTTCAACCCAGACAGTTTCACCAATTTATTCACTTTTCCAGACCCCAATCCATTATGAAATTTCAACTAGAGCAATCCAAATATGTTAAAAACTATGCTTGATTAATACTGAATTGACTGTCCTCCCCCCATGATTTTTCTTCTAGAACTTTTCCTTTTGTAAAGCTAGATTTGGGGTGGAAGACTGGATCTTTAATACTGAATACACCTCTACCTTGATAGAACGCTGTCCTCGGGAGCCAAAAAATCTTACCGCGTTATAGGTGAAACTGCGTTACATTGAACTTGCTTTGATCCGCTGGAGTGCGCAGCCCTGCCCCCCTGGAGCGCTGCTTTACCGCATTATATCCAAATTCGTGTTATATTGGGTCGCGTTATATCGGGGTAGAGGTGTACTAGTAAAGAAGAAAGGAAACTTCAGATTATGTTCCCACAGCCATGCTTCAGTCTCTTCTTACTGTTCTGGGATTAACCTCTGAAATTGTTAGAGGGTCAGTCATATTACTACATAATGGAAAGGCTCCATAATTTTATGAATCATTTTTAATTCTGTCCTTATGCAGTTCTTAGTAATGAATTAGCTCAAGCCAGATTTCCACCAAGACAGTTACAGTAGTGTCATCCACCTGTAATGTATCAAATCCTTACAAAAACTCTTGATTACTTTTGTAAATTTAGTGGTTGTTTGTAAAATCCCTATTGTTGTGTAAAATGTATGTTTTGATCAAAGTCTTCCTTCTTCTCCATGTAAATTTCAACAGTCATGGTAGATGGATGAAAACATACTGATGTAAAGACACTATCACCTGAGTTCTACCAAATGTAATTGGGGACATGGACTATCAATCCTTTTTCGGTCGACCAACCAAGAAGGTGAGGATAGTTTTGGAAGCAGTTTTAAAATTTCAGCATATTTTAAAGCTGTGTTAGGTGGCATTTCTTTCTCAAAAAAATAAGAAATGAAATGAAGAATCAGGAGTTTCAGATGACTGCATCTGAGAATCTCTCAACTTTTGCATTCCATTTTTGTTGTCCGAGCAAACGACAGTCCTCCTGGTCATAGGTTTCAGAGTGGTAGCCTTGTTAGTCTGTATCAGCAAAAACAATGAGGAGTCTTTGTGGCACCTTAGAGACGGACAAATTTATTTGGGCATAAGCTTTCGTGGGCTGTTCTAGCCCACGAAAGCTTATGCCCAAATAAATTTGTTCATCTCTAAGGTGCCACAAGGACTCCTCATTGTTTCTCCTGGTCATAGTTCTCTCTGAATTCTTAGACAAGATCATCAGCTTAGACAAAATATTCTGCAGTACTCCTTTTCAGGTGTAAAATCAGTAATGTTAAAGTGAGAATGCATTTTCTCCTGTATGGATGAAAACCTTTAGGAATGATCTAGCCATTTCTCCTGTTCAGCCAACCATCTTTGAACGATCAATACTGATTCTTATAGGTTCTTCTTTTTCCTCTATTTTATCACTTGCAGCAGCTAATGGTAATTATGCAAGTTTAAGCAAGTTTGGAAAAATATATCCAGGACAAAACTTAAATCATCTCTTTATATTGCCCATTTTGTGCAACACTGAAAGTGATGTTAGTATAAACCAAGGCTACATTTTTCTCATGTTCAGACCTTTACTTTTAAGTTCTAATCACAATTTTATTTGTCATTTTTTAGGTGGCCAAGACAAACAGAGGTTACTCCTGAATGAAGCTGATAAAGAGTTGCCGAAGGCATGGGAGAGGAACATCCACTACTAGGGTTATGTTCCAATGACGATTACTAAGCTGGCAAAGAAAACTTATCTCAATTTTAGAGCCATCAAAAAGGATCAATATTCTCTGCTACATTTCAATAAACAAAGTTTTATCCAATGTGCCATGTCTTGAAGACTCAGAAGAAATAAGTTTTCTGGTTCTATGAAATGAGCACAAATCCCTTCTGCCTTGCTACTTAGCAACTCTTAAAAACGCTAATATTTTACAGTAAAGTAATGAAAACAGATAACACTGGTCTACAATTTTTGAGAAGTCATCTGCTTCAGAGATAAAATGTGCTATTTGTTATGTATTTTGATGTGCTGAATTCAAATATGACAATTAAAACAAATGATTGGCTACTGTTTCTAAGATATTTAAGTTTTTACATTTTATGTCTATGTATATTGTGTAGATAGTAGTACAGTTTTAATCAAATTGTAAACCTAGGTCTTTTCATGTGTTTATGGTTACTTTACATGATAATATTTCACCTGTCCTGTTTATGTAACACTTTAAAAATCAGCAAAAGGGTTATATAAATAAAATTTATTATGGAACAAAAGGCAAAAAACTATTCTGTACATAGTTTAGTCCTATTCAGTGTCTACTCGGCGCTTCTTGGCTTATCTCTTGTATTCATTAAATGGAGCATCTCTTGTCACTGTCCAGCAATAGTCTGCAAGCATTGATGGGCTCCATTTGCCCTGATAGCATTTCTCCATTGTTGCAATGTCCTGGTGAAATCGCTCACCGTGCTCGTCGCTCACTGCTCCACAGTTGGGTGGAAAAAAAATCTAGATGAGAGTGCAAAAAATGTATCTTTAGTGACATGTTGCAACAAAGGCTTTTGTATGCCTTGAGGAGGTTGTCCACCAACAACCTGTAGTTGTCTGCCTTGTTGTTTCCGAGAAAATTTATTGCCACTAACTGGAAGGCTTTCCATGCCATCTTTTCCTCGCCACGCAGTGCATGGTCAAATGCATCATCTCAAAGAAGTTCACGAATCTGAGGACCAACAAAGACACCTTCCTTTATCTTAGCTTCACTTAACCTTGGAAATTTTCCACGGAGGTACTTGAAAGCTGCTTGTGTTTTGTCAATGGCCTTGACAAAGTTCTTCATCAGACCCAGCTTGATGTGTAAGGGTGGTAACAAAATCTTCCTTGATTCAACAAGTGGTGGATGCTGAACACTTTTCCTCCCAGGCTCCACTGACTGTCGGAGTGGCCAATCTTTCTTGATGTAGTGGGAATCTCTTGCACAACTATCCCATTCACAGAGAAAACAGCAGTACTTTGTGTATCCAGTCTGCAGACCAAGCAAGAGAGCAACAACCTTCAAATCGCCAAAGCTGCCACTGATGTTGGTCATAGTTTATGCACCTCAAAAGTTGTTTCATGTTGTCATAGGTTTCCTTCATATGGACTGCATGACCAACTGGAATTGATGGCAAAACATTGCCATTATGCAGTAAAACAGCTTTAAGGCTCGTCTTTGATGAATCAATGAACAGTCTCCACTCACTTGGATCGTGAACTATGTTGAGGGCTGCCATCGCACCATCGATGTTGTTGCAGGCTACAAGATCACCTTCCATGAAGAAGAATGGGACAAGATCCTTTTGACGGTCACGGAATATGGAAACCCTAACATCACCTGCCAGGAGATTCCACTGCTGTAGTCTGGAGCCCAACAGCTCTGCATTACTCTTGGGTAGTTCCAAATCCCTGACAAGGTCATTCAGTTCACCTTGTGTTATGAGGTGTGGTTCAGAGGAGGAGGATGGGAGAAAATGTGGGTCCTGTGACATTGATGGTTCAGGACCAGAAGTTTCATCCTCTTCCTCGTCTGACTCAAGTGAGAATGATTCTGGTGCATCAGGAACCGGCAGTCCTTCTCCGTGGGGTACTGGGCGTATAGCTGATGGAATGTTTGGATAATGCACAGTCCACTTTTTCTTCTTTGACACACCTTTCCCAACTGGAGGCACCATGCAGAAGTAACAATTGCTGGTATGATCTGTTGGCTCTCTCCAAATCATTGGCACTGCAAAAGGCATAGATTTCTTTTTCCTGTTCAACCACTGGCGAAGATTTGTTGCGCAAGTGTTGCAGCAGATGTGTGGGGCCCACCTCTTGTCCTGATCTCCAATTTTGCAGCCAAAATAAAGGTGATAGGCTTTCTTAACCATAGTGGTTATACTGCGCTTCTGTGATGCAAAAGTCACTTCACCACAAACATAGCAGAAGTTATCTGCACTGTTCACACAAGTACGAGGCATCTCTGCTCACTTTGGCTAAACAGAAATGTGTCCCTCTGCAAAATCAAACACTGACAAATAAGAGAGCACGACACTGTATGATTTCTATAGCTGATATAGGGCAATTTGTTCAGCAGAGTGATGTAAGGTTCATTCTGATTGCATCATCCATGACTTCTAGGAATAACATGATGCAATTCATATCATGTATGACGCAATACCAGCTTCAGATTGCATCATTCATTGTTTTGCCTAAAAAGCAAGTACTGTCCAAACCCAGTCATAGATTTATTCATAGATCCAGTCAAAGATGTATTTTAGTTATTTCTGGTTTAAATTGAGATCCCTTCCCTTTATAACTCACTTATCCTCCGCCATTCCCAAGTCAAGGGTCGTAAATACTGACCCAATAGCATATCTTGAAAACTAGAGCCAATCAACAATTTTAAGCATCATTTTCGTTCTCAGTGACCCAGAATTAGTAAAGTTTGACTACATTTATTTCAGAAGCATTTTGGCTGTAAAGCAGTGTAATTTCTCAAATCTATTCAATTTTCTCATTTCCTACCAAGCATGTTGTGTTGGATAAATCCATAAAAAGATTCGGACTGCAACACCGGTGTTTGTTAATTAAATGCTAGTTACCTGTTTGCAATACTGATCAATAGCTTCCAAGTTTACTTAAGTTACAATCATGAACCATCATCTAGTGCTTTTGACAAAGA
This sequence comes from Chrysemys picta bellii, assembly GCF_011386835.1. Taxonomy (NCBI): domain Eukaryota; kingdom Metazoa; phylum Chordata; order Testudines; family Emydidae; genus Chrysemys; species Chrysemys picta. The sequence continues at coordinate 101,733,872 of NC_088798.1, forward strand.
AGTCTAAAAATTATCATCAGAAATCTAGCTTTATAGAGAACCATACTATCACATTCTCCGCCCATGTTCCAGGAGATTCTAGCAAATCAAGTCCCCATCAGCTCACAACCCCAGGCACTGCCTTCTCTTTCTCAATCACCACTCCTCTTCCCTTGCAGGCTTCAAGATTCTTATTATGAATAAATTAAGTAATTAGAAATTATCTTGATGTTCTCCTCATTTTCCTTTCAAAGTTTTTTAGAATAGAGTGTTTCAGTGTTAAATTTTCAAGTATGTTAAATTTATGAATCATGTATGTCTACTTTCATAGCACCTAGGAGCCCCAGACCAGCACCTCAATATACTAGGTGATGTACAAACACAGAAAACAGATAGTCCTGGCCCAAAGAGCTTAAAATGTAAGACGAGACACAACAGATGGACAGACAGACAGCGGAGTACAATGAGACAATACACTCATATCTCACAAACCTAATCTGGCCCAACTGATATATTTATGTAGTCCACATGATATTCCGGCTCTTTAGAAACTAAGTTTTCCTTTAAAACAAAAACAAACAAACAAAAATCTAACCTTCATGATTGTGAAGAAAAAACTTTCCAAAGTGAACAGAGAATAATCCAAGGTTCCCAAACTGGACTACATGTACCACCAGTGATGTAAGCTTGTTGCAAGTGCTATGCTAAAAGCTCTTTTAAAAAAAAATCAAAAAATCTTTCCATTTCAAAAGAACAGTTGTCGCATGCACTGCAGCATGCCAGAAAATGCCTGTGAAGCAAAATGCACTCTCTCCTGGCCACTTTAGGCCATAATGAACAACACTTGCAGTGTGTTATGCACGGCGGCAGCGCAGATGGGTGCTGTACTCTCAAGAGGCACACAGATGGCAGGCTTTCTGCTAGGCCTAGCTTTCACTTTCCATCCAGCTGCATAGTTCAAGATACTGAGGTGAACTCCCAAAGTTCCATATCACGCCATCGGAAACAATCAACGGCTGCAAGCCCAGTTCAAAGTGGCTGAAAAAGGCCTGGTTGCAGGCAGCCCCGAGATCAAAGGGCCCCCATACAGGAAGCTGCTGCAGAGCAGCACTACAGAGGCACTACAGAGGCTGCAGCCTGGCCCCCGCAGGGCTGGGAGACAAGGGAATTCCCCATGCACACCCCCTATCTCCACAGTGAAGCTGGGGCAGGGGGTGTCACAGTGAATAAAAATGTGGTGACAGAACTAAGGAGACACACCTGGTTCTTCAAGCAGCAGAGCGGCTGGCTGGCTGCAATTTGAGTCTCTTCCCAGGAGGAAAAAGAACGAGGAGTCCTTGTGGCACCTTAGAGACTAACCAATTTATTTGGGCATAAGCTTTCGTGGGCTAAAACCCACTTCATCGGATGCATACAGTGGAAAATACAGTAGGAATACACACACACATACACACCGTGAAAAAATGGGGGTTGCCATACCAACTCTAATGAGTCTAATCAATTAAGGTGGGCTATTATCTGCAGGAGAAAACTTTTTTTAGTGATAATCAGGATGGCTCATTTCAAACAGAAGCTGTGAGTAACAGTAGGGGGAAAATTAGCATGGGGAAATAGTTTTTAGTTTGTGTAATGACCCATCCACTCCCAGTCTTTATTCAAGCTTAATTTAACGGTGTCCCGTTTGCAAATTAATTCTGGTTCTGCAGTTTCTCATTGGAATCTGGTTTTGAAGTTTTTTTGTTGAAGAATTGCAACTTTTAGGTCTGTAATTGAGTGTCCAGATAGATTCAAGTGTTCTCCGACTGGTTTTTTGAATGTTATAATTCTGGACATCTGATTTGTGTCCATTTATTCTTTTCCGTAGAGACTGTCCGGTTTGGCCAATGTACCTGGCAGAGGGACATTGCTGGCATATATCGCATTGGTAAATGTGCAGGTGAATGAGCCCCTGATGGTGTGGCTGATGTGATTAGGTCCTATGATGGTGTCCCTTGAAAACATATGTGGACAGAGTTGGCAATGGGCTTTGTTGCAAGGATAGGTTCCTGGGTTAGTGTTTTTGTTGTGTGGTTGCTGGTGAGTATTTGCTTCAGGTTGGGGGGCTGTCTGTAAGGGAGGACTGGCCTGTCTCCCAAGATCTGTGAGAGTGAGGGATCGTCCTTCAGGATAGGTTGTAGATCCTTGATGATGCACTGGGGAGGTTTTAGTTGGGGACTGAAGGTGACGGCTAGTGGCGTTCTGGTGCTTTCTTTGTTGGGCCTGTTCTATAGTAGGTGACTTCTGGGTACTCTTCTGGCTCTGTCAAATCTGTTTCTTCACTTCAGCAGGTGGGTATTGTAGTTTTAAGAATGCTTGATAGAGATCTTGTAGGTGTTTGTCTCTGTCTGAGGGATTGGAGCAAATGCGGTTGTATCTTAGAGCTTGGCTGTAGACCAGGGGTTCTCAAACTGGGGGTTGGGACCCCTGAGGGGGTCGTGAGGTTATTACATGGGGGGGGGTCCATGAACTGTCAGCCTCGACCACAACCCCTGCTTTGACTCCAGCATTTATAATGTTGTTAAATATACAAAAAAGTGTTTTTAATTTACATGGGGGCTGGGGTCGCACTCAGAGGCTTGCAATGTGAAAGGGGTCACCAGTACAAAAGTTTGAGAACCACTGCTGTAGACAATGGATCGTGTGATGTGGTCTGGATGAAAGCTGGAAGTATGTAGGTAAGTATAACGGTCAGAAGGTTTCCAGTATAGGGTGGTGTTTATGTGACTATCGCTTATTAGCACTGTAGTGTCCAGGAAGAGGATCTCTTGTGTGGACTGGTCCAGGCTAAGGTTGATGGTGGGATGGAAATTGTTGAAATCATGGTGGAATTCCTCAAGGGCTTCTTTTCTATGGGTCCAGATGAAGATGTCATCAATGTAGCGCAAGTAGAGTAAGGGTGTTAAGGGACAAGAACGAAGTCAGCCATAAAAATGTTGGCATACTGTGGGGCCATGCGGTGCCATAGCAGTGCCGCTGACTTGAAAGTATATATTGTCCCCAAATGTGAAATAGTTATGGGTAAGGACAAAGTCACAAAGTTCAGCCACCAGGTTTACCATGACATTATTGGGGATACTGTTCCTGATGGCTTGTAGTCCCATTTTTTCATGCTCTCCGTATATATCTTCCTACTGTATTTTCCACTGCATGCATCTGATGAAGTGGGTTTTAGCCCACGAAAGCTTATGCCCAAATAAATTTGTTAGTCTTTAAGGTGCCACAAGTAGTCCTCGTTCTTTTTGTGGCTACAGACTAACACGGCTACCACTCTGAAACCTGTTCCCAGAAGGAGGAGCCCCTGTGTAGTTTTCCTAGCAGTACAGACATCCAGGACAGGAACTGATGGGCAGCAAGAGACCACCTGGAGTGGAGCTGCCTTATGCCCAAGTAAAGTCCCCCACTTTCAGCAGAGTCCCCACTCCCCCAAAGGCCCACTGGCCCTTTTACAAACACACCCCATCCCCACATTTAATGGCACTTCCTCCTTCCCCCTCTCCCCCGAGCTACTCAAAATGTTTTGTATTTTTCTTTATTTAAATTTTGTAAAACAGGAAGCGAAGTGAACTTTGGTTTGTGTTCAACAATGATCTAGATAAGGAGTAGTAACTTCAAATTTAAAATTAGCCAAGTTAAAAAAAATCAAGCTACGAATGCAGTTCAGCTACATACCAAGATATATCAAGATGTCATCTATGACATTTGTTTCTTGTAATTTGAATAATACAAAAGACAAATAATTATGTCTGCCTCATTGTGTTTCTTTTTGATGCACTGTCTAAAAACCAGAGATGTTTAAAAAAGGACTTTATAATCAAACATTTTATAGTAAAATAAATTCCTAAGGAAGCCTAAAGTCTGGAAATACATAGAATAAGTCTGTGAAGTCCTAAAGTAAATGTGCACTAAAAAGAGAAGTTTGCTTGTCATACCTTCAAACATCTTTTTTATTAAGAAGATGGTACATGAAGCAATAACTTTTGGGAACCACCAGAATAAGTTAATGCAATATTGCCTTTTTGAATATGTGGACAACCTGAAACAACAATCCAGAAGTGTTAACTCCCTTGCCCTCCATTGATTATATCAGGGCGTTGACCCCAAAGCCTAAAAATTACGCTTTAAATGCCTGTATTATTTAATTCCCAATCATTTTCACAGTTCAGATGGAGAAGGGAGAAATTAGGAGTTGAAGGGAAGAAAGATAAAGATGAAGGGAAAAAAGTAGCTGTGATCCTAAAGATGAAACACATTTCCCGTTAAGGGATGCCAAGGGACAAGATACTGAACAAACCAGTAACGAAAAATGTAGTTACCACACAAATTTCACCCTTGATTTTTGGGCAAACGTCCCACTGACACTAGAAAGAGTGCCACTGTGGATTAGGAACCAATAGTACCCTGACATTTTCACCTCATCCCATATATTAGAATTAAAATGGAATTACGTCCTCTTCAAAAAGGGTAAATGCAAATACTTCAGCATGACAATAAAAACCTGTTAGGCTGTGTTTTAGTGAAAAAACAAATGTGGGGTTTTCTCCAAATCCAGAATACTTTCTATATTGTGAGGATAGGTTTTATATAAATCACCCAAAAATGCTAAAGTTTCACTTAATCATATAAAATAGAAAGATTCATCCTCACATGACCAAGTATTACAGAATATTACAGTATTAGAGAGATGAAAAAACAGTAAGTCACATTAAATATATCAGCTACAATATCATATCAGTTACACATTAGGGTGAAAGTGTGTGTTTCATTCTGTACTTTGAACTTCTTGACTTTTATCTATTGGTATGCTATATTCCTTTTATGGTGAATGAATACTTCACAATGTCGGCTAGGGAAACAGCATTACAAGCCTTGGTTTTTGTAATCTTAATGGTATTTGCTTATCTTGGCAAGAGAATTACAAGTATTCCACACCCACCAATGAAATAATGCTTTTTAAATGAACTTCAAGTGCATAAAAAGGTAAGAACATTTTATTGTTGATTCTGTGTTTGAGAACTGAATAATAAGTTATGTTACTTACTGAACTTTTTAAAGCATTTTGAGATCTAAAGATGAAAAGCGCTATATAAGAGCGGATAGTATATTGTACCTATTTCCTATTTGCAGTTTATGACACAACACCAGTAGATACTAGTGTAAAACTGAGTTAACAGGTCTCCAATTAAAAGGCTTGTGTTCAATTATAGTTTTAGATCTAACCGTTTGGTCTATTTAAGAACTGATTTATTAAATTTGTGATGATCTGAGACAAGCAGTGGTACAAAGTCTAATGTGTAGGTTCGTGAGACGATTTTTATAGCTTAGTCAGAAATGACTGCCTTATCAAAAAGATACTAACATTTCATTTCTCGCTCTGTCCCTAACCTGATGATTATTTAACTCACATGTTCCTTATCTAACCAGTTAACTGAAATACATTGGCTGTAAGGAAACAAGCCTCAGCAATTTTGTACATCATCAAAAGAGCTAGAAATATCCACACTGCTTGTTCTTTCATTATAAACTTAGTATCAATATATACACAAGACTAGATTTCTACTGAATGACCCCAAACACCAGATTACGCTGCCATCAGTTTTTCCTGCATAACCAGACAGCCTCAGAAAGTACTTAAGCCTTCTAGTATTATAACAAAACAAATATAAACACAGAATATTTTGTTAGAATGATGTACTTGTCAGAAATAAAAATTGCATTCCCATAGTGACTCTTAGAATAAGCCAAATTGGCACTTCTGTCAGTATAGGGAAGAAATGTAATGGAACAATTGCATCGCAACCACAAACAACCAGTTTTTTAAACCACATATTAATAAAAGTATTATGTAATACTTGTTTGGAATTAATTTTTAAAACAGTAGACAAAAAACAGACTAATGATGGTGAGTGTTTCTATATGTATTTTCTTCTCTTTACAATTCAGTCTACAGTCATTTGATTTTCAGAGGAAGAATCCGTATTACATTTTCTTCACAAATCAAACAAAAACAGGTCTTATTCAACACTGCCATAACCTCTAGTGGCTATCATTAAAGGTAAGCACTGCTTATAGTAATTACACTCAAAATTTAGAAAAATGTACCAGTCTTATCTCAAATACTTATTGTACAGTTGTATATTCTATTTGTAAACTTAATAAAAAACTAAACCAATACCAACAGATTTGATTTAAACGTAAGCACTAGGTTGCAATTTTACAATCATTTCACAAAGAATACACCGATGAAACACTGCAATCTGTTAAAGACTAGTCCAAGCACCACTAAAAATCAATCATTCTGTGAAAATATGCTCACTAATATATTAAAGACATCATTTTATTCACTTACTAGCTCAAATCCAGGGGAATTTTAACAGCATATCTCAGCAACTTAAAAACAAGATTCCTAAGTAATTTTAGTTTTTCAATAAAAATGAATTAAACCACCAGAAAACAAAAGTGGAGGTTTCTTGCTTTCTGCTTTACACACATCACTAAACACTGCCAGATTCTCCCTCAGCTGCTGCCAATGCTCATGTGCAGAAATGTAAAGAAACTTCCTGCTAGCACAGATCACATCTCATTCCTAACAGCCACTAGTTAATAAATAAAAAGCCTTTTGTATCTTGTGTAGGAGCTAATTATGTTTGTCTTACTTGCCCTACAATAATGAAAAACAGCACTCCATAAAAAAAGCACCTGTACTTACCACCCCCATCAGATAATACAAACCTAATAAATGTAATGGCATTATAAAAAACGCACAATTGAGTAACTAATATATTAACAGAAAGAAAATATCAGTAGAGCTATGCAATTAAAGAGATTCACATTCTGTAAACAAGACTGTTAATCAATTTTTGTAACTGCTACAGACTGATTCCTGTTCAGAAATCAAGTTATTTCACATAGCTTCCCCCACCCCAAAAAGGCAAATAATGCAAGTACATAATGCACTTATAACTATAAATAATGTTATCCCATTATAGAGATTTGTCTCTATTTCCCCCCCTCTCAGTAGGGGAACAAAAACACATGAGGACTCAATGCTTCACAGTGCTTGGTCCACTTGCGACAGGCAGACTGCCTCTATTATGGTGATGACCATTTGAAACAAAAAGGTGGTCCTACAGTCCCAGAAAGTTTTGAACGTGCATGCATGCACTGTTCATACAGAATTCCATTCCACAGCTATTTGAGCTGCTGCAAAGGAACGAACAACTGCCAATGAGCCTTGTGGTTCAGCATTTCTTAATGCAACTTCAACCACAACCAAATTTACAAAAATCACTAAAACTGAAAGGGTAAAAAATACACAGGATGACATAATCAAACTGAAAGCGACCTGGAAAGATTAGAGCAGTGAGGGTCTTAGGCAATGACAGACTGGATACTCATTAAATATAAAGTCCTACACCCAAGCAAGAAAAAAAAGCAGATAGAGTATAGGAAGTGGGGCAGAAGGGGAAACAAACCAGCTGCCACTCCAATCACAATACATTTAGCTTTATTTTGTCCAAGTATTACATTATGTAATCAAACACGCATGCAGTAAAGTTTTAATTAATACACTGCAGGGAAAGGTGGAATGGAAAGGGAATCTGTCTGAGCAGAGAAGCTTGTAGGATATAATGAACACTGTTAAAATCTTTACAATTGCTGTTTGCAAGTAATTAACCTGACCAACACATTCTTATATTTAATAGAATTAAATGGGGCTCTGATTAGGCCACCTGCCCATGTATAGTTTGCAGGAGCAGGGCCATAAACTTTACTGTAGTGACAAGAATTTAAATGTGATGCAATAATTATAGTTTAAATTAAATTTTTCTCCCTTCCAACACATATTCTGTACTTAAGACAAATACCCAGAATACCCAAAGAAGAGACTAGAAGGACCTTTATGCATACACAGGTGAGGAATCATAAATTAAAGAGAGAATAGCTATTAATTACCATATCACAATAATGCTCCTTATTTGGCTACAGCCAGAAAGCAGACCTAGATACATCTACAAAATACTGCACACTTCTAGCATTACACTGCTCCTCCCACACACTTAAAATAAAGGATGTACTCATTGTACCCAGGTTCTAATGCATTTATCTCTTTATGAAACTGATATGACATACAGTATTGTAGAAACTATATTCTAACTGCACTCCAAAGAAAATATATAATAGAAGTTGCACTGAAATATAAATCTGTGATTTGATCTCTATGTATTCTCAGAGCAGTGTGAAAGTCTGTTCAACTCAGATTCAGTTACCAACAATAGATCAAGAATATATTCCAGAAATCAAAACTAATCCCTAACTCTACCAAGGAATACACTATACCATTCTTTTTAAAGAAAATGTGTTGAAATGTGCAGAAAGACATGTTCAGTAAGAAACAGGCACAAAAAGGGGTTGCAAAAGGTTAGCTAGCTTCTCACAAAGTGAAATAATACTTAGATTCTAGGTTGGATTCCAACTTCAGCATGAAAAATTACAAACACAGATTATTCAGCAGATCACTATTAGAACAGCATACAAAAAAACCAACCCCCACCATATCCCGTCACATTCCTCAATATATATATATATATAAATAAATGAACAAACATGCGAGCAGAGGGGAATATCAATTGTTCAAAGACTTGCATAAGCATTAAATAAAATAAGTTTCTAAAGAACAGCATCTATCCCTAGAGTGGCCAGCAAAAACATAACTGATTCTAAAATGGTACGCCCATTTTTTCTGTTATCATCACTTTCCTTCCTCACAATCCAAACATTTAGCAGCCTTGCAAGAAATAATTTCTCTCACCCTCCAATAGTGAGTTACTAATTATTTCTTTTAGCCAGGTGTTTAGCCAGCAGCAAAGGTTATTTGGCGTTACGTGTAGAATTTAATTCTGTACGGATTTCTCTTCTTCACATCCACAGCTTCCTTTTCAGAAAAAGGATTACCAGACTCACTCCCCTTTCACACCTTCAATTTTGAAAAATTCTATCCACCCACAGCGTGGGAGTTTGCGCTGCCCTTTCAATGAGGCTCAGACGGAGGCTTGTGACCCAAAGGTAGCTCTTCAAAAGGTTGTGTATTCAAAGAGGAATGAACTCCCAAAGGAACTAAGGATCACCAAGCCTTCCCACCTTCTGTTCCAAGTGCAAGGTATACTTCTGCCACTTTGTTTTCTATAAGAAACACAAACTCTACTCATTCACTTGTCCAGGATATGTAAAACTTTATTTCATGAGACGATAAAATGTGTTACTTCTATTCTTGCAATCGTGTCAAGATTGGAGGAACAGATTTTGTGTCTGTTCTAATGAATTTTCATTATTTTTTCTAAATTGCCTTAAAAGAGAGGTGTGAAGCTTAGATTTTCAGGAAAGTCATTTACACAAATCACTTTTTGCCTGACTAGTACAGCTTGCACGGATGTTAAAGACATGAAGAATCCCCATTTAAATTTCAAATGTCTGTTTTTGGCAGGATGGATAGCTTATCTTTTCAGTACTTCCACTGTGAAATGTAGTTTTTTAAAATTTCTGTTTCTACCATTGTTGCACAGCCCAGAGCATTGAGGGGGACAAAAATCCTTATGCAGACGAAATTTTTAAGTCAGGATGAACCCTGGATTTTTCCATTTAACATTGACTATTACAGTGTAAAACTAGGGAGTGGTTTATACTGCATGTTCTCTGATGCAATGGTTGTGTCAGAATTTACTAAAATCTGCTGCAGAATTCTCCAATAACTTGAGTTTTTTTAATAAGCCATATTTCAAATATATGTCTTGCACTATTTCACTATACATCAGAAATAGCAGAAGATCTTGGAAAACAAAACATATCAGTTGCACCATTCATGCTTATAAGCAGGCAAGCCAGCACAAGTTATCTCAGTGCTCCTGGGCATCATGCCACTGACCTTCCTCTCAGAACTATGCATCTCAAAAGGTACAAATGACACTTATTTTCAGCATTATTCTAAATAAAACTTGTTTAAGCAGATTACGGATTCGATATCACCAAAACTTCTTAACGGAAGTCTTCAGATGTCTTTAAAAAATCTGAGACTTTGCCTAATGCCTTTTGTTTTGGAAAGGCTGCCAAGATTGGTAGGTACAAAATCCAGAGGGCTTCAGATCCTGGGTTTTAGTTTATTTTAAAATTATCTCCCCTGCCAGACACCAGAAAACTATTCAGACCATGCTCCATTTATTGCTATTCCTAAAAAAGACTAAGCAAACTTTCCAGAGACGGGTAAGGAAGACACATTCATACACCAGAGCTTTCCTACTTCTCTTTTTCAAAATATTAATGCAAGTAGAAGTAAATCTTCCTGCTTGATATCAGAAAGGGACTTGGCCCAACAAGAAACAATGCACCCTTAAATTAGGGTGTCTGAGGATTTGTTAAATATACCTATTGAAAACCACCAAAATCTCAGTAAAGATCCAAGCAGGTGGACCAGAATGTCTAATCTGTCATTCATAGTCAGCAGGAGAATCTTGGTATTATCAAAAATAAGGATGTGCAACCAAAAGTAAGAACAGTAAATTATTACTGGGTATCTAAGACAACCAGAAAAGAAAATACGAAGTAGCTAAATAAACAAGAATTCCCCATATTCCAAAGGACAAAAGGTATTTGCTTTCTTTCGGAGTATTGGCAAATATGATTACCTTTTATGGAATATTTGCTGTAGGGGTCTGCTATCCTCACCTCCCACCACCTTAATTGCTCTAAAAATCATCCTGTTTAAAGTTGACCAGCATTTGGATGCCCTTCATTTTTTTTGTCATATGTTCCATCCTTGAGTACTTCTCAGAAATATAAAGTAAAACTTAACAGCTAGCTTTAATAAGTTCAGTTTCACTTTCTATACACAGAAGGGACTGAATGTAGCCAAGGAATAGTAGTACTAAACAAACCTCATTATGTATTGTAGTATATTTAATTTCCAGCCACTACACTCTTTCCCTTGTGCTTACAAGCAGTGTCAAAATATTTTCAATACAACATACTTCCCCCTCCCCACCTCCCAAAGGCTGAGAAAACTGCAATAAAGATGACTTTGCACCAACAGCTTTATATTGCAGCGCTGACTTCCCTACCACAGAGAAACATGCTACCATTGAGGGAACACGAATATCAACTCATTCCAAAAGGAACACAGCACTTTGGTACCAAAATGTGCCTACTTGGGGCACATCTCCATTACAGATACTACAGTGAATCAGCTACAGTGCTGCAGCTGTGACGCTATATCATAGTATAGATGCTTCCTACATTGACAGAAGGAGGTTTTTTTAATCAACGTAGTTAATCCATCTCTCCAAGAGGCAGTAGCTAGGTCAATAGAAGAATTCTTCCATTGACTTAGCCGCATCTGCACCGAGGCTTAGATCAACCTAACTAAGCGGTCAGGGTGAGAAATTTCTTTACAGCCCTAAGCAACATAGATAGGTTGATCTAATTTTTAACCAGGCCTTAGTAATAAGTTTAACTCCCTAGGGAGCTCTCAGTACCAATGAAGGACCCACACGGACATGTTCCTTCGAGGCCGAATTTTGCATCAGACTAGAAGACTTAAATCTCCAAAACAACAGTCTCAGTGCTGATGAGGCCTCAGAGCCCATAGAAGACTTGGGCACTACAGCCACAGAGCCCAGATCTATCCAGTACCAACTTAATCAGTGTAAGTCCCTGATTTGCCTAGTTTTGAACTCAAATGCAACCTAAGTTCCTTCACGGGACATAAGGCTGATCTGTGGTGGGATGGAGGGATCAAGTTCCAAAGGCTGTCTTGGGGAAGAAGGCAAGAAGCCTCTGCTGCCTGTCAGTGCTGGCTTGAAGGATGAAGGCCGTACACTGTGACTAGGGAAACAGACGTCCCACAGCACAACAAACATCCAACACAGTTTGGGCTTGGCCTCTTTCTTCTCCCAGGGGCCAAGCCCGAACAGTCCTAGGCGCCACACTGCACTTCTGTAACCTTGGCTGAGAAAGAAGGAAGTTACAGGACCCCAACGAGCTGCTTCCAGAAGGCTCCTGAAGCGCAGCAGAACTTCCCACAAGGGCCAGGGTATAAAGAAGCTGCATTTCAGCCACCCCCACCCCCGGATTTGGTCGATTTTCTAATAGGCCGTGGACCTGGGTAGCTCCTCGGGCAGGTTCCAAACAGAACTCGAGTCTACCCCTCCCCCCACCTGACCGCTCCACAGCCCCCCTCCCCTCAGACCCTGGCAGTGGCGCATGCGCGGTGCCAGTCCCCTCACCGTTGCCAGGTGATGACTTTCCCTCCCCGCCGTTCTCAGCAGCAGCAGCAGCAGGTTCCTCCGCCTCTTTCTACCCCGGGGTCCGGTGTGGGCCCCGCCGCTCTTCTCGGCTTTTCCTCCTCCCAGCGCTACAGCTGCTGCCGAGCACGAAGCAGCAGTCCAGCCCCGACACAATCTGACCCGCGGGCCCCTCCGTAGCTGGAGCTCCTCGGCTAGTAGGGTCCCCAACGGATTAACGGCGGCGGCGGCGGCGACTGGCGGAAGTGACGCGCTGACTGACAGGTGCAGCAGCGCGCGCGCGCGCCGCCGCCGCCCCTAGGGTCACGTGCAGCGGGAGGGGGCTGAGAAGGGAAGCAAGAGGCGGGCGGTGGAGGGAAGGGCTGGAAGGCAGGGGAGCGGGGACAGAGCAGAGAGGGGGCGGGGCGGGGCGCGGTGGGGGAGCAGGGGGTGGAGACGGAGGGGGATGGGAGGCTGGGGTAGAGATGGAGGGGGTGAGCTGAGGGAAAGCAGGAGTGGGCAAGAGGGAGCTGGGGGTAGAGAGGGAGGAGAAAAGGCGGGGAGCTGAGGGAAAGCCGGGGAAACTGGCGGGTAGAGAGGGAGGGGGATGAGCGGGGGAAACAGGAGGGAGCTGGGGGTGGACGATGGGGGAGCTGGGGCTAGCACGGAGGGGAAGAGGGAGCTGGGGCTAGGATAGAGAGGAAGAGGGAGCTGAGGGTAGAGGGGGAGCTGGGGTGGATGATGGGGGAGCTGGGGCTAGGATAGAGGGGAAGGGGGAGCTGAGGGTAAAGAGGAGGAGTGGGTGAGCTGGGGCTAGGATAGAGGGGAAGGGGGAGCTGAGGGCAGAGAGGAGGAGGGGGAGCTGGGGTGGATGATGGGGGAGCTGGGGCTAGGATAGAGGGGAAGGGAGAGCTGGGGTGGACGATGGGGGAGCTGGGGCTAGGATAGAGGGGAAGAGGGAGCTGAGGGCAGAGAGGAGAGGGGGAGCTGGGGTGGACGATGGGGGAGCTGGGGCTAGGACGGAGAAGAAGGGAGACTTGGAGTGAGATGGGGAGAAAAGGAATAGATGATAGACACAATGGAAGCAAATGGGAGGATGGAAAACAGTAGAAAATGTGCTGTAGCGCTTCAGTAGTGAGTATCAAGCCCTTCTCTGTTTGTGCCCAGCAAAGTCCCCAGTCAGAAAGCTTTGTTTCTTTTTAAATACTTCCCAGGCACAGAGTGACTTCCAAACATTTTTAAAATGTGAGGAATGCCCCAGGGAAGGAATCTACCTGGTGTGCATGGCATGGAAAGTGAGAGAGAAGTGTGATTGTGGTATTCATCGTGGGTAATACAGGGCCAAGCACATTGCTAATAGCGATCTGAGCACCTGTTTAGATTGAGCGGACTCAATTGTAATCTTTTAAAAAATGATTTGAAAGAACCTCACTCTTTAGGTAAACTACCAAAGCTCTGCAATGCCTTGAAATCAAACTAGGAGTCCTGAACACACATGTTAAGGATGTGTCTATACAAAGGAAATTAACAAATCCATTCTCACTGAGTCAGGAGAACCAGGGGGATTTGTGGGGGGTGGGTAAATTTCCCCAGTCTAGACAAAGCACAAAAAAAGCATGGCATTGCAGTTAAGATTACCCAGATAACTATAACATGGCCCCCTGTCACTGCTTTCAGAATGACCAGAAGTGTAGAGGTAGCATTATCCCTTGAAATTGAAACTTGGGATAATTTAAGCAATGACCCCATGAAGTAAGAATTCATTTTTCTGGAACACCTCGTTGTTAACCTTCCGGTGATTGTGACATCCAATAACTTCAGTAGGGTTCCAGGCAGGTTCAAAGCTCCACTCACAAAATTGAGGCCCAAGGCCTCATTAAATGTATACATTATTTATATGTACTTTACTGACACAGGATTTCTGCCCTTTTTGTATCTGTAGTGTACAGAAAAACTGTAGATTTTACCATTTTCTGAATCAATTATCGAGAACAGTTATTCCTGAAAAGTATGCATGTTACCAGATTATAAGAATGTTATTTGAACCAAAAACTAGAATATCTAGGAATTAAAATTTCCTAAACCCAAATCTCAAAGGTCCTTTAAATTAAGGTCTTGTAAAGATTAGTGTGGTGACAGAGGACCACACTGGAGACATGAAAAACAGTACTCAAACCCCAGTCCTTTGTAATAAATAGTTGCTCTCAACACAGAGACTGTAAAAGTATAGCAGCTTTTCCAAGTGTAAGTTGGCTGTAACCATATGCTGCAGATTTATTAAAGTGTTAAGGAAGTTAACATTTACTCAAAAATCCATTCAGAAAAGTCCTTGTTCGAAAAGGACCTCATCTTACAAAGATGATATGAAAGGATAGGAAGTTAGCAGTACAGATCAGAATTAAGGTTGTTAGGGTGAGATTAACTGCATATTCCATACTTTACACTGTTTGGGGATCTTTTAAAAGGGAATATTAATTTTAAACATGTATTTTTGTAAACCTGGTCAAAGTTTTGAATTCAAAATTGGACAGAAAAAGTCACATTTTCATGTGAAATTTTCCCATTTTTAATGCTCTGTCTCTCTGCCAAAAGTAGTAGTATGATATTATGAGCTCTGTTTTTAACATGATGTTATGGTCAGGGAAAATGACCTCTTAGTGGGATCTATATTTATTCACTGTCAATTGGCTTCCACAGCAGATTTTCCCACTTTAACAGTTACTAAGTTTTTCTCACTATAGCACTGAGCTCAGCCTGGTGTATGAAATTCAAGCTGTGCTCGGATTTTCTGATTTGAACCCCATAAGCAGCAATAAAGATATTGGAATCAGAACTTAGCTGGCAGTTTTGCTGATGATGCACAGGAGAGAATGGACTCCAGCTGACACTTCTGCAGTTAGATTGGCCAACTGACAGCAGTAAAACCAAAGGAAATCTGACACAGAAGAGGTGGGGAGGGAGACAGTGGAGGCTCCTCCTATCAGACAGGTAGGAACAGCACTGGCTTCACTGTTTTGGATCTGAAACAGTATACTCCTACTCTAAACTGACTCTGAGTGCACCTTTTTGTGCCAGTTTCTCCTACCTTCTTTCAGATATCGCCAACATTCTCTGTAGGGGAAAAATATACGCAGATCTAGGCTGCTGCTCTACACTGGGGGGGAATCAATCTAAGTTACGCAACTTCAGCTACGTGAATAACATAGCTGAAATCGACGCACTTAGATCGACTTACCGTGATGTCTTCACCGTGGTGAGTTGACTGCTGCCACTTCTCGTGGCAGTGGAGTACAGGAGTCGACTTTTCAACATGCTGCCTTGTGAAGTACTTTCCAGTGGTTTGTTTAGAAGAAAGAGAGGCTAAGTTCCTGGACTGAGTGTTGACTCTGCTCCTTTTATATTAAGATATAAAAACACTTTCCCAAAGTTTTCAATAGTGGCTTCTGATGCTGGGTGCTCAGTTTTTGGGTGCCCAGCTTGGGATGCCTTGGGCCTAATTTTCAGAAGTTCTGCAGCTCCTATAGTCTTCATTTATAGGTGTGGGTGCTCAGCATTTCCAAAAATCTGGCCTAAGGCATCTCAGTCTGAGCACCCAAAATTGAAGTCCACTTTTGGAAAGTTTGGCCTTTACTAACAAACTAAGCCCCACAACGTCCCAGTGCATAGGTTAAGTACATATTATCCATGCTAGTTGCAGTTCATTGTGCTGCTGTATAGCGACAGTGGGAGCCCAGATATAGACAGCCCTGGGTTCAGAAGATATTTGCAGACTGTTTACACTAGTAAACAAGCTCAGAGCATGTCTAACTGTCATGGAGCTAAAAACAACAGCTAGAGCAGTAGGGCTGTCTACACTAGGGCCTGTTTTATTAGCACTAGTGGAGATGATAAACAAGGCTTAACAGTTTAGTCAAGGAAACAATAAGAGCATATACTGGAAGGCAAGTGTCAGGTGATCTAGACATAGCAGTACTGCGACGTGACCAGCCTCCTGCCAGAGAGAGGGATTGTTGCCTCAGCTGCACACCCAGAATTCTTTGTCTCAGCCTGGGAACCTGTCTCTGTTCCCAAACATGGATATTTTTACTGGCAGCAAGACGGAACAAAAGGCACAACGTGATCTAAGAAAATCCTTTCAGTGAAGCTCTGTTCTGTTTTCTTTTTCAATTCTGCCAGGGACGGAGCAACCCTGGCAGGTGCTGATCACCCTCAATTGCGTTGAAGCCAATGAGAACTGGAGTACCGAGCACTGCATAGGGTCAGGCCCAGCACTTCTGATCTTAAAAATAAAAGCATATATTTCCTTCTATAATCTCAAAATTAATCTACCTTGAGCACCAAATATACCATAATATTTATGAAAATAAAATCACTTTCCTAGTTGAGTGGGTGTTATTTTGAGACGGCACTAACATGATAATAAAAATCAGTTGTCAATTTATTGGCTCAGTTACAGACTTTGATCTGCCACAGCATCTATTCCTCTAAAATGCTGCACTCTTAAGGGTACCTTGTCCCCTTTCCTCTCCACACAGAAAGGCTAGCAATCCAATTTCCATACTCATATCAACCTCCTCTGCATCCATTACCCAAAGAGAAACTGTCCATCTGTGTTATACTGAAACTTGGTACCTCCAGGCCTCATGTCTGATGGGATGAAGAGGGCTGAACACAGCATCCTTCAGGGCCTCTGAATGCTACAACCCAACTAGCCAAAGGCGTCAGTACAGGGTGTCTCCCACAGTGACTGAGTTCACCTGTTCCAAATCACTGCAGCCGAGGAAACAAGCCCAGGAGCAAAGAGACTGCCTGCCTTATCGATCCCCCCTTAAACTTTCCTATTCATTTGAGCTCTCTTTCCTTTTCCCTATTACTGCATCCTGATAGTCTTTCCAAGTAGCCTTTTGCGGGAGGTGATGGCTTAGTGTTGTGAGTATCACGAGAGCTATGATGCACTGGAACCTAGGAAGGGTTGACTCAATTTACCACAGAAGGATGAAAGTCTAAGTAAAATGCAGTTTTTGCTGTATAAGAGGTGTTTTTTCCTCAAAACCTTATAAATAAGGCTGTAATCAAGTTTTTGTGGCATGTACAGTTCCCATGGTGTGGTGCATGTGTTTGTTTTAAATAAGTGGAGGGATTTGCTCTGTTGGGCTTGGCAAAATTTCTCCTGTCCCTGGTTGTTGCGGTGTTCAGTACATTGGTCAGCTTACAGTCTGCACCACAGAGATTGCTACATTTCACTCGTATAACAATAGCTCTGAGAGCTGGTAATTCTCTGCCTCTGTTTCATTTAAACTATTGACTCTGAAGCCTATTGATGATTTCTCATAGCAATATCATTAACTATTTAACGGCTGATCATATTAGCAAATACAACCAACTCCACTGGGATTGCAAGTCTCATCATTCAGCTTCCCTAATATAACCCCTGACTGTACCCAACTCTGTGCAGTGCACTCTGGTCTGCCTGTCCCTCAAATGTTTTCTGACAGACTGTGCCCAAAGATTTATATGGGAAAATAAGTGGCATTGTACTGTGTGCAGCATCCGGAAACATGAAAGTGATGTTTGAGTCCAGTACATTTATTTCACCATAGTGAGTAATGTCCTAACAAACTGTGGAAACTTAGCAGAGGCAACATGCAGCAGCAAAGGTGTTATCCCTGCATGTGGCTGATGATTTGAATTCACGCTAGGCATGTTTCTTCTCATAATTACATAATACTACTAGCTAGTCCTGCTACAACCAAAGGGAAACCAGTCAGCTCAAAAAAAAAAAAAAAGTACCTGAAACTACTTTTAAAATACTAGACCTGCCCCAAAATTCTCCAACCAATTGGTGATTTTACAGTCACACAAATAAAACAACTCCCTCCTTTTGCTGTGTGCAAGACCCCTATACAAATAGCATGGGTGAGACTGGGGATTGACTGACTATGCAGGGGAAAGAGTGAAACTGACTGTACACAAGAGACCAGATTCTTCAAAGGGCTCAGCCAGTTTTTCAGAAGACCTCAGTGCCCGCAACGGGGGCCAGGTTGTCAAAAAGCTCCCGTTGCTCTGCATGTGAGCTTCTGGTTGCTCAGCACTTTTGAAAAATGGGTCGCCTCTCTTTGGAAAGTCTGGCATCTCTCCAGGGAGCTGAGCCTGTCTGAAAACTCTGGCCAAAGTCCGGTCAGATGCAGAACCCCAACCATCTGAAAAACCAAAGTGTTTTCCCCTCATCTCTTTTACTTGTAACAACCGTAACTGCTACTTGTTACAATAGAAATAAAATATTTGTGTGATTCATAGATGTTCATGTCCGAACGGACCATTATGATTATCTAGTCTGACTACCTGCATAATAAGACGAAGTTGATGTGACCCTTTAAAGGGACAGTCAGGTTGTTCCAATGCCAACTCTTAGTTACCATATAATAGTGAAGATTCCAGCAGCCATCTGCCTGTTCATTCCCACCTGATAGAAAGATACATTGTCAACCCCAATAACGCCTATATTTTCAGAGGGAGGGTGGGGGTGGAAATAACTTGCTCTTAGGTTTGGTTCTACATGTAAAAGTTGGACGACGCATATACAGAGCACCCCTCTTGGTCTGCTAATTGCCAGGGCATACCTCAAGGCTTAGCTGGTTCCTGAGGAGGGGGGACAAGAGGATGCATTAAAGAGTGTGGAAGTAGGTTGGAGAGCTGTAATACTGATCCCAGTAGGTAAACGGGGGCACTCATGAGGAGTTTATTTGGTATATTATGGTCATGATTTTAATGTAGGTGCATCTTGGCCAAAAGGCCAGGAGGCATTCTTTATAAATACACGTTAATTCATTTTCCTCAGTGCACAAAGGGAATTAGCATTAATGTCAGTCTCCAGACTCACCCAGGGCCTGATCCAAAGGCTACTGAAACCAATGGAAAGACTCCACATTGACTTAAATGGGCTTTGCATCAGGCTCCAAACAGCTAGGAATTCTTTTTTTTTTTTTTCCCAATCAATAACTTTAAAATAACTGGACTGAGAGTAGCCAGATTGAACAGCAAAAAGGATTACTCTGATAATCTTGCAGCGTATGTCCAGGGGTGCAGCTAAACCCCCTTGACAGTAGGATTTATCATCACAGAGATGCTGACGAATTGAGTGCAGTGGCATTAGCAAACACTGCTGTAATGCTTGGAACTAACTGCGTTCTACATACTGTGTGTTCTCATTCAGCTATCCTAGAAGATAAAATGCATTTCAAGGCTAAGCAAAGTACACTAAGGAGTTACCAACCACTCTTCAAGGTTCGGGGGGGGGAATCAGTAATGCAGAGACATGATATTCTCCATGGTATTAGAGTAGCAGCTGTGTTAGTCTGTATCCGCAAAAAGAACAGGAGTACTTGTGGCACCTTAGAGACTAACAAATTTATTAGAGCATAAGCTTTCGTGGACTACAGCCCACTTCTTCGGATGCATATAGAGTAGTTTCTCTCTGAAACTAGGGAGTTCCTCTGGCAGCAGAACCAGTGGGATTCAGTAGCATGAGGGGGGAAGCAGGGGAAAGGCTCTGCAAGGGCTTCTTGCACCGAGTTAGGGTCCGCTCATAGGCAAGTCTCCTGTTCTCCTTCAAGGGATGGTGGGGATCTCTCCAGAGATTAGGTTGAAGTAGCCTCCATGTAGCTTTGTAGCCCCTCCGTGACTGGGAGAGAGATTCTTTATCCCTCCTCTCCAACACATATTCCTAGCAGCCCTACTCAAGCCATTGCTGGTCTCTGGATTTGGCCCTAATTTTTTCCTATATCTCCAATTCAGCAAAGCATTTAAGCATGTGCTTAAGTTCCATTGCCTTAAATGGGATTTAAGAATATGCTCAGGTGTTCTGCTGAGTTGGGGGCTAAATACTATACTATGGTACATACCCTTTTAACTGCAAATGCTAGATTATAGGATAACTCGTGATCCGGGCCCCATAAAACAAGTGAAGGATGGGGAGAAAACTTTAGCTCTATATATCCTTGGTCGAGTGGCTTAAAAATCAGAATTGAATCTCCTTTTTGTGCAGGTTGATTTTTCCCTTAATGGCCTTCATCTCTTTTTTTGCAGCCATGGTCAGTGGTTCGCACAAGGGCTGAGCTAGGCGAGCAGCAAACGAATCAATATTCATAGCGAGGGGACGGAGAGGAGGGATTAGTACGACTTTCTGAACCCCAGACTGACTCAGTCATGAAGCAGCAAAACGATAACAGCATATGGCTTTAGTAGCTTTTCCTTGGTTGCGCCTGTGAATATTTACTTCTGGTGCTTCAATGCAGATTGCAGTAACATCAGACAGTTTTAAGGAAGGGATAAGGAATCATTTTATTTGCCATCTCTGAGCCAAATCCATCCATGAGGGAAGCTCTCTTGAAGTCAGTGAAATTACATACAGGATAACTTTGATCCTAAATTTCTACTCTAAAAAACAGCAGTTAACGCAGGAGAGTGTTGACAGCAAAAGTGTTTAATACAGGTACATTCGCTGGATTTTTTTTAAAGGAAAATCTAATCAAAAACATTGAGCATGCAACTTGAATATTGAGTGCAAGAGTTAACCAAGCATTCTGTGAACCAGTCCTCCCATTGTTAAGCAGAACTATTCACACCAGCTAAGCCAGAAGTGCATGTATATATTTAAAGTGTGTTTCAGGCAAGTGGAAACTTTTTGTTTTTTTAATTCCAGTCAGTGAGAAATCATATTTCAAATTATTTGCTCCTATTGGATTTGTGGTTTCACTGTTGGTTTACTGCTAACAGATATTCTAGAAAATATTGGTGTGTGCTAAGTGAGAAGGGAGATTATTGTAAATTAATGCATTGTCTTTCATTCAATAGAAAGATATTCTTAAATTTCCATTTTTTGAATACTTTCTTTACACACTGATTCAGAAACAGCCAATACTTTCTCCTGCTGCTTGTTTTGAAAAATTGAACTCTTGGGAGACTTATCCCAGAATGACTCACATTAGATTGGTTTTAAAAGTTAGTTTTCAATTATTTACATTTTTAAAGCAGAAAATGTTTTACAGTGGCTGATATAGCACCAGCTTGTTCTTTCTTCCTTCGTCAGAACCCCTCATGTCTGACAAACCAGATTTTGCAGAAAGTGAAATGTAAAGAAAGTGAATGCATCTGAGGTTGATTGGACACAAGGCAACCAGCAGACGGTGTATTCCACTCAATATACAAAATGAATACTAATCAGGGGATTAATGCCCCAAATCCTTCTCTGGTTTAACTCTTAGTGAGAGGAGTTGCACCAGGGATTAAGTTGGTCCTCTGACTACACAAGTCATTAACTGATGTTTTGTCTGTACTTATGTGTTGGTATACTCACTGTGAGACTACTCCTGCTCTTATTGAAGAGAAGGTTACCTATATAGAAGCAGGATCAGCCCCTCTGGGTTTAACTTATTTTACCAGTCTCTTAAGAAACAGATACATAGTTGGATTCTAGTGTTAACACCCCTCACTGAATAGACTATATACTGTAGTTCCCCAAAGGATAGGCACATAGTCTAATCATGGGTTAGCAGCAAGTGTGTACCATTGCCCTCTCCTGGCTACCATGTGTCAGACTTGCTCAAGTGTAATTATCTCTCTTGCCGTAGATGGGAGAAGCCTAGATTGTAGGTGAAAGCTACTCCCACCCTCAGATAACCAGAAGTCTTCTTTAGCTCAGTGGCAGTGCCCTGTGGGCTTTTTTGCCCACCCCCCAGAGCAGAATTCTGTGAGCCCTCTCCCTGCATGTGTGTGGTTGCTTGTAAATGTGGTTTGTATATATCTTTGAACT